>NC_064921.1:412431701-413056701 GCF_023897955.1 Schistocerca gregaria | reverse complement strand
TAATTACGTGTCTCCAACGCATCCCATAAATGCTCGATGGGAATTAAGTCGGGGGAACGTGTACGCCAGTCCATTTGCCGAATAAGCTCTCTTCCAAAAGCTCCGTCACCAGCGCTGTTCGATGTGGTAGTGAACGAAATGAAATCAGAGCCGAATGCACCTCTGAAAAGAGGTACATGCTGGTGGATTGCAATGTCGCATTAAATGTCACCAGTGAGTGTATCGTGTTTAAAGATTTGGAGGTCAGTATGCCCATGCAACATTAGGCCTCCCCACAACTAAACACCTGGACTACGAAAAACGATTATGTGGGAAGAGGTGAGAACACGTAATGTACCCAGGAACACTGTCGAAAATGATCGTTTTGGTGGTCCAGGTGTCGTGGTTCAAATGGCTCTGAACACTATGGGACTTAACATCTGAGGTCATCAGTCCCCTAGAACTTAGAACTATTTGAACCTAACTAACCTAAGGAAATCACATACAATCATGCCCGAGGCAGGATTCGAACCTGCGACCGTAGCGGTCGCGCGGTTCCAGACTGAAGTGCCTACAACCGCTCGGCCACAGCGGCCGGGAGGTGTCCTGGTGTGGGGAGGCAAAGTGTTGGATGGGCGTAATGACACCTTTATCTTTGAACACGGCTCGCTCACCGATCAACTTTACTGTGATACTGTACTCCTTCTCCATGAGTCACAACTTTGCATTGTATAAAAGGCAAGGTAGTTATACACCAGACATTAAGAAAAAGAAAATAGCATATTATTTTAATAATAATCGCTTTGGACAAGTCTAATTACAACTGGATAATGCGAACTATTTGTGGTATGTGCTTATCGCAAAGGAATCTTCAGTCGTAAATTTCGTAGATGCTTCTCTACATGTGTTTTTGTTCCAATTTCATATCTATACTTCTGCATATTTTTAAACCAAATTTCATTTGGATAGCGGTGGGAAATGATCACTCATTTTCCTCATATTATATTTCGAATGAAATCGCCAGCTTTTTGTCATCTGCAAAAATTAAATTACTCTCGAATCGCAAATATTTTTCCCATATCAATTATAATAGTTCCTCCTTAACGTCGCTGTAACAGCGCTCTTGCCTAGTGATCATATTTCTCTGTTGTATGTTACGTGCTTTTCCAGGATCTCCTTGCGATAGCAATGATTTTTACACGATTGAAAAATAACTCTTCGACTGTAACAAAGGTTAGAAATTAACTATACTGTCGGAAAGTAACTGGTTATAGTCTTTTTTTTTCTTTCGGAGCTCGTTCCATCACCACCAACCTCATTATGAGGGGCTGCCTCCACGGGCACGAATACACTCTTGTACTTGGTGTGGCATATCGTATGAGGAGTTCCTTGCTATGCTCAAAACACATGCTGCATCGGTTCATGAAGATCTCTGCCTAGAAGCTGGTATGAAAATACGTCTTCCCATCGCATTGTAGACACGATTTATGGGTCCCAAATCAAATTCCTGCTGGAATATGCCAATTGGCATCCTGAGCATGAACGCTGTGGCAACAGAGCTTATCATTCTTGGCCCACAATGGCGGGAATCAACCTCCCTTCAACAATTACCAAACCACTCCTGTTGCTCTGTTGTCTCCTCGCCTCTTCCTCCTCCTCCATCCCCCCACCCCCCCTATCATGATTACAGGATTGGAGACGAATGTGTCTCGAGAATGGCTGCTTCCTGCGACTCCTCATCTTGCGTAAGGTCGCGTTGGCGTCTATCCGACAGGAGCGAGACTCACCGCTGGACACCACAGAATGCCACTCAGTGCCCCAGGTGACTCTCATTACGCCACACGTCTCTCTTACATGGAATAAGGTGTCAGCAGCCAGGGGCGATTCTAGGGTTCGGGGGAATGGAATATGCTTTAAAAAAGGAGAGTTGGGGTCCTCTACCGACAAATTGGTAACATTTGGTGTTGCTTAAAATAGTTTTGGTAACTGTTTTGGAGATCAGGGTAAAAAATGTGTATTAATAAATAATAAGACGCCTATTTTAAGTTAAATGATATTTATTGGTTTTGGTAGTAACATATTTGCTGCTCTTATTCTTTTGTTAAAATGTGTTTAGAATACATTGCAACCTATATTGCTACATAATTATAAAAATATGATTGAATCTGTTGGAGTAATATATTCGCTGATTTCTGAAGTCATTTTGTCCAGTGTAATATTACTCCATGCCCCCATAGCCCCCCACCCCTTGCCACCGCCTGTCAGCAGCAAACGATGCATGAAAACTTGAGATCTCACTGCAGCTTGTAATCTTGCTGTCAGTCTGACTGTAAACTAAACTAAACTCCGTCCGAACAGGCCTTGGAAGGCCTAACAGTACCAACGGCCGCCATGTCATTCTCAGCCCACAGGCGTCACTGGATTCGGATATGGAAAGGCCGTATGTCAGTTTGCGAGACGGGAGCTGCTATTTCTCAATCAAGTAGCTCCTCAGTTTGCCTCACAAAGGCTGATTGTACCCCGCTTGCCAACAGCGCTCGGCAGACTAAGTGCTAGCCCAGCCCGACAGCGCTTAACTTCAGTAATCTGACGGGAACCCTTGTTACCACTGCGCAAGGTCGTTGTTGGCATACTCTGCTTGTAAGAGCTGCCCAAATTTCAACTGCCGTCATGCGTATACTCGTCAACGCCAGTCGAACAATCCTACCTTTTCGTGGTATATCTTTTCTCAAAGGACCACTGCCTGCTCATATTGCCATACGGTGGTCCAGAGTCCATTCCGTGACCAGCCGTTCTGCAGTCGTTTCACTACGGTCAACAATCTGTGCGATTTGTCGCGCGTGATGTTCCTATAACCCCTGAACCGTGGTACTACCCAATTCTATAGAAAATAAAAATTACAATCTCACCACAGTTATTTAAAGGAAATTGGAAGACCGGTATCACTGGTGACGGACAAGCTTGTAATTGTTTTACAATTTTAATTTGACTCAAAACAGACTTTATTATAAACTTCAGTTCGGACACTTGCCCTCTTACTGATGCAATATACAAATCTTCACTTTGATTGAATTACATAAACACGAATAAGAATCAGTATTTTGCGTCCGCAACCAAACTCAATAAAAGTAGGCACGGTGAATAATCCATCAAACAATCGTTATTGTTTAACCATGTCTCAAGAGACTAATAACACTATACACTTCCAACCAAAGTTACACAGCCACATAATACCACAATTTCATAAAGAACAAAGAGGTCGTAAAGCTTAATAAAAACTTAAAGCTTAATAAAACTGAATGCCCACATAAATGTCCCAGTGAAACATGCTTATACTAAAAATACAAAGTGGGCCAACCAAGGTCTCAAAACTTGCACACAGGAATAACAAGTTGCGCGTTCATTAAAGATACACAACTCATTAACATAAGTGTTAAATAAGAAGGGCTAGTAGTAACTCAAGCAATAAAATGACTTACAGAAACGCCAATATTAACAAGGTCGCCTCACTTAACTAACGGACATAATGACTCAGAATGATTCCCAAATTGCATTTAACTTTAGAGAACAGCGTTAAGGCCCTTAGCAATGTTTGGAAGCAAAAAGGCTGCGGCTGGCAGGGAATACGAGCTTTCACTCCCCACGGCTTGTGCACAGGGTCACAAGGCAGGCGGTATATATTTATATAAAATCCGACCGGCCCCACAGTCAGTGGTCCTGACAGGAATCCATAACCGCGCCGACGCCAGGGAACAAGCAGTCTTAACAAATGGCCTGCAGCACAAATAGATTGCAATGAAAAAGAGGTCAAATCGCAGCCACACTGGAATATATAATAATCACGCCCCCAAATTCTTAAGGAGCAAGACATTATCCGTCCCCCAGTAAATTAGCAGGAAACTTATAAATCACTTCCAGTTGCCTTAAGGCACTTTCAACATTAAATACACATACCAAATGCTGCTGCGACAAATGATTGAACCATTAACTCCACGGATGACGGGCACGTGCATAACCGCAGCCAGTCCCAAAGCGGACAAAATGTCCTAAAACAAGATAAAATTTGCCCGAAAACCACTTAAAACACACACTCCACGCATGATCGAAAACGGAATGAGGAACATCAGCCGCCTTAAAATAGCCACTGTGAAACCAAGTTCAGAACCATCTCCGGCAGCTACCTATGCCACAGTAAGTTTCAACGATCTTCTTAGTTAAACACAGAATAAAAGTCATACGTAACTTGGAGCTTGCAGATTACAAGCTGGTAAGCTGTTCAGCGTGAGACGACGAACCCACCACAAGTTTGCACGTCAAGGCGCCCAATGATCGGCACCGTACATCCGGCGCGACAAAAGACAAGGGCGGCGAGCACGGCGAGGCCCATGCACCACGGTTAGGGACGTAGGCTTGTTTTCATCACAAGCTGGCTCGTTGAACGCCGACCGGAGACGAGTGAGTCACACGTTCACCCGGAAATCCCGCCAGGGGAGCATTCAAACATAGCTGGACAGCCGAATATCGATATCAGCGATGCAAGTCGAACACCCTAGCGCCAGCCGCCAAGGCTCATCCCTCATGCAGGTTCGGCATTTGTGGAAGTCTGAATGGTGGCTATAAGCTACAAGTGCACGACTTCTGGATATGCTGTGTTAAAACCTCAACCTGAAAAATTCCAGTAACGTTGGACGCACTCAGTAGGCATCATTTACTCACTCCATTCTTCATCTGTAGGAACGCCTTTTTTCTATACCTAAAATTAGCTCATATGATGATCACATTTTAATCAACATGTTTCACAGTCGTGGGAATACTGGAGTGTCAGTTCGTTCGTTCGTTCGTTAAAGTGTTTATGATATAGCATTTTTGCTTCCGTCGGTGTAGTTCCGTTAACCAACCCAAATAGGCACAACAAACAAAAAAATCAAAATATGCGGACATCATACAACGTAGGTGATGGATTCGATAAACGTCTCCCGTGTGCGCAAGGTCGGGGTTCAGTCATAAAGGGCGATGAAAAATTTCCGTTCGAAGGCCGCACATTCCAGAATCGGTATGCCAGTCAGGCAAAATGGTCGTGAGCACTGAGGCAATCATCCCACCGACGCACAGGTTGAAAATACCAGTTTGACAAAACCCCGTTCAAAATGGCCTCGAGCACTATGGGACTGAACATCTATGGTCATCAGTCCCCTAGAACTTAGAACTACTTAAACCTAACTAACCTAAGGACAGCACACAACACCCAGTCATCACGAGGCAGAGAAAATTCTTGACCCCGCCCGGAATCGAACCCGGGCGTGGGAAGCGAGAACGCAACCGCACGACCACGAGCTGCGGACACAAAACCCCGTGCCCTACTGCGTGAACAAGTCCGTAACTGCCTGTTGCACATCCTCGTCCGATACGAATCGTTGACCCTTCAAGGCGTTTTTTAAGGGACCGAAGACGTGATAATCGCTCGCGGAGAGATCAGTACTGTAGGGACGATACTTGAGTCTTTGAGTTGGCGTAACTTCTGCGTTGCGAGATTTGCATTTTGGGGATGTACATTATCATTACACAATGGCGGTTTTCGACAGGCATGCTGCCCCATACAGATTTTTCATTCCGGTACCCGTGTTCGTCCTTCGGCAGTCAAGAAATAACAGCACGATCGCCCTGTTTGGGCGTATTTGGTAATAAAGTTGCCATAGCTCACGTCTCCGCAATTACCGCAGGCACGTCTAAAAGACACGATTGCTACACTAATCCTTTGCCTACATGTCGGTGCTTATATACCCGCATCGAAGACGCGCTACGTTACATATACGCTGCAGCATCGGCCTCAAACGCAAACTTTTTGATCGCTGCTTGTATGAAAAACGCTTATACAAAAATGGAGCAGCGGAAATGCTCCCTATGACCCGGTCGATTTCACATGGACGTGACGTGCATTACACGAACGTATAAACATTCTCTTTCACATTGCATCTGACCGTGTTTGCCGGCCGCTGTGGCGGAGCGGTTCTACGCGCTTTAGTCCGGAACCGCACTGCTGCTACGGTCGCAGGTTCGAATCCTGCCTCAGGCATGGATGTGTGTGATGTCCTTAGGTTAGTCAGGTTTAAATAGATCTAAGTCCAGGGGACTGATTACCTTAGATGTTAAGTCCCATAGTGCTTAGAGCCATTTTAACCACCTGACCGTGTTTCCCATTAATGGTTTGAGGGCAGTAATTTCAGAAAGCAGGAAAACGTCGTGTGAATTGGAAATACTCATACAACGGGTTTCACTGAGGCTGATAATTCGGTATGGGGGATCATCGAAAACTTTTGGTCGGCAGTGTATGTACCGAAGGAACGTCAGGTCTTTCCAAGACAACCCCTGGAACCCGAATATCGTGGTTTAAAATTGCGAGCGGAAGGTGTGGGTGAGTGTTTTTCAAGGAAGTGTGGAGCTGGATATCTCAAAACACCCGTTGCGTAAAGCGGGATGCACTCTGATTCGTGGAGAAACAAACTTGCTAGACTTCTCTGGGAAAAGCTATCGTTATCGATGCTATACAGCACAGAGCACACAATGAAACCTCTGCTGCCCTCAGCAGTACATTCAAGCACACATGCTCACAGATTGTAACCAAATAGAGATTACCTGTAGAAATGGAGAGTGTGTAAAGAAGTTGGTCGACCCACGAAAATAAATATCTATTCGCAGCTTGCGTATTCTCTTCAGAAGATGGATTGACCCAGAAAAGTTATCTGTGCCATTTTACTTGATTGTTAATGATCATCAATCAATCAGGAATCAAAGTTAGCCACCTTTAAATTACATTTACTATGTTATACTGTTCATGAACCTCAATTTAGAATATAGCTTATTGTCTGAAGGGACCAATACAATATCATATTTTGTGATTAATGACAGGATGAACAGCAACGTGAGTACTGCTGTTTCAAAATTTGCTTTATTTCCCTGGGCTGGTTACGAATAGAATTCATAAAATACTTACACTTCCTGAATTTGATAAACGTACGAGATATGCCACAATAAACAAGTTGCTGTTGCGAAACGGCGAAATCATTTCGCACGCTGTCGACTTGCATAGTATTTATTGGTAGAGACGTTCAGTGCTATGTAGTATAGTACCGGTTACCTTCACCAACGCTACATCAGTTATTCACTTTACATCACTTTGTATGTGTGTAAAACAAATAAAGCGAGAAGAAATTTAATTCCTTAACAGCTACAATTATCAAAACTGTTCAAATGTGTGTGAATTCCTAAGGGACCAAACTGCTGAGGTCATCGGTCCCTAGACTTACTTAAACTAACATAAACTAACTTATGCTAAGAACAACACATTCACCCATGCGCGTGGGAGGACTCGAACCTCCGGCGGGAGGGGCCGCACAATCCGGTACATGGCGCCCCAAACCGCGTGGCCACTCCGCGCGGCCTACAGTTATCCCGTGGATTGTAATAACGTTCTGAAGTAGATATGTTTTCAGAAAGAATTGTAATAGTGATTCAGCTAGCTTACACAACAGATTTTCTTCTGAACGTCTTTGACTGTACACATTCCAGCACTTCTTTGCCATCATCGGCGGGTCCTTACTGTTATTACATATCTGATAACGGCAAATTAGACCGAAATGTTTTTGCTCACGGTACTGTGACTTTCGTTGAGTACATTGCTTAACAGTTTATTTTGGTTCTAGAGTATTCATTCCTTTTGGCGGAGCAGCCTACCGTACGCAGCAATAAAATATTTTCAGAAAAGTGATCGAATAATAACGAAAATCATTTTAATTGTAAAGTTTCCGAGCTACTTACAGGTGCTTTCCTTCGGGGCTGCACTTCTGATACACAGTGATACACAGAGCATCTCGTCTGAATAATTAGGCGTATTCATGGAAACAATAGCGCCCGAAAATTTATAAGTAACTAGAACTAACTAAAAAAATCAGAGAACAATAAAGTATGATGCTAGTTGCATGCAGAATGAGACTTTTGGTGGGCAGCTACTGTTCATTTGTACCTGTGTCAGCGAGAATGTAGTACTAGTCGTGTGGAGCACGTGATGTGATCGATCTCCACTGCAGTGGACGACACGCATTTCGCACGAGATACTCTGAGAAAAGGGTGCTGCCATGTCCCTTGCGGGCCATCAGATACGACAGCGATCGCTCCAGTTTGCGTCGCCTGGGTCCGCCAAGGACAAGCTAACTGGGTGCACGCTGCGCCTCTGAAGGTCGTCAGGAGAAGCGCAGACGCCCGGGTGTAGCCCAAAGAGATCACTGATGGAGATCTAGGCCACCCAAAGAGGCGTGACATTGTGCCATCGCTCGCGTCGGGTGGCGAGGGATAATGTCAAATAACAGTGTCTGCTAGAGACAAGCGATATATCAGTAGCTGATTTACAGATTGTTATACATACCCAGTGGCCATGATAACGAAAGGTGGTTCACTTATTGCCTCTCACAAGACATCTACATCTACATCCATACTCTGCAAGCCACCTGACGGTGTGTGGCAGAGGGTACCCTGAGTACCTCTATCGGTTCTCCCCTCTATTCCAGTCTCGTATTGCTCGTGGAAAGAAGAACTGTCGGTATGCTTCTGTGTGGGCTCTAATCTCTCTGATTTTATCCTCATGGTCTCTTCGCGAGATATACGTAGGAGGGAGCAATATACTGCTTGACTCTTCGGTGAAGGTATGTTCACGAAACTTTAACAAAAGCCCGTACCGAGCTACTGAGCGTCTCTCCTGCAGAGTCTTCCACTGGAGTTTATCTATCATCTCCGTAACGCATTCGCGATTACTAAATGATCCTGTAACGAAGCGCGCTGCTCTCCGTTGGATCTTCTCCATCTCTTCTATCAACCCTATCTGGTACGGATCCCACACTGCTGAGCAGTATTCGAGCAGTGGGCGAACAAGCGTACTGTAACCTACTTCCTTTGTTTTCGGATTGCATTTCCTTAGGATTCTTCCAATGAATCTCAGTCTGGCATCTGCTTTACCGACGATAAACTTTATATGATCATTCCATTTTAAATCACTCCTAATGCGTACTCCCAGATAATTTATGGAATTAACTGCTTCCAGTTGCTGACCTGCTATTTTGTAGCTAAATGATAAGGGATAATAAGACAAAACTTTCCACTCTCAGGCAGCGTAAGCATTCGCGCTAAACAAAATGTGTGCACTTTTCAGCTTCCTGTTAGCTTGTTTCTTCATTATTCTCTTGCGAATGACGCTTATGTAATAATTTAGTTGTTTATTCATCGAAACGTCATTTTTACAACGGTATCGTTCTTGTCAGTTTAGTAGAAAAACAAAGCAAAATTATAAAGATAATTAAGTCATGAGTCATCATCATCAATCATTTGACATACGATAATGAATAATGACCTCATGCAGACTTCCCCAATCTTCAGCCATTCGCGAGAACCCAGTTCTACAGGGTGATCAGTTGTTAAGGCAGCCATTTTTCGCGGCGTGGGGCCGGCAGGCGATGCCGGCTGCTGTGCACGCAGTAAAGTATAGCGCGGTTAGTAGCGTGAGTTACTTCTAACACAAGCACTTTCAAAAAAGTAAATTACGCACGTACATTACTCAAGGAGATGCTGTAACTGCCTCCCTTCTTTGTTCAAGAGTTTCTTACACCTGCTTAGGAAATTTTTCATTAGACTCGGTAATTACGCGTGAGAAATGACAGCAATTTCTTGACGAATGTTAGTTTTAAGTCCATCCAAAGTGTGCGAATTTGATTTGTACACTTTCTCTTTTAAGCGCCCCTCCCCCCTCCCGCACCTGCGGGGAAACGAGGAGACCATCTGTTGTTATTCATAATTCTGTCTTGAAGCACTTCATGAATTTCCTGTAATAAGAAGTTGCTTTTTATGTGCTGCCTCAGAGTCCTGATGGAAGGTTGCAAAATGTGTGTGTGAAATCTTATGGGACTTAACTGCTACGGTCATCAGTCCCTAAGCTTACACACTACTTAACCTAAATTATCCTAAGGACAAACACACACACCCATGCCCGAGGGAGGACTCGAACCTCCGCCGGGACCAGCCGCACTGTCCATGACTGCAGCGCCATAGACCGCTCGGCTAATCCCGCACACGAAGGTTGCAAAATCACGTTCTCTCTATCAGCTGGCCAAAAATTATATTAAAAAAATGTCGCAATATGTTTTCCACGTATCTCTCAGTGTAAATTGTTTCCTCGGAAAAAAAAAAAAAAGTGCGTATAATTCTCTCACCGTTAATAGAGCACCACACTTCTATTTTTCGATCATGCATGGATGCCTCGTGTGTTACGTCTGGCTTTTCTGAACTCCAGTAACAGCTATTTTGTGACTTAGTCTATCCACTTAGGTATAACCATTTTTCGTCCGAAAAGACTGAGCTACCCAAGCACGACTAACGACCCCCTCCTCACAGGTTTACTTCCGCCAGTACCTCGTCTCCTACCTTCCAAACTCCACAGAAACTCTCCTGCGAAATTTGCAAGACTAGCACTGCTGGAAGAAAGGATATTGCGGACACATGGCTTAGCCACAGCCGGGGGGATGTTTCCACAATGAAATTTTTACTCTGCAGCGGAAAGGGCGCTGATATGAAACTTTCGGGTAGGTAAATAGTGTGTGCCCGCCCGAGACTCGAAATCGAGACCTTTGTCTTTCGTATGCAAGCCCTTTCCCCCGAAAGGCAAAGGTCCTCTCGAATCTCCACCCGGAACATAGTTTAAACCTGCCAGGGACTTTCAAATCGAGTACGTGTTTATGCATTTACTGAACATCCTCTTCTCTATCCACATTATATGTTTTTTTTGCTTCCATATTTTACAAATATATAAATTCGTAAATATTTTAACAAAATCTAATAATAAGACTTACGTGTACTTTATTGGTGAATTTGTATTGTAACAATAATATGAGTAGATCCAAAAAAGAAGTGTAACGCATATATAGTAGTTATGGCCATATCTCAGTTACATGGAGGGTTTTATCGAGAGTTGATCTATTTCAAGTATTGTGGTAAGCTGAAACACTTTTGAAATAAATTCCTAATGGATAGATAGAAGAAAATATACTGTGCTTTGACGTTTAGTGAAACTTATGTAGTTGATAACGCTGTCTGTCGTAAATGCAATTCGGTTCTCACATCCATAAAAATACAACTTACGCAAGGGCGACAATACCGAGAAACATTCTTTTTAACACAGAAAAAAGACTCGTTTTGCTTTCTAATTTTCCGAAATACGCAAATAGCAATGAAGCATTATCTCTAAATCAGGTATTTAAGAGATTCTCCAGAATGTTTTGAAGAAGAGAAAAAATGTGTACAAAGTTTGTCCCATACACCTTGACTCCTGAGCAAAAACAACGCATGGACGCCTGCTACGAATAGATTGAAATTCAAAATGTGGACCATTATTTACTGGGAAAAACCATCGCGTGTGATCTGACTTAGTGTTATCAGTACCAATCTACCACAACACAACATGCAGAAATTCACATAAAGGCTCAACGCTTTTGTGACAGCATAACGCACATTAAAACAATGCGATGTGCGAATTGAAGTTTCAAATGGTTGTATGAATGTTACGTGGCCGGCCGTTGTGGCCGGGCGGTTCTAGGCGCTGCAGTCTGGAACCGCGCGATCGCTACGGTCGCAGGATCGAATCCTGCCTCGGGCATGGATGTGTGTGATGTCCTTAGGTTAGTTAGGTTTAAGTAGTTCTAAGTTACAGGGGACTGATGACCTCATATGTTTTAAGTCCCGTAGTGCTCAGAGCCATTTGAACCATTTGAAATGTTACGTGTGTTTCCTCAGTAGGAGGGCAGTGACATTTATGGGACCTAACCAGCTATAACTTGTTTGTTATCTTAAGGAGTACCATGTTACAAATGAGACAACTGTTCTAGCTATCTACAAGGTCATCCCCCCCCCCCCCCCCCTTTCTCTCTCCCAGACACCCCTGCCGGTTCTCGGAGTAAACGGTTGTACAGGTTCAATCCACTGATAAGTAATACTTCCAATGACAAGGCTTCTGGGAACCCTGCTTACACACCTGAGGAAATTTTATGTGGTACATTCATGCAGGTAATAAATGAGGGGAACTATACTTTCAACTACTTAATTTGAACTGGTTTTCAAGGTCACTCTATCCCTCATTTAAAGACACCTGAAGATCACCATCATGGAAAACTTTTTTACAATTTATGGCGGTGTAGAGAATAAGAAAAAATATAATCTTGTAAAACAGCTTTCATCTTTTTTGCTTATGCATTTACACACACAACATAACGCTTCTCATTTGTTTGGTGTAGTTTTAATAACATCCAGTTTAATTTTCAACTTATAATTTAAATCTACATCTGAATCATCTATTTCTTTCTCCAGTCAGTAATTTGACAAATACAATGTAGGTATGTCTCAAATTCCAATATATGTCCGTACATACACGCGTAAAAGCTTCTCCTGAACCCTTGGATTGATTTCATCCAAACTTGGTACACATATTACTTAGTATATGGAAAGAAATACTATGGGGGTAAGAAACACCAGCCTGCTATTAGCGTGGGGGTGATAACATGGTCATGGTGAGGGTGGACAGAGGTAGGGAACTAGGATACAGATAAGGGGGAGGAGGTGAACAGGGAGACGTGGATGAGGAAATGGAAAGAGAAAGGAAAAATGATGAGATGGACTGAGAGAGCGTGAAGAGGAGATGGACAGACAGACGGAGAGGATGAGACTGACTGACAGGTGAGGACAGAGGGGAAGGAGTAGATGCACTAACAGAAGACTGTAATAAGTATGTATTGGGGCAAAGGTATACATCTTTATGTACTTTAAAAATACATAGCCTTTGTCCGTCCAAAGATTCATTACAGTACCCTGTAAAAATTTGGAGATAATCAGAACTCTTCGAAATTTCGGTAACAACATTAAACAATGAGTTGTCTTTATAAAGGGCGTTTCATCATAGCGGCTACATGCTTTCAGCAGAGATAGAGTACGGCTAGAAGATGGAAAATCGCATAGCAGATCATAGTCGAAAACGCTTTCCTGGCGCTGTAGTACGACACAAAACACAAGACAGGCCATGTACAGAGTGGGAAAACGTGTTGATTACCCCATGTATAGTACAGCAGAAGATCTGTTGTTCTCCACGTACCGGAGACGTGAGAGGCCTGCTTCACAGCCCCAAATTGCAATTTCGAACGCCTTCTCTGATGAATATTGTTGCCTGTTTTTGGTTTATTCTTTGCTTTCTGTTGTAATGAACATAGTTCAATAAACATGTTTGCTCATTCTGTTCGCATCCTTCCTCTCTTGTGTTTTGAATGGTCACTACAGCACCAGGAAAGCGTTTCCTACCACGAATTGTTATGTGGTTTTCCATTGTCTAGCTGTATTCTGTCGCCTGAAAGTTTGCAACCGCTATGCTAAAACACGTTGTATGGTAGTGTAGATAGCCAACGGAGTTTTGTATTTCCTCGTAATGCTTTCCAGAGCTTCCTTGCAATTTTTTGCAGTATTCTGCTTGCTGTCACGTTGTGGTGTCTGTGTAATAGAAATGGTAGCTTCACCTTGACGCCATGTCTTCAGAGATGAATTTGGAGAATTTACCTTGTAGATAGCTGTTAAATGCATCACACATTTCTTTCTTTAACATTACAGGCGGTCCCTTGGCTAATTGTCGTTAACAGTCCACTTGATCACAGATTTTAATCATCGTAGTGGCTTCACATAACGGATTGTAATGGGTGTACGCGCATTTAAATTCCTCTCGCTAAAGACCGCACGATTTCCGGTGTCATGTATGTGACCAATGTCAGCAGCTAGGTTTTCCAATAGTCACCACAAACCAAACCGCTCGCCGCTTGGCCTCCACTCCTTCAGTAATAGCTGAGGAACATTACGCACTTTGAAGCAACCCATATCGACATTCCACTACGACAGAAGACTGAAAAGTTGCGGCTATCACCTCCTTTTCATACTATAAGATATATAATGGCGGCAGTTCCGGTCACGTGATCACGACATCACTTCTGGTCACGCATTACACAACCAATAAATTCTACTGTTAACACATGTGAGTAGGTTAGAAGCATAACACACATGCTCCAAAAACATAAATTTTCACAAATGACTAAAAACATGTTTTACATGCTTAGTGTGCATGTCCCATATATTGACATCAGAATGTGCAAGGATAATGGCTATAAATCATTATGTATATTTCAGATTATGTTTGTTTATTGAGAAATTACAATTATTTAAAGTTATATTATGGATCATGTGAGTTTCGTTAATGAGCTATGGAACATGTAAGTTTTGACTATCCCCATTTTGGATCTTGTGAGTTTTGGAACTGAGTTGTTTCGACGATGTTTGTTTCGTAGGAACTATCGTGTTGCGACTCGATATGCAACACTTTTTGGTTCCGACTGCAAGCCACTTTCTCTTCTACAGTGTATATATAATATTACATTCCGATGTTAATCATGATAAATACCAATTAATCATCTTTTATGGACTTTGCTTGTTAGCTTACAAAAGATATTCTCTAGTTTGGAATACCGTTTGCAATTTCATTAAAGAAATGTCTACCATGCACATTTCTTCAGTTTATTGATCAAAGAAATTTACAAATTTTCCATTCATGAGAACTAATTATTGATCACAAAGAAAAGTAAAATATTATAATCCGGAAAATAATTGAAACTTGTTAAGCATTCCTTGAGTAGGAAGAAACTATCAAATACCAAAAGAAAATAAGCTACTAAAATAAAACTGAAGATTTGAAGGAGATTCATTTCTATAACTGAAAATAATTTTACTCTTCTACATCTACATCTACATTTATACTCCGCAAGCCACCCAACGGTGTGTGACGGAAGGCACTTTACGTGCCACTGTTATTACCTCCCTTTTCTGTTCTAGTCGATATGGTTCGCGGGAAGAACGACTGTCTGAAAGCCTCCGTGCGCGCTCGAATCTCTCTAATTTTACATTCGTGATCTCCTCGGGAGGTATACGTAGGGGGAAGCAATATATTCGATACCTCATCCAGAAACGCACCCTCTCGAAACCTGGCGAGCAAGCTACAACGCGATGCAGAGCGCCTCTCTTGCAGAGTCTGCCACTTGAGTTTGCTAAACATCTCCGTAACGCTATCACGGTTACCAAATAACCCCGTGACGAAACGCGCCGCTCTTCTTTGGATCTTCTCTATCTCCTCCGTCAACCCGATCTGGTACGGATCCCACACTGATGAGCAATACTCAAGTATAGGTCGAACGAGTGTTTTGTAAGCCACCTCCTTTGTTGATGGACTACATTTTCTAAGAACTCTCCCAATGAACCTCAACCTGGTACCCGCCTTACCAACAATTAATTTTATATGATCATTCCACTTCATATCGTTCCGCACGCATACTCCCAGATATTTTACAGAAGTAACTGCTACCAGTGTTTGTTCCGTTATCATATAATCATACAATAAAGGATCCTTCTTTCTATGTATTCGCAATACATTACATTTGTCTATGTTAAGGGTCAGTTGCCACACCCTGAACCAAGTGCCTATCCGCTGCAGATCTTCCTGCATTTCGCTTCAATTTTCTAATGCTGCAACTTCTCTGTATACTACAGCATCATCCGCGAAAATCCGCATGGAACTTCCGACACTATCTACTAGGTCATTTATATATATTGTGAAAAGCAATGCCCCATAACACTCCCCTGTGACACGCCAGAGGTTACTTTAACGTCTGTAGACGTCTCTCCATTGATAACAACATGTTGTGTTCTGTTTGCTAAAAACTCTTGAATCCAGCCACAGATCTGGTCTGATATTCCATAGGCTCTTACTTTGTTTATCAGGCGACAGTGCGGAACTGTATCGAACGCCTTCCGGAAGTCAAGGAAAGTAGCATCTACCTGGGAGCCTGTATCTAATATTCTCTGGGTCTCATGAACAAATAAAGCGAGTTGGGTCTCACACGATCGCTGTTTCCGAAATCCATGTTGATTCCTACAGACTAGATTCTGGGTTTCCAAAAACGACATGATACGCGAGCAAAAAACATGTTCTAAAATTCTACAACAGATCGACGTCAGAGACACAGGTCTATAGTTTTGCGCATCTGCTCGACGACCCTCCTTGAAGACTGGGACTACCTGTGCTCTTTTCCAATCATTTGGAAACTAACGTTCCTCAAGAGACTTGAGGTACACGGCTGTTAGAAGGGGGGCAAGTTCTTTCGCGTACTCTGTGTAGAATCGAATTGTTATCCCGTCAGGTCCAGTGGACTTTCCTCTGTTGAGTGATTTCAGTTGCTTTTCTATTCCTTGGACACTTATTTCGATGTCAGCCATTTTTTCGTTTGTGCGAGGATTTAGAGAAGGAACTGCAGTGCGGTCTTCCTCTGTGGAACAGCTTTGGAAAAAGGTGTTTAGTATTTCAGCTTTACGCGTGTCATCCTCTGTTTCAATGCCATCATCATCCCGGAGTGTCTGGATATGCTGTTTCGATCCACTTACTGATTTAACGTAAGACCAGAACTTTCTAGGATTTTCTGTCAAGTCGGTACATAGAATTTTACTTTCGAATTCACTGAACGCTTCACGCATATCCCTCTTTACGCTAACTTTGACATCGTTTAGCTTCTGTTTGTCTGAGAGGTTTTGGCTGCGTTTAAACTTGCAGTGAAGCTCTCTTTGCCTTCGCAGTAGTTTCCTAACTTTGTTGTTGAACCACGGTGGGTTTTTCCCGTCCCTCACAGCTTTACTCGGCACGTACCTGTCTAAAATGCATTTTACAATTGCCTTAAACTTTTTCCATAAACACTCAACATTGTCAGTGTCGGAACAGAAATTTTCGTTTTGATCTGTTAGGTAGTCTGAAATCTGCCCTCTATTACTCTTGCTAAACAGACAAACCTTCCTCCCTTTTTTATATTCCTATTAACTTCCATATTCAGGGATGCTGCAACGGCCATATGATCACTGATTCCCTGTTCTGCACTTACAGAGTCGAAAAGTTCGGGTCTGTTTGTTATCAGTGGGTCCAAGATGTTATCTCCACTAGTCGGTTCTCTGTTAATTGCTCGAGGTAATTTTCGGATAGTGCACTCAGTGTAATGTCACTCGATGCTCTGTCCCTACCACCCGTCCTAAACATCTGAGTGTCCCAGTCTATATCTGGTAAATTGAAATCTCCACCTAAGACTATAATATGCTGAGAAAAATTATGTGAAATGTATTCCAAATTTTCTCTCAGTTGTTCTGCCACTAATGCTGCTGAGTCGGGAGGTCGGTAAAAGGAGCCAATTATTAACCTAGCTTGGTTGTTGAGTATAACCTCCACCCACAATATTTCATAGGAACTATCCACTTCTACTTCACTACAGGATAAACTACTACTAAGAGCGACAAACACTCCACCACCGGTTGCATGCACTCTATCGTTTCTAAACACCGTCTGTGCCTTTGTAAAAATTTCGGCTGAATTTATCTCTGGCTTCAGCCAGCTTTCTGTACCTATAACGACTTCAGGTTCGGTGCTTTCTATCAGCACTTGAAGTTCCGGTACTTTACCATTGCAGCTTCGACAGTTTACAATTACAGTACCGACTGCTGCTTGGCCCCCGCATTTCCTGACTTTGCCCCGCACCCTTTGAGGCTGTTGCCCTTTCTGTACTTGCCCGAGGCCATCTAACCTATCCAGCGGAACCCGAAACCCCACCACCCTATGGCGCAAGTAGAGGAATCTGCAGCTCACACGGTCACAGAACCGTCTCAGCCTCTGATTCAGACCTTACACTCGGCCTCTACGTCTATATCACAACATTAAGTTCCTCTTGAATCATGTCACACATGCACTCATGATCAGTTTGATCCAATGTATTCTCATCAATGACATGCTTATAGAACTTGAGCTCCTCAATTTCTCTCCAGTTTTCCCCATGATGGGCAGTCAGAAGCTTTTCAACATCCCTCCTTTTCTCTAAAGAGATTGAATTCTTTCGTTGGATGAGTTTGGGATGTGTTAGTGCGTTTACCCCAGATTGAAACATAAATCTAAAGATTCCAAGGTCATTTCTGTATGTTTGTTCGCCACGCACAAGAATTTTATTTCCCACTCCCTGCTTTATGTAAATGCACGTACATTTTGAAATTGAAAAATGCCATTATACTGGATTTCATAATGCAACATTCACACAATTCTTGAAGTCGGCAACGCTGGAGTCTCTTCCTACCAATTTCAATGTTGACTGACTCGAAATTATCTCATACACTTGTTCAGGCTGTACTATTACTTCCATTGTTTTCATTTTCCTTTCTGTATTTCCAAACACACGGTCTGGAGGAATGTAACAATGACCGGTGACTGGAAAAATCATTTCAATTCCATCGATATGTGGAGGAGACTACGGAAAGCCAAAACATACAAAACATACGCATCACATACCAATCGAATTTGTTTGTAATGGGACATGTCTAAGGAGTTTAATGTAGCAAACAGACATGAGGCTATAGTGGTTGAATCTCGACTGAATTAATTTTCTGTCCAACAATAAGAAGTGACAGTGGAACAGTTTAACTCAGATTTACTGTGACCTTTAACAATGGTAAAATTCTGGACATAAATTTGTCTGCTATAATAGCATGAGTGATCTGGAATTTTGGGCTATGGAATATTCTTCTCACAATCAAATGAAAGAATTAATGTTTCAATGTCTTTGTCCTTCAGGGTGTTAAAACATGCCATATACTTTAACTTGTGAACCCTTTTTTCAGTAATTAATTGAGTTTTCTTGTTAAGGTCTCTCTCCTGTTTTAACTTTTCAGCTAGACTTAAGCATGTAGAACACACATCAGTTCTTGGTGTACCAAAGCCTACGTTGTATTTTGTGTTAAAGATGTACATGAAGTAAGATAGCTTCGCAGGGATGTTTTCGGGCTTGGAAGAATAAATTTTCCATAACATTTTACAGTTCATATTCGCATGCAGATACCGTCTTTCTGTTCGTCCTCTCTAGTAATGTGTCTCTACGCACTTTAGAGTATTGATAAACTTCATGACACAGTCTCTCTTGGGTTCATATTCTGCCGCCCTCCTGAAGCCACCTCTCCGGTCTTGTACAAAACCTTGCTGATGAAACTTTTTAGTGATATTATTTATTCTGACTCATGACACCCCCAATACATTTATAGAGGTTGACATGCAAACTGCAACTTTATTTTTCTGTGTGCTTCGTATAAAATATTTCGTCGCTCTAAGCAGCTGCGACTTTTGGTTTTGACTTGATTTGTCTTTTCTAGGTCGACGTCTGATGACGTTGCAAATTTCCACATACTTCAATATGAACTGATTCTGATAATCTCTTTCTGGTGTTTTATAAAACATATCATGAAAGTTTTTAATATCGTTCATAGAAAGTGAACAGCAATTAAATGATCCTCCATGGTGTTGACATGTCGGATACTGGGGCAGCACTGAAGGTTTGTGCCTATAATGATAGAACAAACTACACTGTGAGGTTCTGTTTATTTTTCAAAAATGGACTTAAAATATTGAATTTGCTATTCCTCACTGTTAAGTTCCAAAGAAAGTGTCCTGTACATTCTTACGTCGGGGAACAAATCAAGCCAATAAAAGAATCAGTTTAATTTGAAAACAATGAAGAAAACAGGATATTCTAACTTCATTCGTTTGGTTTCCTTAGTTTCCCACAATTTCTGGATGCTGTGAATGTTTCCTTGGCCTTCCTCTTTCTCCAACAGGTGAAACGTTTCCTTCCATGACTTGTGTCTCAAATCAGTTTTATGCCAACCACTGTATTGAATTATATTCCCCAAAATAACTGAACAGAACAGAAAACACACTCCACTGACATCAATATTTACTACTACACAAGAAAATGGCGCCGAGTGAGCTAATCGCTGATTGGTCAAGATGAGGTACGGGACAAAACTCACAAGACCCCGTGGATCATGAGACTTTTGAAACTAACCGTGAAGACCAGTTTTCTCAAGGATCTTGTGCCAAATGTGAATAACTGTTTCGTGAATTATGTTCTATGTATAAAGCTATATGAGAATATGTCGGCATCTCAATTTTCATTATTTTGGAGCATGTGAGTTATGACTCTAACCTACACATGTATAGCCCAATTTACGCTATTTTGTGTTTTGGTTTCTCTCTTTGGTAGCGTGCTCCTCAAGTTTTATGGATCCTGAAGTAATGAAAGCTTTAGTTCTGGCTTGCTGAAATCCAAGACGACGTAGTCCTATGTAAAGTCTTTGCTATACCTTGTCGCACTATATCAAAGGTAACTGTAAAAACAATGATATTTGAAAAAAAGAAATCCAAGTGGTTCGTCAGTGTATGTGTGGACATCATAGTAGATTTTTGCGCTCCAACTTTATGAAATTTTCTATTTGGTCATTAGTTTTTGATATTCATTTCGTCGTTGGACTGTCTACTTAAAGAGAAGGCAGTGAGTTTGCTTCTCTTTTTTCATATTGAATAATGTCAAAGTCACAGATCAGAAATAAAAAATTATCACTGTGCTCAGAATAACTATCTCATGCTAAGTCGAGCAAAGCGCTGCCGTAATTCTGCTCTGCAGTCCCATATGTTTTCTAAAGCCATATTGGTTCGTTTGATTTGTAGCGAGGAGAACTGTGTTTAAAGCGCAGCCATCGATGATCTCGAGATAATAAATTTTTAACCCCATCAATCAGCGTCACTGTACACTACGGCTATTATTCATAACGTTGCCGGACGCATTTCCAGTTCTTGAAACGCATCAAAAATCTATGATTATTCAGGTTCGGTTTATTGTTGCTGCTTCATATAACCGTTAAAAAATGTTGTATTGAGACATAATGGCGCTTCTTCATGCAGTGATTTTTTGGCATGTTATAAATTTTTAGCCTATGTCTCAGTTTACGTGCTTTTAAGGTCTACGGTATATTGACGTTGAAAGTGAATGCAGTTCCACTTTGTAGTCAGTTTCGCATCATTCATATTACGAGATGTATGTAAATATATTTTTACTTATGTATCGTATCAGTTAATAAATAAACTGACCAGAGGCATTATTTAAACTGTGTCGAATTCTACAGGTTCAGCTGTTAGACGAGTAGTTTCTTTTTCGTTCTTTGGTTTTATCACTTTTTTTTGTAATCATTATACGGAACATCAGCCTACAAGAGTCGCCGCTTGTGATGTTCGTATATGTGACATGAGCTGTACGTATTGATGATTTCATTCGTATAATCGTACTCAGGTAAGTATTTTGTCAAGTTTACACTAACGTTTGTTTCCTAAAAAGTTAATTAGCAGTAAACAGACGACTCGGCTTCCAGTAACTGTTCTATCATTGACACTTTGACCGCTAATTCCGTCAGTTTGATATGTTGCCGATCCTTTCATTTGACGGGGTAAGATATCTGCTGCTTACAAAGTCGAGTATGTTGACGGGCTCAATCGTTCTTCATTGTCGGCTAGTCTTGTTAATAAGTGTTGGAAAACCATAAAAATGGCCGGCATTCTAAGAAATGGAAAAGTTTTGCGTGACCGGTAGTCAAAGTGCTAATTTGTGAGCTTTCCATTTAACTTGCACCACTTTGTTACGAAGAGTCACGTGTGCTCAGTTTAATAGTTCATAATAGCTTTTGAGAATAATTAGGAATTTACGTTTCAGCTCTTTGTTAGTATAAGAATAAATGAAGTGTAGACTGTTTGTCAGTGTTGTATACAGGAAGCAGACTCTTACATACAGAAAACGGACATAAAACGTACCAAATGTTTTATGTTCAGTAGGACCCTGGGTCAGAGCCCACGCGTTTTTTGTTTAGGCGAGTAACGAAATAATTTGTCAGTAGGCGCCACTGTTTAGTCCCAGTAACTTGCCTGTCTACCGAAATCCAGTTCCTAAGAAAAAATGCTGTTGGTTTTTCATGGAGACTGACGTTAAATGAAACCCGTGCTATAGTTTAGTAATCCAGCAGGCTTAACGTAGAGTTTGCGAGAAATGGTATGGTGGCAAGATTGCTGTGGAATGTCTACAATCCATTTCCATTATTTGAATTTGATTCACACGATCGGGGATCTTCGCGCTTGAGAATTTCCAGTTTAACTGTCAAAATAGTTAGCTTTCGCGAGATCTTATGTGAAGAGTTAGAAAATTCGTCGCGAAAGCTATTCCATAGCATCAGTTTTGAATTCGGCAAGAACAGCAATTTTTTCTCTGTCAGCCTTTAAAAATATCTTCATATACGGTACATAACAGCGCATCATAAAATACGTGTACTTTTTTGATATCATAGAACCTTTCTTTCTCCCCGCACGATATTTGCCGTTACTGAATTGCACTTATGATGACTGTGGAGAGGTAATGTCTGTCTTGCTTTTCTTTCCTCCTGTATAACATATTTTAGAAGATACATTCCTATTGGCTACTTCAAAGTAGTTAATGTACGTAAAGACAACACTTACTAACTGTGGAGGGAGAAGATCAGGGGTGGGGAAGGGGAGGCGTTAAGGTGAATCACGGACGGGAGGAAGACGGCCAGAATAGCCTCTGCAGGTCTACGATGTGAGCATTCGTCTTGATGGCAATTCAGGGTCTCTGGCGATCGATAAGTAATAAATCTGCACAGTACAAGGCCACTTGGAAGATCACAAAAGTTTACTCTATCATAGCATCCTGTTTGGCAACTTACTCTAAGAGAAAATGTTTCAAAGGCAAAAATAATAAAAAAACTTGTGTTAGGGATAAGGTAAATTATCTTTGCTGACCGTCAGTTCATCTAGTGGAGCCGAACTGGTTAAAGGGATCGTTCTATGGAAGCGGGCTCCCGAGAAGGGGCATCGTAGACATGTCACGGAAGATTCCTATCAACTTTGCCTGACCAACGCACATCCGAAGTTCAAACCTCCACTTTCCAGTTAACATATACTGCCAAGTTATGAAAAATGCTTCTTTTTAGTTCCGCAGTGGTCTCGCGGTTCTAGGCGCGCAGTCCGGAACCGTGCGACTGCTACAGTCGCAGGTTCGAATCCTGCCTCAAGCATGGATGTGTGTGATGTCCTTAGGTTAGTTATGAACACTTCATTTTAATCAATAAATGTTGCGTTTGTTAGGGTCAGATTACCCCCATATCGCATAAAACGACGTAAAACAGATATTGACTTAGCAGAAAACGAGGTTTCTGTCAGGTATCCATGTAGTGCACTTGGACACTATTTCACTCCACCTGTACGAAAATAATATTACAGTTATAGAAAATATTTACTTTAATTGGCGTAATATGCGTATTTGCTTCTCCAACCCAGTGTCAAGTGTTTTTAAATGTGTCTAATGCATAATTTATTACTCAGAAACTGGCTGCGCAGTATGTAATGCAAATTTTATTTACTAAAAATGAGAAAGTAAATATTGAAGACTTATGGTTCAAATGGCTCTGAGCACTATGGGACATAACATCTATGGTCATCAGTCCCCTAGAACTTCGAACTACTTAAACCTAACTAACCAAGGACATCACACAACACCCAGCCATCACGAGGCAGAGAAAATCCCTGACCCCGCCGGGAATCGAACCCGGGAACCCCGGCGTGGGAAACGAGAACGCTACCGCACTACCACGAGATGCGGGCTATTGAAGACTTAAAACACAACGAATCTCATTGCAGGAAGTTGCAACGAGTTTAATTGCTTATGAGCTCAGTTTCCTGCTCACATAAACCCAATCTGTATTAACTGTTTCTCAATGTATTCAGCAACACCGGAAGAGTTATATGCGGCCATATAGATATACACTCCTGGAAATTGAAATAAGAACACTGTGAATTCATTGTCCAAGGAAGGGGAAACTTTATTGACACATTACTAGGGTCAGATACATCACATGATCACACTGACAGAACCACAGGCACATAGACACAGGCAACAGAGCATGCACAATGTCGGCACTAGTACAGTGTATATCCACCTTTCGCAGCAATGCAGGCTGCTTTTCTCCCATGGAGACGATCGTAGAGATTCTGGATGTAGTCCAGTGGAACGGCTTGCCATGCCATTTCCACCTGGCGCCTCAGTTGGACCAGCGTTCGTGCTGGACGTGCAGACCGCGTGAGACGACGCTTCATCCAGTCCCAAACATGCTCAATGGGGGACAGATCCGGAGATCTTGCTGGCCAGGGTAGTTGACTTACACCTTCTAGAGCACGTTGGGTGGCACGGGATACATGCGGACGTGCATTGTCCTGTTGGAACAGAAAGTTCCCTTTCCGGTCTAGGAATGATAGAACGATGGGTTCGATGACGGTTTGGATGTACCGTGCACTATTCAGTGTCCCCTCGACGATCACGAGAGGTGTACGGCCAGTGTAGGAGATCGCTCCCCACACCATGATGCCGGGTGTTGGCCCTGTGTGCCTCGGTCGTCTGCAGTCCTGATTGTGGCGCTCACCTGCACGGCGCCAAACACGCATACGACCATCATTGGCACCAAGGTAGAAGCGACTCTCATCGCTGAAGACGACACGTCTCCATTCGTCCCTCCATTCACGCCTGTCGCGACACCACTGGAGGTGGGCTGCACGATGTTGGGGCGTGAGCGGAAGACGGCCTAACGGTTTGCGGGAGCGTAGCCCAGCTTCATGGAAACGGTTGCGAATGGTCCTCGCCGATACCCCAGGAGCAACAGTGTCCCTAATTTGCTGGGAAGTGGCGGTGCGGTCCCCTCGGCACTGCGTAGGATCCTACGGTCTTGGCGTGCATCCGTGCGTCGCTGCGGTCCGGTCCCAGGTCGACGGGCACGTGCACCTTCCGCCGACCACTGGCGACAACATCGATGTACTGTGGAGACCTCACACCCCACGTGTTGAGCAATTCGGCGGTACGTCCACCCGGCCTCCCGCATGCCCACTATACGCCCTCGCTCAAAGTCCGTCAACTGCACATACGGTTCACGTCCACGCTGTCGCGGCATGCTACCAGTGTTAAAGACTGCGATGGAGCTCCGTATGCCACGGCAAACTGGCTGACACTGACGGCGGCGGTGCACAAATGCTGCGCAGCTAGCGCCATTCGACGGCCAACACCGCGGTTCCTGGTGTGTCCGCTGTGCCGTGCGTGTGATCATTGCTTGTACAGCCCTCTCGCAGTGTCCGGAGCAAGTATGGTGGGTCTGACACACCGGTGTCAATGTGTTCTTTTTTCCATTTCCAGGAGTGTAGTCTGAAATGTAGTTCTTTACTTCTTAAACGTTGTTATCGCTTGACTGCAATTGCTATTAACTTTATGTATCGCCAAAGAAAGAAATCCACGTCTTCTGCTAGATTAGGGGGCAGGGTGTGGAGGGGGAGCGAAATTGTCAGGAAAAAAACTGTCCACGGTCGACAGATTACAGCCCTGCATTCTTTAGTTTTTGGAGCATATACTGTATTCAAACATTATGAATCACCTCGAAGGGAACGATCTATTGACACGTAATCAGCATGGCTTCAGAAAACATCGCTCTTGTGCAACGCAGCTAGCTCTTTATTCGCACGAAGTAATGGCCGCTATCGACAGGGGATCTCAAGTTGATTCCGTATTTCTAGATTTCCGGAAGCTTTTGACACCGTTCCTCACAAGCGACTTCTAATCAAGCTGCGGAGCTATGGGGTATCGTCTCAGTTGTGCGACTGGATTCGTGATTTCCTGTCAGGAAGGTCGCAGTTCGTAGTAATAGACGGCAAATCATCGAGTAAAACTGAAGTGATATCAGGTGTTCCCCAGGGAAGCGTCCTGGGACCTCTACTGTTCCTGATCTATATAAATGACCTGGGTGACAATCTGAGCAGTTCTCTTAGACTGTTTGCAGATGATGCTGTAATTTACCGTCTAGTAAGGTCATCCGGAGACCAGTATCAGCTGCAAAGCGATTTAGAAAAGATTGCTGTATGATGTGTCAGGTGGCAGTTGACGCTAAATAACGAAAAGTGTGAGATGATCCACATGAGTTCCAAAAGAAATCCGTTGGAATTCGATTACTCGATAAATAGTACAATTCTCAAGGCTGTCAATTCAACTAAGTACCTGGGTGTTAAAATTACGAACAACTTCAGTTGGAAGGACCACATAGATAATATTGTCGGGAAGGCGAGCCAAAGGTTGCGTTTCATTGGGAGGACACTTAGAAGATGCAACAAGTCCACTAAAGAGACAGCTTACACTACACTCGTTCGTCCTCTGTTAGAATATTGCTGCGCGGTGTGGGATCCTTACCAGGTGGGATTGACGGAGGACATCGAAAGGGTGCAAAAAAGGGCAGCTCGTTTTGTATTATCGCGTTATAGGGGAGAGAGTGTGGCAGATATGATACACGAGTTGGGATGGAAGTCATTACAGCATAGACGTTTTTCGTCGCGGCGAGACCTTTTTACGAAATTTCAGTCACCAACTTTCTCTTCCGAATGCGAAAATATTTTGTTGAGCCCAACCTACATAGGTAGGAATGATCATCAAAATAAAATAAGAGAAATCAGAGCTCGAACAGAAAGGTTTAGGTGTTCGTTTTTCCCGCTCGCTGTTCGGGAGTGGAATAGTAGAGAGATAGTATGATTGTGGTTCGATAAACCCTCTGCCAAGCACTTAAATGTGAATTGCAGAGTAGTCATGTAGATGTAGATGTGGATGTAGATGTTTATATGTTTACAGTTATAATTCAAGCGAATTCATTTACAAATTAAAATACGTAAGTACATATATGTACATATCCACGGAAGTTCTGTTTCTTCATTGTTTATTAGTTTATAAACTCAAAAACTATATTAATATCAAGCTGGATGATGTGCCTAAGCAAGAGCACATTATCTTAAACTAAAATTTAAAGCTGCACCTTCAAGTTTAGCACATATACATACCTAATTTTTACTGGTGTTGTTTTAAATGTCACCTGTAAATATCTGCCCCTTTCGTGGATGCGATACACTCATGGATCGCGTGAATGCAGCAGTGTGATGATACTTGTAGAACGTGCACAGTAGTTGACTGGCGGAACGCAATGTGATCTGGAGAATCACGTTTTTGCCTATATTCAAATGACGCACGTCGTCGAATACACTGAAAGAGTGCAAGGTCAGCTGTAAGTGAGCGGTGGGTCTTTGTTTTTCTTATTACTGAGGTGACCACTAAAATGAACCAGTATGTTTATTTAAATATTCTGAATGATCATATGTTGCTTTTCAGCCAACATCTGCACGATGACTATGCTTTTGATACCGCTATTTTTCAAGACGAGAACAGCAAATATCATCGGACTGGAAGAATATGTGACTGGTCTTCTGAGTGCTCCCTCACCGTATTACATCTCTAGTGGCCTGCAAAATCACCTCACTTGAAGCCCACAGAAAATCTGTCGGGCATGTTGGAACAGCGGGTAAAACGCTGACGTCAGCATCCCCGCAATTTGATGAAACTGCGCCTTCAAATCCTCAGCAAGTGGCTTAACATGGATGCTACATATCTGCACAACCTTGTGGACTTACTTCCTAGTCGAATCCAGGCTGTTATGCAGAATTAGACGGTATTAAATTAGGCTTGTAATGATTTATCTAACGATGACTACTTTTTGTCCGGTGAGCTTATGTACGACGAAGGAACGGCCATGGATCTAATGGACTCCCAAACCCCCTTCACTGTCTCTTGAAATCCTTTTCACGATACGTTATCGCGACAGGGAACGCTACACGCTACTATTTGGATGTGTCTGCTTGGGTAGATCACTAATCAATAACACATGAAGATGAACCCTCAAGGCCCTAATTACATAGACAATGTAATTAAATACCCATAATTTAAGCAGAAGGGAAATTTTACATATATGTCTTCTGTATTTAAAAGACAAGGTTAAATTTGATGAAAATAGTATAAAATCAAAAAATACTTCTTCTTTGGAATAAAAAGGCGACACAGCTTCCGCTCCTCTTCAGATATTTCGACACGTGCTTCGCGGGTAATAAGCTCTGTTTGGTTCATCAGATTACTTTTCTTGAACTCGTAGCTGCAATGATATTGCAATTATTTCTTCTCCTGAAAACTGATTTTGTTAATCTGTGGATTTTTTTCGCAATCAAGTTACTCACTCCGGTTTCTTTTTTTGACGCTGGTGAATAACTGTTTGCTCAGTTCAAAGATATTAAGTGATTAATTTCTGTTTGTTTCGTTGTCTATGATTTGCAAATTTTTGTCTCTGTGTCTTTTCTCGAAGAGTGTAAGTGTTTGCAAACATCTCAAATGAAGAGAAGGAAAAATTAATATCCTTCAACTGCACCCAACTGATATGTAAGACAGCGCCGTTATAGTTTTTAAGATACATGTAAACACATTAACTTGTGAAGCCTTCAATATTATTGCCTCACCTTGTAAGGACAGTCAAACGAAACATATTTCTACTTCGCTCATTACAACACTAATGGCAGCATTGACGTGGCTCTGTGACACTTTTTCCCTTTCCTTAAAAAAAAAAAAAAATAAAAAAAAAACATTTCATCAGTGGAAGCGTTTTGCGCTATAGTCTGTAGTGTTATTTCAGTGTTGGTTTGCGCTGAATAGGATAAGGCGTCAGATTTTTCACCTTACACGGTGTCGTGCCTTTTCTGCACCGATTTCGTCCAAATTTTGTTGTATGCAGGGCTTGGTCAGAAATAAGGGTGAGAGAATCGTGAGCTCCACATGGCCAAGCGCTGGCGCTGGTCGGACGAGACATCAACCATTTAAGTCAGCGTAATCACCATGTAGCGGTTGGTGCAGACGAAAGAGTACACATTAGGAATCTTTTTTATTTTCAATCCGCAAATAAAACAAAATAGTGTTCAGTATATTGTATTTTATTAATATCTTTATAAAGCGCATAAGAAGGAAAGGCAAAAGAAAATTTGGGATTGCAAATAATATCCGAAAAAGGACTGCACTTGTAGCGTCCACGAGGACTCCACAAATAATTTTCTAAGACGGGATTGCAATTAAAGAGTACAGGACGATTTTTCTTTCGACCAACCGTCAGCAGCTCCACTCGGACAATAAGTTCCAACGTTTTTGCTGTGGATTTCACCCAAGCATGAGTAAATCATCACCTTTAAAATAATAAAAGTATCTCATTTTGTATACGAAATTCTCGTTTATGCCTTGCAATCCCGTCCTGGAAATTTATTTGCAATCCCAAATTTTCCTTTGCTTTTCTTTTCAGTGTCAATAAATACAATTTATTGATCATAATTTCGGTTTAAATGCAGTATAGATATCTAAGAATTGAAAGTTTGCTTTTACATAGGGACTCCACTACCCTCGACTCACCGTTCTGCACTCTTCCCGCTACTCCAGCCGCTGCCTGGAAACTACGCTAACGTATATGTCTCGCCCGACCCACTGCAAAAATGCTTTTTCTCCCTAAACATTTTTCTATCTAGAGCTTCTATTTCTGACACTTTCATTCTTAATCAAGCGCTCTAAATATCATAAACTTGGACGAAATCGGTGACGACGAGTAGGCGTGATCCCCTGATCAAATAACTGTCGAGTTGTTCTAGATATTTTAAATCCGTTTTCACCTAGACTAATAGTGACGAAGAGCTCATGAAACAAAGGCCAACGCCCAGGGACTTTCCGAAAACATTTTCTCCAAACGCGCGACTTATCATTTGCCGCTCTCTTCCCCCTCCCCTTTTACCATCGTACAGTTACATCCGTGTCGGTTGTTGCAATTAATTGTGATACGCAATGTACATAAATCTTGCAGTTGTGTGCCCTTCTCAGCTTGGCGCCCAAGCGGAAGCTTGTGTCACTTCGGCCTTGAGGGATTAGACCAATAACAAATTATATAACTGACTGCAGACATTTATTGTAAACTCTTCAAGACTGTATTACGTATTTTTTAAGTAAAAAATTTGCACCCGGAGGACACTAAACGACATCTACGAAATTCATTTGCGGAGTGAGAGGGCACTTGGTTGGAGCTCAGAACGCCATAATTTCCAGCCTAGAACGCAATTTCAAAAACTGCTTCGAAACTGACGATATTGTTTACTGTAACGTAGAGATTTAAAAAAAATGTTTTTAACAAAATTATGGTACTGTGAAATGTAAGTCAACTTTTTCGACAAAAAAGTCGTTAAAATAACGTGCACTACAAATCGCAAAAAATTACATCAAAAATCCTTCGTACTGCCCCAGGAAAAACGCCGACTCACAAGTTACAAAAAGTTGTAATGTATATGCACGTATATATCATGAGTTATAGCTCCCGCCGAGATGGAAACTACTGCTTTGAAAAAACAAGCGTATAAAATTTCAACTTTCTTTCTTTTTTTCTTTTTTCTTTTTTTTTACATAGGAACGGAACAAAGCTTTAATCGGCAAGCACCTCACAGTTGACCTTATTTTCGCCAGTGTCGAAACAGTCTCATTTTGACGAAATTATGTCGATTAATTGCCTTCCGATACCAATAGAAGCGTTTTTTTGCACGATTGGGATTACGTTTCTGACGTTTTCTATCCGTATAAATAGTTCCTCTGTTATTTTCAAGCACTCATGTCTTACTTCGTGTGAAAAATGAGCGAAACGATACTTGAGCAGACGCGAGACAAGCATGTGCTTTCACACTGTTTATCATAAACGAATCATGTTACGGAGGGACATCTTGTTCAGAATAGTATTTTAGTTGATACTAATATCCTCTGTGATACTATCAGAAATTAACAGGACCTCTATGCCGCCGGTAACGTTAATAGTATTAGATCGGTTGCATTCGATCCCTCGGATGCGCCATGCTCTTTTAACATATTTTAACATTTATGGCACACTTTGTATGAATAAATCATAAAAATAGACTCTCTAAGGAATATGTTAAGCAAAAAAAAAAAAAGGCTCAAAACAGTATCTAACGTGGTCTTCCCTCTTTAAAGCGGCCTTGCCAACACGTATTCGCTGTTTATTAATTACCAAGACTCAGGCATGAATATTGTGTTCTTTTTAAATGGAACTGCAGTTTTTTTCCCCACAATAGCAAACGTATAGGAGACAAAATCAGTGGTTTAATTATTTTGTACGTTTGTTATGAAATTACGGGGTAAAAGTTTACTGTATACGTAGATTTTGCACTGGTGCTGCGGCCGTTTCTTTGCCGTATCATCCGTAAGTTTACCCCACTCGCCACGTAACTAGCGCCGCCGAGGCAAGTGATACGTGATGGGGAGACAAATAAACTCCTTGCGCCGAGCAATCAATGAAATGGCCGCAACAGTACAAAAATACCCATATTCGATGGATTTTATATCACTGAATTTGCCCCGTATAGATCACCCATTCTGGCTCACAAAATGTCATAATGCAGTTAAAAGGTTGACGCCTTTATCGGCTGATTAATGAAGTTGCGAAAACGCACTTGTGTTTGTTTCATGAGGCCCTTAATGTAAGTGAAAAGAGATTAGATATATATTCTACAGGTCACAAGTTATTTGATATGAAACAGTATACTGTATTGTCGTTTTATGAAACTGCGTGAATATTGTTCTGGAATATGCATCTTACGTTTTAGGGTTTACGCTTGCTGTTGATGAATTCTTGATGTCTGCAACTTTACGAAATCGCAATATTTTCAGTTACAATAAATGTATTTCGTGTTTAATTGTTAGCGGATGAAGCAACACTGATGTTCGTTTACATCAGTTTTGATAGGGAAACAGAATAGTACCGTATGCTCCCCATCGTACTGGGCTTTGAAACTATCACGAGAAAGACCCCTGCTGCAAAAGTGATGGTGTTCTCGTATTCCGCCCTCGGTCGTGACAGTTGCCGTCGTCATGAACGACCGAAGCTATTGTCTGAAGTGGGACGGGTCGTCGGCCTAAAACCAAGCACGGAAACCCAGCCACTTCCGCGAATGAGTATTCGTCGTCGTAGCGTGGGCCTAGTGAAGAGGTTACGTCAGCGACAGTGTTTCATGAATTAAGTACCGGGTGGTTGTAATTAAAGTGCAGCTACTCACTGAGGTCGATTGTGGTCTGTAATTATCGTATGACAGCGAAACGTAGTAGATATTCTTGAGCGTTAATGGGGAATCGTTTATCCCTGCAAACAATTAGTTCCAATTATGGCCACCACGTGTAATTCTGGCGCTGTGAATGCAAGAAAAACGTAGAAGTGTCTCTATATGCAAAGGATAAAGAACAGGATGTGGACAGAAAAAGTAAAACAATTGAAAAAGGTAGAGGGTTGATATTATTATTAACTGCTGCTTACAAAATTTGTTCAGTATGAGTACCGGAGATGACGACGACGAGATGCTATACAGCGCCAGATTTGCACCTGGTGGCCAAAATCGGAACTAATTTTTTTCACCGTAAATCGGTTCGGCTTTAAGGCTTTAGCATATCTGCCAAGTTTCGCTGGCATACGGTAATTACAGCCAACACTGGACTTCCGTTAGTAGCTGTACTTTAATTATAACCATCCGGTATCTCGTGGTATCTGCATCCTAACCGCGCGTGCAGTACTTCATCTTGGGATAACAGAGACCTTTTTACTCTGTTTATGTGTCAGGTTAGATCTGAGACAGCAAGCAGTTATGTAAATCCGATGCTGTGAGACGGAAGTTTCGGCCTTAACGTCAAGTCGAGAAAGAGAGGATTAGAGACGGATTAGAGCTCAGAATGAACCAGGATTGAGCAGGAAGTCATCCACGATCTTTCTAAAAGCATTGTCTTGGTATTTATCAGAAATAGTCGTTCAAGAGACGATTGATGAAGGTACCATTACGAAATTCTCTGCTTTGAATCAGATCGAAAGTGATATATAATATTCAGCTTTTCAGATTTCCGGATTGTAACCATTGATAAAGTAAAAACTCCATGCCTATTAGTGCTTTACGCCTGTGTAAACAACCTTCCCTTTAGCCTTCTTAAATTTCGGAAGCCATGTTGCATTGAAGAAAAGGCTGTAGCACTTTTTATCTCTTCGTATGAATTTCTCACTAAAAAACTAAGATAACAGCCGTTTCTCTTGATCAGCAGGGGAGCAAATGGTATTTTTTTCCAGAGCTCTTCTGTTCCTCTTCGTTTGTTTTCTAACTCACTTCACTTACTGTCTCTCCTCTCTTTCTCCCTTGTATTCCCCTTGTTTCTCACCTGTCTTCCCTCACCTGTGCTGCCGCCACGACCACAGTGTGAATTTGTCTAATTTGGATGGTAAAAACATTATTATCTATTATTCCGCTATCTACATCTACATCTACATCTACATGACTACTCTGCAATTCACATTTAAGTGCTTGGCAGAGGGTTCATCGAACCACAATCATACTATCTCTCTACTATTCCACTCCCGAACAGCGAGCGGGAAAAAGGAACACCTAAACCTTTCTGTTCGAGCTCTGATTTCTCTTATTTTATTTTGATGATCATTCCTACCTATGTAGGTTGGGCTCAACAAAATATTTTCGCATTCGGAAGAGAAAGTTGGTGACTGAAATTTCGTAAAAAGGTCTCGCCGCGACGAAAAACATCTATGCTGTAATGACTTCCGTCCCAACTCGTGTATCATATCTGCCACACTCTCTCCCCTATAACGCGATAATACAAAACGAGCTGCCCTTCTTTGCACCCTTTCGATGTCCTCCGTCAATCCCACCTGGTAAGGATCCCACACAGCGCAGCAATATTCTAACAGAGGACGAACGAGTGTAGTGTAAGCTGTCTCTTTAGTGGACTTGTTGCATCTTCAAAGTGTCCTCCCAATGAAACGCAACCTTTGGCTCGCCTTCCCGACAATATTATCTATGTGGTCCTTCCAACTGAAGTTGTTTGTAATTTTAACACACAGGTACTTAGTTGAATTGACAGCCTTGAGAATTGTACTATTTATCGAGTAATCGAATTCCAACGGATTTCTTTTGGAACTCATGTGGATCATCTCACACTTTTCGTTATTTAGCGTCAACTGCCACCTGACACACCATACAGCAATCTTTTCTAAATCGCTTTGCAGCTGATACTGGTCTCCGGATGACCTTACTAGACGGTAAATTACAGCATCATCTGCGAACAACCTAAGAGAAATGCTCAGATTGTCACCCAGGTCATTTATATAGATCAGGAACAGTAGAGGTCCCAGGACGCTTCCCTGGGGAACACCTGATATCACTTCAGTTTTACTCGATGATTTGCCGTCTATTACTACGAACTGCGACCTTCCTGACAGGAAATCACGAATCCAGTCGCACAACTGAGACGATACCCCATAGCTCCGCAGCTTGATTAGAAGTCGCTTGTGAGGAACGGTGTCAAAAGCTTTCCGGAAATCTAGAAATACGGAATCAACTTGAGATCCCCTGTCGATAGCGGCCATTACTTCGTGCGAATAAAGAGCTAGCTGCGTTGCACAAGAGCGATGTTTTCTGAAGCCATGCTGATTACGTGTCAATAGATCGTTCCCTTCGAGGTGATTCATAATGTTTGAATACAGTATATGCTCCAAAACCCTACTGCAAACCGACGTCAATGATATAGGTCTGTAGTTAAATGGATTACTCCTACTACCCTTCTTGAACACTGGTGCGACCTGCGCAATTTTCCAATCTGTAGGTACAGATCTATCGGTGAGCGAGCGGTTGTATATGAGTGCTAAGTAGGGAGCTATAGTATCAGCGTAATCTGAAAGGAACCTAATCGGTATACAATCTGGACCTGAAGACTTGCCCGTATCAAGCGATTTGAGTTGCTTCGCAACCCCTAAGGTATCTACTTCTAAGAAACTCATGCTAGCAGATGTTCGTGTTTCAAATTCTGGAATATTCCATTCGTCTTCCCTGGTGAAGGAATTTCGGAAAACTGAGTTCAATAACTCCGCTTTAGCGGCGCAGTCGTCGATAATAGTACCATCGGCACTGCGCAGCGAAGGTATTGACTGCGTCTTGCCGCTTGTGTACTTTACATACGACCAGAATTTCTTCGGATTTTCTACCAAATTTCGAGATAATGTTTCGTTGTGGAACCTATTAAAGGCATCTCGCATCGAAGTACGTGCCATCGAAGTACGTGCCAAATTTCGCGCGTCTGTAAATTTTAGCCCATCTTCAGGATTTCGCGTTCTTCTGAACTTCGCATGCTTTTTCCGTTGCCTCTGCAACAGCGTTCGAACCTTTTTTGTGTACCACGGGGGATCCGTTCCATCTCTTACCAATTTATGAGGTATGAATATCTCAATTGCTGTTGCTACTATATCTTTGAATTTGAGCCACATCTCGTCTACATTCGCATAGTCAGTTCGGAAGGAATGGAAATTGTCTTTTAGGAAGGCTTCTAGTGGCACTTTATCCGCTTTTTTAAATAAAATTATTTTGCGTTTGTTTCTGATGGATTTGGAAGAAATGGTATTGAGCCTAGCTACAATGACCTTGTGATCACTAATCCCTGTATCAGTCATGATGCTCTCTATCAGCTCTGGATTGTTTGTGGCCAAGAGGTCAAGTGTGTTTTCGCAACCATTTACAATTCGCGTGGGTTCGTGGACTAACTGCTCTAAATAATTTTCGGAGAATGCATTTAGGACAATCTCGGAAGACGTTTTGTGCCTACCACCGGTTTTGAACAAGTATTTTTGCCAACATACCGAGGGTAGGTTGAAGTCCCCACCAACTATAACCGTATGAGTGGGGTATTTATTTGTTACGAGACTCAAACTTTCTCTGAACTGTTCCGCAACTGTATCATCGGAGTCTGGGGGTCGGTAGAAGGAGCCAATTATTAACTTAATTCGGCTGTTAAGTATAACCTCCACCCATACCAATTCGCACAGAGTATCTACTTCGACTTCACTACAAGATAAACCACTACTGACAGACACCAACACTCCACCACCAATTCTGCCTAATCTATCTTTCCTGAACACCGTCTGAGACTTCGTAAAAATTTCTGCAGAACTTATTTCAGGCTTTAGCCAGCTTTCTGTACCTATAACGATATCAGCTTCTGTGCTTTCTATTAGCGCTTGAAGCTCAGGGACTTTTCCAGCGCAACTACAACAGTTTACAACTATAATTCCGACTGTTCCTTGATCCAAGCACGTCCTGTAATTGCCAAGCACCCTTTGACATTGCAGCCCATCCCGCACTTTCCCGAGGCCTTCTAACCTAAAAAACCGCCCAGTCCACGCCACACAGCCTCCGCTACCCGTGTAGCCGCCAGCTGAGTGTAGTGAACTCCTGACCTATTCAGCGGAACCCGAAACCCCACCACCCTATGGCGCAAGTCAAGGAATCTGCAGCCAATACGGTCGCAAAACCGTCTGAGCCTCTGATTCAGACCCTCCACCCGGCTCTGCACCAAAGGTCCGCAGTCGGTTCTGTCAACGATGCTGCAGATGGTGAGCTCTGCCTTCATCTCGTAAGCAAGACCGGCAGCCTTCACCAAATCAGATAGCCGCTGGAATCCAGAGAGAATTTCCTCAGATCCAAAGCGACACACGTCATTAGTGCCGACATGTGCCACCACCTGAAACTGGCTGCACCCTGTGCTCTTCATGGCATCCGGAAGGACCCTTTTCACATCAGGAATGACTCCTCCCGGAATGCACACGGAGTGCACACTGGATTTCTTCCCCTCCTTAGCCGCCATATCCCTAAGGGGCCCCATTACGCGCCTAACATTGGAGCTCCCAACTACCAGTAAGCCCATTGAAATGTAAACTGCTGTTACTTCTATTATCGATATTGTCGTTATCACTCTTCCTATTAATATTAGGTAACATTTTAAGATCTTCCGTAATGCATGTATCGTAATAAATGTGTCTGATTGAATGTAAGAGAGGGTTATAATTTTACGGGGATAAATACATCGATGAAGAAACAAATTAGAACTAATGTAATGCTGTGAACTGCAAACAACGTCGTAACTTCCTCATTTGTCTTGAAGCGAGCAATGCGACACATAGGTTTCTTTGAACGATCGCTATCCGACTTGTTGTAGGGAACAAGATGGAGAGCCTTCTTAAAGTCACCGTGTACGTCCGTTTCTCATGTTGATCAGAGATTTGGGATGTACCACCCGACCTGAGATGTTCTGTTTGTGCACCTCGCATCGGATTGCAATTGGAGAATCAGAATGATCACTTTCGTCACATTGACTCTGAGATTCGTCGCGAGAGTCCTCTTTAGTGTTCGGCGACCGCAATCACTGATGATTAATGACAATTCTGGCGTGTGGCTCACGACCAGGGATAGGCATTTCTACCTGACGTCATCGCTTTAGTTAACGTACTGGTGTGTTTTTAAGCAGTCAATGAGAACAGAAGACGAGAGTGATTCCCGGTGTCGGCAGATAGCTTACTGCTTTCCAGTAATTGTGTGTAGGTGGCCACAGAGTTTACTGTCCCCGTCCAACTTATCCTCACTCTACCGAAGAAAGTAGTGAAACTAGGAGCCAGGAAAAATTTCTGCAAATCTCCGTTGTCCCTCTGTCAAATTTCAGCAATAAGTCTGGTGCAGTCTGCTGAATGATATTGTGCTCTAGTGAGGCTCAGCACCACTCATCTAAAGAAGATCGACACAGAATTAAACCGCCCCGCGTGGATAAAATCCAGAACGGCAAGGACAACGTTTTCATATTGGCTTCCTAGGCTCATCTGGAATGAAATGATCCGTACTCACTGTAAAATACTCTTGTGGAAGTCACGCCTTGTTTCGAGTCAACTGAAGACGCGTCCCCAGGTGATATTCTATTTAACAACTCACAACGGAAAGGCAACTGTCCTCGAGCCGCTCCTCAAGTTATAAACACATAGCGCGCTAAAAGCGTCTTCAGAACGTGACATGAATGATGGGGAGTGATTCGAAGGCAGTCACCTTTCCGCTATGAGTTGTTATATAGAATCTCTACCACCTGAGGATGCGTCTTTAGTTGACGCGAAATCTGTCGTGACCTTTACTGAAAGTATTTTATAGCCACTGCGGATCATTTCGTTCAATCTGTGGAAATGTGGCAGCGGTTCACCCCAATTTAAAATAACGTTCCAAGGCCCAGCCTGGTACCATAATCTTGTCGGAGGATACACTAGAATACAAAGTAGCTCTTTACTTCCAATTGATTATATGTCCTAGTTGTGGAAATCGACAGGCTACGGTCCAGATCTTCTCTTCGCATAAAAGCGAGGAATCTGCTTGTTGACGATTTTGACGCACATCAAGTGGCGAAAACTGTGGGACGAGTCTTCTGCAATATGTAGGCTCTTCCGTACGACCTTTTTTGTGTCACAGAAAAAATCTTGGGCTTCGGACCAGCTTCAATACTTTATGAATAATTCTGCAGATGTCTAGTTATACTGATGACGAAAGGCACATATATAGGAAAACAAATCAACTACTGTGCAACCAAATTATAGATGTCGTATTCTACCGTAAATACCTAGCTGAACTATCCAGAGCGGCCTTAAGAGGAATGACCACATAAAACAAATAGTAGGAGAAGCAGGTGCCAGACATATACGAAGGAAGAATTTTAAGAAACTGTAACTCATCCACGAAAGAAGTGGCTTACAAGGCGATTGCTCGACCGATTCGTGAGTACTGTTCGTCAATCTGGGATGCTTACAGGTAGGACTGATAGAATAGATAGAGAAGATCCAACAAAGAGCGGCCCATCACGTCACGGGATCGTCTGATTGGCGCGAGAGCTTTACAGAGGTGCTCGACAAACTCGGCCGGCCTCGGTGACCGAGCGGCTCTAGTCGCTTCAGTTCAGAACCACGCGGCTGCTACGGTCGCAGGTTCGAATCCTGCCTCGGGCTTGGATGTGTGGGATGTTAGTTAGGTTTAAGTAGTTCTAAGTCTAGGGAACTGATGACATCAGATGTTAAGTCTCATAGTGGTTACAGTAATTTGAAACATTTTTTTTTTTCAACAAACTCCAGTGGAAGACGTTACAAAAGAGGCGACGCGCATGATGAAGGGATTTACTATTGAGGTCACAAGAGAATGCTTTCTGAGAAGAGTCGAAGAACATGTTAATTCCTCTCACGCACAGCTTGCTAAATTACCATGATGAGAAATTCGAGAAATTAGAGATGATACGTACGCTTACCGACAGTTGTTCTTCCCAAACGCCATTCGCGAGTGGAACGGGAGGTGGAGATCAGTTAATGGGAGCAGAAGTACCCTCTGCCACACACCGTCAGCCGGCTAGCGGAGTACTGATGTGGTAGTTAGTTTGCTTATTGGCACTACACTGACATTCTACAACAAAACAGAATACTCATTAGTGCATACTCTGCTCTGACACTTCTTCACTGCGTCCGAAAATGCCTGACTGTGACTTTCGTGAAATTTGGAAATTTGTGGTAAGGACTACGGGACCAAACTGCTGAGGTCATCGGTCCCTAGGCTTACACACTACTTAAACTAACTTACGCTAAGCACAACACACACACCCATGCCCGAGGGTGAGAACTCGAACCTCCAGCGGGGGGAGCCACGCGAACGGTGACATGATGCCCCAGACCGCACGGCTACCCCGGCCTGTTACTTCTTGCGGACATGCCCGAGAAGTACTTCAGCCAAATTCCAGAAAGGTGTCTTTATTAGTGTGTCCGCAGTCCATTCCGTCAGCTTGAGATACAATCTATTTTTCCTCGGATGGGGGACCTAATGATGACTGGGTTTCTTTTAAAAGACGGAAAATGTCCAAGAATCAATAAATAATGTCAAAAAGATTGACGTTGATTGATTCATCAGTTTTTCCACAAAAACTGTAAGAATCGCTTATATTATAGGCTGAGGAGTACGGGCACTTAAATGTGGCCAGCTGCAAGGAGAATCAGCAATTCGTCGCCTGGCGCACTGTAGACTTGTTTCCTTCATTAAAATAACAAAGGGCAGTCGCAAGCCACTTTCCACTGACTATTTCTGTGGCTGGAAACAGCGTACTGTTGATGGAGAGTATCTACACTCCTGGAAATTGAAATAAGAACACCGTGAATTCATTGTCCCAGGAAGGGGAAACTTTATTGACACATTCCTGGGGTCAGGTACATCACATGATCACACTGACAGAACCACAGGCACATAGACACAGGCAACAGAGCATGCACAATGTCGGCACTAGTACAGTGTACATCCACCTACCGCAGCAATGCAGGCTGCCATTCTCCCATGGAGACGATCGTAGAGATGCTGGATGTAGTCCTGTGGAACGGCTTGCCATGCCATTTCCACCTGGCGCCTCAGTTGGATCAGCGTTCGTGCTGGACGTGCAGACCGCGTGAGACGACGCTTCATCCAGTCCCAAACATGCTCAATGGGGGACAGATCCGGAGATCTTGCTGGCCAGGGTAGTTGTCTTACACCTTCTAGAGCACGTTGGGTGGCACGGGATACATGCGGACGTGCATTGTACTGTTGGAACAGCAAGTTCCCTTGCCAGTCTAGGAATGGTAGAACGATGGGTTCGATGACGGTTTGGATGTACCGTGCACTATTCAGTGTCCCCTCGACGATCACCAGAGGTGTACGGCCAGTGTAGGAGATCGCTCCCCACACCATGATGCCGGTTGTTGGCCCTGTGTGCCTCGGTCGTATGCAGTCCTGATTGTGTCGCTCACCTGCACGGCGCCAAACACGCACACGACCATGACCATCATTGGCACCAAGGCAGAAGCGATTCTCATCGCTGAAGACGACACGTCTCCATTCGTCCCTCCATTCACGCCTGTCGCGACACCACTGGAGGCGGGCTGTACGATGTTGGGGCGTGAGCGGAAGACTGCCTAACGGTGTGCGGGACCGTAGCCCAGCTTCATGGAGACGGTTGCGAATGGTTCTCGCCGATACCCCAGGAGCAACAGTGTCCCTAATTTGCTTTGAAGTGGCGGTGCGGTCCCCTACGGCACTACGTAGGATCCTACGGTCTTGGCGTGCATCCGTGCGTCGCTGCGGTCCCGTCCCAGGTCGATGGGCACGTGCACCTTCCGCCGACCACTGGCGACAACATCGATGTACTGTGGAGACCTCACGCCCCACGTGTTGAGCAATTCGGCGGTACGTCCACCCGGCCTCCCGCATGCCCACTATATGCCCTCGCTCAAAGTCCGTCAACTGCACATACGGTTCACGTCCAGGCTGTCGCGGCATGCTACCAGTGTTAAAGAGTGCGATGGAGCTCCGTATGCCACGGCAAACTGGCTGACACTGACGGCGGCGGTGCACAAAAGCTGCGCAGCTAGCGCCATTCGACGGCCAACACCGCGGTTCCTGGTGTGTCCGCTGTGCCGTGCGTGTGATCATTGCTTGTACAGCCCTCTCGCAGTGTCCGGAGCAAGTATGGTGGGTCTGACAAACCGGTGTCAATGTGTTCTTTTTTCCATTTCCATGAGTGTAGTTTCGTTTCAGTCTGTGCGAGAGGTATTTGTAGGCTCCTTGTGAAGAAAAAGCATCAGTTGTGTATGGCGTCAATCAATAGATGTGAAAGCAATCTTGTTGCAATCGAGGCGGTATCACCGATTCAGAAAACGGTGCTTATAATCAGACAATGACATAAACGCCACTGGCTTTATTATGCTATTCTTTTTCTATTAATGGAGTAACAGAAATGGTGCGTTAATTAGTAAGTCCTTACATAAAAATTAAGATGGGTAATTTTAAAGACATATGTTGCATTAGTTATAGGTCCGAAATGATTACTTCTGGAGTTATAAACTTCTTTCATACCATGAAGGTTCTCATTGTACCAAGGATCTTAGCAGTAGCGTAATTCCCTTTTAAATTATGAAGCTGAGTTGCATTCGACAGAGGAAATGTAGAAAAGTAATAAAAGTGTGCAACTTCCATACAGTTTCTGTTGAAAGAGGTTTCCGTTTCCATTGAATATTTCTTTCTAAATTGGTACCGCTAACTGGGAAGCGAAACAGCGAATAGCAGATCGTGAAATTTAATAGTGAGTCTAAAATGTCATCTAGTATATTTTTAACTTTTCAGCGAGCTAAATTACAAAAAGGAAAATAACAGCTTGATAAGAAAAAGTGAGATGAACTATTGAATGTTTTTTATCAGTTTCTCATTGGGGACGGGTCATCTTTTATTAGAAGATAAAATTGAACTCATCATGGTGTTCAGGTGACGTTGTGTTTCCCCACCAGGTATCTTCTACAACTTAATGACTTTTACTAAGCCTTATTGGTGCATTATCTTTTTTCATGAGTAAATCATTCGCCGGTTCAATGAGGTCGTCTCTGCGCGGAATTTGTACTAAAATTTGTGGTAAGCACTATGGGACCAAACTGCTGAGGCCATCGGTCCATAGACTTATTCATTACTTAATGTAACTTAAACAACTTACGCTAAGGACAACACACACACCCATACCCGAGGCAGGATTCGAACCTGCGACCGTAGCAGTCGCACGGTTCCGGACTGCGTGCCTAGAACCGCGAGACCACTGCGGCCGGCGTAACCTCTCCTGTAGTAATTTATGTAATTATGAATATATATCTCAAACTGATGCTGTCCAATTTGCCAGATTTTATGCTACCATCTCTTTTATAATGTAACATACAGGACAACGTGTGACAATGTGCTCACCAAGTAATAAAATGGAGATAATTTTATTACGTTAAATATAACAAAATTTTGATATTGGTGTGTATCCTGGTAACAACAAACTGCATTTCCCTTCTGTCCAGCACGGATCAGATTTCCGAGATTTGGTGATATTGGTATAGGGGAACGTCTGGATGGTTCATTCAACAAAGTGACAGAAAACGCTGTATCTCGTCCATTGTAGTGTAGTGCTCCATCTCTGTTGTCCTCGAACTTGCATTCCTTTCCCATAGTCCTTTTAGTGCTTATTTATTTATCACCGCGCGCAGTTCTAATATTTTTGTATCGACTTTCGACTGAACGTCGTACCAACGACAACAGTAGACGTGTGCCACGGAATAACGGCGGAGCAGCCGCCGCAGAGCTGCGCGTACGCGGCCGCACACAGCTATCGACCTGGACGCACGCAAGCATCGACAGGTATTCGAGAGAAACGGGGTCGGCTGAGCAATGCGACGTGGCACGTAATAGTCGGCGAAGTTCAGCTAAAATCCACTTAATCCGATTTGAATCTCTCCCTGCATGGACTCTCAAAATAAACTTCGCCAGACACGGAGAATAAATGCTCGGTATTTCCTCCATTCTCAGAAACGCCGGCGCCGCTCGGTTTCCAGACGCTGCTTTTGATCACAAGTACAGCCTGAAGTCTTCACTGGCAATAAACAAGACAGTGCGAGGAAAAGACATGCGATTTCTGGGAAAACTACTGATGGCGGCAGCTCCGAGCCACAGCGGTTGCGAAGACGTCGTTTGAATCCAGTAAAGCTGTGACACAGTACTTACACTCGTGCTCGCGTCCAATTTTCTGCGAAACAATAGCACGTCCTCACAGGATATAACTGTATAATATCGAGTATCGCAAAGAGAGATTTATACTATCAGTCCTAAATTACTGTTGCAGTCGTTGTAGGTGTTCTGTTTCGAAATATCTCTGCCATCGGAAAATTAAATTTAAACGAGTATACTCGATCTTTCGTTTACTGCGACGTGATTAGAGAGAACAAGTACATAGAATCCATGTTAAAACTGATGAAGATAGTCATCAGATATAGAATTTGGGATTTCTAACAGTTTTTGAGAATTGTGATGTTGCTGAGATTAGAAAGTATTAAAATGAGTTTTCATTTCCATAATAAAGTAGTCCAAATAGTTCCTCCTAGATTCACATATAACAGATCTATCTCTCTGAAAAACTCAACTGCTCGCTACTAAGCCTCAAATAAGAATGTATCAGCGCTGCACAGCTGACTAACTAGGAAGTCAATCACAGATAAAACTAAACACAAAGTCAAGGATCTTATTCAGTACTCCCACACTGCGCTCGTTCATTCATCTCTGTCTCGGTACAGTAAAGGCGAATTATTTACAATATCAGAAAACATACGAGAATCATACGAGACGTCAAATGACATCAACCGATCCGACGTAACCTCCCCCAACCATGACTGCCCTGTTGCATACCTATCTAATAAACATGATTTCAAATGGCTATAGCACGGAAACGGTACGTTTCCGGACATATGTTCCTGTTCAAAATATTATGTTCTTACTACCCTTTGCAAGTCATAGAAGTTTGTAACGGGAATTTCAGAACACCCTGTACAGCACGTTATCTGGCGTCAGGATAGTCTTTGAATAAGGCGTGATCACAACCACTTTGAAACTTCACTTTAAATTGGTCTTCAGAACATAGCTAGAAGAAAATCTTACCAACCAAACAAACTTGTTTTCTTGCAGTAATTTACGTGAATGTTGTTCCCTTGGCTACCTAGGAAAATAATATTAACCATTTCATTTAGAGCTTTGAAAATATTTCAGAACAATATTTCGTCCTCTTCGCTGTTCAAAGACCTATCAGTTCCTACTTTCTTGTACATTTACGTCATGAAAGTAAGAAAAAGGAAGCTGCGCTTTGCTGTCGTATTCGTTCATGTCGCTTTTCAGGGCAGTAAAGGAAAACTCGGTGACTTATAGATTATATGTTGTCGAGTTGGAATTCAGATCTGGAAGCTAGAGATATCTGTAGAGATTGAATAAGAGTTTATAACCGTCCTTTCCACCACCCTGTCGTCTTCTAAAGTTGTGTTCCCCTGAGCAGAAGACAGCTCATCGGTCGTGGGATGTTCTTCGGCGGTGGCTGCTATGCTGTCACCTAGAACCTGAACCCGTGTTTGTGCTTTTTTTGTGGGATACCACTTGCCCAGCTTAGTCTCTGTATCTACAGAGGGTAAGATCTGTAGTACTGATAATGATGGTAGGCGACGTCTCTTATTAACGTGTCCCGTTTGTTTATATTTTGAAATACCACTTTTTCCTGTCTTCTACCACACTCGACATAGCTTTCTTAATAGTGCGGTAACTTTCCTGACAACTTCCGATATAGTTTACGACATGTCCGTCCGAAACAGAGATACCCGTCCGGCTCTGAAGAACACCCGAAACAGAGTGTGTCCGTCCGAAGCAGAGATACCCGTCCGGCTCTGAAGAACACCCGAAACAGAGTGTCGACCGCAGCCGGAGTACTTCGTCTCCCAGGCGCGCCAAAGCGACCCGAAGGTGTCCGAAGCACTTCGGTTGTATTATAGTTACTCTTATGTTTCTCAAAACTAGTGAAATTTAATAAACAAAAATGGTAGACTCGTAGGGTAACCATGAGAGATTTTCATATTGAAGACTTGGTAAAATACAATGAAAAGCATATAAAAACTTAATAAGAGAAGTTAGGCGCTTCGGCGCTTAACACCCGAATGTGCCAACCAATCAAAAGTAAGCTCAGTACAACTGGCGGACTCTCCTACGGTACAACTGGCGGACTCTCCTACGGGAATGGTACATACGGGAATGGTACCATCTGTTGCTTGTACCTCACTCCACTTACGTACCATATGCTACTTCATGTATCAAGCTGCATCAAGGCGAGCTTCTAGCAAGATAAATTACGGCGGCCACAACCAGGAATAACACAGACTTCTAAGCCGAAAGCAAATGTTTTTGGAAGAACGCCTTTTATTTATTTCTTTAACAACTCGAAGAAAAAGTGTGAGATATTTTACTACGATTATAATCATCGCACTGTCTATAAATCAGCAATGGGAAACAGCAGCAAGTATTATGCATAAAAAATGCATGGTTAACGCTGGTTCGTAAGAAATCATTTCAGATACACAAAATAACATAAATAAATAAAAATAAATATTGGCATTTGATGCCAGCATTGTTTTCTTGTTAAACGGAGCTGTAGTAACATGTGGTGCTTGCACAGTCGATATGTGAGAGATGAATTCAACGGAATATACTGCCCGCAACTGATAAATTATTCTTTGAGTGTCAGACTGATTATCATCTCATATAGAAGTTCGTAATATCGTGCCCAATATGGAAATGGCTTCTATCGCATCAAGCGAAAACTGCAGTGTTGCACCACCGCCATAAGTAAATGTACAGTTTTCATCAAACCGAAAGTTGGCCTGAACACGGCAGGTCGGTGCAACCGAGCGGTTCTAGGCGCTTCGGTCCGGAACCGCGCTACTGCTACAGTCGCAGGTTCGAACTCTGCCTCGGGCATGGATGTGTGTGACGTCATTAGGTTAGTTAGGTTTAAGTAGTTCTAAGTCTAGGGTCTGATGACCTCAGATGTTAAGTCCCATAAAGCTCATAGCCATTTGAACCAGTTTCTTGAACTTGAACACGACAATGCTTTATTGGCATGGTCTTATTGATGGTAATAAGCCATTGCCTTTCTCCAACCTTTGAACTATCTTGCATAGCCGCTACAAGGGGACCTACAGTGTAACGTGAATTTGGAACTATGATGCAACTCGATATTTTTCACACTAACAAATATTGTCGAGTTGAAAAATAAATCTACCGCGGTAACATAGTAAAAGGGAGAGTGTTTTATTTGTGCAGTGTTAGTGTTCGAAGTCACGGGTAATGCGGAAGAAACACACAGAGTAGAATTCTACTGTACAAACAAAAAAGTATGCTGACAACCAACGACCGTCAAGCATGGCAGTGTTGAATATGTGAAATGAAAAAAAAACTAATTATCACTGGATTCATAAGCAACTGGATGAAAGGATTTACAAAGAAGCGTGGAAATCCGTCGTTCTAAACTACTGACCATTAAAATTGCTACACCAAGAAGAAATGCAAATGATAAACGGGTATTCATTGGACGAATATATTATACTAGAACTGACACGTGATTACATTTTCACGCAATTTGGGTGCATAGATCATGAGAAATCAGCACCCAGAACAACCACCTCTGGCCGTAATAACTGCCTTGATACTCCTGGACATTGAGTCAAACGCAGGTTGGATGGCGCATACAGGTACAGCTGCCCATGCAGCTTCAACACGATACCACAGTTCATCAAGAGTAGTGGCTGGCGTATTGTGACAAGCCAGTTGCTTGGCCACCATTGACCAGACGTTTTCAATTTCTGAGAGATGTGTAGAATGTGCTGGCCAGGGCACCAGTCGAACATTTTCTGTATCCAGAAGGGCCCGTACAGGACCTGCAACATGCGGTCGTGCATTATCCTGCTGAAATCTAGGGTTTCGCAGGGATCGAATTAAGGGTAGAGCCACGGGTCGTAACACATCTGAAATGTAACGTCCACTGTTCAAAGTGCCGTCAATGCGAACAAGAGTGACCGGGACGTGTAACCAATGGCACCGCATACCATCACGCCGGGTGATGTGCCAGTATGGCGATGACGAATACACGCTTCCAATGTGCGTTCACCGCGATATCGCCAAACACGGATGCGACCATCATGATGCTGTAAACAGAATCTGGATTCATCCGAAAAAATGACGTTTTATCATTCGTGCACCCTAGTTCGTTGTTGAGTTCACCATCGCAGGCGCTCCTGTCTATGTTGCAGCGTCAAGGGTAATCGCTGCCATGGACTCCGAGGTGATAGTCCATGCTGCTGCAAACGTCGAGGAACCGTTCGTGCAGTTGGTTGTTGTCTTGAAAAAGTCCCCATATGTTGACTCAGGGATCGAGACGTGGCTGCACGATCCGTTATAGCCATACGGATAAGATGCCTGTCATCTCGACTGCTAGTGATACGAGGGCGTTGGGATCCAGCACGGCGTACCGTATTACCCTCCCGAACCCACCGATTCCATATTCTGCTAACAGTCATTGGATCTCGGCCAACGCGAGCAGCAATGTCGCGATAAACCGCAATCGCGATAGGCTACAATCCGACCTTTATCAAAGTTGTAAACGTGATGGTACACATTTCTCCTCCTTACACAAGGCATCACAACAACGTTTCACCAGGCAACGCCGGTCAATTGCTGTTTGTGTATGAGAAATCGGTTGGAAACTTTCCTCATGTCAGTACGTAGTAGGTATCGCCACTGGCACCAACGTTGTGTGAATGCTCTGAAAAGCTAATCATTTGCATATCACAGCATCTTCTTCCTGTCGCCTAAATTTCGCGTCTGTAGCACGTCATCTTCGTGGTGTAGTAATTTTAAAGGCCAGTAGTGGAGTTTAGGACATCACTCATGAAGATGTGACTGTAAGATATTACAATTTCGGGCTGACACGACACTCTGCCCTGAGTGAAGGAGTTTTAACATAATCAGATTCAGTGGATTGTGAACGTTTGTTGAAGCGCACTTCACTGATAACAGGTACGCACAATATATTGAGTGCTAACGGCTGTTTAGAGAACGAATCACATGGCACCAACTCAATTAACTACTCGCTTGTGGCCGGGTAGATTATCACTTAGCAGTTTTCTCGATGCTATTAAGAGACCTAGAAGTCGCCATACTTTTCAGAACTGGAATTTTTCCCTAGTGTTATAGGGCGCTTGAGCTGCCCTACCGATATGGTTTGATGCGACCTACAGAAAGATGAATAGGACCTTTTTGTACGTAATATAATGTAGGTAAATTTTGTACTGGGATACGTTTCCACTGGAGGCTACGGGTTTCGAGCTGTACAAGAAAAACGTACAGAGGTGACCTTCAAATGCACCTCCACCCCCACACTCACCTTCACCAGTCAGGATTTCTACTATGTTGTTCGTACACTCCCTCCTACTACTGCACAAAAGTTTCCGACTAAACGATCTATTACCAATATTCGACTACCTTTATTGGGGGACTGTTGATTGGGCTCTTATGCCGCCAGCATAGTCGGCTATTTTATTAACATTATTAATTTAAATGTGCCCGTGAGGGTAATGAAAGAAAAAACGACTTTTGTAGCGTTACGCTAAAACTAACTGCATTGGCAGTTCTATGCAAATTTAACCGCAACAAGCGCAGTAGGTTCGTAGTCAGAAGGCCAGACGAATACATCGATGTAATTTTAATTTTATGCTTTTAAAATTCACAAAAATGTTCGGTGAAATTTGCACGAACTTCAGGCTTTACAATTTGTAGCCGCTCGACTAAGCCGGTCAAGTAATTAGGCCAGTCAGTGAAGACCAAAAAAGGTCGAATGTGGGGAAATAATTTGTGCAGCCGCAAATTTTTGTACAGTGATAGTAGGGAGTGCCATGAACGACATACTAGAAATTCTGACCGTTGGGGACTGAGGATGGGACAGGAGGTGTGGTTGAAGGTCACTTTGGATGTTGTTATTGAATAACTCGAAAACTACGGCCGTTAGCGAAACGTATCCAGCACATAATTTAACTTCAATGAATTTCCTACAAAAAGGTACTTATCATTTTTTTCTGTAGTACGCGTAGCGAGCGAGAGATTATGTAAATCTCGCGCCTGGTTTTTGAAGACCAGATATAACAATACGGGTTGCGCAAAACGTCAGTAAAGGCGGGTCCAGTGTCACAGACTGTGCATCGAAGTTAATGGGAACTCTCCACTCTACGCCGAAGGGATGGCGCGCTGGCTAACGCACTCGCGAGGAGCGGGTTTCAAATCCGCATCCACATTTAAGTTTCCTTTGGTTTCGTTACATCATTTTAGCACTTTATGTTCTTTTGAAGACATCACGGGCAATGTTCGTTGCAATTTCACATCATTGGCACATTCAGCTAGTCCGTTTTAATTGTTTTCTTTCTCCTTCATCTTCTATTCGCATAGGGGAACCATATGTCTGTTGCTGTTGACAGATTGCATTGCTAGCATGAATCAATCCTACGGATGATCTGCCTGGCAGAACTGTTAAATCATAATGCCGAGACTTTCTTTGCCTTTGTTCGTGTCCGAGTGAATATTGGCACGGAGCATGTAGATCTTCTGAACGTGGAACGCTCTTAAGTTCAGTCATTTCCTGAAGGATGTCAAATACTTCAAAATTCAGAATCTGACGACGTCAAAAACAGTGCGAAAGCCCTCATTGATCCACCTAATACCATATTTGAAGGACGGTTTTTACTTTTATTGGTATCCGCCTGTGTGATTATTCAGCAAGGTCAACAGTTTTTGCCGTGTCTACAGGTCATGTGTGTGTGTCAAACACACTACTGTTACGTTTACTTGTATCATTTATACTCGTCTCTCACATACACACAAAAAATTCATTTCAGTATTTTCTTCTGCTTTGAAAGTACTTTCTTCTGCTTTGGAAGATACAATCAGTGATGACACATTTACAACCTCGCACAAGCTGTAGGCGGAATTTAAGCTCGGAACATATGCTTTACAAGGCTTTGACGGTACCCAAAATCACGGTGAACGTGTTGTTGTTAGTGGCATTATCAAATTTTGAAATCCAGAATTTTCTCTCAGTTATGTTGAATTTGCGCTATGAATACATGTAAAAATGTTATTTAAAAGCAAACTACGTATGAACATTTTCTGAATGTTTGCGAACTAAATTACAGTGGAAGTCGTTTATAACAAAAAGCTGCCTACGTTCCTGTAACTTTCTGTAAAGTAGCTTTGGAACATTGGTATAGCACACATTTTGCCCACGTGACAGTCAGCAGTGAATGTGCGGGTAGCATTTCTATCGATCTCTTCTGTTCGTGCGAACAAACTTTTTCCTTTCATCACATTTTCTTCGCTTTGTCTTTCTTATGGCTTAACACGCACAAGCGTAATCCGTTTGTAATCAGCCGACCCTCACGTTCTTTTATACCCTGTCTCCGCTTCTTTCCGCTATTTATATGGCGAAGCATAATATTTGGCGGTAGATCAGATCTACTCTGGCAACTTTTCAACTATTTGTTGTCTCAAATGTAATTGGAAAGCAAATTGATTATGTACACGAAACTGAAGGAGCACATTTGTATTGTTTCTGTTATAATATAACTTGCAAGCGACTTCTCGTCTGAGAGTACACTGAGTATATAAAATAAGTGCCTTACCGTTTTCAACAAGCAAGCTATACATTTTGCTGTATCCTGGTTTAAACTGTTTGCTCCTCGACCCATATTCTTAAAAGAACTGAAAGTCGTAACCTTCTTATTAACATCCACTCCCTGACTGTACAGTATTAACAGGAACTGAAATGGATACTTTACTGTTGAGAGTTAAGCGCTGAGCCGTTGAGACAGTGAAAAGATGTCATCGTCTGTGAGGTTAAGTTAGACGCTGTGACTCGAGATGCAGACAGTTACCTGCGAAGCCTCACCAGAATTCTGAAAAAGGACGAACGGTCTACCTGCTTGCTGCTGGTCCACTCGGTCATTTTCACACTTACAATTTTTTCCCCAAAACTGCTGTCCTCCAGTCTCCGAGGATGTGCAGCGATAGAGATAGCAAAAAACACGAAATATTGATTATAGCTGATTTAAGGCATAGAGGGTGCTAATCTGTCGACCTCCAAAGGCAAGCTATGGCAGAGGCGGATGAGAATAGAGGCGTGTACTGGCGTTGTACTGCATAGGATGACCAAGCTAGGCGGTAGGAATGAGGGTTGGTGTGAGCGGTGACGTTTATGTAACCCAAAAAAGGTATATTGTTACAGGCATATATGGGCCCTACACAGGGTGAGCACAGTAAAAGGCTGCACTAGAACGATGTCACAACTGTGGGTAGGTGCGTCACGGATTGTGGCCAGGGGCAGCGAAGGGAGCGCGAACGGTCCTCCGCGGACGCGACAGTTAAACCTCTCACGGTTCGACTGGAGAAAGCCGCTTGGTTGGTTGCTAAGCCCTCCTCCATCAGTGCTGACACTCCACCTTCAGCAGTGGCGATACCGCTCGTGGGCTGCCCCCTCCCAGTCCTGGTCTGCGCATACAGATTGATATATACTGAAGAGCCAAAGAAAATGGCACACCTGCCTAATATAGTGTAGAGCCCCCGCGGGCACGCAGAAATACCGCACCACGACGTCGCGTGGACTCGACTAGCGCCTGAAGTAATGCTAGAGGGAATTGGCACCATGGATTCTGCAGGGCTGTGCATAAATCCGTAAGAGTATGAGAGGGTGGAGATCTCTTCTGAACAGCACGTTGCAAGGCATCCAAGATATGTCCAATAATGTTCATGTCTGGGGAGTTTGGAGGCGAGCGGTAGTGTTTATACTCAGAAGACTGTTCCTGGAGCCACTCTGTAGCAATTCTGGACGTGTGGGGTGTCGCATTGTCCTGCTGGAATTGCCCAAGTCCGTCGGAATGCAACAATGGACAGGTGATGAGACAAAATTCTTACGTACGTGTCACCTGTCAGTCGTATCTAGACGTATCAGGGTCCCGTATCACACCAACTGCATACGCCCCACACCACTACAGAGCCTTCAAATGCTTCAAATGGCTCTGAGCACTATGGGACTTAACTTCTGAGATCATCAGTTCCTTAGAACTTAGAACTACTTAGACCTAACTAACCTAAGGACATCACACACATCCATGCCCGAGGCACGATTCGAACCTGCGCCCGTAGCGGTCGCGCGGTTCCAGACTGTAGCGCGCCTGAATCTCGTGGTCGTGCGGTAGCGTTCTCGCTTCCCGCTCCCGGGTTCGATTCCCGACGGGGTCAGGGATTTTCTCTGCCTCGTGATGGCTGGGTGTTGTGTGTTGTCCTTAGGTTAGTTAGGTTTAAGTAGTTCTACGTTCTAGGGGACTGATGACCATAGATGTTAAGGCCCATAGTGCTCAGAGCCATTAGAATCATTTGAACAGACTGTAGCACCTAGAACCGCTCGACCACTCCGGCCGGTGCAAAGTGGAAAGGCTGCATTCCAAGACAGCTGCATGTTGTGAACGAGGGCGACCCAGATCGAAGGATGGAGTATTGCGAGTGGTTTGAAGGCGTGCTTTAGGAGAGTGAACAGTTTTCAGAGATGGTTATCTGGTATGACGAGGCGCAGTTCAAACTGAACGTTACTGTAAACAGCCGCGTCTGCGTTTAATAGTCTCCTGAAAATCCTCACGTCCACGTGGACAATCCTGTTAATCTACCGGGTGTTAATGTGTAGTGTGGTCTGTTCTCACGCGGTTTGATTGGCCCATTTTTCTTTGAAGGTACCACAACTGGTGAGGTGTATCTTCATGCGCTGCAAATATCGATCGATTTTACCTGCCATCCGAAAGGTGTTTGGAAATGAAAGATTTTACCTGCATGAGATGGATTTCCACCTCACTACCACAGAGATGTCGGAGCCTTCTTGAATGAAAATCTATCTGGGCGATGGATAGGTCGAAGAGGAGCCGATTAGTACCCACCAGGGTCTCCAGACCTTACACCTCTTGATTTCTACCTAAGAGGGACCTTCAACAAAAGTCAGCTACACCAAATGAGCTACGGAAATCCATCGAGACGTTCAGTACAGTTATCTCGTCGTCGGCACTGACAGCCATAGTTCCGTGAACAATTCAGCAGTTGGCTGCTGATGGGGATCACTTTGAACACACAAAATAACCTTGTCCCAGTGAAAGAATTGGAATGGTTTGTCTTTTGTATTAATATTGACTATCAAAGAGTGTCTACATTTTTCTGGACCCTCCGTACTGTTCGCTCGACTGTGCAGGATTATGTTGCCACGCCACGTATCCTAAGTCAGGAGACGGGCTTTTTTGCAGCGGGACAAGTACCAACACGGGCAGTGCGATGACGTCAGCATGGCGACAGTTGTAGCTTCCCTCGACGCGGCAACACGGACAGACGCGCCAACAGTGACACAGGTGCGTCACCGCGCCGTCGTTCAGACGAGTTGTGGCTCTGTGTACAGCATCAAGGTAGAAACGTGCGTGTGTGGAATCTTCTAGGAGAACGAACGTTGCCAGATTGCTTCCGTCACTGTCGTAAGGTTCCAGCGTGAAGACATGACTGGATACGCAACGCGATAGCAAAACGTCCGCATAGTGCTGTTATCTTCCAACAAGATAATGCAATTAATGGCGTACTTTCTGCCGAGTTTACATTTCGACTGCCGACCCAGTCGTCTTCCTCAGGTGCTGCGAGTTGTGCTGATATGTATAATCGTTTCCAGGACTCCAACCAGACTATGAACTATCTTTATTTATATATAGCATTATTTATAGCAATTGAAAGGTTCAAATGGCTCTAAGCATTATGGGACTTAACTGCTGTGGTCATCAGTCCCCTAGAACTTAGAACTACTTAAACCTAACTAACCTAAGAACATCACACACATCCATGCCCGAGTCAGGATTCGAACCTGCGACCGTAGCGGTCACGCGGTTCCAGACTGTAGCGCCTAGAACCGCACGGCCACTCCGGCCGGCACAATTGAAAGATCTCTGTTGGATTCCTTTCATGTTAATTTCTTAAATCTGTTGTCATTTACAGCATAAATTCCTCTTCTAAATTTACTGTGGTGTTTCTGAGTATCGGGGAGAAGACTGAGCAGTGAAACGTGTTACTTTTACACATAAACAAGAACGATCTGTCACACTACTACACTTTAAAACACAGTTTATATGTAATTAATGTCACACAGTTTCATACGGAACCTACATCCGCTTTCTTTTATATACTGTATATGATAAGATACTGCCATCGCCCTTCCCTTCTGTGTGAGAGGATGAATGAGCAAATGTATTTCTAGTTGCATGCTTGATGGTAGCAGACAAGCCTGTCTGCTAGAGAACATTAGGACCAACGTCGGAACAGGTAGCTACGCTTTCTAAAAGCAGAGAGGTTTCTGTTCTTAGAACGCTCCTGTCCGTCGCTTGTCATGTTGGTATAGGAAGCTGCCTCTCTGGTCACTGCCGTTTGTATCTGTTAAGCACTCTCGGTAGGAGCCCAGGTCAGTCTGTCTGCGGCGAGCGTCTGAAGTGGTAAGATCTCCGTCTAAGCGCATGTCTGCTGAGTCTGTAGGACAATGGATTTCTTAAGATCAGCCTAACTGAAAATTTAATCACCTTTATTTCAGGTTTAGCTCTAAAATATCTAATGTTATCTTAAATTGCAACGCAGTGTAATTCGAGTGTGAAGTTCAGAATATCTTCCGCTAGTTGCTTTGTCACTACTTTGTGAGTAAAGTGGAACCACGTATTGATCAGTAACTCTAACTAAGATCATCAATCTTAAATGCGAATGTGCGCGAGATTATAACGTCTCGTCTTGACAATATTTTTCAATATAGCAACTTTTCTTTATGTTCAACCCACGTGGGCTGTACTCTGTGAGACCAGTACCACGTACTTATACAATTGTTTGACCCATGAGCTTAATAGTAAGACGATAGTAACCAGTTCGAGGTTTTTCTTTCGTAAATTGCTTTTCGATCTAATTTAGTTTAATCATCAAACTTTTTGTGGAGTTACACTCTTTGTGTAAACCAAGCTGACCACGCGAAGCATGTAGTGTAATCATCAAAGTAGCCCTCAGCTTTCTTTTCGGGAAGATTTCACAGGGAGTTAGTATGAATTTAGTATACCGATGTGTGGTAATTTCATGACGGACATGATTGCGCTACGAACCTAACTTCTTTGGGTGAAAATTGAATCCGTTGGTTGTGGTTAATTTCCTCTTGGATATGTTCCAACGTTCTTCGTGTGTTATTTTATGAATGCAGTGTTGTATGTAGCCTCCCAATCTTGGCTCCCTATTTGATGTGTTCAGTAAGATTACAAACTCACATTTTCACAATCCTAAATAAGGCACCAGTTTAGTTATGAATCAAGTTTGATATGCTGAAATTTTAACGGAACAATGATCAATGTTAAAATAAATGTCCAAATATAAACTGATTTATTTCTTTTTATTTAAATTGTCTTATATATATATATATATATATATATATATATATATATATATATATATATATATATATATATCACCGGTTATCGTAAGATGAATATTAAAAGATTATAATTAATGTTAGTCTGGTTGGGAATTTGGTAAGCTAGACTGGATACCTGGTGAAACAGTTGTGCAGTAATGCAAGGTTAACTTCCTCACATAGTTCACAGCTTTTAACCCACTTTTATGGTCTTGAATATCAGCACCGCTTACACCTCAAATTAATGCAACAACATTACACTATCAGATACAAATTGCGGCATGAGACCAACAGTATCTCAGTATGATTGGAGGCTGGGCAGTGATGATACATAACAGCATAAGTCACAGCACCTGAGGAAGCCGAATGGGTCGGTCGTCGAAACATTGTCCAAAAATGAAAATTGAAACTCCGCTGAACACCCGGAAGTACACTAGTAGTTAGTCAAGCCGAGAGATTACAACACAAGGCTGCATGTTACCTCTGCTGCCCTGATCTACTTAAATTCAGAAGTTTTTGCACTGTTGTCCTTGCCGGTGCGTTCTCGAAATCTCTCCCCCATTATAAACATCTGGTCATGGGCTGTCAAGAGATCATCACTCCACCACTCATAGCCACCATGATTGAAGAACTCTGGAGTTGAAGCAGCATGGAATGACCTACTCGTATCTGTCATCCAAGTTAAGTTGGACTTAATGCTGAGCTGGCTTAGAGCCATTCTTGCTGTCGGAGGTGAGAGCTATGTGTGCTACATTTCGGACTCTACGCGCAGATCACCAAAAAATGTAATCGTGCATTGTTAGAACTGTAATGTAGATGCGCAATGAGTAAAATTTCGATATTGTCTATCTTTTAGGTACTTTAGTGCTTAATTGTGTGTAATAAATTTGGCTGGTTATAGTAATATGCAGTTTCAAATGATTATCGCATCTTGCGTGTAAACGAAGCTATAATTCTGTCTAAATCACACGGCATTTCTTTAAAAGTATCCTTCAGCTATAGCTTCAGGAGGTCCTGCCTCATCACCCAGCATTATGCCACTGGCTGTATACAATGAATATATATATATATTAGCTGTCATATTACATTTCTATGTGGCATAACCGATATTACTTTTGATTTTTTGGAGCATTCATCGCCTGGTACGGCTACTGGGTTCTGCCAGATACTTCCATACATCGTTTACCTCGTCATTATTAATCGATACTGCTGCACAGTATCGGGAATATGGCTGTCAGCGTTGACGGTGAGATAGCCGCACTGGACTCCTCGATGGATTTTCGTAGCTCATTTGATGTAGCTGACTTCTGTTGATTTTTACGGAAGCTAGGAAGTCAGGATTCATCTTTTTGCTTATGTCCTCTGTTTTCAATATGCTGAAAAAGTACTACAGTCCGTACGACTGGTGTTTCTTAAACCCAAATTCATTCAGATTAAAAACCAAGCGATGATGATTCGTAATTCTTTGTGTCTGATCACTACCTTTGTTGTAAATGGCAACGACCAGCACTCCTTACCGATGACATGAGACATCGGTTGGTAGAAAATTATCTGTACCGGAAAAATTAGTTATTTCTTCAATATAAAGAAAACTGTTAAAACCAGTTTCTTAATAAACAATCAAAAATAAATGATACGCTTTGTATCTATACAGTGAATGCTTGAGTCGGTAACTCTGGCACAGAGTAGGTTGGAGGGATCATTAACGCGGCCAGTGAACTCTAGAAATAAATCCGTTCCACTCTGAACGCCTTCCGACAGCAGCCCAGATAGCGTTATCGAGAGAACTGGGGCGCTGCGCCAGTAATCGGCGTCCGCTCATTTGACTTGCATGGGGGTCCGTGCTGCATGCTAGGCGAAGCGGGCGCGCCGGAAGTGGCGCCAGCGCGATGCGGGACGATAGGGGCCGCCACTGGCGCCAGGACAATGACCACTGGCGGGCATCGCGTGACGCGCCACCTCGGCCGGCCGCTGACCACCAGCCCCAAGCCCCCACACTCTCCCCCTACACAATGCACCACTTCCGCGTTTTCTTTCCCTCTTATCGCTCGCACGAGAGGCTATTCGTGGCAGGCCTCCTTCATTTATTTCCTTCAGAGGAAAAATTCGTCCCTTCCTACAACCCGTGATTGTGGAGTGTATTGCTAGGATAATTTTTTCAGCCCATATATAAAATCACTTTCAGTGCAGGTACATTCACGTTATTTTTCTATGTACGATGTTATTCTCAAGTACCAGCGGATCGTTAGAAGACGACTGTGCGAAAAGTATGTTATACAAAAAAAGGCCAGGTATCAGTGGATGGAGAATCTTTCCAAGTTTCGATTCGTAATACATGCCGTGGGCTAGTTGTAGAGTGCACCACTAAGGGGAAGGGGTCAATCATTTCAAAACAAGTAGACAAACCTTTCCGCTCTGTACTGGCTCATCGAATTAGTTCGTTTCTGCAAATAGGCAACCTAGTGATCATATTCCCAACGCGGGCCGCTGGCGTTACGCTTTCCTGGGCAGCAGCAGCAGCAACAACAGCGACCAGAGTGAACTGCACGCATGTTTTGACGTTTGCAGAGTTTCAGACAGTGCCCATATAAAGCACCTGTAATGAGAGTTAAAAACTGAGAGAAATGCTCTGTCCACTGATATCTGCCTGTCTTTAGACGTCTTATAGCTTTGGCGCAATTGTCTGCGGAAACAACGCGTGTGTACAGGGTGAGTCAGGAGAAAAGGTATATGCTTTGAGGGGTGGTGGTATTGGTGATTCTGAACAAAAAAGATTCATATCGACGTATGTTCAATTCTGAATGGTTTCCTAGACAGCCGTGACAGAACATCTGTCTTGTCAATTTTGTGCATTTTTCCTGAACAACTCGAAAACCGCAGCCTCTAGCGAAAACGCGTCGCCTTCCAAAATTAAACCACATTAAATTTCAAAATCTTAAACATGGTTGCGAAACAGCAACTGTGTAAATCTGAAGAGGTTGAAAAATCTTCCTCAGGCCCACTACTTCTGAAGGGGATTTTTTACAAATATCGAAACCTAGGTCGAAGGCCTAAAGAACTTTTATTTGCAGCTGGTTACCTGATTTTTCAACCTCTCCACATCAAATTTCCTACAAAAAGAGGTCGTCTTCAATTTTCTCTACTGTTAATGGTTAGGATGAAGTGAGCGAGGAAATATTGAAAATGTCGAACGACGCGCATGCGCTTTAGCTTAGGTAGTTTTTGTAGACAAGTATCCTGTATATTGTCCGTCTTGAATTCCTCTACACTACTGTGATACGTTGGAAACAATGTCAATGTAGTGAATAATACAGAAAATAAATAACAATATACATTAAACGTGTTCTGTCTTGGAAGCCATTCGGAATAGGGTGTATGTCCATATGAAGTTTGTTCTGGCGTAACCAAAAAAGCCGGAACGAAGATGCGGAAGGCAAGTCCAGAGAAGGCAGTGAGCATTCCGAGAACGCTGCATGCAGTAGACACCCTATTAGCGGAGAGTGGGCAAGACCCCACAAAGTTTTCTTGTTCAGGATCGCCTATACTATTACCAAAGCATTTACCTTTCCTCCTGACTAACCCTGTACAGCGTCTAATTTACATCATTATGCCCAACTGAGGACGATGATTAAACTCATTTAGCTGGTGCATTTGCTTTCTTCTTTTCCAAAAGTATCTCCATTTTCTTGCTGAAGTTTCTCTTCGGTTCTTTTGTCCTGGTTCTATTGATTCCAGTTTTCGTCGTGGATTCAAACTGATGATTCTCGACAGCTGTGCTGAACGAAACTCAACCCATATCACGTTACCCATAATGCCCGTTGCCTGAGGTGAGCAACTAATTTTCCTTAACTGTCATTGACATGACAAGATGGAAATTTCTTTTGGTCAGCTTGTCATCATTCATTCTGACGATTTCACTGTAAGATGTTTATGGTCTCCTCCTGTATCAAGTACGCTAACAGGGTTCTTGAGATTTCCTTTTCATCCAAGTTCCACCTAAGCAGACTTGACCAATACTGTTCACAACAAAAAAAGTTATGGCGGGGACTGTTTTCGAATCTATAAGTAAAGATAAACCTTACTCTTCCAGAAAAAATACGCTGAAGATGCCTTAATATAAAAGGCGAAATGCGTGTTAAACGTAAATAAATATTATAATGGATCAAGAGAAAGGGATATTAATATGAAAAACGAATATTTATGTACTTGTTTCGAAAAATGACTACATCACCAAACTTGATATTTGAAGAATTCATTACGAATTTAACTGTGATGGAAAGGTGTGTACGACTGTCACCTACTGGTCCAAATACCTGACAGTAGACGCCTGTGTGACAGAATATGAAAGTTGATCCCACATTATGAAATATGTTTCAGTACTGGCACTGAAGGCTTTGAAAAGTAGCTCAACTTTTTTTAAAAAAATATTTGTTCCAATAAGTTTTTCCAGAGAACTATTTTTTCTTGCTTTTTGTGACACAAGAGAAACTTAATTTGTGGATAATCTTACTAAAGAACTTCTTAGTCGATTGCAGGCCAGATGAATCAGCCTTCATAGCTGAGGTCGCTAAGGTACGCCTATATAATGCCGCTCGACTTTGGGGTAACTGGTTCGAAAAACAAGGAAGATTAGGTTTTAACGTCCCGTCGACATCGAGGTCATTAGAGATGGAGCACGAGATCCGACTGTGTCAAGGATGGCAATGAAATCGGCCCTTCCCTTTCAAACGAACCAACCCCGCATTTGCCTGAGACGATTCTGGGCAATTCCGGAAGACCTAATTCTGGATGGCCTCTCGAATGTGAGTCCAGTATGCTAAACACAGCACCACCTCGCTCTTTAATTAGTTCGAATCATGTTGGCGGAAGACATTTTCACTGTCACTCTTCGGATGGCAAGGGGAGAGGAGGTACTGATCACCAGACGTCGCACTGATGTCGTAGGTGAGATTCCTCCGCAGTGTCACAAGGAGTCTCGGCAGTGACCCGGCTGAAGGCGGGCAATCCCCTTGTTGCTGTTCCAGAGTAGTAGTCTGTGTGCCGCACCTGTTTTACTCCTGCCCTTCTCTCATCATCATACGCTGGCGTCCGTAATCACCAAACTTCCTGCCCCTTTTTGCCATTTGAGATTTAAAATTTTCAGTAGTTGCCTAACATTATTGCTACCGTATATGAATAAAAATAACTTTTAACATATATTTTCTACCTTTATCTCCTAAATTATTGGATACGATGATTTTAGTTGTAGGAAAATGTAATTTTAGATTGTTAAATCAGAGAGGTGGAACTCGTATTAGCAATACTAAAAGTGTGAGCCATGCTCATCTTTCAGCTATCATACTAATCTTCCTTTAAAAACAATTGACTGGATAACAGTCAAACGCTTGAGATACAGTAATTTCGTATACTTCGTGTCAAATCAAGTTCTGACTCGAACGTACTTGCAGGTGTGAATCAAGCAGTCAGTTTGGACTTTTAAGCTAATTATCGGGATGTTTGTAAACAGGCCGGTACCACAATCGCAACAATGGGAAGAGTTCAAAATCGACTCGTTAACTGCCATATGTTCTGCATTCCAGATTTAAAGGCAATGTAAAATGAATATTAAACAATAAAATCTGGAGGAACGAGTGCACTAATGTTTACTCTCAAGTTCATAAATATGCTGTAGCATGCCGCCCTTTTATGCTGACTGTGGCTGGCGGTTGCCCACGAGGTCCTATGTGATGGACACGGACGCTGCGTGTTGACTGTTTTAGGACGCCGACAGAAATCAGGCTGAGTGTTGGCATTAGGTCCTACTTAAAAACTTGGGGCCAACAAGAAGACAGCAGCCTGTCAGGTTTCGGTTGGCACCCCTGAAATTATCTAAATACATAAAAATATAGACTGAAGTTATCTAAATACATAAAAATATACTGAAAGTTATCCAAATAAATAAAAATATGTCTGGAGTACTCTGTTTCTGATTGTAAGCCAGTGCTGTGATAATAAATGAACTGTCGTAATGAAACATTTACTGTCGTAATGGCCGGCCGCGATGGTCTCGCCGTTCTAAGCTCGCAGTCCGGAACCGCGCGACTGCTACGGTCGCAGGTTCGAATCCTGCTTCGGGCATGGATGTGTGTGATGTCCTTAGGTTAGTTAGGTTTAAGTAGTTCTAAGTTCTAGAGGACTGATGACCACAGCAGTTGAGTCCCATAGTGCTCAGAGCCATTTGAACTGTCGTAATGTGAAAGACAAGCTGCATTGTAAAGGTAATTAATTGCCGTAATAAAAAGGAGAGTCTTTCATTCTGTAAAAGTTAACAATCTGACTGGAAAAATTTTGAACAGTATAAACTGCTTGAATTATGAACTTGGACATGAAACCTAGAGTAACAGGCTTTGCAAAATTTCATCACAAAATACCTGGGCCTGATTGAACAAATAAAAAAATCATAATATATTCTCCTTACCTCTATTCTGCCCGCCCAGCTAGCTGCGCGGTCTAACGCGCTGCTTCCCGAGCGGGAAGGCGTGCCGGTCCCTGGCACGAATCCTCCCCGTGGATTAGTGTCCAGGTCCGGTGTGCCGGCCAGTCTGTGGATGGTTTTTAAGGCGGCTTTCCATCTACCTCGGCGAATGCAGGCTGGTTCCCCTACTCAACCTCATTTAAGCTATCTCCATGTATGCGTACACCATAATTACTCTACCATGCAAACATATGAAGTTACACTCGTCTAGTACGAGACGTTGTTGGAGGGGGGGGGGGGGGGGTGTCCACTGGGGGCCGAACCGCACAATAAACATTGGTTCGATGTGGGGGCGGCGGTAGGGTGGGTTGACTGCTATGGGTTTGTGAACCACTGAGGGCTACAAAGAGGTGAAGCCTATCCATCGTTTCTAGGCCCCTGTTTAAAACACAATACCTCTATTCTGCGTAAATCTGGATAACGTATTGCAGTACTGCTCTATCTTGCATGCCGCTATGCTACAGCTGCAAATTACTGTATCTACACAGACACACTTAATGGGTGCAATGAAGTCTCTGTTACTTGCAAATCGAACTGTTTATCGAATATACTTGGTTGCGTGATCCATTAAAAAGAATTCTAAGAGAAAGATTGGTAAGAAAATGAAATATGCGCATAAACGACAGTATGTCTTTTTTATATTGATAAAAAGTGCGCAAGTCAGATTTTAAATTTAATGAGCTTCTCAACATCCAAACAATACAATTTCTTATCTCTCAAATCTAACAACTTTCAGCACAATAACCAAGTTAGTTCGATGGCGCAGCAATAGTGAAAAAAAGTAACATTATCGCGTAATTTTAAATGATAATAAATGATTGATTGAATCATTCATGCAACGATAACCGTGCCGTTATTCTTATTGTATGAAATAGTTTTGAAAATAGAAATAATCTTTTCTCTTTTATATATGTTAAAAGCCACGGCTGATTTTTCTCAGGGTGCTATCACCAAAAATAGCATACATATCCTAACGTGAAGACATCCGTCCTACTCACGATGGATTAAAATCCTTTTTAACTATTACGCGATAATACATTTAAACAATTCTTAATTATTTTTTCTGAGCGGCTGGATCTTCCAGGATAGCTGCCTATGTGCAATGACAGCGTAAGCATTTATTGATATTGTTATTAGTTCAAATGGCTCTGAGCACTATGGGACTTAACTTCTGAGGTCATCAGTCCCCTAGAACTTAGAACTACTTAAACCTAACTAACCTAAGGACATCACATACATCCATGCCCGAGGCAGGATTAAAACCTGCGACCCTAGCGGTCGCGCGGTTCCAGACTGATATTGTTATTAATAAAAACTGTACCTCTGGCCTAAAATGAACTGAAAAATATTACAGGACGCCGTTTTCAGATTATTAAATTTTTTTAAATGCTTTTAGTATTATATGACTGTTGGAAGAACTTATATAATTTTTGTCGGTAATGGCGTCAAACAACAACAATCCTACGTAAGAAATGGCCAGGGCAACATTTAATTATTACGTACTGAATCATATACAGGATAGGTTCTAGCTACTCACAAAAATACGCTCTACAATGATTAATCTCATATGTATTCAAAAAATTATATTCCCACTACAAATACTTGTCAGTTACAGAACGTGAAAATTTAACATCCGTCAGTGAGGACTGCGGAATCGACAAGACAATGAAACAAAAGCCACTCATCCTTCTTTTACAAAAACACAAATAATAATATTTGTAATTCTGATAGCACAGGTAACTCTTCTCTATTGCTAAGTCTCTGCAATTTATTTCTACTATTTTTTACTGGAGGCAATGCTATAACATCATTATTGTATTTACCTGATATTCCATTAGATTTCTTCCTTCACAAATCAGTTTCAAAAATCATATCGATTGAAAAAAAAGATAAATTGAGACATTAAATTTGAATCATAATATTGCCATAGCTTCCTCACTTGCCTAACTCTAACACAGCTGAACTTCGACAGCTCTCTCTCTCTACTCAAGCTAAACACTGTCTGCTCCACTGCACCCTCACGGAGCTCAAAGATACTCACTTAACTTCTGCAACACAGCTTACAACAACGCTGCTCGCTCACAATCGATTCAGATACCAAAAATTCATATACCAAAATTATACATGACATCTGTGACCCTGAACGACAATGTCTCGAAAAGCTATGTCTGTCTTCTCAGCGAAAACTGAGGGGACTTTCCAGATCTGTTAGATTTCCATTATCTGGTTACCTCTAACTACCAGCTACCTCTCAGGAATATACAAAATTGCAGCGCCTGTGTTGTGAAGAGGTACGACGCAATGTTCCTTCAGGCACGCACGCAAGTCCGAAGGGACGTTCCATGGTGCTTCTTCACAACATACTATTTGGTATTTATCGGTCAATACCGGTCTACGACTTACAAATAAAATGTGTCCCCTGTACGGGAACAACATTAATGGGATGTACGAGTACGGGTATGACACATGGACGACGATATATGGAAGTCTGGGTGTGGCCGTGCGTCGTGCTCGGGTAGCCGGCGCAGTTAAGGCGACCGTTCGCGTATTGTGGGGAGTCCATCTGTCCAACAAATTTTCATTGTCGTCATTCCATTATGTGATGTGGTTTATAAACGCAAATGCCTCCCGGGAATATATCGCGATGCTCCCGACAGCTTTATTCATAAAAGGAGCTTGTCTATTGGTCGCCACCATCTTGGTGACCACCAATAATAGTTGAAAGCCGTTACCTTAAAATTAACCTTGGCCAAAATTCCTACACACTACTTAATCTAACTTAAACCAACTTATGCTAAGAACAACACACACACACCCATGCCCGAGGGAGGACCCGAAGCTCCGGCGGGAGGGGCCGCGCAGTCCGCGACATGATACCTCAACCTGCTACGGTCGCAGGTTCGAATCCTGCCTCGGGCATGGATGTGTGTGATGTCCTTCGGTTAGTTAGGTTTAAGTAGTTCTAAGACTAGGGGACTGATGACCTCAGACATTAAGTCCCATAGTGTTCAGAGCCATTTGAACCAAATTTGCTTCTGTTCAGAAGGCATAATGTTCCTTCATTTCCGTCTCACTCTGTCTCGCAAATACAAAGAAAGTCTGGAGGCTGTCTTTCACTTATTTTATTTTGTAGCTTAATTACGTAACAAAATAAATGTATCATACAGTATAAAATTAACGTTGAAATTAAAAATTTAGGAATTATTCTCGAAAAATAAAAATATGTTTGCCAGTATCACGAAAACATCGTTATAGTAGGTAGCCGTGCAGCTGTACAAAAAGTTCGTTATTGTTGTCAAAATGTTCGTTATTGTTTTGGTCATCAGTCCTAAGGTTTGTTTGATGCAGCTCTCCATTCTTGTCGCTGACCAGCTGACTTGTTCGTTTAAGTATAACTGCTACACACCACATTAACAGCAATCCGCTTGCTATACCAGTATCCTGCCCCTCTATGAACACTACGTCCACGTCTACTCTCCGCAATCCTACAGTTGTCAGCAGTGAGTTTTGACATAATAGCTACCCAAACCGGTCTACCTCTTCGATTCATCGCATTCTTTAGCAGGGCATTAATTTTTTCTTGTTGGCAAGTTGCAGAACGTCTTCATTTGTTACTCGATCAGTCCATCTTATTTTCGTCGGGCTTCTAATAGTTCCCTCTCTGTCTGTCCCACTCGACGTTTCGCACACAGAGCTGTTCATGAACATTTTTCAGCTTTCAGCGTCTATATTTTCGTATGTTATCATCTGTTCCTATTTCCTAGAAAGCAAAACTGATTCATCTGGAAAAAAAAAACAATAAATGGAAAAGATCATTGATCTCACAGTGATTGTGATGTAGTAAAATGTACTTGCAAGGAGATAGATAAAGGAAATTTTTTGCTGACTTGGTAGTGATAAAGAACGACACAGACGAGAAGCTAGTGAGATGTGTGTAGACGACATCTTGGGACTAGTGTACCTAGACGCTGAAGATCGTGGAGAACTCTTCTAACGAAGATGAGGAAGATGTTTGAGCATGTTGTTACATACAAACAGTGAAGGGCAGGGTAGCACAGGGCACAAAGCAAGATATTATCAGACAGCCTTTAAGAAACACAATTTTGTACGAAGACTGCATGCAAACGTTGAGGCATTTGTTAGGAGACTGTGTTCCAGAGTTTATATTTGCTATTGACAGACATTTAAACATACATCTGTGTAGCCTCTCCCCTCCCCCTCTTCCCACAGTCATCCTCCACTGAGAGAAGTTTTACGCTGTGGCCACGTAGCGATTGCGTGGGCTGTTATGCAGGCAGCAGGCGGAACTCGTAGCGAGTAGTGGCAGCTAGATAGCGCTTGCGTGCCATCTGCCGCTTCAGGGAAAGCTGCGTCACTCCCGCCTCTCAGTAGCTCAGCTGAGGTTATATGGTGTTGCGTAATGACAAGATATTTTTGTAGTTTTTTTTGGTGCAACTTAAGAACAATATCCAGACCACCTATGGGTAAGTTGACCCGGCTACCTAAAAATGATGCATCGGCCGGGAATCGAACCCGGGCCGCCCGCGTGGCAGGCGAGCATTCTACCACTGAACCACCGATGCCTCCATTTTCGCATTGATTATGATGTTGTACTAGACAAAATATGCATTCATTCTTGAAGTATTTTTTGTTTTGTTTTTGTAGATTGATATTCAGTGTATTTGTGGGGACTTCCCGTACCGGTCCTTACGATGTGCGATCGTCAGAAACCTCCTTACCACACAAAAAGGACTGCAGGCACGTGCTGTATTGCTGCCCATCCCCTAGTCATCCAATCTTGCTCCTCTCTCCTTAAAAAATATTATTATTATGTTATTTAAATATACAAAAGAAGCAAACTTGAACAATTACAAATTATTATGTTATTTAATTATATGAAAGAAGAAAACTTGAACAATTACAAATTAACTAAATGTAAGAATTAATAAAAGCCCACACACTTCTACACAGTTCTGACTCGATAGAACGTTTAACTCATCAACTATTCCGGCTTTGAAACTTCCTATAAGATTAAAACTGTGTGCCGGACCGAGACTCTACCTCGGGACCTTTGCCTTTCGCGGGCAACAGGAGAGCTTCTGTGAAGTTTGGAAAGTAGGAGACGAGGTACTGGCGGAAGTAAATCTGTGAGCACGGGGTGTGAATCGTGCTTGGGAAGCTCAGATGGTAGAGCACTTGCCCGCGAAAGGCAAAGATCCCGATTCTCGGTCAGGCACAAAGTTTTAATCTACCAGGAAGTTTCATATCAGCGCACACTCCGCTGCAGAATGAAAATCTCATTCTATTCCAGCTTTGTTTGTAAAGCCAGAAGTACCAAAATAAATTATGTGAATCCAGATCTGCTAAAATGCTTGATGATGACTCGTGATTTACGACATTGCTGGTAAATTTTAATTCAGTTTTAAATGCCTAAAAAAGTTTAAGCCTCACTTATTTTCAACCATAATTAATTTGGTTTTTAAGATATGACAACCTCAATATCAAAGGTACATTTCAAACCTCACAAACGCTGTTTTGAATTTTCATGTTGAAATATCTGGCGCCCCATTAAACATGAGTTTTCCTGCTGTATGAGAAAAAAGAAAAGAAAGAAACGAGAACTTCAGAGTTGACCCTCTTTCTGTATAACTCTCCGTATATGTTTCGCAAAGAAGTCATGGAATGTAATTTACTACTGCACCTTAACAGACTGCTGAAAACTGCCGTTACTCAGTTACGAGATTTATAAAGAACTAAATGAAATAAAATTATTACAACAGCATTCACCAAAAAACTGTATCAATTCCAAATTGCAGAAGATGTGTTTGTACCTCTGTACGTATAAACATGAGTTGAACAAAACCATTCGCAAGACAGCACACGTTTCATATTTGTCACCAGAAGGCCGCTAGATATTGTGGCCTGAGGGAAAAGAGAAAATGTCAGAATTCTCTCATTTCACATGTAGGCTATAATATTGTTTTCTTTTAAGCGCTGTGTTCTCATTGGTGCGCAGTGGAACGCAAGGAATGTAGGGAGGGGATAAAGGAGGTCAAGTGGTGGTTTGAGAAACGAAAAGTGAAGGAAATATAAATGGGAAAAGATGGAAGCATTTGCTTTACTGTTTGACAGAGGAGGAATTGTTCATATCTGCTAATTATTCGAAGAAAAGTCATGTGGTCGATAAAAGAAAGTGTTCAAGCATTTTTCTTAAATGCACTGGGGCGTAGAGTTGTGCACATCTCCTTTTTTGCGTCCTCGGTCTTCTGGCTGGCTTGATGCGGTCCGCGACGAATTCCTCTTCTGTGCCAATCTCTTTGTTTCAGAGTTCATTTGAAACCTACGTCCTCAATTAACTGCTCGAGGTATTCCATTCTCTGCCTTCCTCTACAGTTTTTACCCTCTACAGCTCCCTAGAGTACCATTCCATGAAGTCTTAACAGATATCCTGTCATCCTATCCCCTCCTATTGTCAGTGTCTTCCATATATTTCTTTCCTCTCCGATTCTACGAGAACCTCCTCATTTCTTATCTTATCAATCTACCGAATTTTCAACATTCGTCTGTAGCACGACATCTCAAATGCTTCGATCCTCTTCTGTTCCGGTTTTCCTACAGCCACGTTTCACTACCATACAATGCTGTGCACCAAAAGTATTTGTACATTCTCAGAAATTTCTTCCTAAAACTAAGGCCTATGTTTGATGCTAGTAGACTTCTCTTGACCAAGAAAGCCCTTCTTGCCAGTGCTATTCTGCTTCTGATGTCCTCCTTGCTCTGTCTGTCGTAGGTTATTTTACTGCCTAGGTAGCAGGCTTCCTGAACTTCACCTACTTCGTGACCATAACCCCTGATGCTAAGTTTCTCGCCGTCCTCATTTCTGCTATTTCTCATTACTTTGGTCTTTCTTCGACTTATGCTCAATCCATATTCTGTACTCCTGAGGCTGTTCATTCCATTCAGCAGATTCTGTAATTCTTCTTAGCAGTGTCAACAATGAATCTTAACATTGATATCTTTTCACTTGAATTTTAATTCCACCCTTGAACTATTATTTTATTTTCGTCATTGATTCTTCAATATACAAATTGAACAATAGGGGTGAAAGGCATCCCTGTCTTCCACCCTTTTTAATCCGAGCACCACGTTCTTGGTCTTCCACTCTTAATATTCCCTCTTACTTCTTGTACATGTTGTATATTACCCGTCTCTCCCTTTAGCTTACCCCTATTTTGCTCAGAATTTCGAACATCTTGCACTATTTGATGCTGTCGAGGGCTTTTTCCAGGTCGACAAATCCTATGAAAGTGTCTTGATTTTTGTTTAATCGTGCTGCCGTTATCAACTGCACACCAGAAATGCAACTCTGGTTCCTTTACTTTGCCTAAAACCAAACCGATCCTCGTCTACTGCATAGTGCAGATAATTTGTTTTAGAGACGAGATCGCGAATGTTTTTGTGTTATGGATGGTAAAGGCGATGGTAATAGATAAGTGAGAATTTGGATTCCAGTTAAATGATATGATAGGTACTTGAATCCTCGTACAAGGGACAGTCGGCAGCTCATAAGAATACCTGCGAGAGGTACGGCGGACAGGGACAAAACAGACCAACTACCCATTCCCTTCTGCCCTGCGATTGCCCGTGGATTACAGCGATCAGCAAGCACTTTATGACCACCGACCTCCCGCCGATATAAACACGTCCAGGTGACACCAAGAGATTTACAGTCGAATGACCTCGATGGGTGGCGGACATAGGTGTCCGCAAGGGGGGGGGGGGGGGGGGGTCAAGAGGAGGCAGTTAACCCTCTCCCCAATCCTGGTGTCTAGAGTACAGAGTTTTACCCATCTACTGGGTGGATAACATCAATTCTCTGGAACATAATAAGTTTTTAGCGTCACCTGAAAAATTAGTTCTTATGGCATGACATGTCTCGGAACTCAACAACTCATTTACATCGAAAACGGCACGGCAATTTTAGAGTCTATACCCCACCTTCCCCTGGAAAAAATGTCTGCGAACGCTCATGGTGACAGAACACTCATATTTGAATTTCAAGCTAATTTATATTCGGTTTAAGCCGTCGGAGCAGCAATGGTTGCCTTATTATCGTCCTTGGCGACTGGCATCGGCAAGAAGTATCACAGTATCACATGTAGCCCCAACTCTCTCAAGAGGTTATCATTGCAACTTTTCGTTGACCCATTTGCAGGAACATATGTAGAGGTATCTCACCCAAACTAACTTTTTGTCCAGAAGTAAAAAAAAAAGAAGTACTGCCCAAATGTTGTGTAACTACCAGTGGGACATAAACTATCGTGATTACCTTACCTGTATTTTTGTTCGTTACGAAGATATGAACGACGTTACGTCCTGTTAAAATAGCAAGAAACGTAATTTTTTTTATTCGGTAGTCCATTTCCTATCCTCAAGATCTGTTCAAAAACGTTTCCCAGTGTACCATTCACGTAAATATGACATAGTTAGAAACGTAGTTGACTCGTACTGTCATGTACGGCCACAAGGTGCAGAAGCCTGGAGAAACCTAGCTCGTCCAATTGCAGGAGCTGGCAGTAAACAAATGGAAACACAAGGAAAATGCACACCCGTTATTCAGTTAACCGTTCTCTCAGTTAAAGACTTTTGCGAGTACAATGTAAAACAACTAAGAGGAGGTAGAAATGCAGCTCACCTATGTAGGAAGTAAATTAGCATGACAATAATTGCAATAAAGTTTTCTTACACCGAAGAGCCAAAGAAACTGGTACTCCTGCCTTACATCGTGTAGGGCCCCCGCGAGCACGCAGAAGTGCCGCAACACGATGTGGAATAGACCTGACTAATGGCTGAAGTAGTGCTGTAGGAAACTGACACCATGGATCCTGCAGGGCTTTCCATAAAACCGTTAGAGTACGAGGGGTTGCAGATCTCTTCTGAACAGTGCGTTGCAAGGAATCCCAGATACGCTCAATAATGTTGATGTCTGGGGAGTTTGGTGGTCAGCGGAAATATTTAAACTCGGAAGAGTGTTCCTGGGGCCACCCTGTAGCAATTCTGGACGTGTGAGGTGTCGCATTGTCCTGATGAAATTGCCCAAGTCTGTCGGAATGCACAATGGAAATGAATGGATGAAGGTGACACCTGTCAGAGTCGTAACTAGAGGTATCAGGGTCCTAAGCCACTCCAACTGCACACGCCCTACACCATTACAGAGCCTCCACCAGCTTGAACAGTGCCCTGCTGACATGCAGGATCCGTGGATTTATGAGGTTGTCTGCATACCCGTACAAGTCCATCCGCTCGATACAATTTTAAACGAGACTCATCCTACCAGGCAACATGTTTCCAGTCATCAGCAATCCAATGCCGTTATGGCGGGCCCAGGCGAGGCGTAAAGCCTTCTATCGTGCAGTCATCAAGGGCACACGAGTGGGCCTTCGGCTACGAAATCCCATATCGGTGATGTTTCGTTGAATGGTTCGCACGGTGACACTTGATGATGGCCCAGCATTGAAATCTGCAGCAATTTGCGTTAGGGGTGCACTTCTGTCACGTTGAACGATTCTCTTCAGTCGTCGTTGGTCCCGTTCTTGCAGGATCTTTTCCCAGCCGCAATGATGTCGGAGATTTGATGTTTTACCGGATTCTTCATATTCACGGTGCACTCATGAAATGGTCGCACGGGAAAATCCCCATTTCGTCGCTGCCTCGGAGAGGTTGTGTCCCATCACGCGTGCGCCGACTGTAACACCACGTTGAAATTCGTTTACATCTTGATAACCTGCAATTGTAGGAGCAGTAACCGATCTAACAACTGCGCCAGACACTTGTTGTGTAATGTTGGCGTTGTCGACCGCAGCGCCATATTCTGCCTGTTTACGTGTTTCTGTATTGGAATACGCATGCCTATACGTTTCTTTGGCGCTTCAATATATTTATAACGTGGGCACATGTAATACAGTACTGTAGCACTTTCAAATGATGTGTTGAGTACAGTAAAGGCAGACCTTGATTAATAACGGCATCATCATTAATTTTCTTTTATTGTGGTGCTACTCAGGAAGGCGAACTTCTCAGACAGTGAAAACAACTACCCGATAGATATTTCCTCGTCTTGTTGTGACGCTTCAGAAAAAGAAATTTCAAGACAAGGAAACACAGCAATCTCAGAGCTCGCACAGACAAGGCCGCCTGAGTTAATGTTCTCGCTTCTGTTTCATTGAAACCACACATGAGCACACGGCATCTTGGACAGGAGATTTGCGTTCCTGAAAGCAGTGTACATCGTTTTCTAACACGTCACCAGTTTCATCCATGTCATATACATCTACATCTACACGGCTACTCTGCAATTCGCGCTTAGGTGCCTGGTACAAGGTTCTTCGAACCACCTCCAGACTATTTCCCACCGTTCCACATTCGAACAGCGCGTGCGAAAAACGAACATTTAAACATTTCTGTACTAGCCCTGATTGCTCTTATTTTATCATGATGATCATTTCTCTCTGTGTAGGCTGGCGACAATAAAATATTTTCACATTCAGAGGAGAAAGTTGGTCATTGAAATTTCGTGTACACATAGACATTTTATTCACACACACTTTCGACTGAAGACTATTCACTAAATGAGCGGTACATTTTCCTTGTGTTTCTATTTCGTTACTGTCAACTCCAGCAAGTGGACGAGAGACGTTAACCCGAGTAGCTACATTTGCGTTCTGGTACAGTACAGTTAAAGTCAATTTTGAGTTACGATTTTATAACGTCTCGTTTACGTGGATGACACACTGTGACAAGTTTGCGAACCGCTCTTGAGGAGAGGACATGGATTACTGAATAAAAAATATAAGGTGTTTTTTTAAAATATATACTATTGTTCATATCTTCGTAACGAACAAAGATACAAAAAAGGCAATCGTGCTCGTTAGTGTCCCACTGGTAGCTGAAGAACATTCGCTTGATACATTTTTTAATTTAAAAATAAAACAGTTTCTACGTCAATCACTTTTTTGTTTTGCCACTATGCGCTTCTATGTTTTGCACCATTATCTTCAGGTGGAGAACTGTATATTTACATCGTTGGTGTTGGTGAGGAATGCAAGCATCTTTTCACAGCAGCGGACCAAGGGCAGTGTAGGTTATGTTGCTTTTTTGCTAATGATAAAAATTGTTTATTTAGAAAAGGCACTTCTGAGGTTAAAAACAAGAACTTCTGACAGTGAAATGTGCTTACAGGACGGTAGAGTCGTAAAAAGTATGCCTACTGTTGCCTGATGTATGTCCTTTCCTCTGTACATTACGTTTACACAGTCACTTCAGACATGTTGTACATGTTACAGATATGATTGTTTATATTCGGTACAAATACGAAAGATTAATGATTTCTACATAATTATGTTTTTCCTTTATAAAAATGTGAACTGTCTGCACCAGAATATGGACTTTTGCACAATTGAGTCTATAAACAGGTGCAGCCCATTCATATTTTAAAAAAAGTAAAAACGTATTTGTGTAGAAACCATTTAATCTTTTATGTTTGTGTTCAATATAAACAAGCATATCTGTAACATGTACAACATGTCTGAAGTGACAGTGTAAACGTTATGTACAGTGGAGGGGACATATATCAGGCAGCGGTATGAAGACTTTTTACGACTCTGGCGTTCCTGTAACGAATTTCGCTGTCAGAAATTCGTGATTTTTAACTTCAGAAGTGTCTTTCCTATATACACAATTTTTACCATTAGCAAGAGAAGCAATTTAACCTACAGTACCCTTGGCCTGGTGCTGTGAAAAAATGTCTGTACTCCGCACCAACACCAGGTACCTAAATAAACAGTTCTCCACCTGAAGATGATGGTGTGAAACATAGAAGCGCGTAGTGGCAAAATAAATATGTGGCTGACGTAGAAACTGTTCTATTCGTATTTATCAATAGTCGCAGCCCTCATAATGCCATCCCTTATGGACGAAATACTTATTTTTTTTTACTTCTGGTCCAAAAGTTATTTGGAGTGGTCAAGAGAAATGGGACACTTTGTATGATGCCAGATGTCTGCTTTCCCTCCAAATTTCTGTGACATAACCTTTTAGTATGGCGATTTTACCTTTGCTGCTATAGTTGTAAATCATTTTATGGACCGAGCGAGGTGGCGCAGTGGTTAGCACACCGGACTCGCATTCGGGAGGGCGACGGTTCAGTCCCGCATCCTACCATCCTCATTTAGGTTTTCCGTGATTTACCTATATGGCTCCAGGAAAATGCCGGGATAGTTCGTTTCAAAGGGCACGTCCGACTTCCTTCCCCGTCCTTCCATAATCCGATGAAACCGATGACTTCGCTGTTTGGTCTCTTCCCCCCAAAACAACGTAACCTAATTTTGTGAATGGAAAACCGTTGTCCCGAAAGAATAATATCTTTACTGTACTGTTTGTTCTTACTTTGTCATTTACGTTGTGGCGTTTTGTTGACAGCATGAGAACGACGTTGGATCGGAGTTTGGGATGAGAGCGAAAGGGCAGCGCGATGGACAAGTACGAGAACATCTCCGTGGTGGGCGAGGGCTCGTACGGGCTGGTGATGAAGTGCCGCCACCGCGAGACGGGGCAGCTCGTCGCCATCAAGAAGTTCATCGAGACCGAGGAGGACCAGAACGTGCGCAAGATGGCGCTCCGCGAGATCCGCATGCTCAAGGTGCGTCGCTGAAAGCCTACCTTTTATTTCTCCACTCTACAGAGCCGCAAGATCTGTATACACTGGCTACAATAATGAGGAGACTGTACAACTGCATATTTCTTTGTCCTCATTTTTTACAGATCCCGCAGCTGTATGAGAGCCCTAAAATAAGCCATTTTCGTAAATTTCAAAACCTGGAAATAAATTGGAGATCGCCTATTAAATTTCTGTAAAAGACTCATTCAGGTCGATATCGATTATTGTTGAGTTGTAAATAAATGGTTTTAGTTTCATTACGAGGAGCGTACAATAAGTAATGCAATACATTTTTTTCTCGGCAGATTTCGATTGAAAAAATGCGGAATGTGTTGTGGGACATCGTGAATTATTCCAGTTTCAGCTCCTATAGCTTCATGAAGTTCCGATAGCTGAAGGCGGTATACGTAGCCTTCAGAATGGCGTCTGTAACGGAGGTGCGATCCAAGTAGAGAGCTGCTAACGAATTTCGTTTGGCGGAAAACCAGGTGACTGCAGATATTGCTAGGCGCTTGCAGAATATCTACGGAGACCTGGCTGTGAACAAAAGCACGGTGAGTCGTTGGGCGAGGCGTCCGCCACCATCGCATCAAGGTCGCGCTAACCTGTACGATCTCCCGTGTGCCGTCCAGACGCACACAGCTGTGACTCCTACAATGTTGGAACGTGCGGACACTCTCATACGATCTGTCTGGCCCAATGAATGATGCACTCCGCGGGAAGCAGTACGTGGATGATGGGGAGATCATTGGTGCAGCAAGACGTTGGCTCCAACGCCGACCAGTAGAATAGTAAGTACCATGCGGGCATACAGGCCCTCCCAGCGTTGTGGCGTAAGGTCGACGCATTGAGCGAAGATTACGTTGAAAGATAGGGTTTTGTGACTAGAAAAGCGGGAAATAATATGGTGTGTCGGAATCCTAAATAAAACAACCTGCTTTAAGAAAAAATGTCTTCTACATGTTGTTACATAACTTGGGAGATGCCGTATTTAACTGGGGCTGAGGTTGGCGAGCTACCACTACTCATCTGGTAAAAAAAAAAAAAAAAACACTCAGTCTTCAGGCCACAAGTGGCCCATTGGGACCATCCGACCGCCGTGTCATCCTCAGTTCAGAATGCGGATAGGAGGGGCGTTTGTCAGCACACCGCTCTCCCAGTCGTCATGATGGTTTTCTTTGTTTGGAACTAGCTCCTCAATTGGCATCACGAGGTTGAGTGCACACCGAAAAATGGCAACAGCGCATGGCGGCCTGGATGGTCACCCATCCAAGTGCCGGCCATACCCGACAGCGCTTAACTTTGGTGATCTCACGGGAACCGGTATATCCACTTCAGCAAGGCTGTTGCCTACTCATCTGGTAGCGTCTCCTCATAATATGATGATGCAGGGCTACCTACTGTGTCCAGTGCAACGCTATGTCACACAGGTATGCCCAGCTTCCCTGTCATCGGCGCGGTGTTTCTGTTATTCATAAATGACAAACTAGGTAATTCGCGGATTTAATTCACCGACAACGGTAATTAGTTTCGTACTCCAAAACGAGGTTTTGGAAAACTTGAGAGACCATGTGAGAGTGAAATGAAAGAGTTGTGGAAAACAAAGCACAGAATTTGCAACCCACAAATTAGCATACTGAAGATGTACAGTAGGACATACAACGTGACACGCTGTCAATCTATGAAACGCATAAAAACAGGCCAACTTGTACAATCCTATCTTTTGAATTAATGCTGTTCCTGAAATGAAACGAGACCCACTGAAGATGACCCATAGGTGTCGAAAAGAGTTTGGGTAAAGAAATGCATTGGATTTTCAGAACGCAGAGTTCTAGAAACCCAAATTTGAAAATGAAACGAGACCCACTGAAGATGACCCATAGGTATCGAAAAGAGTTTGGGTAAAGAAATGCATTGGATTTTCAGAACGCAGAGTTCTAGAAACCCAAATTTGAAAATGAAACGAGACCCACTGAAGATGACCCATAGGTGTCGAAAAGAGTTTGGGTAAAGAAATGCATTGTGTTTTCAGAACGCAGAGTTCTAGAAACCCAAATTTGTTTCGGAAATAGGAAAAAACGGCAGAAGGAGCTTCCTGCCCCAGGACAGAGATGCCCCTTTGTATTGAATGTAGTTAGCATAGTGCCAGTGCCGATAAATACAGCATCTGTGAGATTTCCAGGAAAGGTGCTTATTTTTACAATTACCGCTTTGTCAACATAGTTTGGTAAATGAACTATAAAAACTATCTTACATCTTTCATATTACTGCTTCCCTTGTGAAAGTAAAATTAAATACCACACTGTAGTTTTTAGTGGTTGAATTCTCTCCAGCAGATATACCCACACAGTACTGATATGATAAGCGTTTTGTAATCTAACTTGAGAAGACTTGAGTACCATGTGCAGCAGAATTATATTTCCGAAAGAAGTATAGCATTGCATGCCTAACCATTTTCCCAATTAGTAAGCGTGAGAGAGCCGACAGCAAGGTGCACTATTGCGAGATTTGAAGTGGTCGTTTTTAACGGTCTTACTGGCTTAAGAATAAAAAGAAATAACCAAAACAAACTAATTAAAAAAGATCTCATTCCGTTTTAACGCATCAGAGCCTTTCAGTTAGTTTTTACGTATCAGAGTCACAGACGTTGTCAAGGCCTGCTTCATTTAGCTCTTTATATATATATATATATATATATATATATATATATATATATATATATATATATATATATATATATATATATATATATTGCCGAAGGTCTAATAATCTGGTTCCTTTTCACAGAGTAAGAAACAAGCTGCATGTTTTGCCGGTGTAACATATCTTCAAACGGCAATAACGAAGAAACTCGTATCACTTGTTCTAATGACGACCGCTTGTGGACTTACGCTTTTTCCTAAGAGGTGCAATGACCAATAGTAGTCTATTACGTTAGTGTCGCTATACATCACCCCATCCAGTGTGAGGTCATTTACGATTCCAGCACATTTGTTGTTTACGCCAACACCTCCGTAGCCGAGGCAAAATTCAAGTAGGAGTCCTAGTTAGTGCCAGGTAAAGCAAGTTCTTGTCGAGGTAGGCGTAAAGCACAGTTGCAGCTGACTTCCAGTGTTAACTTTTCTATAGAAGGACCAGTGAATAAAACAAGAAAATAAAAGAAGGTTCAGAATGTGAAAGAAGTCCAGGTGAAACAGATAGTATTTGTATGGAATGGCGTAGCCAAAGGAGAATATGGATTAAAGGTAACCAGTGCTTGCTTGAAGGTGGAGAAGAGCGACACACAAAACATCAAAATTACGAAAGAAACGGAACAAATATTGTTGTATCTTGAAAGCAAGCAAAAACAGAATAGCTGAAGCAAGAAAGATATCAAGAGCATGCAGCTATTATACGAACATAGCTTTTGTCAGCGGCAGAACGGTACAGGTACCGAATGTAGACAAGAATGGAGTTTCTGAAAGCGCCCATCCACAGTACAGTAGTCAGTAGAGATTAGATGTGGGCCTTGACATATTTCGATAAGCAACTGGAAATATTTGAAATCTGACGCTGTAAAAGTTTATTAAAAGTCATGTGGATGGGTAACGCCAGATGAAGTACTAGAAATAACAGAAGAAAATAATTCTGTGAAGAGCTCCTGCTTGGTTGTAGAAACATTGTTTGGTCATCTGCTCTCGCACTGAAAAATGGCTCTGAGCACTATGGGACTTAACATTTGAGGGAAATTAGAACTACTTAAACCTAACTAATCTAAAGACATCACACGCATCCATGCCCGAGGCAGGATTCGAACCTGCGACCGTAGCGGTCGCGCTGTTCCACACTGAAGTTGCCGCACTGAGAAGTGAACTTGGTGCAAGAGGAGTGGGCAGAGACTAGAATTCGCGGGGCGAGAGATTTTATGTTGTAAGAATTTCTAAATGAATAGATTAACACAAGCTAGGAAGAGATGCTGGACAGCATCAAATGAATCGAAAGACTTACGGCTAAAAATAGGAAAAGCTGGTACACAACGAAACCAAGCAGTGGTAGCCACGAAAGGTCTCATTAAATAGCCGCTAAAGATAGTTCTCCTCTAAATGTTTAGATTCTTTAATGTTCTTAGTTTTCATTTGTGTTTCTACACGGTCGAAACACAGTGGAAATACCTAGTGAATGTAGCAGAAGTGAAGAGAATCATCGCGAAACAGGCATCTAAAGGATGGAGTTCAGTTTCAACTCATCTCATTTATTATCACATTTCACAGTAGAATGTAACTTATTTTCAATAAAAAGAAGTAGAATGTGTCGCCTAAAGGGTTGCAGCACAACTTCTGTCCACGATGAAAAAAACAAAGGAAGGCGCGAACGCGTGCCTGTGCGATGACGGGTCGAATCCTGGCAGTGGAAGAAATTATCATCGCTAGTGCTTGGCCCTCGAGGTTGGGGGAGGTGGCGACGTACAGTTTCTGATTGTCAGTCTTTACGGCAATGTCCAGGGTTAGTTTCCAAATCTCTCCGCAGTGTCTCATGGAGTCCAACCTTACGGCATTTTTGTTAGTGATCTATCCGTGGAATGGTGTTATATACGTACAATCACCACAGACATTTACATTCAACAGATGCACATAAAAGACAACTGTCTCACACACGGCGAAGGAAAGGTTTAATTATAACTGATAAAATATTCCTGGTTCTTATGCCGTGGTCGGATGTATTGTCCACTAAAGCCCAACGTTTCGTTCCCACCTTCGGAGGACATTTTCAAAGGGAATCGTAATTCCTTTAATGTCCGATTCACGCCATGACTTGTTACTGACTGCAGCAAAATTCCCTTTACGTGTGCCACCGCGCAGTGGCGTGAAGTCACGTGCTCTGACTACCTGGGCGCAATTGGCTGTTGTCGTCCGCTGTTTGCTATTACCCACACCATGGTGGAAGACTCGTACACATCTTCTTCAGCACTGGGGTTCACACGTTATTCAATTTCACGCCTCTCTCCTTCCTACTGGATTTCCTGAGACGTTTAACTGTCTCAGCGGCCATTTAGTATCCGCTTGTGGCTGCCAATTCTGGTTATTCGCCCGCTGAGATAAGACGAGCATTGAGATCGCCGTGCAAGAATCACAGCTATGATGCTTTGTTACGACCGTATAGGAAAAATCTTGACAAAGCGAAAGATCGCGGTAATCTACAAACCCACCCGGAAAATTCAGAACCAACTAAAATTGGGGAAGAGTGGTCGCAAGCAGGAATTTATAGGATTGAGTGTAGTTGTGTGAACGTGTACGCAGGCACTACAAAAAGAACGGTCAAAACGCAAGAAGAGCACAAGGGCCACTGCAGAAGCGGAGAGATTGACAGAGTAGCTGTTGCGGAAGATACTTCGCAGCCAGGAGACCCCCCACATTCATCTTGATAGGATTCAAGTACTGGCAGCCACAAGCGGATACAGTGAAACGCTGTACAGAGAGGCCACAGGTACAGTTAAACGCCCCAGGAATATGAGTAAGAAGGAAAAAAAAAAACTTTGTGTTCTGTCTTACGGCGAGTCTTGTCATGGGGCGAAGCCTCGTCAGAGAGGTCCACCGCATGAGCGTCTAGAGAAGTGATTCCTGTGGTGGTTTCCCGTTGCCTTCCACTGATTATGATGAAATGATAATGAGGACAACAAAACACCCAGTCCCTGCCCGGAGAAAAACTCCGACCCAGCCGGGAATCGAACTCGGACCCCTTGGCGTGACAGACCGCCGCGCTGACCACTTTTTATCTTTTTTAAATCTTATTTTGTTCGTTTTTTAGTTCGTTGCATCTGCTCGGGGCGGACGTCGCAAGACACCCGTTTCAGTTCATCGTTGGTCCATGATCTCAGTTTTTTTTTTTTTTATTACAGAGGGCAGCTAACCGTCTGACCGAACACGCTGAGCTACCGTGCCAGCACCACTTAGCTACCGGGGTAGACAGTAGGAAGGAGGAGGACATGAAATTGAATGAAATCTGGATCCCAGTGCTGAAGATGACGTATACTAGTCTCTCACGATAGGGTGATAGCAACAGCGGACGATGGCCACCGACAACGGCCAATTACGCCTGAGTAATCAAGGCCACTGCATGGGAGCATGCGTAAACGGAATTTCGGTGCAGTCAGTAGTGAGTCAGGGTGTGAACTGGACACGCTACGATCCCCCTTGACAATGTCCTCCGCAGATGGGGACGAAACTTTGATTTCAATGGAAAATCCATCCGCCTACGGTGTAATAGGCCAGATTATTTTATTAAATGTGAAATTTCCAGGTCTGAAAGTTTACATTTTACAAAGGTGTAACTGTACGTGAACGAGACAAACATCTTAGCAATTGGGCAGCTTAATCTACCCCTCGGTGTATTCTAGCCAACCACGCCATACAAGTTTATTATGTACCATGACAGCCCCCCCCCCCCCCCCCCCGACCTCTCCACGAACTGTATTTCAAATTCATCAGACAAGGGTGCGGTGCGATGTGCGTTTGCAGAAGCTGCGGCACGAGAACCTGGTGAACCTGATCGAGGTGTTCCGGCGGAAGCGGCGCTTCTACCTGGTGTTCGAGTTCGTGGACCACACGGTGCTGGACGAGCTGGAGGAGAAGCCGGGCGGCCTGGGGGAGCTGGTGACGCGCTGCCACACCTTCCAAGTGCTGCGCGCCATCCACTACTGCCACTCCAACAACGTCAGTACTCTCCCTGCCCTTTACTGTCCCCTGTAGACGCTCTCATCTGGCAATTGCTTACCACCCTGGTCTAAACACAATTAATTTCTGACTTCTTTCAGTCGATGCTGTTATCTACAGTGAAGTACTATCTGAAAAAAAAGTAAAATACACAGAATTCACTCAGATATTGACAAGGTTTCAAAGTAGTGCTATGACTTGCAACTCACTTTAAATATTCAGAAACGTAAAATAGTGCACTTAGCAAAAAGCAAAGACATAGTATCCTGTTGTTGTGATGTCAGTGAGTCGTAATTCGAATCAGTCAATTCATAGAAATACATATGTCAAACAGTTTGTGGAGATATGAAATGTAATGGTCACACGAGCTCAACTGCAAGCAAGAAGGTGATAGACTTTAGTTCATTGTTAGGATACTGGGGAAGTGAAGTCGGTCTACACAGGAGATCGCTTACATAACTTTCGCACGACCCGCCTTCCACTATTGCTTAAGCGGTGTTAAAACAGTCAGTCCTCAGATTCTTGCTCTTAGAAGCAAATCTACATTCTCGATATATTCCGTGTCTTCACACTCATAGAATTTCAAAACGGATAACAAATTCGCCATACACTATTGCTAGGATTTATTATCCTCCAGTGTTACAATTTCGTCAACAGGGCATTATCGAGTAGTATGCTACAAAAACAGAAGTACAAATCATTTCTCTGTTTCTAAAGTATAGTGCTGAAACAGTAACGAATTACTCATAAACAGGCGGAAAGACCAGTAACTGTGTGAGTAGCTGATCGCCGAACAATCACTGGAAGCAGTGACATCATTAAATATATGACATTATGCTTAAAAATAATCGGAGGAAAGACAGGTGTCAGACTGAGATTCCCTGGAAGAATACTCATAATGACAAGGAAGGGGGGAGTGAGGGGAGGGGGAGGATGAAGAACACTCCGCACGCCATGATCGCAGTATAGAAACTTTTATTCTTTAAAGAAGACCAGTTTCAACAGTCATCGTCTGAACTAAGGAGAGAGAAATTAAGGTACCGAGGGGAGGGGGGGGGGGGGAGGGGAGAGACTACAATTAATTACACCTGTTGTCCGCAGCTCGTGGTCGTGCGGTAGCGTTCTCGCTTCCCGCACCCGGGTTCCCGGGTTCGATTCCCGGCGGGGTCAGGGATTTTCTCTGCCTCGTGATGACTGGGTGTTGTGTGCTGTCCTTAGGTTAGTTAGGTTTAAGTAGTTCCAAATTCTAGGGGACTGATGACCATAGATGTTGAAGTCCCATAGTGCTCACAAGTGAACCTCCCCAGCGCACCCCCCCCTCAGAATTAGTTATAAGTTGGCACAGTGAATAGGCCTTGAAAAACTGAACACACATCAGTTGAGAAAACAGGAAGAAGTTGTGTGGAACTATAAAAATATAAGCAAAATATACAAACTGAGTAGTCCATGTGCATGATTAGCAACATCATGGAGAGTGGAAGCATAGGAGTGCCGTGGTCCCGTGGTTAGCGTGAGCTGCTACGGAACGAGAGGTCCATAGTTCAAGTCTTCCCTCAAGTGAAAAGTTTAATTTTTTATTTTCAGTTTATGTGACAAACTCTTATGTTTTCAGCAATCAGTTTTGGTTATCACATTCACAAGAAACCCTAAATCGGGAAAGGTAGAAGAATCTTTTTACCCATCCGTCAAGTGTACAAGTTAGGTGGATCGACAACATATTCCTGTCATGGGACGCACATGCAGTCACCAGTGTCGTATAGAATATATCAGACGTGTTTTCCTGTGGAGGAATCGGTTGACCTTTGACCTTGCGATCAAATGTTTCCGGTTCCCTTTGAAGAGGCACGTCCTTTCGTCTACTAATCGCCCGGTTTTGCGGTACGGTCGCAAATTACAGACACTAAAATTATTACAGTGAACAGAGACGTCAATGAACGAACGGACAGATCATAACTTTGCGAAAAAAAGAAAGTAAACTTTTCACTCTACGGAAGACTTGAACCAAGGACTTCTCGCTCCGCAGCTGCTCACGCTAACCACGGGACCACGGCGCTCCTGCCCTCAGACACATCTTGATGTTGCTTACCTTGCACATGGACTACTCAGTTTGTATAATTTGCTTATTTTTTCGTAGTTCCACACAACTTCTTCCTGTTTTCTCGATTGATGTGTGTTCAGTTTTTCAAGGCCTATCCACTGTGCCAACTTATAACTAAATCTGAGGGGGGTGCGATGGGGAGGTTTTCTTGTCAGAGCCATTTGAGCCAATTACACCTGTTATATGAAATACGAAATTTCACGTACCTATCCTTATGGAACTTGTTATAAAACTGCAATGTTACATTACGTGAAGTCGAACCACGGAAGGCACTCCACACACACGCGTATCACACATGAATATTGGAGTCGGATATGATTCTCCCAAACTCACCGCACAGCAGCACGCTACAGACGGAGTGTTAACTTTGAGGCGGCAGAAAAGTTACCTATCTCATGCTAAATTATCAAATGCTGAGGTTACAAGCAATTAATAGCCGAATGCCAACTGACCGCACATTTAAAATTACAATGGGTTTGCATTCCACATAAAATCTATAGTCATACAGACTATTTGCATATTTTACATGAGGAGATTACAGTAATAATCCAAAAAAATTATAAATAACCTGTATCTTTAATTAACCAAGAAACTTGACGTAAAGAGAACACCGCAATGGTGCGTGCGCGAATACCAAGCCAGCCAGACCTGGCTTGACTTGTTGTGCTTTCGCTGTAGAATTCATGACATCCATATACTGATGTCTCCAGTATTCCAGTATCGACTAGGTTGCAATGCTATACATGAGCTGCATATGGAGCCTGAAGGTGGCATACTGAATTGCCGAAACTGGTTGTGAAAATAAAATAAAATAAAATGACTTCTCAAATCGCACGGCTGTTCAGCAATTTTACTTGTTAAATAAAGACCTGGAACTGTCCCGGAAAGTATCACTCATGAAAAGGGTTCGGCTACGCAAAAACCACCTTTATTTCTGATGCATCACTATTGATTGCACGTAACGTCAGCGGGCGATCATGTAGCGTGTACTACTTACGCTGTCCAACGGGGAGAAAGAAATCTTTGTAGCGGATCTGCGATCTCTATGTCAACACTCTGTCCGTAGCGTAGCTACGAACTAGGGAGTCATGTCCGACCGCGATAGGCATGGATAGCGAGGATATTATCAGCAGTGTGCATTTTACCAACTACGTATTTTTATCAAGATATATATGTGTGTGTGGAGTGCCTTTTGTGGTTTTAGTTCATCTAATGTAATAAGGAACTTTTATAACAAGTTCCATATGAGACGCGAAATTTTGTATTTTATATGATGTTGTTGTTGTCTTCAGTCCAGAGACTGGTGTGATGCAGCTCTCCACTCTACTCTATCCTATGTAAGCTTCTTCATCTCCATGGACCTAATGCAACCTACATACTTCTGAATCTGATTAGTGTATTCCTCTCTTGGTGTCCCTCTACGATTTTTACCCTCCACGCTGCCCTCCAATACTAAATTTGTCATCCCTTGATGCCTCAGAACATGTCCTACCAACCGATCCCTTCTTCTAGGTGTAATTAATTGTAGACCCTCAGCCCCTCATTACTATTAATGTTCTCTCCTTAGATCAGATGATGACTGTTGAAACCGGTTGTCTAGGAACCGATTGATATCTGGGTATTGCTCGTCAGTGTGGGACCCTTACCAGATAAGATTCGCAGGGGAAATGGAGAAGATCCAAAGAAGAGAAGTGCAACGCATACGCTCACACAAATCAAGTGGCAGACCCCACAAGGTGAGCGTCGTGCTTCACACTGCGGTTTACTGTTAAAATTCCTAAAACGTACGTTGCTAACACAATGAGCCAACATGCTGCTTCGTCCTGGGTATACCTCGGGAAAAGAACATGAAGGCAAAATTAAAAAGGCTATAGCCCACACAGAGGCTTATCTACAGTAGTTGGTTGAAAGTGACAGTGGTACACAAAATATCCTCCGCCACACACTCTAAAAGTGGCCTGTGGAGTATAGATGTGGATGTAGTTGCAGATGTATATAATGACCTGTGCTGGAAATTTTTATAACAATTTATGAATTTGTTGTTATCTATAATATTCCGTACTCAGTTCTTAGCGTAGAGGTCAGATTTAGTGCCGTTGATAGGTTACAAGTAAAAACAAATAGTGAAAACGAAGATAAGATAAAAAGAAACGGATGTTCTTTGCAATGAAATAGTCAGCTTCAGTATTATCACATTGATATTATTTTCTCCTATTGATAAACGGTAATGTGAAGTGTGACTTGGCCGCAGATCGTGCACCGCGACGTGAAGCCGGAGAACGTGCTGGTGTCGCGGCTCGGCGTGGTCAAGCTGTGCGACTTTGGGTTCGCGCGGCTGCTCGCTGCCCCGGGAGAGCCGTACACGGACTACGTGGCCACGCGCTGGTACCGAGCCCCGGAGCTGCTCGTCGGAGACGTCAAGTACGGCAGGTATGCGCTGCAGAAATGTTACTCGCAGTTGGTGACCGGATGCGTTTCTGGAAGTCTGCACCCCATGTGCCTGGCTCTCGTCTAGATCTCGTGTTCAGATGTGTGAACGTTTTCTAAATGTTTGCGTAGCGGCTATCAGAGGCGGCAGATAGATACTCATCCACTGTTTATCCATTTGTATGTGGGGAACCGCCTAAAACGCACTACCGGGCTGGCCGGCTCACCAGCCCTCGTAGTTAATCTCCGATGCGGACTCAATCCGGGGCAGGCCCGTCTCCCCTAATCCCTGAAGCGGTGCGCTGACGCCCTCGGCTATCCGGACTGGACTGTGGCGGCAGATTCTCATCTTCTAAACGAATGGCTCTAACTTAGTGGAACTGTTGCTCAGGTTTTAGGACGTTCACGGTAAAACTTCACAATACGAGATCATTTACATCATCCATCATACGTAATAGCCAAAACTGACACAGATGACAACAGACGATAATATGCTGCCGGAAAAGAAATTAGTACACCCTTCTAGAGGTTTCAATTACTTCAAGATTTATCGTTGAACAATGTACATGAAGTACATGAAATGATTATATTTACTGATCAATAGCACAGTCGGCTCAGAGATACCAGGTATCGATCCATGCTGGAACTTTTCTATGGGTACATGCAAGTCGTCATTTGTCTTCCAAAAGATTAAGAATACTCCACATCCCCATGTGTATCCCCTCCTCCTACAGACTGTCGTAAGCGCGCCTTTGTCTGGGACATACACAAAGCGGTGTCCACATAGCAAGGCCAGCCAGGGCGCACGCAACAGGGACTATGGGATACACTCATGTAGTCCCCAGATGGACATCCTTCCGCCAAAAGCCGGCCGATGTGGCCTTGCGGTTCTAGGCGCTACAAAATGGTTCAAATGACTCTGAGCACTATGGGACTTACCATCTATGGTCATCAGTCCCCTAGAACTTAGAACTACTTAAACCTAACTAATCTTAGGACATCACACAACACCCAGTCATCACGAGGCAGAGATAGGCGCTACAGTCTGGAACCATGTGACCGCTACGGTCGCAGGTTCGAATCCTGCCTCGGGCATGTATGTGTGTGATGTCCTTAGGCTAGTTATGCTTAAGTAGTTCCTAAGTTCTAGGGGACTGATTACCACAGATGTTAAGTCCCATAGTGCTCAGAGCCAGCCCTTCCGCCAAAGGTGTATATAAGGGCACTCAGAGAGAGTACATCAACAACTACACTGAAGTGCCAAAGAAACTGGCTTAGGCATGCGTATTCAAACACAAAGATATGTAAACAGGTAGAATATGGGGCGGCGATCGGCAACGCCTATATAAGACAACAAGTGTCTGGCGCAGTCGTTAGATCGGTTACTGTTGCTGCAATGGCAGGTTATCAAGATTCAAGTGCCTCTGAACGTGGTGTTATAGTCGGCGCACGAGCGATGGGACACAGCGTCTCCGAGGTAGCGGTGAAGTGGCGATTTTCCCGCACGACAGTACACGAGTGTACCGTGAATATCAGGAATCCGGTAAAACACCACATCTCCGACATTGCTGCAGCCGGAGAAAGATCCTGCAAGAACGGTGCCGACGACTGAAGAGACTCGTTCAACGTGACAGAAGTGCAACCCTTTCGCAAATTGGTGCATATTTCAATGCTAGGCCCTCAACAAACGTCACCGTGTGAACCATTCAAAGAAACATGATCGATATGAGCTTTCGGAACCAAGTGCCCACTCTTGACACCCTTGATGACTGCACGACACAAAGCTTCACGCCTCGCCTGGGTCCTTCAACACTGACATTGGACTGTTGATGACTGGAAACGTTTTGCCTGGTCGGACGAGTCTCGTTTCAAATTCTATAGAGCGGATGGATATGTACGGGTATGGAGACAACCTCATGAATTCTTGGACTCTGCCCATTAACAGGGGACTGTTCGAGCTGGCGGAGGGTCTTTAATGGTGTGGCGGTTTGCAGTTGGAGTGAAATGGGATACGTCTGATACGACTCTGACAGGTGACACCTACGTAAGCATCCTGTCTGATCATCTGCGTCCATTAATGTCCATTGTGCATTCCGACGGACTTGGGAAATTCCGGTAGGGCAGTGCGACACCCCGTATGTCCAGAATTGCTACAGAGTGACCACCAAACGCCTTGCAACGTGCTGCAGAAGAGATTTCCACCTCATCATACTCTTATGAATTTATGGACAGCCCTGCAGGATTCATTGTGTCAGTTCCCTTCAGTACTACTTCAGACATTAGTAGAGTCCACGTCGTGTTGCGGCACTTCTGCGTGCTCGCTGGGGGTCCTGCACGATATTAGTCAGGTGTACCAGTTTCTTTGGCTCTTCAGTGTAATTACACAGTACTAAAACTGTGTCTCGAAACAGGATCAGGACTCTACCCTATCGTCGCCGCCCAGAAGAGTCCAACTGGACATGCTAACTGAAGTAGTCATCCTTCATTGGTTTCAGGACTAGATCAACGCTCAAAGATTGAACAGTGTAAGTGAACATTTAACAATACTGCCATGCATCTCCTTGACACTCAAGTTACGTTATATATACTTTCGTGTAATAAATTTCCGTAAATCCTTGCTAATCAGTTTTGCCATATTTTCTGCTATAGTTTGGATACACCTATTTGGCTCCAGGGACGAGCCTGTATACTTGCTGCATGCAAGTAAGGTAGCTCAATAAAAGCAATCATATACCTTTCGGTGGAGCGGGCTCTCGTCCTGTGACATTTACGTTTGACGCCAATACTGTTTGTTGAAAATTTACGAGATGATCTAGAGGTATTTGAAACAATTCGTAATCCTCTGCAGAGGGAGTGCAGTGTTCTATCTAAATGCGAGGACGAGACTTGGAACAACTCCTTTAACACGTGCAAGTCTACAGTAAATTCTAAAAAGTAACGCACTGAAGCAGTATCGTGTTTCTCGTTAAGGTAGGTCATGGTAGAAATTTGAGCCCAACTAAATGGGGCCTTAATCTAAAAGTTTACTTTGCAAACACGTCTATAGTACTGAACGACATACCCAGGGCACAGTCTCGGTTGCAGTTGCCTATGTAACAACTTTCATGGGCAACAAAAATTTGACTTTCAATGTTTCATATAGTTATTGAGTGAATTTAAAAATCTGAACTGTTGTCATAATCTATTCATTAAGAACTATAATTTTACGTTAAAAGTTAAACACAAAAAGTCAATTACTTGTACTACTGTCAGAAACTATTTGTGTGTTGGCGCAGGGTAGCTCAAGGAAAAATGAGACCACTTATCGACGTCTAACAAACTTTACACATAATTTCAAACCTTTACGAAACTTTTTCTCGCTAACGCCCCCAACAGAACGATAAAAGGAGCAAAGTTAATCGCTTACTGAATTTTTCCTTTTCCTTCATGTATAGAAAATGCAGCATTAGCCGTGATGCTTTAATTTATTACGTCTTCACTGCTACTACTACTCGCAGCGAATCTTGCAGACAATATCCACAGATACCACTGAATGTGCCTGCAAAATTATAACACTGTACGACACTTATTTCAGGAAACACACGTTTTGTATATGGGACTTCGTTTCTTTAAAAATTCGGAGTGGGGATTTATTGGAATTTACTAACTATTCCACAAATAGAATCAAGAACGGCTGCCGACATGATAATTTAGAAGTAGATATCTTCTGTGCAGCGATGCAGCTTAAAAACAGTTAACAAAGGCAAGGCCTCCGGTCAATGTATACTAGTCAGATTCCTTTCATAGTACCCCGATACAATAGCTCCATACTTAGCAGCCATATACAACCGCTAACTCTTAGAACGATCCATGCCTAAGGACTGGAAGATTGGAGAAGTCAAACCAGTACCAAAGAAAGGAAATAAGAGTAACCCGCTGAATTACAGACTCGTATCACTAACGTCGACGTCGATTTGCAGTAGTATTATGGAACTTATATCGTGCTCGAACATCATGAATCATCTCGAAGAAAATGATTTATTCATAGACAGCAAACACGTATTCAGAAAATATCGTTCATGTGAAACACGACTAGCTCTTTATTGGCACGAAGCAATGAGCGATGTCGACAAGGAACGTCAAATTGATTCCATTTTTTAGATTTCCAGAGGGCTTTTGACACCGTTCTCACAAGCGACCTCTAATTAAACTCCAGAATCTGATTTTCACTCTGCAGCGGAGTGTGCGTTGATATGAAGCTTCCTGTCAGATTAAAACTGTGTGCCGGACCGAGACCGAATTCGGGACCTTTGCCTTTCGCGGGCAAGTGCTCTACTATCTGAACCTGCAAGGTTCGCAGAAGAGCTTCCTGTGAAGTTTGGAAGGTAATAGACGAGGTACTGGCAGAATGGAAGCTGTGAGGGCGGGTCGTGAGTCGTGCTTGGGTAGCTCAGATGGTAGAACACTTGCCTGCGAAAGGCAAAGGTCCCGAGTTCGAGTCTCGGTCCGGCACTTAGTTTTAATCTGCCAGGAAGTTTCTAATTAAACTACCTGCTATAAAGTATCATCCCAGTTCGGTCGATTGGATTCGTGTCAGAAAGGTCACAGTTCCTAATGAACGACGGAAAGATCGAATAAAACAGAAGTAACATCTGGCGTTCCCCAAGGAAGTGTTATAGGCCCTCTGTTGGTCCTGATCTTCATAAACGATTTGGCAGACAGCCAGAGGAGCCCTGTTAGATCTTGTAAAGTCATTAGATAATACGAATTGCAAAATTATCTAGACGAGATATCTATATGGTGCAAAACACGGCAATTGACTCTAAATAAAGGAAAGTGTGAAGTTATTCACATGAAAACTAAAAGGAAATTACTAAATTTCAGGCCGGCCGGAGTGGCCGAGCGGTTCTAGGCGCTTCAGTCTGGAACCACGCGACCGCTACGGTCGCAGGTTCGAATCCTGCCTCGGGCATGGATGGTGTGATGTCCTTACGTTAGTTAGGTTTAAGTAGTTCTAGGGGACTGATGACTTCAGAAGTTAAGTCCCATAGTGCTCAGAGCCATTTGAATCATTTGAACTAAATTTCAGTTACACGATAAATCGCACAAATTTAAAGGCAAGTGCAAACTTCCTAAATACATGAATTGGATAAAGACTAGTGGCAAAACCGCCGTAACGCGAAGAATGTGCGTCACATGGCATTCCCACTGTCTGTAGCTGAGAGCAGAAAGACAGTTGAAGTGGTGTAGTGAGATGCAACGGCTGTGTTTGAGTCAGCTGCAGTGTGTACTCTCTGAAACTGCGGAAGGCCAGGTCGAGTGTTCTAACAGTATGTTTAGGAAACACGAACTACGTTCGTGAATGAAGACTGGATTGGCACGTGGTAGGAACGCACTACAGTGTTTCCTTCTGGCACTGCATCCCATCATCCTTCTACGTGCATGGGCGGTGAGATAAGGGCCCGGGTTCGATTCCCAGCTGGGTCGGAGATTTTCTCCGCTCAGTGACTGAGTGTTGTGTTGTCCTAATCATCATCACTTCATCCCCAAGTCGTCGAAGTGGCGTCAAATCGAAAGATTTGCACCCGGTGAACGGTCTATACGACGGGAGGCCGTAGTCTCACGACATTTATTTTTATGGGGGTAGGAGATACTGGGATGTCCATCGTATTCATCCGATATAAGCCCGTGCGATTACGACCTGTTCGCCAAAATGAAAGGACCTTTTCACGGCTCGGGCTGCAACACAACAGAAGACATTATCCGTGCCACAGGGTGGTCCTTCCAAGATTTCGACAGAGGTGAATGCGGTGTTAGTGAACGACGCTTTCTATCTTTGTGCGGGTAGGTGATCGAGATGAGGGACGATTATACTGCGGACATGTAATACGGTGAACGTCTGTCAGTAACGTCTGGTACGAATTATAACGATGTTGCCACCCTTTTTTATCTAACCCACGTACTCAGGGACTAAGACAACGAATAACTTAAATCGGAACTATCACACAGATAATGTTGTGAGGACAGCAAACGAAAGACTATGACTTGTTGGCGGAACACTTAGAAAATGTAAAAGATCTAGTAAAGAGACTGTTTACACTACACTTGTCTGCCCTGTTCTGGAGTATTGTTGTGCAGTGTGGGATCCGCATCAGATAGGATTCGCGGAGAACATTGAAAAAATTCAAAGAAGGCCAGTTCGTTTTTTTTATTATCGCGAAATAAGAGAGAGTTCCTCGGCTGTGATACACCAATTTGGGTGGCATTCATTGAAACAAAGACGTTTTTCGTTGCGGTAGGACCGTCTCATGAAATTTCAATCACCAACATTCTCCTCAGAGTGTAAAAGTATTTTGTTGGTGGCCATGTACATACGGAGAGTTCTTCTTGTCAGCTGTTCGAGAGTGGAAGTGTAGACAAGTAGCTTAAAGGTGGTGAACTCTCTGGCAAGCACTTACTTGTGAACTGCAGAGTAATCATGCAGATATTGATGATACAGATGTAGACAATATTTCATAGTTAAATCAATGGCGGCTCGTAACCGCACATCCGCAATTACGTCGCAAACTGCTCATTTCCGGACCCGAGCTCACTCGAACGCTTTTTGCTTCTGTTATTGTGTACGTTCACCTGTGTTAGTTTTCGCTATAAATTCTGAGACATCATTTATATACCTATTTAATCTAAGAAAAATATACCGACAAATTTCGAGCTCAGCATTTCTTCAGGAACAGGCTGAGACTACGCTCTGACAGAAGCAATGGTGTACCCATATACACATATACAGATGGAAGTATTATCGCATACACAAGGTAGAAAAGGGCAGTGCATTGGCGGAGCTGTCATTTGTACTTAGATGATTCATGTGAAAAGATTTCCGACGTGATTATGGCCGGCAGACTTTGAATGCGAATTTGTAGTTGGAGCTAGACACATGGGACGTATTAATTCCAAAATCATTACGCAGCTCAATATTCTGCCTTGCACAGCGTCAAGAGTGTGTCGAGAATACCACATTTCAGGCATTACCTCTTACCCCAGACAACACAGTGGCTGACAGTCTTCGCTTAACGATCGAGAGTAGTGACGTTTGCGTAGAGCTGTCAGTGCTAACAGACTACCAACACTGCGTCAAATGACAGCAGATATCAACGTAGGACGTACGAATAATGTATCCGTTAGGAGAGTATAGCGAAATTTGGCGTTAATGGGCTATGACAGCAGACGACTGACGTAAGTGATTTTGGTAACAGCACGATATCGCCTGCAGCGCCTCTCCTGGGCTCTTGACCATATGAGGCGGACCCTAGACGACTGGGAAACCGTGCCCTGGTCAAATAAGTCTCCATTTCAGTTGATAAGAGCTGATATTAGGGTTCGAGTTGGCGCAGACAACACGAAGCCATGGACCCAAGTTGCCAACAAGCCACTGTGCAAGCCGACGGTGGCTTCATAATGGTGTGGACTGTGTTCATGTTTAATGGACTACGTCACTACGTGCTCTGATCCAACTGAACAGATGTTCGGCTACTTGGAGACCATTTGCAGCCATTGAGCGGTGAAATTTTTGTGGGTGACAAGAACATGGTGGACAACTCGAGCGAGTGGTTTGGTCATCCAGATCGTCCGTAATGAATCCCATCACCCGTTTATGGGACATCGAGAGGTCAGTTCATGCACAAAATCCTGCAGCGGCAACCCTTTCGCAATTATGGGCGGCTATAGAAGCACCATGGCTCATTATTTCTGCAAGGGACTTCCAACGACTTGGTGAGTCTATGCCATGTCGAGCTGCTGCACCATACTGGGTAAAAGACTGTCCGACACGATATTAGGAGATATTCCATGACTTTTGCCACCTAAGTGTATATTGGAGCCCGTGTCTGTCATCGTACAGCGCTACAGACTGTCAAAACAATGAGAAATTTTGGAAATTTGTCGTAAGTCCAGTGGTACCAAACTGCTGAGGTATCGGTCCCTAAGCTTACACACTACTTAATCTAACTTAAACTAACTTACGCTAAAGAGAATACACACACCCATGCCCGAGGGAGGACTCGACCCTCTGACGGAGGGAGCCGCGTGAACCGTGTCAAGGCGCCTTAGACCACACGTGGCAAAAGTAATGAGAGAAAAGTCCTGCTGCTACGCCATCTCTTCGGCAACAATGATGACTCTTAACGTTAGACTCCTCGCCGTAGATAGGACAGTATTCAGGTCGTTAAATGGCATCTGTGGGTTCTTGCCCACTCGTCGCTAATAGGGTGCCTACGGGATGCAGCGTTCCCGGAATGTACACAACAATTTCAAACAAACAACATTAGAAGTGAAACTTCCTGGCAGATTAAAACTGTGTGCCCGACCGAGACTCGAACTCGGGACCTTTGCCTTTCGCGGGCAAGTGCTCTACCATCTGAGCTACCGAAGCACGACTCACGCCCGGTACTCACAGCTTTACCTCTGCCAGTATCCGTCTCCTACCTTCCAAACTTTACAGAAGCTCTTCTGCAAACCTTGCAGAACTAGCACTTCTGAAAGAAAGGATACTGTGGAGACATGGCTTAGCCACAGCCTGGGGGATGTTTCCAGAATGAGATTTTCACTCTGCAGCGGAGTGTGCGCTGATATGAAACTTCCTGGCAGATTAAAACTGTGTGCCCGACCGAGACTCGAACTCGGGACCTTTGCCTTTCGCGGGCAAGTGCTCTACCATCTGAGCTACCGAAGCACGACTCACGCCCGGTACTCACAGCTTTACTTCTGCCAGTATCCGTCTCCTACCTTCCAAACTTTACAGAAGCTCTTCTGCGAACCTTGCAGAACTAGCACTCCTGAAAGAAAGGATACTGTGGAGACATGGCTTAGCCACAGCCTGGGGGATGTTTCCAGAATGAGATTTTCACTCTGCAGCGGAGTGTGCGCTGATATGAAACTTCCTGGCAGATTAAAACTGTGTGCCCGACCGAGACTCGAACTCGGGACCTTTGCCTTTCGCGGGCAAGTGCTCTACCATCTGAGCTACCGAAGCACGACTCACGCCCGGTACTCACACATTAGAAGTTTTATTTCCAGAAAGCAAACTGACAATACTTAACTTTCTTTACAGCAAATGTCGCTATCGAGAGGCGACGTGAAAACAGAACAGTTCTTGTTATACACTGAGTCCAAGGAACCAGTTGATACGGATCTGACAGCGTAGCACTAACCACGTTGCAGACTCGGGCCGATCTGTGCGCCCGAGGCTGGCAGGAGCTGCGCCTAGCGCGGCGCTGTCCGATTCCGCGCACCAGTGGCTATCGTTTCTTCACTGCCTTCTCTGGTCTTTCGTTTCGGATCTTCGTTCCGGCGTTTGTGGTTACGCCAGAATCCGTTCCAGTCAGATGCGTCAGCGTTACAACTCGCGTTCGCTTCCCAGGGTGTCATCTAGATGCAGGAGATTTCCCTCATTATTTCGATGCTCTATTAACACCTTTGGATGGGGAACATGGTCACCTGCTTCAGTTAGTTCCTCAAGTCGCTCTCGTTGAAATTGTCGCTGTTTTTTTTGTTACAACCTGTATACGGTGAGTCAGGCCTATTGTGCAGACAGCTTTTTGGAAACTGTGCGTATGATCTTTTTTTCTGGTGAAATGCGCTTCAGAAAAACCGCCAGGACGAACACAAAAGTGAACAGTAGACTGCCTGGAAGGTGCTGAAAATGGAAAAAGCTCTGCTTCAAATGGGAACATGGGAAAAATAATACCTTTGAAAAGAGCTCTCGAAATGGAACATGTTTGGTCTAAGAAGTGTTTAATATTTTGGTGAAATCATTAAAACAACCCTTCCTTGAGCTAACGATCTGAACAACGCTCACGGAGAGAGAAAGTAAGTTTACAGGATAATGAATGTTCGTTTTAATGTTGCAGTGAGGGGAAATGTCTCCTTGTAGGATAGCATTGGTACTCGAATGTTTTGCTGCAACACACTTCTGACATCGGTTGTCAACCTGTTGGAAACTGTCAGCAAACGCTTCTCGTGGAAACAATCCAAGAACCGTGGTCACCTGCCGTTGGATATGCGCAAGGTGGCTGTCGTTCAGCACCCTCTTTATTCTCCAAAGCGGGCGTCGGCAGGCTTCTTTTTGTTTCCACGCCTTGAAGAAGCCCTGAAACACGTACGCTTCGCAGACATTACGTATGACCATTGTGATACCACAAGAAGCGTTTGCTGACTTTCCAACAGCTTTGCAACCGATGTCAGAGGTGTGTCGTATCTGATAGTGATTACTTTGTAGGTCAGTAAAGGAATTTCGTTTGTAACTTTTGTTTCCTTTTTTTTATGAGACCATTCACCTAACTTTTCGGTAGCACTTCGTTGATAAAAACAGCAGCTGAGTTGTGTAAGACGAGGAGCTTCCGCATTTTCAAGAAGCTGTTTTCTCCTAAAATATGTAAGTAAAGTAACCTGGAAGGAGTTTCGACAATTTTCATTGTGATTAGTTTTAGAACTAGTCGTAGTTTATCGCTAATATACTTTACAGAAATAGCATGTAGTTGCGGCTTGCGGCTGTTGGCGTACAACTTGACTCGTTCCTCATCCCTTAGGCTCACCTACATGAAGAGATTTGTAGGATACAATGTGTAAACGAAATGTATGAACGAATTAATGACTGTGTGATTAATTTCTGTTATTTAGTATAGTTGCTAGAAAACATAATCGACATAACATCAAGTGAAGAATGGAACTGGTGTACTGCACGATTTTTAATGCAATGTGGGAGAGACGACTCGATGGTATTTGGAATGTGAGCCAGGTATTAATCTCCTGGTAACGCATTTTTCCGAAGGGAGGATGCCTGGTTATTGATTCGGAGATATAGCAGAGAAACAAAAATTACAATGGATGTTTAGTTCCTGGAAGCGTACTCAGCGTACTCATATAACGTAATTGGGTAAGGCGAGTACTCCTGATAAACCGGAGATCTTTGTTCGATTACAGGCCTGACACAAGTTTTTATTCATCAGAACGCATTAAAGTTGTCAAATCACTGAACCTGCTTCATCGAGAAATACTGTACTGCAGCCAAATCACAGCATATATCCGTTTGAAGGAAAAAAATATTGTTGTTTTTGTTTCGGAGATGAACGTGCTTATAAGCATGCATTGTGGATAAGTCCCATGTAGAGTTGCGAGGTGTCCCATGTTGTAAGGGCTTTCCCGGATTTAAGACTCTCAAAAATTATCCGTTATAAACATTGTAAAGGACGCCTAAATCCCATACATTGCAGCAGGCTCATGTAACAAGGCCGCTGGCGTGGTGTAGTACCGTGTCAGCAAAGCAAGGTGCAGGCAGCCAACCCACCAAATTCAGTAGCTAGCTGGCCTCCGATCCAGTGTATCAAGCAGCGCAGACGCATCATTAAAAGAACTTGTTACATTTAAAGCTGCCTTACTCGGAAGTCTTGTGGACTCCCACCAAGTCTGCGCCACCCGCCCATACCATCATTCCCTAGTGCTGTTGCTGCTAGTGTCTGACCAATGGTGCGGAATGATACATGATGTAAAAGGGAGTCCATTGCTTGTTCTCGGACGGCAGGCACGGACGTGAAGATGTTACAGTGTGCTAGGAGCTCAATAAGAGGATCCTCCATTGTGGTGGTCAGATGTGATCGATCAGAACCTTGACAATGAGTGTTCCTGCCCCCATGTTCTCATGCAGTCCAACATCTGGTCACTGTCACTTCCGATTGCCCCACAGATCATATCAAATGGTTCAAATGGCTCTGAGCACTATGGGACTTAACATCTGCGGTCATCAGTCCCTCAGAACATAGAACTACTTAAACCTAACTAACCTAAGGACATCACACACATCCATGCCCGAGGCAGGATTCGAACCTGCGACCGTAGTGGTCGCGCGGTTCCAAACTGAAACGCCTAGAACCGCTCGGCCACTTCGGCCGGCCGCCGCACGGATCGCTATTGCAGGATTCGACCAGCTGATCAAATAGTGAACAACAACGAGGCCGCTTTCAAACTGTCACATGCTGATAACGCTGTCTCGTGCGAGTACGCGGCACATCCATGACCTTCATAGAGATCACTCAACGTCTAGCGTTGTTCATGTCCCTTTTTCTACCCTATCGGGCCTGGTAACAACACAAAACAACAACACTATTGCACTATGGTGGCCGTTCTACTCTCAGAGTGAAATGCAACTGTACTAATTGACTTGCCCGTCAATGTACGAAGTTACATTGACATTGGACCATATCTGCTGGCTACTTCATTTTTATGTTAGGCTGTTATGTTAATGTAGTATATTTAACATTTTGAATGTTTTGTATGTGTTTAAACAAGTTCTGTAGCATTTACATTCAACGTTATGTCAGTATAGTAATTTACACTACACCGATTAACATAATTTTCTAGTTACTACAGTCACTTGTCATTTCCTTAGCAAAATAACAGCTGCTTGGAAGATTCTCGGGAATAGCGTTCGATCGTATCGTTTTGTGCCGACAGTACAATCCGACTCTACGTCCGTGAACCTTACAGGCAGTTATTACGTCGTGCGAGCCCCTAACAGCACAAAATAACAGCTGATTGGTATAAAACCTTGGGTTTATCATTGATGTCGTGTGTTGGAGTGCTATAGATGTTGACAGCCCTAGTCCCATGTTAAAGTTCCAAAATACAAATGGGGTAAAAAAGTTATGTACCTTAACCTCCATAGAATACTGAAGGTGACTCAGTACCTGCATATGGAGCGATCCGGCATCATTCTTATCTTGACCGTTGACGGACGTAAGAAACAGTCTCCATCACGCTCTCCCGCCCATACCCAAAACAAAGGCGCAGAGTATTGGCCCAGTCAGTATGTAGGATAGGATTTTTTCTGTTTTCATCTCGTCAGATATAAAGTTACTGGGATGGATTGCAGTACGACACACTCCACATACAAATTCACTGCATTTGTCCATGAGTATGGGTAAATACAAGACTTGAATGACCAGTCTCTTCACACTTTATTTCTGTTCAGACCGAGGACCACCAATCAGAACAAAAGGTTGAAATTCCTCATTTAACCTAGATTGTACCGTGCTTCCGCATTTGAAGGACAGGGGTGGTCCATAGAGCTCTTCTATTAATCCTTTGTCTCCTCTTCCATTATGGCTATTTGTCCCTAAAATGGCATTTCTGAGTAATGAAGTTGAGCCCTTTACATTCAATTCCTTCATGCTAATATATCGCGCTAATCTATAGACAAAGAAGAAATGCAAGATGAACAAAAATCAGAGCTTAGGCTTCTGTACATAACCAGAGTACGATTTACTTTCGACAGAAAAATCTAACTGAGCATTATGATACGTCCCCTTAGAAAAATTGTACACGACTGTGCTTAAACTGACACACAATAGTTTTTAGCGCAACGCAATCTGACTTTCAAAAATCCCTACGAAAGAATGGCCCTGACTAACATTAACCTATACGTTTCACAAATCACTTACGTCACAAAAATCTTCGTTACTCAAGCTACTGCAATACAGCGAGCACCACTACTGCCAGCTAAATAAAATATTCAAACTACTGAAGGCACTAACTACTGACAGGCATAGTTAGCAAATGAAAGATTTTAATAGAGAACAAACAGTGTATTTACCTTAATAGTCAAAAAACATATGATAGTTCATGACACCAATTCTTACAAATTTCATAACTCCGCCATCTCTCTCCCCACGTCCACCACTGCTGGCGGCTCGCCTCCAACTGCGCAACGCTACGCGCTGTTAGCATGCAGCTGCCGCTGCCCAACACTACAATGGCAGACAACAATGCAGACTAGCCACAGACTGCGCACAGCACAGCCAGTGATTTTTCATACAGAGCGCTATGTGGCGTTACCAATAAGAAAACCTAAACAGCCTACTTACAGCATTACTTTTCCGTTGCACGCTTATGAGCACATCAATATGAATTTTATAAACTGTTTCCCCGAGAGCTTTAAACATCGCATTTCTTATACGGCACTGTTTTTGATTTGCAGGGAAGTTGACATCTGGGCAGTGGGCTGCCTGTTTGCCGAGATGATGACGGGCGATCCGCTGTTCCCTGGAGATTCTGACATCGACCAGCTGTTCCAGATAGTAAAAATGCTTGGTATGTATCACTGCACTCTTACAGCTGCAGACTGTTACATCTAGTCTGAAGGGAAGCAGCTCGTTGAAACAAACGCTGTGTCAGAATATTGCGAAAAGGGTCGCGAGGCTGTGGAATTTTGCAGTGTTTGTACGATGTTTCTTGTAACATTAAAAACAAACTTTGATATGTTACAGATCCGCACCTACAGGTAAAGAATAGAAACAGAATTCCATAGGTGTTCTATTGCTTCTCGTGATTTATTTATACACTCCTGGAAATTGAAATAAGAACACCGTGAATTCATTGTCCCAGGAAGGGGAAACTTTATTGACACATTCCTGGGGTCAGATACATCACATGATCACACTGACAGAACCACAGGCACATAGACACAGGCAACAGAGCATGCACAATGTCGGCACTAGTACAGTGTATATCCACCTTTCGCAGCAATGCAGGCTGCTATTCTCCCATGGAGACGATCGTAGAGATGCTGGATGTAGTCCTGTGGAACGGCTTGCCATGCCATTTCCACCTGGCGCCTCAGTTGGACCAGCGTTCGTGCTGGACGTGCAGACCGCGTGAGACGACGCTTCATCCAGTCCCAAACATGCTCAATGGGGGACAGATCCGGAGATCTTGCCGGCCAGGGTAGTTGACTTACACCTTCTAGAGCACGTTGGGTGGCACGGGATACATGCGGACGTGCATTGTCCTGTTGGAACAGCAAGTTCCCTTGCCGGTCTAGGAATGGTAGAAGGATGGGTTCGATGACGGTTTGGATGTACCGTGCACTATTCAGTGTCCCCTCGACGATCACCAGAGGTGTACGGCCAGTGTAGGAGAACGCTCTCCACACCATGATGCCGGGTGTTGGCCCTGTGTGCCTCGGTCGTATGCAGTCCTGATTGTGGCGCTCACCTGCACGGCGCCAAACACGCATACGACCATCATTAGCACCAAGGCAGAAGCGACTCTCATCGCTGAAGACGACACGTCTCCATTCGTCCCTCCATTCACGCCTGTCGCGACACCACTGGAGGCGGGCTGCACGATGTTGGGACGTGAGCGGAAGACGGCCTAACGGTGTGCGGGACTGTAGCCCAGCTTCATGGAGACGGTTGCGAATGGTCCTCGCCGATACTCCAGGAGCAACAGTGTCCCTAATTTGCTGGGAAGTGGCAGTGCGGTCCTCTACGGCACTGCGTAGGATCCTACGGTCTTGGCGTGCATCCGTGCGTCGCTGCGGTCCGGTCCCAGGTCGACGGGCACGTGCACCTTCCGCCGATCACTGGCGACAACATCGATGTACTGTGGAGACCTCACGCCCCACGTGTTGAGCAATTCGGCGGTACGTCCATCCGGCCTCCCGCATGCCCACTATATGCCCTCGCTCAAAGTCCGTCAACTGCACATACGGTTCACGTCCACGCTGTCGCGGCATGCTACCAGTGTTAAAGACTGCGATGGAGCTCCGTATGCCACGGCAAACTGGCTGACACTGACGGCGGCGGTGCACAAAAGCTGTGCAGCTAGCGCCATTCGACGGCCGTGCATGTGATCATTGCTTGTACAGCCCTCTCGCAGTGTCCGGAGCAAGTATGGTGGGTCTGACACACCGGTGTCAATGTGTTCTTTTTTCCATTTCCAGGAGTGTAATTGTAGTTTTACAGTTAATGAAGTCCAAATAGAAATGCAGGCTGTCCCACATGAAAACGATACGCCTCACGCCCGAGGTTAAGGTAACAATGAACTAATTAAAAAAGAATAGATAATAATAACGTTAAAGCATGTTGTTACCTGTTTATTAGAGATACTGGAATTTGTGGCTATGGGCATCCAGGTATCGCTGACTTTACCAGCAACACACTGTAATTCTGCAGGCGTGATGTTAAAATCTCTAGTAATGTTCGGTTTAAGATCTGTGGGGATTGTCAGCATACACTTTGCTTTTCAGTGTGCTACACAAATAAAAAACATGGGATGTTAAATCCGGGTACCGTGGGGGCCAGAGGCCTATACTGACGAGCCTGTCTTCAGGGAACACGTTAGTGATGTAGATCACTCATTCGTTGGATGTGTAAGTCGTTGCTCCATCTTGTTGGCATCTGTTAATTGTGCAGAGAAATAGTCAAGGATGTCTAGATGTCTGGCTCTGTTTAAGGTGCAATTGAAAAACATGGGGGGGAATAATGCGCATGCTGGACAACGCACACTAAGTACCAATCTTCTGTGAGTGGAGAGGTTCTTCATGCACAATTTTGGGTTATCCTGCTACCATTATCTGCAGTTCTAGGCGTTTACATAACCTGACAAATGAGACCAAGTTTCATCTGGCATGAAGTAAAGCAAGGGATCCAAGTAACCGTTAGTAATTGATGTGAACAGCCAGTTACAACAATCGGATCTTTTTTCCTGATTCTCAGATTTCAACTCGAGTACCACACTCACATGGTAGGTTTTTAGTTTCATATCTTGCAGTACATAATAACGCGTTGTACGGCATGCACCAACGTGCAGCGTAACATCCTCACCGACTTGCGGGGGCTTCTCGTAATGTCCATGCGAGTTCTCACTATACTTTCAGGGCTCCTGACTGTCGGTCGCCTATTCCTCTGCACATTGTGAACGGATCGTACAGTCCTCCATTTCCTGTACCGATCTTGAATAGAACTGGTCCTGAAGAGCTTCCTGCCAGCACATTTCGCTTGTAGCAATTCTTCATGTTCTTTGATGGAGCCTTGGCTTTATATAACACTTCACATTATCAGTTCGCTGTACTAGTGCAAACTGCCTCATTTCTCTAACAACTCACAACACGAGCTTCTCAAAACAACTCACGCACGGATACACAGCTGTACTCAACAATCCGATAAAATGCAGCGTAATCAAATTTTGAGACAGTGTTGTCACTTCACAAAGCAGTTCGACCGGCGCATGAGGTGTAATGGTTTTATATGGGATAAGCTGTATAATGCTGCTGATGACTCGTACTTAAACTCAGACACGTCAAAAGAGTACAGATTCTAACTACATGTAGAATGAAACCATCATTACTTCTTCTGATTCTTCACTTTCTGTGCCGGCCGCGGTGGTCTCGCGGTTCTGGGCGCGCAGTCCGGAACCGTGCGACTGCTACGGTCGCAGGTTCGAATCCTGCCTCGGGCATGGATGTGTGTGATGTCCTTAGGTTAGTTAGGTTTAAGTAGTTCTAAGTTCTAGGGGACTGATGACCACAGCAGTTGAGTCCCATAGTGCTCAGAGCCATTTGAACCATCTTCACTTTCTGTGTTTTAAATTTTTAATTCACATTTTAAAAAAATGGTTTCTATGTCGTATTTTACGAGAACGTTACAATCAATAATCCATCCACCTTAAATGGCATTAAGACTGCTAAACTGAGCTTCGAATACATAATCCCGTATTTGACTTAGGAAGTCGGTAAGCAGATTATTACAACTAGTTGGTACATAGATCTCACCTTAATACCGATAAGATATTGTAAGAAGTATATAAATAGTTCTAACGCGTTTGCGACATCAACAATAGCAGTCAAGGAATCACATCCCCTTCTAGATTGTGACTTGTGTAACATTTTCCAGCTTCGAACAATGGAAAACCCAGGATGGAGTAATGACAATATTATGAAAACGATAGTTGCTACTCACTACATAGTGGAGATGCTGAGTCGCAGATAGGCATAACAAAAAGACTGTTCATCAAAGCTTCTGGCTAAACAGACCTTCATCAGAATAGACACACACACACACACACGACCGCAATCCTCGCTGCCAACGCCTGGCCCGTGGTCATGTGTTTGTGAGCTCCGTCCAAGCGCGCGCGGTTGTGTGTGTGTGTGTGTGTGTGTGTGTGTGTGTGTGTGTGTGTGTGTGAGAGAGAGAGAGAGAGAGAGAGAGAGAGAGAGAGAGAGAGAGAGTCGTCTGTTCTGATGAATAGCTTTGATTGGCAGTCTTTTTCAGAAATGGTTCAAATGGCTCTAAGCACTATTGTACTTAGCATCTGAGGTCATCAGTCCCCCAGACTTAGAACTACTTAAATCTAACTAACCTAAGGACAGCACATACATCCATGCCCGAGTCAGGATTCGAACGTGCGGCCGTTGCAGCAACGGGGTTTCGAACTGAAGCGCTTAGAACAGCTCGCTCACAGCGACCAGCGACAGTCTTTTTGTCCTGCCTATATGCGACTCAGCATCTCCACTATATGGCGAGCCGCAACAATCCTTTTCATAATCATTTCCAATTTTGTTTACCTTTAACGCGGTATAGTCCCGCCATAGTGACAAATGCAGACGCATTTATGTTCTCAGAAAACAGGAGAACACACAAGTCTCAAAAACCCCTTCTGTGTCATGGCGTATTTTTCTGTGTCGTCGCTGTTATGAGCACTGTTAATTACGGCTGTGAGAGCCAAATTGCATTTGTGGAAACCGCGAGCAGCTGTGTAAGTTTTGTTATTTTTGAATGAATTAAATTTTCTACTGACTGCCATCCATAAGAGTTTCAGCTTATCGTATTATCTAAAAAATATCAATTCCTGATCAAGCTGTCCTTGTGGCTGAGAAATGCGCGCGACTGTATTTCTTACAATTCTCTTTTACATCTCGACAAATTATTGTTTCACTAAATTTACGTCACACTTTCACTATAAAAATTGTAGGCTGTCTTTCGATTGGGCGCTTAAGGAAATTAAGTGCCAAATCCCAGACGAACAAAAGACTATAAGAAATCGTGCTTTGCATTAGTATTCGCGTACCCCAGGTTCAAATGGCTCTGAGCACTATTGGACTTAACATCTGAGGTCATCAGTCCCCTAGAACTTAGAATTACTTAAACCTAACTAACCTAAGGACATCACAAACATTCATGCCCGAGGCAGGATTCGAACCTGTTACCGTACCCCAGGAAAGAACCATGGTCTCTACATGTCGAAAGCAAAAAAGAATATCGTTTTGATTTCCAGCTTACGTTTTGGTAAGTAAGGCTGATGAAGGAGCAAATAAAATGAAACCTGGGATGATCAGTTTCTGCAGAAGTGTTTTTCTACCTGTGGGCGACTCCCAGACTGGTCGCAAAGTCTTGTTGGGGGGGGATCGCGGTCGCAGGTGGAAGCACTCGCGGCAAGGCAGATAGCATATGTTTCTTGACGATCATTTGCTATGGTAGAAATGTCACACAGAAGTGACAAAGTTTCCTGAAAGTACATTGTAAAGTCTCGCACGTTAAATTGTGGTACTTACTGTTGAGCACTTCAAATACGCAAAGAGTTGCAGCGATGAGAAGTGATACGATGTGCGTCGAACTCATTCGACACCTGCGGTACTGAACTAGGTCGGCGAAGGGCACTATAAGTCATGTACAGACTGTATTCACAATTTCAGCTCTTCGAGGTTGAGGGGGAAGGACTACATTAACTTCTGGGTGGGAACGGCAGTGCGGAGGCAGCGTCTTGTGCAGTACTGAGAACTTAATTCCGTGCCGGTCACCAGCTGTGGCAAAAATGTCACACGAAGCTGTAGTTCCCGAAAGCTCATTTAAAAGAAGCTGATGTTGAAATGTGATACAAAATGGCTGCATATTACGGGCAAGACTTCGCACTACGCGTGCTAGAACGCATTTCAGTTAGCGTGCTTCGAACCAAACAATACATCGTTAGGACTGGCAGCAGTGAGAGAAGGTAATTTCCATCGAGCCGATCACGGACGCTTGAGCTCACCTCAGATCGTAATGGACACTACGTGTGTTAGCTTTGTTTCTGTTTTCGCAGCTCTGTGGCTTCATCGGGATTCTCAGAAAACCGTCGTTGTTTGTCGCTTGGTTCATTTCTCAGCCGGCCGTGGTGACCGAGCGGTTCTAGGCGCCTCAGTCCGGAATCATGCGACTGCCACGGTCGTAGGTTCGAATCCTGCCTCGGGCATGGATGTGTGTGGTGTCCTTAAGTTAGTTAGGTTTAAGTAGTTCTAAGTTCTATGGGACTGATTACTTCAGATGTTATGTCCCATAGTGCTCAAAGCCATTTCATTTTCATTTCTTTCGTGTTGTTGATTGTGACTGGCATGAAGTGAATCATTGTTAAGTTAATAGTGCTCTCTAAAAGAACTGAAAAATATATTCTAAAATTATTTATTATGAAACAAACCAAAAATTCTAGAAATTAATTAAAATAGAAATGTCTTCTTTTGTAACTGGATGTGCTTAAACGAATCAACCAACCGTAGTATAAAAAACATAAACAAACAAACACACACCGTCCGAACAGGCCCTAAAGACCCAACGGTACCGACCGACCGCCGTGTCTCCTTAGCCCTTAGGTGTCTCTGGATGCTGATATGGAGGGCATGTAGTCAGCACACCGCTCTCCCGGCCGTTGTTAGTTTTCGTGGCCGGTGCCACCATTTCTCCATCAAGTAGCTCCTCAGTTGGCCTCACAAGGGCTGAGTGCACCCCACTTGCCAACGGCTCTCGGCAAACCCGGACGGTAAGCCATCCAAGTGTTAGCCAAGCCTGACAGCAGTTAACTTCACTGAAATGGTGTTACCACTGCGACAAGGCTGTTGGCAATAAAAGAACAGACCTAAGAGAAAAGAAATTTATTTTTGTTAAAATTGCGTAATTCATTGGTTAATATTAATTCTGAACTGAATAGAACGTATATTGTTTTGTAATAAATACACTGTGTTAACGACGAATAAACGCAAAACCTGAAAACTGTTTTCAGAAATAGATCGATTACTAGATGAACAAGATCCGATTAATAACTGAGAAATTCAAGAAAAAATCTATTTCTCTACAAACTGACTCTACAGTGAGGCCTCAGTTAACGACATCAGCTTCTAATTCCAGAACTCGTGTCAATACCTTTTCTTTGGAAATTCACCTGATCTCTGTGTGGTAAAGATTTTGATGGAGCGAATGCATGTCTTCACAAATGATTCCAAACGGTCGGATTTGCAGAGATTTGCCTGTAACAGAATTCACAGCTTTGGTTACCCCTTTGAGCACATCATTTGAATCAGAAGGCAAAACATTAGATGCCACAGCTTGTCCGTGAAGAAAGTAGTGTGTCTACATGAAACATTTGGCATTATTGATTTTAATTTCGCAACGGGCCCACTTTTATTGCCTGTCATAGCCAGTGCCAACACTGCAGATGGCGATGCATTTTGTCCAATCAGTCTCGCAGCTACGAGTTATTTCTAAAAACATGTAAAAACACTGATGAGTAGAGTTCTGGAAGTGCTTTGAAATGTCTTCCATTGTACTTTCCTCTACGCCAAAGCGCATAAATTGACATCAATAATGCACACAGTATGAAGCATCAGTAGCTTCATCACAGACGGGTCACCATCAACAGTCTCACAAGCCTGCACTTCATGAGACACTGCGGAGAGGTTTTGTGTTTAAACCACGACACTGGCCCAAAGTCTGGTGAGCCACCATCTCTCCTCCCCTCGCCAGCCAAATACTGGCAGTGATAGTTTTTACTGTTACCAAGATTCGAACCGGCCTACTCCCAGGACGAGCGCCACCGCATAAGCTACCTCGGTCCCGGAGGGAGGTCGGACTGTATCTGGATGGCGCTGTGGTTAACGCAGCTGCCTTGCAAGTGCGAGATCCTAGGTTCGAATCCTAATCCAGCATTAATTTTCACTCGTCGTCGCTGACATCAATAATTCCTTCCCTTCCCTTTTCTTTACCCCCCCCCCCCCCCCAACTTGAAATTACATCGTACTTCCTTGGAATATTTAGTTGAGAAGAAGAGCCGCTTATGCTTTGAAGGTTTCTTACTCTCACGTGACAATACTTCAGCTCAAGCTACAAATTGAGGTTCATTACTCATGACATTAAAATCATGCTTCAAGTAACTGTCGTCATAGAGGCCATTTTTTCCCATCGGATTCGCTTCCGCCACTGCCACTTGTACGAGACGTGGAGGGCTGGGCACATCTATTAAGAAAGATTTCCACTTTACGCTCGCTCTGAACTATGTGCAGAAACACAATAATCACTGAAATGCCCTCTAAACCTGCTGGGCAGAACAGGTAATTAGGATTGTTGCAAGGGCCAAATAAGGTTGTGGTCAGTTTCACCTTCTAATTGTAAGTTAATAACACATTTACAACCAAAGCGGCACATAGCCGAACCTTTACCAAATGCAACTCTTCCACTGCTGAAGGCCTCCAAACAAGAAATCTTAAAAATCAACAAGATATACCTTGCGAGGTGGCGCAGTGGTTAGCACACTGGACTCGCATTCTGGAGGACGACGGCTCAATCCCGTTTCCAGCCATCCTGATTTAGGTTTTCCGTGATTTCCCTAAATCTTTTCAGGCAAATACCGGGATGGTTCCTTTGAAAGAGCACGGCCGATTTCCTTCCCAATCCTTCCCTAACCCGAGCTTGCGCTCAGTCTCTAATGACCTCGTTGTCGACGGGACGTTAAACACTAACCACCACCACCAATCAACAAGGAAAAAATGCAGTTAAAATAGCAAATAAATTAATTAAAAAAACAAATATCACAGCTAGGTGGAAAGCCACGAGGCAAAGTAGATAGAACAAACATATGCAAGGTGCAATACAAATGTCTGAAGGCCACAATTAAATTTCAAAATTTTAAAATATATTACCATAATCTTTTCAAGGCGGAATGCCGCAATGTTTAAGCTTGAAAGACAATGTTAAGAATAGTGTAGAAAGGCTGAAAGCCTACAATAAATTTTCCAAATTTTATATATATATATATATATATATATATATATATATATATATATATATATATATATAACCGTAAGCCTTAAATTTTAAATAGCTGAAAACAGATAATTAAACACCGGTGGGAAAGACACTATAGACAACGGCACTCAGAAGCCTGCAGATAGGTCGGTCTGCCGTTGTTCACTTACGTCAGACAGGTGGTGAGCCCAGCTACACTTGATCAGTCGGAACCCAACCAGGGGACAGCCACGGACCGACCGACACAACGACTTGCTTCCCATCAATCAGTACATGAGAACCCAAACAAAAAAGGTTACGTACTTGATAATCCACACTGATTTATGTATTTGCTGTCAAAATTACACACCATGTTGGACAGCGACAACAGGTGAGGAAAGGACGGTGCCTAAGATTACGTTAGTGGCCAGGGCAAGTAACCGGAACACTAACGGCCACAAGGCAGTAAATTCCGCAGGTACACTTGAATTTGAAATACGGTAATATAGTTAACTTCACCCAAAAAGAACACTGCCTGAATTTACGTCAGTGGCCAGGTCAGGTAAGCAGAAGACTAACGGCCACAAGGCAGAAAATTCCACTGGTGCACTCGAATTGTAGTCAACCAATATGGTTAATTGCAACGCATGGCGGCTGAATTTCAGCAGCAGAAACGCTCAGTGTTGCTCACAGGAAAACCTCCCCAACAGCGGACCACCGAAACGAACCACCACAACATGAATTGACGTGGCTTGGGTAGTTGAAACCACTAATCAACTCTGACATCCTGGGTCGGTGAACCACGAAGCTCATAGCGATCAGACACACACGCTCCGACACTGCGCAGGGACCGGCAGCGGACCCAGCCAACTGCACCGCGCGGAGATAACTTGCCTGGTCCACAGCAACCGACCGACTTGTCTCAGAATGCCGACAGCATCTAAAATCGTCGTCAGTGGAAATAAAGGCAACTACACACAAAATCCGACAAACACTGCACGAGGACCTGAACGATGCCCAACAGTCACTAAGTACGCACGAAGACAAATCGAGAGTCGATGCATACACACACAGCCGACTCATGAACGATCGGCGAGCCAAAACGCGTCGTCTGGTAGGACGACCGACCGACGATCCACCTAGACCGTGGCCCGGCTCAAGTGATGCGTGGCGGCAATGGTCGGTCGAGCCATGTCGGCGCAAACCTCACTGCTCCAACACGACTGCACTGGTGCCGCTTCGCAACTCGCCGACTGGCAGGTCCGGACTGCGCTCCAGACGCCTTCCAACTGACTGCAGACTCGAACTCCGATCCGAACTGGTCTACGACAACAACGGGCGGGAAGTAATATCAATATACGAAAGGGGATATATCGATATGCGCTGCTAGCGTCGGTCACAGTCAGGCAAAGCAGCAACTCAGTGACAGTAGTAATTTAAATTAACGTAGTGAGGTGGAAGTAAGTTAAAAACAAGGTTTAAAAAATATATATTGGAGACCCAAAGAAACTGGTTGTTGTTGTTGTTGTTGTGGTCTTCAGTCCTGAGACTGGTTTGATGCAGCTCTCCATGCTACTCTATCCTGTGCAAGCTTCTTCATCTCCCAGTACCTACTGCAACCTACATCCTTCTGAATCTGTTTAGTGTATTCATCTCTTGGTCTCCCTCTACGATTTTTACCCTCCACGCTGCCCGCCAAAACTAAATTGGTGATCCCTTGATGCCTCAGAATATGTCCTACCAACCGATCCCTTCTTGTGGTGAAGTTGTGCCACAAACTTCTCTTCTCCCCAATCCTACTCAATACTTCCTCATTAGTTATGTGATCTACCCATCTAATCTTCAGCATTCTTCTGTAGCACCACATTTCGAAAGCTTCTATTCTCTTCTTGTCTAAACTATTTATCGTCCATGTTTCACTTCCATAGTTGGCTACACTCCATACAAATACTTTCAGAAAAGACTTCCTGACACTTAACTCTATACTCGATGTTAACAAATTTCTCTTTTTCAGAAACGCTTTCCTTGCCATTGCCAGCCTACATTTTATATCCTCTCTACTTCGACCGTCATCAGTTATTTTGCTCCCCAAATAGCAAAACTCCTTTGCTACTTTAAGTGTCTCATTTCCTAATCTAATTCTCTCAGCATCACCCGACTTAATTCGACTACATTGCATTATCCACGTTTTGCTTTTGTTGATGTTCATCTTATAGACTCCTCTCAAGACACTGTCCATTCCCTTCAACTGCTCTTCCAAGTCCCTTGCTGTCTCTGACAGAATTACAATGTCATCGGCGAACCTCAAAGTTTTTATTTCTTCTCCATGGATTTTAATACCTACTCCGAATTTCTCTTTTGTTTCCTTTACTGCTTGCTCAATATACAGATTGAATAACATCGGGGAGAGGCTATTGAATAACATCGGGGAGAGGCTACAACCCTGTCTCACTCCCTTCCCAACCACTGCTTCCCTTTCATGTCCCTCGACTCTTATAACTGCCATCTGGTTTCTGTACAAATTGTAAATAACCTTTCGCTTCCTGTATTTTATGCCTGCCACCTTTAGAATTTGAAAGAGAGTATTCCAGTCAACATTGTCAAAAGCTTTCTCTAAGTCTACAAATGCTAGAAACATAGGTTTGCCTTTCCTTAATCTTTCTTCTAAGATAAGTCGTAAGGTCAGTATTGCCTCACGTGTTCCAGTATTTCTACGGAATCCAAACTGATCTTCCCCGAGGTCGGCTTCTACTAGTTTTTCCATTCGTCTGTAAAGAATTCGTGTTAGTATTTTGCAGCTATGGCTTATTAAACTGATTGTTCGGTAATTTTCACATCTGTCAACAACTGCTTTCTTTGGGATTGGAATTATTATATTCTTCTTGAAGTCTGAGGGTATTTCGCCTGCTTCATACATCTTGCTCACCAGATGGTAGAGTTTTGTCAGGACTGGCTCTCCCAAGGCCGTCAGTAGTTCCAATGGAATGTTGTCTACTCCGGGGGCCTTGTTTTGACTCAGGTCTTTCAGTGCTCTGTCAAACTCTTCACGCAGTATCGTATCTCCCATTTCGTCTTCATCTACATCCTCTTCCATTTCCGTAATATTGTCCTCAAGTATATCGCCCTTGTATAGTCCCTCTATATACTCCTTCCACCTTTCTGCTTTCCCTTCTTTGCTTAGAACTGGGTTTCCATCTGAGCTCTTGATGTTCATACAAGTGGTTCTCTTATCTGAAAAGGTCTCTTTAATTTTCCTGTAGGCAGTATCTATCTTACCCCTAGTGAGATAAGCCTCTACAACCTTACATTTGTCCTCTATCCATCCCTGCTTAGCCATTTTGCACTTCCTGTCGATCTCATTTTTGAGACGTTTGTATTCCTTTTTGCCTGATTCATTTATTGCATTTTTATGTTTTCTCCTTTCATCAATTAAATTCAATATTTCTTCTGTTACCCAAGGATTTCTACTAGCTCTCGTCTTTTTACCTACTTGATCCTCTGCTGCCTTCACTACTTCATCCCTCAAAGCTACCCATTCTTTTTCTACTGTATTTCTTTCCCCCATTCCTGACAATTGTTCCCTTATGCTCTCCCTGAAACTCTGTACAACCTCTGGTTCTTTCAGTTTATCCAGGTCCCATCTCCTTAAATTCCCACTTTTTTGCAGTTTCTTCAGTTTTAATCTACAGGTCATAACCAATAGATTGTGGTCATAGTCCACATCTGCCCCTGGAAATGTCTTACAATTTAAAACCTGGTTCCTAAATCTCTGTCTTACCATTATATAATCTATCTGATACCTTTTAGTATCTCCAGGGTTCTTCAATGTATACAACCTTCTTTCATGATTCTTGAACCAAGTGTTAGCTATGACTAAGTTGTGCTCTATGCAAAATTCTACCAGGCGGCTTCCTCTTTCCTTTCTTAGCCCCAGTCCATATCCACCTACTACGTTTCCTTCTTTCCCTTTTCCTACACTCGAATTCCAGTTACCCATGACTATTAAATTTTCATCTCCCTTCACTATCTGAATAATTTCTTTTATTTCATCATACATTTCTTCAATTTCTTCGTCATCTGCAGAGCTAGTTGACATATAAACCTGTACTACTGTAGTAAGCGTGGGCTTCGTATCTATCTTGGCCACAATAATGCGTTCACTATGCTGTTTGTAGTAGCTTACCCGCATTTCTATTTTCCTTGTCCTGCTGGAATTGTCGAAGTCCGTAATGGACATGAACGGATGCAGATGATGAGATAGGATACTTACGTACATGTCACCTGTCAGAGACGTATGCAGACGTATCAGGGGTCCCATATCACGACAGCTGCACACTCCCCATACCATTACAGAGCCTCCACCAGCTCGAACAATCCCCTGCTGTCATGCAGGGTCCATGGATTCACGAGGCTGTCTCTATACGCGTACAAGTCCGTCTGCTCGATAAAATTTGAAACGAGACTCGTCCGAACAGGCAACATGTTTCCAGTCATCGACAGTCCAATGTCGGTGTTAACGGCCCCAGGCGAGGCGTAAAGCTTTGTGTCGCGCAGTCATCAAGGGTACATGAATGCACCTTCGGCTCCGAAAGCCCTTATCGATGATGTTTCGTCGAATGGCACGCTGACACTTGTTGATGGTCCAGCGTTGGAATCTGCAGCAATTTGCGGAAGGGTTGCACTTGTGCCATGTTAAACGATTCTCTTAAGTCGTCGTTGGTACCTTTCTAGCAGGATCTTTTTACAGAGATGTAAGAGGTTTGATGTTTTACAAGGTTCCTGATATTCGCGGTACACTCGTTTGATGGCCGTACGGGAAAATCCCCACTTCATGGCCACCTCGGAGATCATGTGTCCATCGCTCGTGTGTCGACTGTAACACCACGTTCAAACTCGCTTAAATCTGGATAACTTGCCATTGTAGCAGCAATGTCCGATCTAACAACTGCTCCAGACATTTGTTGTCTTATATAGTCGTTGCCGACCGCAGCATATATATATATATATATATATATATATATATATATATATATATATATATATATATATATATATTAGCGGCCTCAGTAGTCATTAGACATCGTGAGAGAGCAGCACTTGTCATACGTCTGTACGCGACATTCCCACACTTCTAAACATTCCTAGATCTACTGTTTCCGGTGCGACAATGAAGTGGAAACGTGAAGGGACACGTACAGCACAATAACGTGCAGGCCGAGCTCGTCTGTTGACTGCCAGAGACCGCCGACAGTTGGAGAGGGTTGTTCCAAACTGCATCATAATCAACTGCAAGTACTACGACAGTTTGGTAGGAGGTGAGAAAACTTGGATTTCATGTTCGAGAGGCTGCCCATAAGCCTCACATCAAATGCCAAACGACGCCTCGCTTGGTGTAAGGAGCGTAAACATTGGACGATTGAAAAGTGGAAAAACGTTGTGTGGAGTGACGAATTACGGTACACAATATGACGATCCGATGGCATGGTGTGGGTATGGCGAATGCTCACGCAGTACTACTGTGCATTGACGGTCTGGCGTGAAGGAACGTAATGCGTTAAGATAACACCATCACAGTCGTACACGAGAATCACAATAACTTTCATCATACAAGGGCTCTGACGCACTTTCGACTTTCTTGGCGACCTATAATGACGCCATTCGTTGGATTGGCGTTTCAATTTTGGCTCATACGATGTTGCCCATGGCTCATCCAGTGTTACGATACGGCGTAAGACAACCTCTCCTTCGCGCTCATAGCGCTCCAAGTGCGTCTGTGGAGCGTCGTAACACATACATTTGTTCATTTCCGTCAAGTCATACGGAACCCATCGTGATGCAATTTTCCGCATGCCCGAACACTCTCGGGTCCACCACATCATGACAGCCGCAAAATACACTCAGCATCGCCTTGTCCGATGATGATTTGGTCTTTGCCTTTTTTCAGAGTGGTGAATTCACAAGTTTCCTCTGCTTGCTTTGCGCCTTTCTCTCGGGGTCATAGTGCCCTCGTCCACGGTGATTACGAGGCTAAAGAATCAATCTGGACTGGCCTGATAGCTGCAATATTTCGGCTGTTGCCTCGGTTCGGCGGGTCTTTTGAATGGATACGAGCAGTTGCGGACAATACTTCACTTTATTAATGGGCTCCGCCATTTTGTTTTGGCTCATGAAGTGGTAGATATTCTATTGGATTAACGCGGAACCGATTTAAGCAGAAAAAATTTGTTCCAGTTTTGACCACCAGGTGCAACTCTGCCGCTGTATAGCATTTTTTTGATGTCTCCGGTGTTCATACTGAACAAACTGTGTAAGCGGCAGATAATAATAAAATCAACATTATACGAGGCGTGTTTTTTTAAGTAAGTTCCGTTTTGAAATTAAAAAAAGACCTGCTAAGATATCGCAATAATTTTATTGTTACATGAAAGCCTGTACTTTAATCTACGCACTGACGCCATTACAGTCTGATTCTTCCTTGTTTACGTTCTGTACGGAGTGTTTAAGATGCCTCCGATAATCGTGAGTCCCGCGCACTGTGAATTACGGACTGTTATAAGATTTCTTAGTGATAAAGGCCTAAAAGCGATTGATATTCATCGTGAGATCTATGCAGTTTATGGAGAAAGCATTATGAGTGATGGAATGGTAAGAAAGTGGGTCAGAGCATTTAAAGATGGCCGCACAAATGTGCATGATGAATAACGGAGTGGGCGTCCTTCGGTCGTTAATGAAAGTTTGGTGCTGAAAGTGGACAATAAGGTGAGAGAAAACAGACGCTTTAGATATCCTCCTTGCGAGATGACTTTCCTAATGTTTCTCCTAGTGTTTTGTATGGGATTGTGACCGAGCACTTGAATTACCGAAACTTGTGCGCACGTTGGGTATCGAAAATGTTGACGGATGTGCACAAAACCAAACGTTTAGACAGTGGATTGACTTTCCTTGAGCGGTACCACAACGACGGTGATGATTTCTTAAGGCAAATTGTTACGGGCGATGAAACATGGGTGGCCTACGTCACACCAGAATCAGAACAGCAGTCCATGGAAGTTGAGCAAGGACATCGTTTTGTTGAAAGACAATACCCGTCCGCATGTGGCACATCTGACCAAAGATATCATTACATCTTTTCGATGGGAAACTCTAGATCATCTTCTGTACAGCGACCATCTTGCACCCAGTGACTACCATCTGTTCCTGCACTTGAAGAAACACCTGGGGCCGACCAGAGTGGCCGTGCGGTTCTGGGAGTTACAGTCTGGAACCGCGTGACCGCTACGGCCGCAGGTTCGAATCCTGCCTCGGACATGGATGTGTGTGATGTCCTTAGGTTAGTTAGGTTTGAGTAGTTCTAAGTTCTAGGGGACTGATGACCACAGATGTTAAGTCCCATAGTGCTCAGAGCCATTTGAACCATTTTGAAACACTTGGCGATCAGCGTCCTCAAGACGATGACGAAGTCAAAGCAGTGGTGATATAGTGGTTAACAAGTCAGGCAGCAGACTTCTCTGAGGAGGGTGTTCAAAAACTGGTACAACGTTATGACAAGTGCCTCAATATTGACGGAAACTATGTAGAAAAGTAGAATAAGGTACAGGCTTTCATGGAAAACAAAATTATTGATATATCTTAACAAGTCTTTTTTTTTATTTCAAAACGGTACGCGCCTCGTACATCAATCACTTCTTTGACCTTTTCTGCCTACATCCCATTCCTAATCCACTACGTATGGAAACATTTCTATAAGTCTTTCCTGCATTCACAGCGCCAGGTTTCCTCCTATTGACCAAAATTTGAACTATTTTTTTCGCGTTCAAATCGGTGCCGCATCAGCGCATTAGAATAGCTACCACGCTTTGCTGCCATACGATAATTAAGCTCACACTGGACGTATGTGAATAGATGCACTTTAATTGTAACCACCCGGTACTACGGTGCAGGGATTTCACTGTGTGTAACGAGTGCAAACACGTACCCGCAGACAAACCAGAGATTAATTTCGGCACGTAACTTTACTCTTTCAGGTTGATAATGAAAACTTTGACTACCCTGTTAACTGTGACGGGTTGTGGGTGGGACAGGGAAGCTGGCGCCGCGGCACCAGCAGCTGGTGGCGCGCAACCCGCTGCTGCGCGGGCTGCGGCGGGCCGCGGAGGAGCCGGCGCAGACGCTGGCGCGCACCTTCCCCGCGTGGCCGTCGTTCGCCGTCGAGCTGCTGGCGCTGTGCCTGGCCGCCGAGCCGGCGCACCGGCCGTCCGCCGCCGACCTCATGGAGCAGCCCTACTTCACGCACGACCACTTCCCCGAGCGCTTCCTGCCAGAGCTGCTGGCGCGCGTCGCCCAGGAGAGCCAGGGGAACCCCCTGCTGCGCCGGCAGGCCGCCGCCGCCGTCAGCTCCGCTTCCCGCCGAGACATCCGCGGTGGGTGGTACACCTCAGCCTGCTGCCGTGTCCCCATCACAGAGCTTGCACCTAAGTAATAGCAGAAGTAGTTTTACTAATTCGTGGGTCGCTCTAAGACACTCGATATACAGTGTTGTGGTACCAGTATTACAGTTTAAAGGCTCGTGCTCACCAGGCCAACGAACGACAGAGACTGGATTCGCCCGATAACGCAGGTCGCCAATGCAATGGCGTTCGCATAACATCCACACCAAACGAAGGTCTCGCTTGGGGCCAATGGATTCGGCCATGTGGAATCGAAGTTGGCTAAATTGGAATATGGGTACTTCATAATTCTTTCCCTAATAAAAGTTACGGACCTCGAATAGTTATTGAATTGTGTGGACCCTAAAATTTCCAAAGATAAGACATCTCTTTAGAAGACTCGTACCTACAGTGGAAAGTAAAGAGTCATTCCCAAATTCGCTTTGTCGTTCACGGCGAAAAGATGTCAATAAAGACACTATTTTCCTTTTCATATCGTGCATATCACTTTCTAATAGCTGAGTTATTTCCCTCCAAGCGTCTAGTCCTTTCAGTTTGTTTTTATAATCGGAGTTGCCGCGCGGAATTAGCCGAGCGGTCTCAGGCGCTGAAGTTATGGACTGTGCGGCTGGTCCCGGCGGAGGTTCGAGTTCTCCCTCGGGCATGGGTGTGTCTATTTGTCCTTAGGATAATTTATGTTAAGTAGTGTGTAAGCTTAGCGACTGACGACCTTAGCAAATGGTTCAAATGGCTCTGACCACTATGGGACTTAACTTCTGAGGTCATCAGTCCCCCATAAGTTGGAACTACTTAAACCTAACTAACCTAAGGACATCACACACATTCATGCCCGAGGCATGATTCGAACCTGCGACCGTAGCGGTCGCGCGGTTCCTGACTGTAGCCCCTAGAACCGCTCAGCCGATGATCATCTTAGCAGTTAAGTCCCATAAGAGTTCACGCACATTTGAACATATAATCGCAGTTCGTAGGGGCCCGTAAACGTTCCCGTTCACGATAAAATTCTATCAGCTTTAATGCTCTCTCCAGGTTGCACTCTGTACTCCTGTATTTTTAAACACAATAAATACACACCCATAGCAAGAGCAGGCACTGCCCGCAGAAAAACAACGACTGTGAAAATTAAGTTTTGCAGGACAGCCACAAGTCGCACTCAGTATCTTTTATCGAATGGTTTCGCTCCTTAATTTAACAACCAATTATTATACTTTAAATTCCGGAGTTTCTCATGATGCCCTTGTTAAATGAAAGGGCGACACTGGTCAATAGAACATATCAGGTGTGACTTGTGGCTGTCCTGAAAAAATTAAATACGAACCTGTTCTAGAGGCACTAGACACAGAAAATCGCTACCGAACCAACGAACATTCGCCGCGGCGTCCACCCTAAGAGGAGGTTTCCAACGCCAACCCATCACCAACGCTTTGATGTTACCGCCAGCAAACGGAACCGCAACCAAGGCCACCTACTTCGATGGCAACGATTTGCCACCCGTACACTCGGCCGTCGAAGACGTTAGCTGTCGTTAGTTGGCGTTCGTTCGCCCACTGTGTATGCGCCATAAGACCAATGGACCCAACTCATACGTAGATCTACAGGCGTTTGCCTATCTGCAGGACTAATTTGATAAGGATGGGACAATCAGCTACCGTTTTATAGTACGTCTACATTTATACTCTGCAAGCCACCCTACGGTGTGTGTGGTGGAGGGCACTTTTGGTACCACTACTGCCCCCCCCCCCCCCCCCACCCTTCCTCATTCCATTTGCGAATGGAAGAATGGGAAGAATAAGCGTTAGTGAGCCCCCATAGGAGCTCCAGTTTCTCTGATTTTCTCATTGTGATCATTTCGCGAATGTCTGTGGGAAGGAAAGCAAATATTGCCCAACTCTTCTTCGAACGTACACAATCGGAAGTGATCCACAACGAGCTTGTTTGTTGAACATTTCCGTAATGCTCTCATGCTTGTTAAAGCCCTCCTCTCACGGGACACGAAAAAGCACGCGGACGAGATGCTGGTGACGTCACAGCGTGGAATTCGAGGGCCACGAGAAAGACAGGCCGCGGCGCGTAACGAAGGTAGTCTCAAACTCGCTCACTCGCTCAGCTCAGCAGACAAAATGCGTTTCTAATCCTGGTAACTCGCAGCTGGGCGTGTAAGTACTAACGAGAATTGCATCTTCCACTGTAGGTGAAGTCTTACTGATTAACAGTACTACAGTAAAATTTAATTTAAGATCAATACTCGATATAAATTGTATAACAGCTTGTTTATAACATTTACTCTCTTCTGCTTAACAGTACTCATTACATGCTGGAAGTGGTGCCTTATGCAACTGATAATCATTTTAGCATGATTTTATTTTAGTGTACGCCAATACAGCCGTAACAAATTATAAGCAGGCCCATGGACTTCCCATCATTATAAGACTAATGACAGTAAGATTCCATTATAGCGGATTCCAGTAGAAGATGCAGTTTTCGTTTCTACGAACACGCCTAGTTCCGAGTTAACAGGTGTAGAAACGTAGTCTGTCTGCTGATTTGAGCGATCGAGCGAGGGCAGGATTACCTTCGTGACGTGCACGCCGCGGCCTGTCTTTCACGAAGGCCTCGGTGAAATTCAACGTTCCACTACACTGCGCAGCGTGAAATGAAGAATCTGGCATGTCAGATTTGTGCTTCCATGAGAGGAAAATGGCCATTTAGATGCGACAGTGTTTGACGGTAAAAGCAGGAGTCGCCATATTGTATAGTGTTAAACATGTATTTGGTGGGTTTTCTTCCCCACATAGTCGTTTATTTAGTCATGTGCCTGTATCGGCTGGTGTCGCATCGTTATTGCCTCGCGGAATTTGTTGTTGATTTGTTCTCTGCCCGCGCCATGATGTCTGTCGAGTCTCCCAAGAATATTTCTCGTCGTGGTACCGTTCGCTTCTTTAGAAATTTCACGATTGGTTGGTTGATAGGATTCGCGTTACATCTGATCATAATAGATACTGCTTATATTTTGATTTACATGCATTTTTGTGAAGTTTCAAGATCGCTTTCATGTAGATCGGGTTTTCTCTCTGGTTGATTCTCCAGTGATGTTTACACACCGTGATGGTTCCATTAGTCTAGTCCTTCTTGCAAATTCAGCGATCGAGTATATTCCATTTATAATTTACAATATTCCACTCGAAGTGGACGAATTATTTCTTAAGTCGGCGATGCTTCCCTTTGGAGTCGTTCGGCATATCTGGCAGGAACTTTGGTCCGCACACCACCACTTACAAAGTTAACGTGACATCCGAACAGTAGAAACGAGTGTTCAAAAAAAGAATATTCCTTCACATCTGACTGTTTGTGGTTACCGGATTCATGTTACATACGCAAGGCAAGAAGGAACCTGCTTCCTCTGTAATAAAATTGGCCATCTCAGATCCAGTTATCTGCGTTGTGATACGGTTTTAAAGTCATCTTCTGAAAAACGTCGTCCGTTGACATTACCTGAATTAGTGTGTCCGCAATCTGCTGTCAGTACATCTCCAGCTTTAGAAGACGTTGAGGAGAGGTTACCCCCACTAAGCGCGACTTTCCGCTTTTACCGGTATGTTCAGATGTAGCCCCGGCTGCTGTCGGGGACGCCGGTACCGGTGTCATAATTTAAAGGCCACTGGACTCAGAAAGGTGAAGATTTTGAAGCCACCCCTCACAAATCTCGCCTCTCCGGGAAGATGATGGTTGAGGGTGCCTCTTCCTGTGGTGATACTTTGAATATTGACGCTAGTCGCGGTTCTTGTTTTGCCAGGGGTGACGTGGCTGTTTATGATGGCGTTGAAATGATTGTTGCATTTGCGTCCTGCCCTCCACCGGTAGAATCGTCTGTTCCGGTGGGTTCTGATTATTTAACGGAGACATCGTCTGTTGTTCTGCCTTTACAGTGTTCTTGAAAATGTCATCCCTTCCTTGTTCTGGTACGGTGGAGCAACAGGTTATTACGGATTCTCTTCCGGGGAGTCAGATGCAGACGGCGCCAGACGCTGCATTGTCTGTCTGTTCTTTATCTGATGATGATGTTCATCGCTCCCAGTTGTATTTCTCGCATTCCGTTGAGCGGAGTGGGGATGGTTCTCTCCCTGCCCCTCCCCACTCCCGCAATGGACCTATGATGGACCTCCTACACTTCTGCGTCAAGAAGTTACGTGATGTGCTGCGTCAAGAAGTTACGCGATGTGAAACAACGTTTTCAACCTGAGCGTGTAGAGTCGGAAAAAAACAAAGCATGGAACCTGCAACTTCCCATGAGGAGGCGTTGAATCTTGTACCTTCTTTTTCACCATTTTCCGGTGTTATGGGAAGCGGGACGTGATGCGTAAATTCTTTTCTGTTCCTCTTTCCATGCATCACATGTATAACTAATCCAGGCGTATAGTTTCTTTTTATCACACATGTTAGTAGGATAAGCTCTCCATTACTGCTTAATCCGTTATGACAGAAGCGTTATTTGATGTGTTTTGTCTCCCTGGGGATTCGGTGTTTTTTGACGTTGAGCCGGAAAGTTTTGCTGGAATGGCCGTGTTGTATAGGGACTGAATTCCGTCGACGGACTTTGAAACGCTGAACGATGGTCAGGGTACAGGGTCTAGTTTTTATGATCTCATTTCAATTTTTCTTTGTGCTCCATCTGGATCTGGTCGTACATATGACCGCTCGCGTTTTCATCATTAATTTACTTCGTCAAAATCCGCGAAAAATTTGGATTGGGGAAGTTCCAAGTGCATCTTACGTCCTGTGAATCAGACTACCAATTATAACTGTTTTCGAGAAATTAGTGATATTGTGTCATCGTTGAGATTGCAAAATGCTTGGATCTTCATATATCCCACATTAGTGGGGTTTATATAGTTTACTGCTACTTCTAGTAGTCGACTCGACAGTGTTTTATTTGTCTGCTTCCCTACGTAACCAGATTATGTCAATTGAGTAATTATCCCTGTCAGCTTCAATGACTTAACCACGTCCCGCAACTGGTACATCTTTCTCGCCCTATTTGGAAGCTAAATATTTTACATCTGACCAACCCCTCTCCCTAGATAATATCAACTCTGCCGTGCGAGGGCAGGCAAGCCATTCGGGAGTGCGATATCGCTCGTTTACGGAATGGTGGGTTACCATTGTCGGACCTCGGCTTCGCACTGCACTCATGCGTTTTAGCGCTGATAAAGCGGCTGAAATGAGGAGGAGTCGGGAATTTTATTATGTTGTCCTTCGTGATCTTTCTAATATCCATCAAGACGTTCTTTTTAGAGTTATGGAAGTTCACCGCGTGAAGGCGAAACTTCTGCACCTCAAAAGACTGCAACTGGATGGCCTTCGTTTGCTTTCTCAACAATGTTCGATTTTCGAGGATGAGTTGAGGTCTCTGTATCACCTAACTCGGCTTAGGACGCGATCCCAAAGGACGTCTCACTAACATTCTTTCTATAGATGGACGTGAGTGGTCAACCCAACCTGATATAATGTGTGAACTTACCCTGTATTTTTCCGATCTTTACACTGGAGTGCAATCAGATGGTATGTCGTCTGCTGAGTTTAGTTGATATTGTTGTTACTCCAGAGGAATTTTTGACAGCTATCCACCGTGCTGAGGTATGTAACATTGTAGTTCGCTCTTCTTTCCGCAAATCGCCGGGTTTGAGTGGTCTTCTCAAAAAAATAAATAAATAAATAAATAAATAAATAAATATATATATATATATATATATATATATATATATATATATATATATATATATCTGTTCGGTTTTGGCTTCTGATAGGAGATACAATAACAGCTACGTGAATGAAATTGTACAAGGGACACACACCCTCCTTTAAGGTCGGAAAAATTGTTTTAACTCCCTAAAAGACTCGATGTCTGTCCGTGGATCAGGTCCTACCGATAACACTACTCAATTTTGATTATAAAGTCGTAGCGCTGGCGATAAATAGTCGTACGTCGGTTTTGCGTGCTGACATGGTCGCACGTTATCAAAGCTACCTCCTGGGTCGTACTCTCCTAACTCCTGTTGCTGAATGTAGTGATCTCGCGCCGATTGCTTCCACCGTTCCTGTGTCGGGAGCTTCACTCTTTATTGATTCTAATCGTGCTTTTGACCGAGTTAGTCATGATTTTCTGTTGCGAGTGTTGATAGCTGTACGACAGATATACCCTTCTCTAATTACTGGTATTCAGGCGTCTATTGACGTGAATCGTCTTCTTTTACCTCTTATACACTATACGATCAAAAACATCCTAACACCCCCAAAATATACGTTTTTCATATTAGGTGCATTGTGCTGACACCTACTGCCAGGCATTCCGTATCAGGTACCTCAGTAGTCATTAGACATCGTGAGAGAGCAGAATGGGACGCTTCGCGGAACTCACGGACTTCGAACGTGGTCAGGTGATTGGGTGTCACTTGTGTCATACGTCTGTAAGCGAGATTTTCACACTCCTAAACATCCCTAGGTCCACTTTTTCCGATATGATAGTGAAGTGGAAACGTGAAGGGACACGTACAGCACAAAAGTGTACAGGCCGACCTCGTCTGTTGAGCGACAGCGCCCGCAACAGTTGAACAGGGTCGTAATGTGTAATAGGCAGACATCTATTCAGACCATCACACAGGAGTTCCTCACTGCATCAGGATCCACTGCAAGTACTATGACAGTTAGGCGGGAGGTGAGAAAACTTGGATTTCATTGTCGAGCGGCTGCCCATAAGCCACAAATCACGCCGGTAAATGCCAAACGACGCCTCGCTTGGTGTAAGGAGCGTAAACATTGGACGTTTGAAAAGTGGAAAAACGTTGTGTGGAGTGACGAATCACGGTACGTAATGTGGCGATCCGATGGCAGGATGCGGGTATGGCAAATGCCCGCTGTACTTCATCTGCCAGCGTGTGTAGCGCCAATAATAAAATTCGGAGGCTGTAGTGTTATTCTGTGGTCGTGTTTTTCATAGAGGGGGCTTGATACCCTTGTTGTTTTGCATGGCTCTATCACAGCACAGGCCTATGTTGATGTTTTAAGTATCTTCTTACTTCCCACTGTTGAAGAGCAATTCGGTAATGGCGACTGCATCTTTCAACACGATCGAGCACATGTTCATAATGCACGGCCTGTGGCGGAGTGGTTACACGTCAATAACATGCCCGTAATGGACTGGCCTGCACAGAGTCCTGACTGAAATCATACAGAACACCTTTCGGATGTTTTGGAACGCCGACTTCGTGCCAGGCCTCACCGACCGACATCGGTACCTCTCCTCAGTGCAGCACTCCGTGAAGAATGGGCTGCCATTTCCCAAGAAACCTTCCAGCACGTGATTGAAGGTATGCCTGCGAGAGTGGAAACTGTCATCAAGGCTAAGAGTGGGCCAACACCATATTGAATTGTAGCATTACCGATGGAGGGCGCCACGAACTTGTAAGTCATTTTCAGTCAGGTGTCCGGATGCTTTTGATCACATAGTGTAGAAGTGCGCCGAGGTGTCCTGCAAGAGTGTCCTCTATCTAGGTCGTTATTCGTGCTATTTCTGGGACCTTTATTTCGGTCCATAGGTGCTCGATCGGGTGGCTGGTAGTTTTTGGAAGAAAAGTTTATCGTCCGTGCGTGTGCCGATAACTTTATGGTACTTCTTCATATTTATGATGACATATCGGTGCTCAAGGACGTTTTGGATACATTTTTGCGGGAGCACAGGTTAACGGTCGGTTACTCAGTTTGCGGGGATTTGACACGGAAGAGATTCCAAGGGCTGTGGCGGTCGCCCGTCATCGATTGTTGGATGTTATTATTGATCGTTGTCCGATGAAGATGGCTGCGTTAAATTGTAAGTCCTCATGGACAATATTGAAGGAGAGATCCTTGAACACTTGAGTCGCTCCCTCTTGTTATTTCATAGGATTCGGAACTTGGAAACTAATTTTGTTGCATAATTTTTTCCCCTTCCCGCGATGATGTCCCGAAAGTTAAAACGATTATAGGGCAAGTTTATGTTGCGAAACACTATTTTTCGGGTGCACTACGAGGTTATGGCGAGACGTTGACTGATGAGAGATATGGGCCTCCCCGATTTTCGGGACAAGCTTCCACTTTATTTTTTTGTCGCACTATTTTAACGTGTCTTCGCGTCCCGCAGTTATTTACAACTCTCCTTTTTGCCTGTCTCCGATCAGCTAATGTAACCTCTCCAGTAGATGTTAGTAGAATAAATAATAAATTCGAGCGTATTCGGATTTTTTCTTTTTTCTTTTTATCTCAGTTATTTGACGGTTGATATTCTTTCCCAGTCGCATCTCTCTATAAAACTGCTGTTATTCCCCCTGAACGTTTCCAAATCGCATTTCCTCTGGGAGCCCCATCGCTTGAGTCAGGTTGAAAGACTGGTTGGTCCAATGTCAGCCTACCTGCTTTTCCAGTGGAAGTAGCGTCCTGATGGTACCAAGTCGTTCATAACGTTCTCACCAACAACATTCGACTTTTATCGCATTGGCCATATTGAGACAGACCTATGCAGTCATTGCCATGAAACCGATACATTATGTTATCGGATGGCCTTCTGCCTCCACGGATATTGAAGTTGGCTCCGGCGACAACTGGCCTTTCTTTGGAGGACGACGGAAGCGGCAATCTGCAGTGAGATTCTCCTGCGTCCCGACTCAGCCTTCTTTCCCAAAACGAAGAACAATACAAGTATGTGGCTTGTCGATCATTATGTTCATTACGTGCTGGGGAGCGGGTATGATCCTTGTGCCTTTCACCAGTATGTGGCTATGGCCCATTAGACATGGAAAAGGATCCCACACCACCGTGCGCTTTTTGTCAGTATGCTATATCTCGTATTTAATCGATGAGGAGATGGATGATGTGTAGAATCCCTTTTCTGTTGAATTTTTCATTCCTATTACCTTGCTTTTGGTAAAATTGACCAAAAAATGATCATGGTAGAGTCTTTACATGCAGAAAGTCATGGGTTCCACTCTCGTAAGGTGTTTTAATTTTATTGTTTCTTTAAAAAAATTAGTTGTAGATGGAAAGATAACAGGATCGCGTCCACCTCCTTCCTAATATTTTCTTTCATCTTTTGTTTCCTGAAAGATTCTTGGAAGTATTATCTCAAAATCCGATGTTATTTATTATAAATAATGTATTTGCTGCAAAGGCCAGCGGCTGGAATATTTCTGCAGTGACCAGAAATCTTAACGTGGCTGCCAATCTATGTCTGGAATTAGACACGGTTACACACAGGAAGTTTTTGCTATTATAAAATTTTCTGTAAAATATACATACGTATCTTTCGGTTTATGGTCTGGCTAATGTTTGTATCTTGCCGTAAATATCTTTTTCAGTGATGGTGAGTGACTTCGAAAAAATCTCCTCTCCAATTTGAACGAGATTGCGAAACGAATCTCCAACTTGAAATCTGTGAGATGAAGTAAGTTATTTCACAGTGTGAGTAGTCAACGCGACATCGAAAATATGATGTCATGCATGCGCAATCTGAATTAGACGCTATACCTGAACTATATTCAATTTAAAACCGCAAATGGGATGAAAATGTAGTTGAGTTAACGAATAACTTCTGCTGGTATGTAGCTCAGATCGTTGTACAGCACTGTGTAGTGTTCTTCTATCAGCAATTCAGTGTTCAAGCCAACAGCGAGACCAGAACATTATTCCCGATTTTCTCCGCTGTTGTTCGACAAGCGCTGAAAGAGTTAACGCAGCTATTTTACCTGCGTCCATTTTCGTAAACAAACTGCATGGTTTGCGAGCCTAATAAAGACGAAAACGGCCGCTGGAGAGCGCAAATCACGCTTTCTTGAGGTTGGATGTCCTGTCCGCGTCCACGTCAACGTTAGCTGTTTCGTCCCGTGTGAGGATGACTACTAATGATCCTGTGAGGAAATGTGCTATATATATACTATTAAAATTGCTACACCACGAAGATGACTTGCTACAGACGCGAAATTTAACCGACGGGGAGAAGATGCTGTGATATGAAAATGATTAGCTTTTCAGAGCATTCACACACGGTTGGCGCCGGTGGCGACACCTACAACGTGCTGACATGGGGAAAGTTTCCAACCGATTTCTCATACACAAACAGCAGTTGATCGGCGTGGCCTGGTGAAAAGTTGTTGTGACGCCTCGTGTGGGGAGGAGAAATGCGTACCATCACGTTTCCGACTTTGATAAAGGTCGGATTGTAGCCTATCGCGGTTGATAGTATCGCGACATTGCTGCTCGCGTTGGCCGAGATCCAGTGACAATTAGCAGAATATGGAATCGGTGTGTTCAGGAGGGTAATACGGAACGCCGTGCTGGATCCCAACCGCCTCGTATCACTAGCAGTCGAGATGACAGGCATCTTATCCGCATGGCTGTAACGCATCATGCAGCCACGTCTCGATCCCTGAGTTAACAGCTGGGGACATTTGCAAGACAACAACCATCTGCACGAAGAGTTCGACGGCGTCTGCAGCAGCATGGTCTATCAGCTCGCAGACCGTGGCTGCGGTTACCCTTGACGCTGCATCACAGGAGCGCCTGCGATGGTGTACTCAACGACGAACCTGGGTGCACGAATGGCAAAATGTCATTTTTTTCGGATGAATCCAGGTTCTGTTTACAGCATCATGATGGTCGCATCCGTGTTTGGCGACATCGCAGTGAACGCACATTGGAAGCGTGTATTCGTCATCGCCATACTGGCGCATCACCCAGCGTGATGGTATGGAGTGCCATTGGTTACATGTCTCGGTCACCTCTTGTTCGCATTGACGGCTCTACCCTTCATTCGATCCCTGCTAAACCCTACATTTCAGCAGGATAATGTACGACCGCATGTTGCAGGTCTTGTACGGGCCTTTCTGGATACAGAAAATTTTCGACTGCTGTCCTGGCCAGCACATTTTCCAGATCTCTCACCAATTGAAAAATCTGGTCAATGGTGGCTGAGCAACTGGCCCGTCACAATACGCCTGTCACTACTCTTGATGAACTGTGGTATCGTGTTGAAGCTGCATGGGCAGCTGTACCTGTACACGCCATCGAAGCTCTGTTTGACTCAATACCCAGTTGTATCAAGGCCGTTATTACGGTCAGAGGTGGTTGTTGTAGCTACTGATTTCTCAGGATCTATGCAACCAAACTGCGTGAAAATGTAATCACATGTCAGTTATAGTATAATATATTTGTCCAATGAATACCCGTTTATCATCTGCATTTCTTCTTAGTGTAGCAATTTTAATGGCCACGATACCAGACTAATGAGCAATACACAAGAATCGGTCGAATAAGCGTTGTGTAAGCCACTTCCTTCATAGATGAACTGCATTTCCTTCAGATTCTCCTAATGGATATCAGTCTTGCATCGGCTTTTCCTACTACAGAATTTGGGTTATTTGATCATTCTACTTAGGTTGCCACGTATGATTACTCCTAGGTATTTTGTAGTAGTTTCTGTTTCCAGTGATTTTCGCAAGTAGTACACTGAAATAGTAGTGAACTTCCTCGCCTGTTTATTCACGTTACGATACAATTATTTGTAACTTCATGCATTTCGCTACTGTCTTCTGGCATTGCCGCCTTCCTGTAAACAACAGTTTCTCCTGTGAACAGGCACAGTGTCTCCAATGTTATCCAGTAGAAAATTTATGTAAGTTCAGGCGTACTTCAAGGAAGTACGATAACTCCTTGAACTACCCCTGCAATTACCCTTACATCCGTCGATTTCATCCTGTTGTCATCCGACAACGTGTTGTTCTGTTAAAAATTTCTAAATGCAGTCACAAATCTGCTAGCCTAACAACAGCGCGGAACTGTATCAAATATCTTCTGAGAGTCAAAGATAACATATTCAAGCTGGGCGCCTTTGTCTGTGGTACTATGGATCTCGTGAAGAAACAGAGCTAGCCGAGTTTCATAAGATACTGCAGCATACCGGGTCAGTAGTGCGCACTTTGAGCGGTTCTCCATCGCTGCATTTTTACCCTTATGTGGACCTTTTAATTTTAAGCAAGACGCCAATGAAATTGTCAGTGAATAAAAGAAAGACAAAATACATGAAGTGATGTATATGCATTTAAATAGCTGGAATCAGGGGGTTTTAATAGAAGTGAAACACTATTTTTGAAACACGTTTGATTTATTCACAACAGATCACATTATTTGGAACGCTGGCTCAACACAAGATACATCGATACAAAAATATAAAATGAAATAGATGAGGTCTTGCGATATCAAGAAACAGCGGGGTTAGGTTCGCTATTATCATAGCAAGAACAATGTAAATAAGCCATATGTCTAGCAGTACCCCAGAGCAGTTTGCAGGCAAATTATGTACGCGAATTTAAAACGTTGTGTTTTGCACAAAAAAAGTTTACTAATATCTCAACCACTGAATACGAGCACTCAGATCTCTAACTCAGTGTCAGTTTAAAAGTTAAAACATTAACTCCCGAAAAAAATGCCTTACTCGGCACACGTCCACCTGCGGCAATTCGCCTTCTAAACAATTATACCGGATCTGTGTCCACCGGAAAAAGAGCATGGAAAACCCTCTCCATGCTCTCAGCTCAGCGAGTCACGTGATCAACTATTGTAGTCAGAAGTCCGTCTGCGGCCAACCGCAAATGGGCAGTCATTTACGCTTAACATTTTTAAAATTAACCACAGAAAATTATCTAACACAAATATTTAGATGTTCATTCATTTCATTCATAATAGTTACAAAATTCACTTTCTCATTTTTTTTTAAGTTGTCACGTCACCAGAATCGACGCACACTAGTCAAGACTTACTTTATTTTTTCCTGCCGTTTCCACAGTACGCTATTCAAATGTCTTATTTTTTAAAACCAGTTTCCAACTTTTCATACAATAAACATACAATCAAATCTTATCACAATCATCAATGCAGAACCTTAATTGTTTATCATTGAATGAATTATCTTGACAGATAGCATTAGAATACTTATGTATTTTGTTTATAACAAACTTAATTTATTCTGTTGTGAATATGCTTATTAGTTTCCGAGTCTCATGCATTCTCGGTTGTGATTTTGAAAGCATTGGTAGCATAATGTGTTGGTACTTATTTCGAAATCCGTTTCCTCCCCTCTTCTCTGAAAATTCTCTGCAAAATTCCACTCGATACACATACTCAGCACAGGACACAATGCCGTAGCTGCGGTCTCTGTGTTATTACGCGACACTTCAGCCTGTTATCTTACAATTTCTGTTTTGGACTCCGTGTTGATTTTCACCCTCGAAAACCACCACGATACACCAGCATAAAACAATTTCATAATTACGCACGACATGTTATTGATATCGACCTACAGTTACTACATCTGCCGGACTACCTTTCTTGAAATTGGGACTAACCTGCTCTTTCTTCCGGACGCTAGATGCCCTTCGTTAGTAGTAGTAGTAGTAGTAGTAGTAGTAGTTTTATTCATCCATAGATCTCTTTTTACAAGGATATAGGACATGTCAAAGTATTTACAAGCTTAGATCAATTTACAATAAGCTAATTCGTATACACATATATTTACAGACTTCTAGTTAGAGACAATCATTAGATTTTACTCCTGGTATACAATAATTTATTTACAAATAACTCATTAAATAATGTAATGCCACACTATTCACTCATATTTCACTATCAATCACTGCACGCACTATACACACATTGTTTCATAACACTTCACTCACTACACACACACACACACACACACACAGGTGATCCTTGGGCCATTTTCTGTACTGCAAGTTCCCATTTGCTATCCTGAAAAACTGAGTCAGCATCCCTTCATAATGAGTGAGATGTTGAGCTCAGAAAGAGGAAGAGGTGTTAGTATTGTGCTATGCATAGCTTGAGGGGAAAGTGTCTCTAGAAAGGAAAAAAGAAGAAAAATAATAAAGTGAAGGTGTTATGTGGAATATTGGATGTTTTATAATCATCATTATTATTATTATTTGTTTGTATAACATTTTTTTTATCAAACCCCTACTCTGCTTTATCTAAGTAATCCTTCAATGTATAAAATGTATTGCATAACAGGTACTTTTTAGCTGCCTTCTTAAATAAGTGTATTTTTGAAATTCCTTAATCTCTTTTGGTAATTTATTGTACAGTTTTATTCCTTGGTAGAAAATGCTGTTTTGAGTTTTATGTTTATTTTTTCTTGGTAAATGTAAGTTGAGTCTATCTCTTGTTGCATGGTCATGGACAGAGCTGTTTGTGCAGTAATTGCCAATGTTACTTTTGATGTGTACAACTGACTGGTAAATGTGTTCACATGGAGCAGTTAAGATTCCCAGTGTTTTGAACAGATCTTTACAATGAGTTCGACTACTATTTCTGGTTATTATTCTTATGGCTCTTTTCTGGAGTTTGAAAATTGTGTTCATATTTTGTGGATTTGTTCCCCAAAAAAGAATGCCATAGCTAAGAATTGAGTGTACATATGAATAATATGTAACTAAAAGACACTGCATGTTACACACAGATGATAGAATTCTAAGGGCATAACATGCTGATGACATTCTGTTTGCAAGTACCTTTGTGTGTTCGCACCACTTCAGCTGAGAGTCAATATTCATTCCTAGAAATTTTGCATTTGTTACACAGTCTATAGAGGTGCCATCTACATTTAATTTAACATTGTCATTTTTCCTCTTCAAACTGAAGTTCATGGCATTAGTTTTCTTTATGTTTAATGTCAATTTGTTGCTTATTGACCAATCGTAAACTTCCTTGAGAGTTTCATTTGCTTTCTCGGTAAGGAGTTCTCTTGTTCTCTCAGTGACTATAATATTGCTGTCATCAGCGAAGAGAATTTTCTCACCATGAGTAACACTACTGGGAAAGTCATTGATGTATATCAGGAATAGTATTGGTCCTAATATGCTACCTTGTGGAACCCCTATATTAATATGTTTTGGCTCTGATAAGTATTTTACTAAATGTTTAGATCTATTTGAAGTATGTGTTATCTCTACTCTTTGTACCCTATCTGTTAGGTATGATCGAAACCAGTCATTAGCTACCCCTCTTATTCCTAATGCTTCTAATTTATTTAATAGAATCTTGTGGTTGACTGTATCAAAAGCCTTAGAAAGATCCAAAAATATGCCTGTGACACACTCATCTTTATCAAGAGCATTAAGTACAACTTTTGTGAATTCTACTATGGCTGACTCCGTATTTTTGCCACTTCGAAAACCAAACTGTGATTTGCTTAAAATATTGTATTTATTCAGATAATTCATTAATCTGTCTTTCATAATTGCTTCTATTATTTTTGAGAATGCTGACAGCAGGGAAATGGGCCGGTAATTTTCTATGTCTTCTGCATTACCTTTCTTAAGCAAAGGTACAACTCTTGCCTGTTTTAGCTGCTCTGGAAATGTCCCTGATGTGAAGGATTCATTTATTATATTTGTTAATGGGCCTTGTATAATCCCTATGCATTGTTTCAGTACACACATTGGTACATCATCTAAGCCTTCTGACTTTTTATTTTTTAGCTTTTGAACAGTTTTATTGACTTCATTCTCTGTGGTTGGAAGTAACATCATTGTATCTAGTGCAACAATTTTTGCAGGTGTTTTATTTGTTTTGGGGAATTTTTGCGGTAACTTCTCTGCAATACTTGAAAAATGCTCGTTTACATAGTTTGCTAAGTGTTGTGGATCATTTATTACCTTATCCCCCTCCCTTAGCAGTATGTTATTCTGCGTTTGTTTGCCTCTCCCCGTTTCCTTTTTTATAACATCCCAGACTGCTTTGCTTTTATTCTCTGCATTATATATTATTTTGTCATTAAATGACTTTTTTGCAGCAATCAGCACCTTCCTATAAATCTTTTTGTATCTATGCTAGAAATTTAAGAATTCTGGATCATTGTGAATCTTTTTCATGGAACTGAGGTGTTTAAGTGTTTGGGAGGACTTCTTAATACCTGCTGTTATCCATCTGTTTTTGTGAGATGTTGATACAGTCATGCATACTTTTGGAAATGCTGTTTCAAAGTTCAATTTAAACAATGTGGAGAATTTGGAGAATTTCATATTCACATTGGTTTCCTTATACACTTCATCCCAGCTTTGTTTTTCTAGTTCTTTTGAAAAATCTTTTATTTTGATTTCTGATAGATGTCGTTTATAGGCTTGTAGTTTAGGGAATGATTCAATGCCTGATTTTACTGTTGTTATTTGACAGAGATGGTCTGATAGTCCGAGATCTTTTACAGCTACATCACATTTTTCCCTGTCTATATTTGTGGCCACATGGTCAATTACTGATGCAGTCATTGTAGTAACCCTTGTTGCACTATTGCTCCAGCGACCTGTGATTAACTACAGTTTGGGGGCAAATATTTTTGCGTAATCTCTATAGACTCTCACAGTTAGCTTCAGATGCCATTCCACAGTTGAGCACTTATAGCTGATTTCCTGTTCTGTAATTATTTATCTCAACATCTACCATTTCGATGTTTGTGTGATGAAAGGAGGAACTACTACATTAATAGGTATGTAAGGAGAGTTCACGGTCAAAGTGTGTCACTGATGACATCATCGATGATGACAAAGACCAACTGCACTATGCATGAAATGAGGGGAAATCAAGTTTTAAATGAGGGGAAATCAAGTTTTGGCGGGAAATTGAAAAAATAGCCCAATTGCGCTAGTGTGTTTCCTATGGAAAGAGGGTTGTTGTCCTAAGTATAAATTGGCAGCAAATTCAAAATGAGGCTGGTGACTAGGGATACTGGCCCTGGCTATATGACATCACAATCCGAGACTGGGGATAAGAGCACCCTCCTAACCATCATGTCAAAAGCCAAGATGGCTTATCTGGAATGCAAGATGGCTATAGAACATGTCGATCGGTGCCTTCTGGCACAGCTGTATGACATCACAATCCAGCTCAGATCCGAAGGGCTATTTATGACCATGTAGAATTCCCGCATACTGGCCCAAAGCTGGAATACTGGCACTGCCTCTATGACGTCACAGTCCACCTCAAACCTGTTAGCCCATTTTTATATTGGTGTAGAATGAGGTGTACTGTCCTAGACTTGAAATACTGGCTCAGTCCTGCTATGAGCTACTGTTCACTCAGATGCATGATCACTGCTTCTCCTAACTCTAGGTTTGGATCTCTCCACTTGTGACTTTATTTGAAGAAACGCCAATGAGGGAAGAGGAAAGGCTCTCTGCCCCCCTCCCCTCCATACCAACACCACCCACCCACCTCCTTCTCACCATCCCCAAGCGATTGTGTTGCCTCACCATCCACGCAACTTGGTGGCATGCAGCGATCAAGGCAACTGTCCTGCTACTGCCAGGCAACAGCCCTAACTGAACCTGAATGACAGGATTCAAAATTAAAAATCCACTTACACCAAGTTTAAAGTGATAGGATGTCTGCTGCCCGTCAAACTGTAAATTGCTTGCCCTAACATTAAAAATGAATAGTCCACCAATGCAACCTGTACGATTGTCAAATACTCGTCAATGTCATACATGGTCGGTGGGAAAGGAATAGGAGAGGTATTCACTTGCATCTTTATTTGACAACTACTGCCCCCATACCACACCACACTGACCGTCGGTCACCTCGGAGGTGCCGGCTCACATCAACTCTGCCACACTTCCCTGTGCAGGCTGTGCCATGCTGGGCACGGCTGTGTCACCTACTGTGCTGGGAACATACTCTTATGTTGACAGACTGCGTGTAACTCAGCTCCAGTATTGCTTGGAGTGCACGGCATGACATCACACACCTCCTTTATTTGTCACTACAGAGAGGCTGCTTGAACCTGCAGTAGGTGTACCGTGTACTGGCCAGCACTAAAGTGATTATCAACTAAGGCAATGTGTCGACATCACAGTCTGCGTGCTCTCTGACATACTCCTAAGACTACAAGCTTTTACACTAAATACAGTATAATTGTAGAACAAGATTGCATCCTCTTGCTTTAGAGGAATGTGATCAAACGGTTCTGACATTCCGTAGCTGGAGAAATACACAAGGTCTCTGCACACTGCTGCCACTGCCACTTCACCAGTGCTGCAGCAAGCCCCTAACCACAGAGCGATGGAGGAAAATGCCACAAACCAAGTGTAACTGTACACCGCGCATTTCGTATTTGCAGCTGACTGTTAGATGCTCCAGTAGACCACATGGTCTTGTGTGTATCCAGCTGCTTTCACCTCCCCAGTATGTTTCTGGAGCAGCAGGTGCCTGATCATACAGTGAGGAGGAATGCAACCAACATCTCACACCCTTTGCGTGACACAAGCCATATGCCCCACCACAATTGCTGTGCACTATAGTGGTAACAGAAAATCCATTTCCACATAATACAGTATACATCCACCTAACAAGACACAATCACAATGAATGCAAGCTTTAAGGAGATGAAACTACCACTTTGTACATCAAATACAACATTAATTCAGTTTGACACAAACTATTTACAAGTTTTCGGAGGGGTACTTCATTGCTATACTGCTTGTGTAACATTTGTGATGGTGCTACAACCACGTCCCTATGTGATCAAAGATAAAATGTCAGGGAAATTTGAGAAAGCAAACATTGCTTGTTTTCTTAAAATTATATTGAGCAAAGGGGAGCACATTCAATATAGCCTTCGCCTCTAAAATTTTAAAAATCAGAATGTAGAATTGATCACAATAATGTCTTATATACTACAGGGTGATTCAAAAAGAATACCACAACTTTAAAAATGTGTATTTAATGAAAGAAACATAATATAACCTTCTGTTATACATCATTACAAAGAATATTTAAAAAGGTTTTTTTTTCACTCAAAAACAAGTTCAGAGATCCAGAATGAGATTTTCACACTGCAGCGGAGTGTGCGCTGATATGAAACTTCCTGGCAGATTAAAACTGTGTGCCCGACCGAGACTCGAACTCGGGACCTTTGCCTTTCGTGGGCAAGTGCTCTACCAACTGAGCTACCGAAGCACGACTCACGTCTGGTACTCACAGCTTTACTTCTGCCAGTATCAGTCTCCTACCTTCCAGACTTTACAGAAGCTCTTCTGCGAAACTTGCAGAACTTGGTAGAGCACTTGCCCGCGAAATGCAAAGGTCCCGAGTTCGAGTCTCGGTCGGGCACACAGTTTTAATCTGCCAGGAAGTTTCAAGTTCAGAGATGTTCAATATGGCAGCCTCCAGACACTCGAGCAATATCAACCTGATACTCCAACTCGTTCCACACTCTCTGTAGCATATCAGGCATAACAGTTTGGATAGCTGCTGTTATTTCTCGTTTCAAATCATCAATGGTGGCTGGGAGAGGTGTCCGAAACACCATATCCTTAACATACCCGCATAAGAAAAAATCGCAGCAGATCAGGGCTTCTTGGAGGCCAGTGATGAAGTGCTCTGTCACGGGCTGCCTGGCGGCCGATCCATCGCCTCGGGTAGTTGACGTTCAGGTAGTTATGGACAGATAAGTGCCAATGTGGTGGCGCTCCATCCTGCTGAAATATGAATTGTTGTGCTTCTTGTTCGAGCTGAGTGAACAGCCAATTCTCTAACATCTCCAGATACTGTAGTCCAGTTACAGTAGCACCTTCGAAGAAAAAGGGACCAAAAACTTTATTGGCTGAAATGGCACAGAAAACATTCACCTTAGGCGAGTCACGTTTATACTGAGTTATTTCCCGCAGATTCTCAGTGCCCCATATACAGACATTGTGATGGTTGACTTTCCCATTAGTGTGGAAAGTTGCTTCATCACTAAACACAATCTTTGAAACGAAAGATTCATCTGTTTCCATTTGAGCAAGGATAAAATCACAGAAATCGATTCTTTTAATCTTATCAGCTGCAGACAGTGCTTGAACCAATTTCAGACGATAAGGTTTCATAACTAACTTTTTTCGTAGGACTCTCCATACAGTTGATTGTGGAATTTGCAGCTCTCTGCTAGCTCTGTGAGTCGATTTTCCTAGGCTGCGAACAAATGCTTGCTGGATGCGTGCTACTTTTCATCACTCGTTCTCGGCCGTCCAGAACTTTTCCCTTTACACAAACACCCATTCTCTGTAAACTGTTTATACCAACGTTTAATACACCACCTATCAGGAGGTTTAACACCATACTTCGTTCGAAATGCACGCTGAGCAACTGTCGTCGATTCACGTCTGCCGTACCCAAAAACACAAAAAGCTTTCTGTTGAGCGGTCGCCATCTTAGCATCAACTGAAGCTGATGCCTAGTCAACAGCGCCTCAAGTGAACAAATGTACAACTAAATGAAACTTTATAGCTCCCTTAATTCGCCGACAGATAGTGCTTAGCTCTGCCTTTTGTCGTTGCAGAGTTTTAAATTCCTAAAGTTGTGGTATTCTTTTTGAATCACCCTGTATTTCCTCTATAGCAGACAACATCACCCCACATCACATCAGCTAGAAAGATATCAAAACAGCTTTTACGGTGTGTGTACATGCTTTCTTTTTGTGAGATGTTATTGAGAATCATTAGATATTAAATTGACACAATTGACAGCTGCACTCAAGTAATGCTAGCTTACATTTGCCACAATTACAAATTGACCAATAACATCAACACAGGAAGCAACAACACAGCACAACACAAACTTTCTTTGCTCATCCAGCACACATCCAAGCCAAGTCACCCACTTGTTTTTACTATATTTAAGGAAAGTGTTTCACATTTACTTTCTGTAACTGTGCTTTAAGGAGGTCAAGTTTTTGCATGAAACACTTTATAGTTAAGACAGTTTGGTCTTTATCTTGATGTTCTTTGTTTAACTGTTTGGTTTAACTGTCACACCTGTTACACATGCCATATCCAACAACCAGCTAAAATTATACAGCTGTGAGTAACTGCCTCTCTTTCAGACACAAAAGATTTTATCACCATCAGAAGTTCCGTAAATCTGTTTTGAACATACCTCTACTGAGCCATTGAACTTTGGTGTGCAATAGCATGTCCCTCTGCTGGAGCATTTTCATGTGTTTAGCTGCAGTTGTTTTTTTACAAAAACATTCAGGAGGAAAGACCGCTGCTTGGTGCAAGCATTAAAGGTGGTGAAATACAGATGGAGAGGAAATACATGGATGCTTATAAATACCATACATAATACCCATTGTCAACAAAATGATACTGTAAAAAACAGCTCATTTAAACAAATTTTGGACAAAGGCTTTGAATGATCGACTCATAAAATGATGGAGATCGAACGGTCTATTGCAATCAACAGGTTGATCATCTCTGCTTTGCATTAACTGATTCAATAAGTTCAGGTTTGATTATTGCGAGGAGGTCTAAGACTTTATCTTCATGAGTCGGTTCTCTAATTACATGCTTGAAATAATATTTGGACCAGACATTCATAGTATGTTGTATGAATGCTGGCCTCTGTGCCAGTTTTGATTGCATGACTCTCCCAATGTACACACATCAAAAAAAGTTTTGCATCAACCCAGTTCCCAGAACTTCTGAATATAGACATTGACAGCAGATATTGTATCACAGACACAGTCCCTTTGACTGTTAAGAGATGTCACTAAACCCACCCAAAGATGTAAACAACCATGAATGAGCAATGCCTATTAGATGGAGGGGGTCTGACAGCCAATCAGTTCCAGTCATTCCACCAGGAAGGAGATACATGAATTGTGTTGTCTGTAGTTAAACTATGCGTAGATGGTCAATGTCTTGGTCCAATCATGTCTGCATTGTTACTATCTGCCAGGAAGGGCTCTCAACTAGGGAAGTGTCCACATGTCTCGAAGTAAACCAAAGCGATGTTGTTCGGACGTGGAGGAGATACAGAGAGATAGGAACTGTTGATGACATGCCTTGCTCAGACCGCCCAAGGGCTAATACTGCTGTGGATGGTCACTACCAATGAATTACGGCTCGGAGGAACCCTGACAGCAATGCCACCATGTTGAATAATGCTTTTTGTGTAGCAACAGGACATTGTACTACGACTCAAACTGTCCACAATAGGTTGTATGGTGCACATCTTCACTCCCGATGTCCATGGTGATGTCCATCTTTGCAACCCATGACACCATGCAGCACAGTGTAGATGGTCCGAGCAACATGCCAAATGGACTGCTCAGTATTGGTGTAACTTTCTCTTCACCAATGAGTGTTGCATATGCCTTCAACCAGATGATTGTTGGAGACGTGTTTGAAGGCAACCCGGTCAGTCTGAATGCCTTAGACACACTGTCCAGCAAGTGCAGCAAGGTGGAGGTTCCCTGCTGTTTTGGGGTGGCATAATGTGGGGCTGACATACACCACTGGTGGTCATGGAAGGTGCTGTAGTGGCTGTACGATACATGAATGCCATCCTCCAACCAATAGTACAACCATATTAGCAGCATATTAGTGAGGCATTCATCGTCATGGATGACAATTCATACCCTCATTGTGCACAGCTTGTGAAAGACTTCCTTCAGGATAATGAAATCGCTCGACTAAAGTGGCCAGCACGTTATACATACATGAACCCTATTGAACATGCCTGGGATAGATTGAAAAGGGCTGTTTATGGACAATGTGACCCAACAACCACTCTGAGGGATCTACGCTGAATCACCATTGAAGAGTGGGAGAATCTGGACTAACAGTGCCTTGATGAACTTGTGGATAGTATGCCATGATGAATATGGGCATGCATCAAATCAAGAGGTGTGCTTCTGGTTATTAGAGGTACCAGCGTGTACAGCAATTTGGACCACCAACTATGGAGGTCTTGCTGTATGGTGGTACAACATGCAATGTATGGTTTTCTTGAGCAATAAAAAGGTCGGAAATGATATTTATGTTGACCTCTATTCCAAATTTTTGTACAGGTTCCAGAACTCTCAGAACCAGTGTGATACAAAACTTTCTATGATGTGTGCATATCTGGCAAGTTAGTCACCCCCTATTACCAAAGCCTGATCACAAAAATTATTCATTACATTCTGCAAGTTCTCTCTAAAGCACTTTGCTACATCTCCTGGCCCAGGTGGTCTACAACAGCATCTGATTACATTTTTGACCGAGCTTTGAAGCCTTTACCTAGATTAATTCATATTTGGAATCCATGATAACCTCACTAGATATGGAATTCTTTACTGCAATAAATACACCACTACCATTGGCATTTAACTGATCCTTTTGATAAATATTCCAACCTGAACTTGGGATTTCACTGCCATCCACTTCATTTCAACCAACTTTCTGTTCTTAATACTATCAAGCATCACAACAATCAATCAGAGATACTAATTCTGGAAACATATCCCTGTATGCTCCTGCAGTTTACTAATATCATATTGACCTCTTCTATATCTGATGTATGAGGAAGAGAATTCTCTGAAATCATTGTGGCTGTTGTAACTTCGATTTTGGCAAGTAATTCATCTCTGATGACAAGGAGGGGGTTCTCTAAACTAGAAAAGTCCCATGTGCGTGCCATATGTACACTGCTAGTGTAGTAGATGCTTCCTGCATGTAGTGCATGCCTGAACTATTCAGAAGAAGCTTACAACTCACCACCTGATATGAAGGTTGTGAAATTCGCATCCAATACAATTACAGAGTCCTTTGAGCCTCTGGTTTAGACCTTTTACTCTGCTCCAAACTAAAGGACCATGAGCTACCCTTGGTATGATGCTACAAACAGCCATTTTTCCTACACCTCACGTGTGATGCTAGTTGCCTCCAGCAACTCAGCCGTCTACCAAAAGGAATTGAGAATAGTCTCAGAAACCAGGTGGCAGGTGTCATTAGCGTTGACATCTGCCATTATCTATAGCCTGTAGCACTGAGTGCATTCGATAGCCTCCGGCAGATCCTTCCTCATGCCATGGATGAGCCTCTACAAAATGTACCAAATGCACCATGGCATTCTTTCTCACTGTGCATGCTATACCCCAAGTGGCTCCATTGCTCACAACATTGGAGCTCCCAATGACTTGTATCCTTCTCTCTGCACTTGTTCAGAACAGCCAGGAAAATCAACTGTAGCCCATCAGGAAGGACATCTCATGCTGGATTAGAAGTATTAACACTGGGTAGCAGCTCATACCTGTCGCTAAGGTGTAAGGAGCCAGACGTGTGGCCTGTTCCCTCTTTTGCTTTCTGCCAAGTGACATGTGAATCCACCACTGTCTGCTGCTCACCTTTGAGTGAAGACGAACTGGTCAGATGTTGCTTTGCAGAACAGAAACCAACAACCAGATTCCAATGGCAGCAAGGGTGTTGCAGGTCCTGTCACCTGTGCCCTGATGTTGTAGCTTTGAGCAGTACAGTAGCCAGAAGTCTTTCGACCAAGGACAATGCAACCTTCCAGGTGTTTGCAGACAGCACCCAGTTGCACTCACAAGTACAGTCATACTGAGTAAAAGACTGAATACTATCTAAAAAATAAAAGTAAAGTGGTGAAGAGTAACTGAAAACAAATAGTCCCCCCACAATAGAGAAAATTACCCAACTGTGGTGCTTCTGGTGTGAAAAAAAAAGGTTAATAGCCATAAAATGATATTTCATTGTAAATTTTATCACAGTGTTACATAGTTGAAGAGGTACAGTCTGGTAAAATGTTAGAAATTAAGCACTGCTATGTAGTGTCTATTGCTTAACAGGTAACACCCTTTTGAAATAAGTTTGTTTTGGTAAAATTTTATTCCTTGATAGAATATGCTGTTTTGTGTTTTATGTGTATTCTTTTCTTATACTCTATTTTATAAGTCTGTTAGCTGTATGCCCATGCTTCACAGTAGAAGTTAAAGATTTTAGGTGAAATGATTCAGCAAAAACTTTGAACCCTCTTCTCACCCCCTTAGGGACTGAATTTTGAAAGTTCCTTTCTAGCAACCTCATATGTCCACCAAATTTAATGTTTCTAGGATTTATGTTGTTTTAGGTTGCATTGTCAAAGTCAGTTAGTTTGTCCCAGCTTGCAAGAAGGCACCCCCAGCACTATAGATAATTTTGTTCAAGAATGTGAGGGAAAACTCACTTTAGAGGCATCACCTTTTTCATTATCATTTAAGAGGAGAGCATACGGCTCAGTTGAGTGACAGATGAGTAGCTGTAAGCAGACAATAGAATCAGGTGCCACTGAAACATGAGAATTCTGTCTTGGTGGGAAAGGCTATGGTACTGATGACAGTCATCCAATTGTTATTGATAATTATTGGCAAAAATCTCCCCCATGAACCATGCTGTTGGTGGGGAGGCTTGCTTGCCTCAGCGACACAGATGGCCGTACCATAGGTAAAACCACAATGGAGGGGTATTTGTTGAGAGGCCAGACAAACGTGTGGTTCCTGAAGAGGGGGAGCAACCTTTTCAGTAGTTGCAGGGGCAACAGTCTGGATGATTGACTGACCTGGCCTTGTAATACTAACCAAAACGGCCTTGCTGTGCTGGTACTGCGAATGGTTCAAAGTAAGGGGAAACTACAGCCGTAATTTTTCCCGAGGGCATGCAGCTTCACTGCATGGTTAAATGATAATGACGTTCTCTTGGGTAAGATATTCCAGAGGTAAAATAGTCCCCCATTCGGATCTCTTGGCGGGACTACTCAGGAGAACGATGTTATCAGGAGGAAAAAACTGGCGTTCTACGGATCAGAGTGTGGAAGGTCAGATCCCTTAATCAGGCAGGTAGGTTAGAAAATTTAAAAAGGGAAATGGATAGATTAAAGTTAGATGAAGTGGGAATTAGTGAAGTCCGATGGCGGGAGGAAGAAGACTTCTGGTCAGGTGAATACAGGGTTATAAATACAAAATCAAATAGGAGTAATGCAGGAGTAGGTTTAATAATGAAAGGGAAATTAAGAATGTGGGTAAGCTACTACATACAGCATAGTGAACGCATTCTTGTGACCAAGATAGATACAAAGCCTACGCCTACCACAGTAGTACAAGTTTATATGCCAACTAGCTCCACAGATGACAAAGAGATTGATGAAATGTATGATGAGATAAAAGAAATTATTCAGATAGTGAAGGGAGACGAAAATTTAAGAGTCGTGGGTGACTGGAACTCGACAGTAGGGAAAGGAAGAGAAGGAAACGTAGTAGGTGACTATGGAATGGGAGTAAGGAATGAAAGAGGAAGCTGCCTGGTAGAATTTTGCACAGAGCATAACTTAATCATAGCTAACACTTGGTTCAAGAATCATGAAAGAAGGTTGTATACATGGAAGAACCCTGCAGATACTAGAAGGTTTCAGATAGATTGTATAATCGTAAGACAGAGATTTAGGAACCAGGTTTTAAATTGTAAGACATTTCCAGGGGCAGATGTGCACTCTGACCACAATCTATTGGTTATGACTGTAGATTAAAACTGAAAAAACAGCAAAAAGGTGTGAATTTGAGGAGATGGGACCTGGATAAACTGAAAGAACCAGAGGTTGTAGAGAATTTCAGGGAGAGCATTAGGGAACGATTGACAAGAATGGGGGAAAGAAATACAGTAGAAGAAGACTGGGTAGCTTTGAGAGATGAAATAGTGAAGGCAGCAGAGGATCAAGTAGGTTAAAAGGCGAGGGCTAATAGAAATCCTTGGGTACCAGAAGAGGTATTGAATTTAATTGATGAAAGAAGGAAATACAAAAATTCAGTAAAAGAAGCAGGTAAAAAGGAATACAAATGTCTCAAAAACAAAGATCGACAGGACGTGCAAAATGGCGAAGCAGGGATGGCTGGAGGAAAAATGTAAGGATGTAGAGGCGTATATCACTACGGTTAAGATAGATACTGCCTACAGGAAAATTAAAGAGACCTTTGGAGAAAAGAGAACCACTTGCATGAATATCAAGAACTCAGACAGAAACCCAGTTCTAAATAAAGAAGGGAAAGCAGAAAGGTGGAAGGAGTATATAGTGGGTCTATACAAGGGCAATGTTCTTGAGGACAATATTATGGAAATGGAAGAGGATGTAGAGGAGGAGGAGGAATTAGTGTTTAACGTCCCTTTGATAATGAGGTCATTAGAGACGGAGCGCAAGCTCGGGTGAGGGAAGGATGGGGAAGGAAATCGGCCGTGCCCTTTCAAAGGAACCACTTGGCATTTGCCTGAAGCAATTTAGGGAAACCACAGAAAACCTAAATCAGGATGGCCGGTGACAGGATTGAACCGTCATCCTCCCGAATGCGAGTCCAGTGTGCTAGAGGACGTAGATGAAGATGAAATGGGAGATATGATACTGCATGAAGAGTTTGACAGAGCACTGAAAGACCTGAGTCGAAACAAGGCCCCGGGACTAGACAACATTCCATTAGAACTACTGACAGCCTTGGGAGAGCCAGGTCTAACAAAACTCTACCATCTAGTGAGCACGATGTATTAGACAGGCAAAATACCTTCAGACTTCAAGAAGAATATAATAATTCCAATCCAAAAGAAAGCAGGTGTTGCCAATGTGAAAATTACTGAACTATCAGTTTAATAAGCCACAGCTGCAAAATACTAACACGAATTCTTTACAGACAAATGGAAAAACTGGTAGAAGCCGACCTTGGGGAAGGTCAGTTTGGATTCCGTAGAAATGTCGGAACACGTGAGACAATACTGACCCTATGAATTACCTTAGAAAATACATTAAGGAAAGGCAAACCTACACTCCTGGAAATTGAAATAAGAACACCGTGAATTCATTGTCCCAGGAAGGGGAAACTTTATTGACACATTCCTGGGGTCAGATACATCACATGATCACACTGACAGAACCACAGGTACATAGGCACAGGCAACAGAGCATGCACAATGTCGGCACTAGTACAGTGTATACCCACCTTTTGCAGCAATGCAGGCTGCTATTCTCCCATGGAGACGATCGTAGAGATGCTGGATGTAGTCCTGTGGAACGGCTTGCCATGCCATTTCCACCTGGCGCCTCAGTTGGACCAGCGTTCGTGCTGGACGTGCAGACCGCGTGAGATGACGCTTCATCCAGTCCCAAACATGCTCAATGGGGGACAGATCCGGAGATCTTGCTGGCCAGGGTAGTTGACTTACACCTTCTAGAGCACGTTGGGTGGCACGGGATACATGCGGATGTGCATTGTCCTGTTGGAACAGCAAGTTCCCTTGCCGGTCTAGGAATGGTGGAACGATGGGTTCGATGACAGTTTGGATGTACCGTGCACTATTCAGTGTCCCCTCGGCGATCACCAGAGGTGTACGGCCAGTGTAGAAGATCGCTCCCCACACCATGATGCCGGGTGTTGGCCCTGTGTGCCTCGGTCGTATGCAGTCCTGATTGTGGCGCTCACCTGCGCGGCGCCAAACACGCATACGACCATCATTGGCACCAAGGCAGAAGCGACTCTCATCACTGAAGACGACACGTCTCCATTCGTCCCTCCATTCACGCCTGTCGCGACACCACTGGAGGCGGGCTGCACGATGTTGGGGCGTGAGCGGAAGACGGCGTAACGGTGTGCGGGACCGTAGCCCAGCTTCATGGAGACGGTTGCGAATGGTCCTCGCCGATACCCCAGGAGCAACAGTGTCCCTAATTTGCTGGGAAGTGGCGGTGCGGTCCCCTACGGCACTGCGTAGGATCCTACGGTCTTGGCGTGCATCCGTGCGTCGCTGCGGTCCGGTCCCAGGTCGACGGGCACGTGCACCTTCCGCCGACCACTGGCGACAACATCGATGTACTGTGGAGACCTCACGCCCCACGTGTTGAGCAATTCGGCGGTACGTCCACCCGGCCTCCCGCATGCCCACTATACGCCCTCGCTCAAAGTCCGTCAACTGCACATACGGTTCACGTCCACGCTGTCGCGGCATGCTACCAGTGTTAAAGACTGCGATGGAGCTCCGTATGCCATGGCAAACTGGCTGACACTGACGGTGGCAGTGCACAAATGCTGTGCAGATAGCGCCATTCAACGGCCAACACCGCGGTTCCTGGTGTGTCCGCTGTGCCGTGCGTGTGATCATTGCTTGTACAGCCCTCTCGCAGTGTCCGGAGCAAGTATAGTGGGTCTGACACACCGGTGTCAATGTGTTCTTTTTTCCATTTCCAGGAGTGTATGTTTCTAGCATCTGAAGGTGGCAGGAGTAAAATACAGGGAGCAAAAGGCTATTTACAATTTGTACAGAAACCAGAAGGCAGTTATAAGAGTCGAGGGGCATGGAAGGGAAGTAGTGGTTGGGAAGGGAGTGAGACAGGATTGTAGCCTATCCTTAATGTTATTCAATCTGTATATTGAGCAAGCAGTAAAGGAAACAAAAGAAAAATTTGGAGTAGGAATTAAAATCCATGGAGAAGAAATAAAAACTTTGAGGTTCACTGATTACATTGTAATTCTGTCAGAGACAGCAAAGGACCTGGAAGAGCAGTTGAACAGAATGGATAGTGTCTTGAAAGGAGGATATAAGATGAACATTAACAAAAGCAAAATGAGGATAATGGAATGTAGTTGAATTTAACCAGGTGAGGCTGCAGGAATTAGATTAGGAAAGAAGATGCTTAAAGTAGTAAATGAATTTTGCTGTTTGGGGAGCCAAATAACTCATGATGGTTGAAGGAGAGAGGATATAAAATGTAGACTGGCAATGGCAAGGAAAGCGTTTTTGAAGAAGAGAAATTTGTTAGCATTGAGTATAGATTTAAGTGTCAGGAAATCATTTCTGAAAGTATTTGTATGGAGTGTAGCCATGTATGGAAGTGAAATGTGGATGATAAACAGTTTAGACAAGAAGAGAGTAGAAGCTTTCGAAATGTGTTGCTACAGGTGAATGGTGAAGATTAGATGGGTAGGTCACATAACTAATGATGAGGTATTGAATAGAACTGGAGAGAAGAGAAATTTGTGGCACAACTTGACTAGAAGAAGGGATCGGTTGGTAGGGCTTATTCTGAGGCATCAAGGGATCACCAATTTAGTATTGGAGGGCAGCGTGGAGGGTAAAAATCTTAGAGGGAGACCAAGAGATGAATACACTAAACAGATCCAGAAGAACGTATATTGCAGTAGGTACTGGGAGATGAAGAAGCTTGCGCAGGATAGAGTAGCATGGAGAGCTGCATCAAACCAGTCTCTGGACTGAAGACCACAACAACAACAAAACCAATGACTATAAAAGACAGAGATTGCAGGAAAATTCTATTTCCAGTATTAACTAAAACAATTAAGACCTCTAGTGTGAAAAATGTTTCTTGTATTTACATGAAGGTGTATGAACTGTTATTCAAAGTTTGAAATTTGTACAGAGCTGAGACAAACTAACATTAATTCCTCAATATAATTTTGTCAACATGCCTGTGTTGCGTTGATTTTTGGATAGTATTCCTAGTGAGTCACCTATTTGTTTGTTTTTGTTTACAGCGAGGCTACAGAAAGCAAAGGAGCTGATGATCATCAGTAGGTTGCAAAAACCTTTACAGTAGTAACTAAGGATATACTGGACAGTTTATTCGTAATTGCAAGTTCTTCATGGGCTATTGGGTCACCCAACATGGTTCCTGTAGCATAGAGTGTTCAGAGGAGCTGCTGTTTTAAGTAGTTGCTTTTTACTCCTATTATAGCTTTATCACGTTTCTTGAACTAGTATTTTCAGGTAATGGTGCTGCAACTGCCTGGCCATTACTTTTATTCTGTTTTGGCATTGAACTGTGGTATTACACACATGAGTTATCACAGTAGTTAGTATTACTTACCCTTTTATTTGGTGGTACTGAGCAAGGTAGTGCAGTCGTTAGCAAACTGGACTCGCATTCGGGAGGATGCTGGTTCAATTCCATATTCAGCCATGCAAATTTAGATTTTCTGTGATTTCCTGAATTGTTCCTGGTGAATGTGAGGGTGGTTCCTTTGAAAGCACATGGCCAGTGTCCTTCCCCATCTTTGAAACATTCTGAGCATATTCTCCATTTTTAATGATCTTGATGGCAACTGATTGAAAACCCTAATACCATCTGATGATTTACCAACTTTCTGCCTATTAATTTGTTCTTTGAAAGTGGTAGCTGTTATTTCTCTGACATGCCCAGTTTATGTTTGGAGTTTGCATTAATGTACCCGTTTATTGTCAGTGACTTCTTTGGAAAGACTGTTCGTAATAAGTGGTTCATAGTTTCCCACATTCTCTGCAGATTACCTGTTCATATTTTTTGATACATGTGAAGCTTCTTCCGTTTGTTTTGTCAGTATGTAATTTGTGTCTATTCCAGTTTGCCTTTATTTGTTTATTATTGGACAGTTCTTTCACTAGTTTGACATTATTATACCATAAATCAGCTAATTGCACAAACCAGTGTCTAGTCATTTGTGGATGAGACAGGAACTGAATTGAGAGTAGGACAACAAAAGCAGATGTGTTTAAGTCCATTTTCCAAAGTTCCTTTACAAAGAAAAACCCAGGAGAATGGCTGCAGTTTAATCCTCGTACCACTGAAAAGATGAGTGACATATGTGTTAGTATGAATGGTGTTGAGAAACAGCTAAAGTCATTAAAAATTTAACAAAGCTCCTGGGCCTGATGACATACGTATCAGATTCCATACCAAATTTGCAGTTTAGTTAGCTCTTGCTAGCTAATTGATCATAGATGCCTGAACAACAGATGTGCCCAGTATTTGGACAAAGATCAGGCCACACCCATTTACAAGAAGGGTAACAGAAGGGATCCATCCAATTACCATTCAATGACCTTGGCATTGCTTTTTCGTGGAGTCTTAGAACATATTCTGAGCTTGAACATAGTGAGATATCTTGAACAAAATAAACTCCTCCATGCCAATCAATATGGATTCTGAAAAAAAATTTAATCATATGAAACCAAACTCGCAGTTTTCTCAGTACCACACCTACATTTATTATCAAAAGTACAACCATATGAGCTATCAATCAAAATTTAAGATTGGATTGAGGATTTTTTAGTAGAGAGGATGCAGCATATTATCTTGGATGAAGAGTCATTGACAGATGTACAAGTAACTTTGGATAACGCCCAAGGAAATGTGTTGGGACCATTGCTGTTCATACTGTATATTCATGACATTGCAGACATTATAAGTAGTAACTTCAGACTTCTTGCAGATGATGCAGTTATACGTAATAAAGTACTGTCTGAAACAAGCTGCATAAATATGCAGTCATATCTTGATAAAATTTCAAAGTGGTTAACAGATTGGCAACTTGCTTTAAATATTTAGTAATGTAAAACTGTCCATTACAGGAAATTTAAAAAAATTTAGTATTCTGTGAGTATAACACCAGTGAGTCACAGCTGGAATAAATCAGTTCATGTAAATAGGCGTATGCAACACTTTGTGGGGATATGAAATGGAAGCAAAAAGGTGAATGGCCTTTCAGATCATGATGCACAAATTTTAACTCTAAAAGATTTTTGTGCTGCATCACGTGTTAAATATAGTCATCAGCTGTTTAGGAAAGCTGATCCAGTTGCTGTAGAGACCTTTGTAAACCTCATCAAGGAACAAGAGTGGAAGATGTTTATAGCTCTGATACAGTAGACGATAAATATAATGCTTTTCTCAAGACTTTTCTCATGCTCTTTGAAAGTTGCTTTCTGTTAGAACATTCAAAACAGGGTACTAGCACAAACAGGCAGCCTGGGTGGCTGACTAGAGGGATAAGAATATCTTGTAGAACAAAGTGGCAATTATATCAAAATGTTAGAGAAACAGTCAAAATCTAAATGCAGCAGCCCATTACAAAAAGTATTGTAAGGTGCTTAAAATGTTATTAGGAAGGCAAAAAGTATATGGTATGCAGATAGAATAACTAAGTCCCAGGATAAAATTATAACCATATGGTCAGCTGTAAAAGAAGTGGCTGGTCTGCAGAGACAGGTTGAGGATATAGAATCAGTGCATAGTGGGAATGTCCATGTTACTGATAAGTCGCATGTATGTACAGTATTTAATAATCACTTTCTGAATATAGCAGGTGAACTAAATAGAAACCTAGTCCAAACAGGGAATCATATAGCGCTCTTAGAAAAAAGTGTTCCCGAGACTGTTACATGAAATGCTCCTCTATGATACTGGCAAGAGGGAGATTGAGTTAATAATTAAATCACTAAAGACCAAGAACTCTCATGGATATGACAGAATATCTATCAGAATACGAATCTATTGTTCTATGTATGTTAGCCCAGTACTTAGCCACATCTGTAACTTTTCCTTTAGGAATGGTCGGTTTCCTGACCGATTAAAGTACTTGGTAGTGAAGCCACTTTATAAAAAGGGAGACATTGATAATGTTGACAATTTTAGATCTTATTTCCATGCCATCAGTGTTTGCTAAAGTTATTGAGAAGGTTGTATATACAAGGTTACTGGAGCATTTAAATTCACATAATTTGCTGTCAAATGTTCAGTTTGGTTTTAGAAATGGTTTAACAACTGAAAATGCTATATTCTCTTTTCTCTGTGAGGTTTTGGATGGATTAAATAAAAGGTTGTGAACGCTAGGAGTTTTCTTTGATTTAACGAAGGCTTTTGACTGTGTTGACCACAAAATATTACTGCAGAAGTTGGATCATTATGAAGTAAGGGGAGTAGCTTACAATTGGTTCGCCCTTACTTTAAGAACAGAAAGCAGAAGATCATTCTCCGCAATATTGAGAGTGGTAGTGATGTTCAGTCCCAATGGGGCACTGTTAAGTGGGGCGTTCCCCAAGGGTCAGTGCTGGGGCCACTGCTGTTTCTTATTTATAGAAATAATATGCCTTCTAGTATTACAGGTGATTCAAAAATATTTCTGTTTGCTGATGACACCAGCTTGATAGTGAAGGATCTTGTGTGTAATATTAAAACAGTATCAAATAATGTAGTTCATGAAATAAGTTCATGGCTTGTGGAAAATAATTTGTTGCTAAATCACAGTAAGACTCAGTTTTTACAGTTTCTAACTCACAATTGAACAAGAACCGATATTTCGATCAGACATAATGGGCATATTATAAGTGAGACGGAACAGTTCAAGTTCCTAGGCATTCGGATAGATAGTAAGCTGTTGTGGGAAGCCCATTTCCAGGATCTTTTTCAGAAACTAAATGCTGCTTTATTTACCATTAGAACAGTATCTGAAATAAGTAACACTTCAACACGAAAAGTAGTCTACTTTCCATATTTTCATACGCTTTTGTCGTATGGTATTATTTTTTGAGGTAATTCTTCTGATTCAAAAAGGGTATTTTTGGCAGACATATTTAAAGGCCAAGAGTTTTTGCCTTTAAATATGTCTGCTTGTGTCTCTATATGTGTGGATGGATATGTGTGTGTGTGTGATTGTATACTTGTCCTTTTTTCCCCTAAGGTAAGTCTTTCCGCTCCCGGGATTGAAATGACTCCTTATCCTCTCTTTTAAAACTCACATCCTTTCATCTTTCCCTCTCCTTCCCTCTTCCCTGACGAAGCAACCTTGGGTGGCGAAAGCTCGAAATTTTGTGTGTGTGTTTGTGTGTTTTTTTATTGTGCCTATCTACCAGTGCTTTCCCGCTTGGTAAGTCATGGAATCTTTGTTTTTAATATTTTTTCTCATGTAGAATGTTCCTTTCTATTTTATAAATAAATAAATGAACACATAGGCTCAGTCATCTGTAAAGCCGGTGATAAACTTCAGTTTATTGGTAGAATACAGGAGAAATTCAGTCAGTGTACAAAGGAGATTGCTTACAAATCACTTGTGTGACCCACCCTAGCTTACTGCACAAGTTTGTGGGACCTGTAACTAATAGGACTAACAGGGTATATTGAATATATTCAGAGAAGGACATCAAGAATGGCCTGATGATCATTTGTTCCGTGGGATCATCAGGGATTCTGAAGAAACTGAAGTGTCAGACTTTTTGAGGGAGACATGAACTATCCTGAGAAAGCCTGCTTACAAAGTTTCTCAACCAGTTTTAAATGATGACTGGGAATGTACTGCAATCCTCTAAGTATCACTTCTGTAGGCAGTACGAGGACAAGATTAGATTAATTACAGTAAGTGTGGAGGCATTTAAACAATCATTCTTACCATGCTCCATAAGTGGAAGGAATGGGAAAGAACAGTAACTGGCATGACGGGATGAGCCCTTTGCAATAACTTAACACTGGTTTGCTGAGTACAGGTGTATATGTAGAACTTGGTTCATGTATTACTGTAGTAGCATTTTCCAAATTTTTGCCACTTAATCTAACTCCAGACTTCTCACAGATGTACTTCAAGCAACCTTTTGATCATTTTAGAATGTAATCTTCATTATTTCTAAGATTCATTCTTTCATTATGAAATGAAATGCCCACAAAACACAGTAAACTTCATAGTGTTCAAATTGCTGTCACACTGATTCTAAAATAATCGCCCAGTACATGTGATGTAATTACTTTAAAACATTTACTAATTTCAGGTACCAACTTGCGAAGAAGTTTTGCTGATCCACCAAGATGGAGGGTAAACCTTATTCCAGCTGAGCAGACTGCTGGTGGTGACAGCCGTAGATTTCTTGTAGATCTGAACAAACCTGCTTCAAGAAGAAAAATGAGTGATGGTAATAACATTATGGATATAGCTGAAGAGGACTGTGAAAATAAGGATGAGCCAGCAAAGACTCCTGGAATGCTCTCCAAAAGTGACCTATCTCGTGTGAAAGTGTCTGTGCATGACATTCAGCTGAGTACAAATTTCGGAGATGAGCAAACTTCATCACCCTCACCAGCACCTTTCCAGTCTCTGCAGCTACATACATTTAATGCAAACACTCAGGTTCAAAATGAACATTCAATTCCTTCTTCTCAAGGACACAATAACATGCAAGTTTTACACCCATCCATTAACAATTTGAGTTTCAGTGTGAACAGAGATCAGGCTACAACACTGCCAACAAGGTGAGTCTACTAGATTAGATTAGATTAATACTTGTTCCATAGATCATGAATACGACACTTCGTAATGATGTGGAACGTGTCAGGTTAATAAAAGATGTCTGTACAAGAAATTACATTACACAAAATATTGCATGACACTAATGATTAAGTTTTTTCTTCTTTTTTTTTCTTTTCTTAGTTTATATCTAAAAATTCAGCCAATGAGTAGAAGGAGTTGTCATCTAGAAATTCTTTTAATTTATTTTTAAATGTTAGTTGGCTATCTGTCAGGCTTTTGATGCTGTTTGGTAGGTACCCAAAGACTTTTGTGGCAGCATAATTTACCCCTTTCTGTGCCAAAGTCAGATTTAACCCTGCATAGTGAAGATCATCCTTTCTCCTGGTGTTATAGGTATGCACACTGCTATTACTTTTGAATTGGGTTGGATTATTATCAACAAATTTCATAAGGGAATATATATATACTGTGAGGTTACTGTGAGGATCCCTAGATCCTTAAATAGATGTCTGCAGGATGACCGTGGGTGGGCTCCAGCAATTATTCTGATTACACGTTTTTGTGCAATGAATACTTTTCTACTCAACGATGAATTACCCCAGAATATGATGCCATACGAAAGCAGTGAATGAAAGTAGGCATAGTAAGCTAATTTACTGAGATTCTTATCACCAAAATTTGCAATAACCCTAATAGCATACGTAGCTGAACTCAGACGCTTCAGCAGACCATCAATGTGTTGCTTCCAGTTTAACCTCTCATCAATGGACACACCTAAAAATTTTGAAAATTCTACCTTAGCTACAGACTTCTGTTCAAATTCTATATTTATTACTGGAGTTGTGCCATTTACTGTACGGAACTGTATATACTGTGTTTTATCAAAATTTAAAGAGAGTCCGTTTGCTGAGAACCACTTAATAATTTTGTGAAAAACATCATTTACAATTACATCACTTAGTTCTTGGTTTTTGGATGTTATTACTATACTTGTATCATCAGCAAAAAGAACTAACTTTGCATCTTCATCAATGTGGAATGGTAAGTCATTAATGTATATCAAGAACAGTAAAGGACCTAAGACCGAACCCTGTGGGACCCCGTGCTTGATAGCACCCCAGTTTGAGGAATCAGCTGTTGTTTTAACATTACACGAACCACTTATTTCAACTTTCTGCATTCTTCCAGTTAAGTATGAATTAAACCATTTGTGCACTGCCCCACTCAAACCATAATGATTTAGCTTATCTAAAAGAATTCCATGATTTACACAATCAAAGGCCTTTGAGAGATCACAAAAAATACCAATGGGTGATGTCCGGTTATTCAGAGCATTTAATATTTGATCAGTGAAAGCATATATAGCATTTTCTGTTGAAAAGCCTTTCTGAAAACCAAACTGACATTTTGTTAGTACTTTATTTTTACAAATATGGGAGGCTACTCTTGAATACATTACTTTCTCAAAAATTTTTGATAGAGCTGTCAGAAGAGAGATTGGGCGGTAGTTGTTGACATCCGACGTATCCCCCTTTTTATGCAATGGTTTTACAATGGCATATTTCAGTCTATCAGGGAAAACACCCTGCTCCAAAGAGCTATTACATACGTGGCTGAGAATCCTACTTATCTGTGGGGAACAAGCTTTAAGTACTTTGCTGGAAATGCCATCAATTCCGTAAGAGCTTTTACTTTTCAGTGAGTAATTTCTAATGCAGCCTAATTGAAAACAACAAACACACACACACACACACACACACACACACACACACACACACACACACACACAGAGAGAGAGAGAGAGAGAGAGAGAGAGAGAGAGAGAGAGAGGGGGGGGGGGGGGGGGGGAGAAGTTCACAGTTAGGATATATTCCAGAAAACCGCATTCGTGAAATGGCATCTTAGAGTGCCTCAAGTAATGTGAAGCATTGACTGGAATGAATGGGACACTAGTCCATTACCTTCCTTGTTAGCAAAAACTGTGGGAATGTGTTATGTCATTTGCAACTCGCAGTTATTGTCTGTGATGTTGGTGCAATGTCTTCAAAAGAGACAGAAAAGATTATCATTGCAATAGAGTGCTTATTACTAACCATACCATCATGATTCAGGATCTGAAGCAAAGGTACAACAAAGAAAGACATATAGCATATTATGAACTCCTTCAGTACTTCATTATCAATGAAGCAAAAGTGATTTATTTTACAACATTCATGGATAATGCACACACATTTAGTTTACAATGTGACCTCCAAAAGTTTGCATATGGATGCCAAGGAGTTGATAGAAACAAATAGTCAGTTTCAATTGTCTATAATATAAATTGCCTACACTAACACTGACATACCGTGATGCTCTAAAGTGTTTTGATGAAGTTCTTTTGTATGAAAAAGTTGCTGGTGTGTAAGCAAAAGGATCAGTTTGAGGACAGAAGGGATATACTGATTCAGTTTTTCTAACATGGCACAGCAGGGTCAGCACAGGGAGGTAAGTATGTACAGTATAAGATGAAATCTACCTCCAGGTGAAAATGTTTTGACATAATGTTTCAGTCTCCTTTCTTTGCTGGCAATTTGAAAAAAAAAAAAAAAAAAAAAAAAAATCCAAACTCATTAATACAGAATTATGCTACAACAAAAACATAAAAAATATGGCACAGAATTGAAGGCAATAATACAAACAGGATTAGGTACTTCATACTTTTGGAGTATGCTGGCCGGTGTGGCCGAGTGGTTCTAGGCACTTGAGTCTGGAACCACGCTGCTTCTACGGTCACAGGTTCAAATACTGCCTCGGGCATGGATGTGTGTGGTGTCTTTAGGTTAGTTAGGTTTAAGTAGTTCTAAGTTCTAGGGGACTGATGACCTCAGAAGTTAAGTCCCATAATGCTCAGAGCCATTTGAACCTTTTTTTTTTTGGAGTACAGTATTTAGATGTCTGATGTGTGGTTGTAAAATTTCATAGAATCTGTGGTGCATATGAGCAACAAACCACAAAAACCTGCCATCAGAGTTAACAGAATTATTAAAAGACAATCTGTAGCAGATCCTTGGAAGACTGCACAACAAATGATTATTAATAATCTGAACAAGCATTACAGAACAGAAGTTCTTGTTTCTACAGCAAAACACCAACATACTGATCATAGCCTGACAGATTTTTGAAAAAAAAGAAAAAAACTAGTTCAAAACAGGAGGAAGAGAATTAATTAAACAGCAGTTTATGTTGTTAGGGGGTATCATTTCTACACAGTATTAAAGATTTGATTTGTCAGAATGCTATGAATTTTTATAATTTACTTTGTAATGCAAGGTGTATTGTTTTTAAAATCATTATTTTGTCATGAAAGTATGGTATATTGATATTGTTTAAAGTATGGTCAATAGGTTGACCCTGCACCCTCTCTCTCCCCAAATTTTCCATAGTACATAAACACATATTTAATCATAAATTATGGAAATCCAGTACGGCTTCTTTTCTTTAAGTCTCAAGGATTAACTTATGGAAGTCGACAATCCAAAAAGTATTTAAAAATTATTTTTAAATACTTTTTGTATACCTGGTAGTATACTATACATGCTGGATAAATGAAGACTAAAGATGTCAAACATTCTGTCATTTTTTACAAAGGTTGTTTTTCAATGGTATTGTGTTCTTAGTATCCTGCTACATGACCATAGCCTTTTTCTAAATGTCAAATCACAGAGAAAGTGTCTCACTTATGGAAGTACCAAACTTGAGCCTACATTACATAATTAAATATTACATTTATGGGGTGGTCAGCCCATCCTAACAATTAAGTACAACACTTTACAAATTTGTTGCTCCACACATTGTAATACATAAATGTCAAGTGTGCCATTTTCAAGAGAAAATCATGCAGTTTGCTGCTTGTGATATTCTAGTGCACAAAAAAGACTTTTTCTCATGTCCGTTACATAATTATGAGATTAGACTTATTAAGCATTGTATCAGCTAAATGATGCTTCCCTCTTCTGCTGATAAATACTGAAGCTTTTACTAAAGCTCACAATAACTTTTCTGCTTTCCAGTCACTGTCTGCTATTTTTGCTATTATATCTCCCTAAAGTAGACTTCTGTGAATATACAATAAGGCTATGACATCCTATCAGAAATTAAGTCATCTTTGACAATCCAAAAAGTATTTAAAATTATTTTTAAATACTTTTTGTGTACCTGGTAGTATACTATACATGCTGGATAAATGAAGACTAAAGATGTCAAACATTCTATGTCATTTTTTACAAAGGTTGTTTTTCAATGGTATTGTGTTCTTAGTATCCTGCTACATGACCATAGCCTTTTTCTAAATGTCAAATCACAGAGAAAGTGTCTCACTTATTAGTAAATGTCACACTGTCTTTTTGCCAAGCACTGGTCCTTTCCGATGTTCCAAGTGCATCCTCGAGGTCGATTCCATTTATTTGATGTATGGTTCATGTGGTAAGCTTCTGTCTATATCAATAAAACAATTTTGTAATGGAAAGAGTTAATTTGGGCTGCAAAAATAGAAAAAAGGCTGGGAATTGTCCCTGAAGTAACAACACACAATAAGAACACAGACAGTTATAAGTTCAGTGACTGTGACAAGTATTTTTGTCATGTCTTCTGACTGGTTTGATGTGACACACCACAAATTCCTTTCCTATGCCAAATTTTCCATCTCAGAGTAGCAATTGCAAACTATATCCTTAATTATTTGCTGGATTCATTCCAATCTCTGTCTTTCTCTACATTTTTTACCCTCTACAGCTCCCTCTAGTACCATGGAAGTTATTCCCTTATGTTTTAAAATATGTCCTGTCATCTTGTCCCTTCTCCTGGTTAGTGTTTTCTATATATTCCTTTCCTTGGCATTTCTGTGGAGAACCTCCTCATTCCTTACCTTACCAGTCCACTTAATTTTCAACATTCATTTTAGCACTACATGTCAGATGGTTCGATTCTCTTCTGTTTCAGTTTCCTCACAGTTCATGTTTCACTATCATACAATGCTGTGCTCCAAACTTAAATGATCAGATATTACTTCCTCAAATTAAGCCCTATGATTGATACTAGTATGCATCTATTGACCAGGAATGCTCTTTTTGCCAGTGCATTCTGGTTTTTATATCCTCCTTGCTCCATTCATCATGGGTTATTTTGCTGCCTACATGGTGATCCAAAATTCTGATGTTCAGTTTACACTGTTGTAATTTCTGCTACTTCTCATTATTTTCATCTTCCCTTGGTTTACTGTCAACCCATATCCTGTACTTATTAGAATATTCATTCCACTTGACAGATCCTGTAATTCTTCTTCTGTTCATTCCATTCAGCAGATCATTTAATTCTTCTTCACTATCACTGAGGACAGCAATGTCATCAGTAAATCTTATCACTCACATCCCTTCACCTTCACTTTTAATCCCACTCTTGAACCTTTCTTTTATTTCCATCATTGCTTGTTCCATGTATAGCTTAAACAGTAGAGGATAAAGACTACATCCATGTCCTACACTCTTTTTATTCTGAGCACTTCATTCTTGATTATCCACTGTTACTGTTCCCTCTTGATACTTGTACGTATTGTATGTCAGCTGTCTTTCCCTATAGCTTATCCCTCTTTTCCTCAGCATTTCAAACATCTTCTGTCATTTTACAATGTTGAACACTTTTTGCAGGTAAAAAAATCCTATGAACATGTCTTGATTTTTCTCCAGCCTTGCTTCCATTATCAACCACAACATTAGAACTACTGGTGCCTTTACCTTTCCTAAGGCCAAACTGATTGTCATCCAACAGCTCTTCAATTTTCTTTTTTATTCTTCTGCATATTATTCTTGTTGGCAGCTTGAATACATGAGCTGTTAAGCTGCATCTGTGATGATTCTTGTACTTGCCAGTTCTTGCCAGTCTGAGGGTATATTTCCAGCCTCACATGTTCTGCACACTAACGTGAACAGTTGTTTTGTTGCCATGTACCCCAATTGTTTAGAAATTCCTATGAAGTGATATGTGTCCCTTCTGACTTACTTGACATTAAGTTGTCCAAAGCTCTTTTAAATTTTAATTCTAATATTGGGTCCCGTATTTCTTCCCTGTCGACTTCTGTTTCTTCTTCTGTCACATCATCAGACAAATCCTCCCTCTCATAGAGGCCATCAGTGTAGTCTTTCTTCCTATTCTCTCTCTCTCTCCTCTGCAGTAGAATACCCATTTCACTCTTAATGTTATTGCCAATGCTTTTAATTTCACCAAAACTTGTTTTGATTTTTCTGTAGGCTGGGTCATTACTCCCTACAATCATTACTTTTTTAATTTCTTCACATTTTCACGCAACCATTTCACCTTAGCTTCCCTGCACTTCCTATTTATTTCATTCCTAAGTGACTTGTATTTCTGTATTCCTGAATTTCCATGAACATTTCATTACTTCCTTCTTCCATCAATTAAATGAAGTATTTCTTCTGTAACCCATGGTTTCTTCTCATTTACCTCTTTTAGAGCTGTCCAGTCCTGTTCAACTGAACTGCCAACTGGGCTATTCATTGTTGCAGTATCTATAGCCTCAGAGAACATCAAGTGTATCTCCTCATTCCTTAGTACTTCTGTATCCGATGACTTTTCACAGCGATTCTTCTTGACTATCCTCTTAAACTTCAGCCTATTCTGCATCATTACTAAATTGTTATCTGTGTCTCATCTGCTTCTGGTTACACATTACAATTCAGTTTCTGATTTCAGAATCACTGCCTGACCATGATGTAATCTAACTGCAATCTTGCTGCATCTGGCCTTTTACAAGTATGCAGTGTCCTCTTGTTATTCTTATAGTGTATTCACTGTTACTAGCTGAAATTCATTGTAGAATTCAGTTAGCCTTTCTCCTCTCTCATTCCTACTACCACACCCATATTCTCCCATAATTGTTTCTTCTACTCTTTATCCTACAGCTGCGTTCCAGACCCCCATGACTATTAGATTCTCATTTCCCTCCTTGCCCTGTATTTTACCTTTTTAATATCTTCATATATTTTCTCTGTCTCTTCATCTTCTGCTTGCAATATCAGCATATATACCTGAATTTTTATTGTAAGTATTGTTTTGTTTTCAATTCCGATGAGAACAAACCTATCACTGAACTGTTCACTGTAATTCAGTCTCTGTCGTACCTTCCTATTCATAATGAATCCTACTACCATTATATCATTTCCTGCTGCTGTTGATATTACCCTGTACTTCTCTGATAAGAAATCCTTGTCCTCTTTTTGTTTCACTTTACTGACCCTCACTATATTTAGATTGAACCTTTGCATTCCCCCTTTGTAGATTTTCCAGCTTCTGTACCACCTTCATACTTCTGATGTTTCATGGCCCATTTCATAGAACACTAGCCTTTCATTGGTTATTCAATCTTTTTGTCTCATGGTCACCTCCACCTTGCAGTCCTCTCATTGAGATCCAAATGAGAGACTAGTCTGGAATCTTTTGTCGGTCGAGAGATCATCATTACACTTTTCATTACAGGCCACATATCCTGGAGATACACATCGTATGGCTTTAATGCAGTAGTTTCCATTGTCTTCTGCATCCTCATTGCACTTATTGTTGCTGATTTTTCTTCCTTTTAGGAGCAACTTCTCACACCTCTGTATGTTCAACCACCCTTTTCGTCAAGGCCATTGCAGAACAAGGTTGACTTATTAGGCTAGAAGTCTTTTGTCGCCATTGCTGACGATTTTTATTCAAAATTTAAGCAGTGGTGATGTTCACATGTGAAATCCAGGACATTATGGTTACTAGTCAAAGATGCTGCCCCAAGACCACAAGTTGAGGATTCAATTAACTGATTTTTACATGCTAAAAGCCATTGTGGTCATTCCAGGTTGAGTAAAGAGTACTGGAGCCTAAATTTTAAAGGTGTCAGTAAACTACCCTTTGACTCATGGTTCCTACAAATTTCAAATGTGAGTTTTAAGAGAGATTTGCAATATGTCCTTTCACAGGCCTCATATGGACACATGCAGATTATGTGACATGTTTAATTTGAGGTGTAAGGGATACCTTACCTACAGCCAAAGTTGAACAGGAGATTCTTCAAAAAAATTACAAATGTTCTTTGGATTTAATGGGCATTGGTGTATTTGAGTCAAACCTCACCAGTCGCAAAACTACTACTGCTTCTATTGATGTGCACCAAATATTACATTTGCCATCATTAAGACATTGCAAAGTCTGTTATAGCAGCCAGCTAAATTGTTTCAATTTGGGTATTCTTGTCAGTAATAAAGATACTGTTTTTATATAAATGTGGGCTGTAACTTTTGCTGCAAGGAATAGCTCAGAGGTTGTTTCATAATTAGTTAATGTCTTCAGTTTGGGGCCACTTACAAGAAAGAAACCTGTCGTCTGGTCAAACAGCTGTGCTGACCAAAATAAAAATAGTGATTGTGTTTTTATTGATGGCACTGGCAAGCATCGAATGGTTTGAAGAGCTGACACACAAGTTGTTGATGAATGTGTAAGCTGTTTGAGCTGCAAAAGATTTTGGAATTAGAAGGAAACAAAAAAAGTTAAGCAAGGCCTTTGTTCCACAAGATTTATTCAAGTTTGTTGAATCAGCTAAACCTGTAACCTCATTTTAAAGATGCTGATAGGACACAGTTGTCAGTGCAGGTGTGTGTGTGTGTGTGTGTGTGTGTGTGTGTTTGTGTGTGTGTTCATGTGCATGCATGCATTTGTGTACAGGTGTGAAAGATCTCCAAATGCAGTATGATCAAAGAGTCTCATTGTCGTCAATCTCAAATAGCTAATAAAAATTCTGGCTCTGAACCAGAAGACTGGACAGATTTTAATGTTTCCGGCAGAGGAAAGACCATGGATGATGTATGTTGAGCTGTACTTTATCTGTAAGACTAGCCCTGAATATCAGTTGCAAAACAGAAAGATCTGTTGACGATATTTTCATTTCTTCTTCACAAATCAGGAACTTCTATAGTACACTTTGCAACATGTAAGCCCAAGAATAGAGTTGTGTAAAAAAAAAAAACCTTTTTTTCTTGAATTTAATTTTTTCTCCTCTTGTAAAAAATTTAAAAGATATAAGAAATGATTTTTTTAACTACAGTTCTATAAGTAAAAACATTGCTCCTGGTGTGTGTGTGTGTGTGTGTGTGTGTGTGTGTGTGTGTGTGTGTGTGTATGTATCCCTAAAGATTGGCAGTGATTCACTTGATATCTTGTGTGGTCAGATTTTTAACTTAGCAGTTTGAAATTAAATCCTCATATCTTTCAATTCAGCAACAATCCAACATAATGATCTACAAATAGGCAAATAAAGCTAGAAAATATTTTTGTCCATGTGCAGATGTACTCTCAAAGAGGCAGAAAATAAACTTTAAAAATGCAAGTTATGATGAAAGTCAGTAACCATTATGTTCTGAAGTTCCAAATGCTATGTTCTCACTGCTAATGATAAATGGGTGGAAAGTGGCCAAAGTATCTGGCACTATAGGAATCTGGATAGGCAAGCAAAAGATTAGTTGACACAAGTGTGCTTTAAATAAATATAATTTACTCAACTTGTGCTAAAGAACTGCTACATTGTTGACAACTGGTGACAGATGCAGCTCGCTATAAGCAGAGGCCCAACATCGGCTTGTGTCTAAGTACCCTAAATGTTTGCCAGTGGAGCTAACTATCAACAAATCAGTGTAATGTTCAGCACCAGCAAGTAACACAGAAGTAATCTCGTAGTGGAAGACTTGTGTTTATGTGCCCACTGCTTATACCACCACCCCCGCAGTCTTCATTGGTCAGTGATCTGGATGTTTTTCATTGGTGGCAATGTCTGAAGTGCTGCTCATGGCACCTGGAGGAATCTTTGAGGTACCAGCTCTGGCAGTATTGATAAACTACAATACTACACTCCTCCTTCCCTTTTCCTTCTACCCTAAACATCCCCACAGTCATCATGTAGTGACAAATGCTGCAACAACTGTGGAGGAGAAGCATGGATGCAGGAAGCAATGAGGAGACAGGAGCTGAAGCTGTGGCTGTTTCCAATTTCCTGTCTATGTCCTGACACTCACCTTGAGACTATCCAGAATACTAGCTGAGAAATGAGATGGATGGTGTGCCCCTGCATCCAGCGATGGTACAAGGTGTACTGGTGGTTGAATTGTAACAGCATCTTGAAGTGGTGTGGTAAGCCCCTGGCCTGCCACAGAGTGGAAGGGATCAGTGCCCATGGATGTCAGCTGTGTGCTTGGCGATGGATGAGGTGTAAGGTCCAGGTTTATCAATTCAGGCCAGGTGCTGGTGATGCAGGACCCCTGGTAGAGGGAGGGTATGCAGACTGCATCATGTGGACATACAGTGAATCTGTGGACAAAGAATCAGTGGCAGGATCATGCCATTTACAGGTGTGAAGTTGATTCATGTGCTGTCGCTGCAATCTGCCTGGAACCTGTATCAAAAATATACAACTGCCAAGCAACTTAACAATGATGCTACATCCCCAGTGCTTCGAACTGCTGTATGATCTTAAAAAACTGGGTCATTAAGTTGATAAATTGCCTGAGTGGGCAGAGTAGGTGTGAGCTGCTGTGGTGTGTGCAGTGACTGGAGTAAGGTGTGGTGGCACTGTCCATGAAGAAACTCCAATGGCAATATACCATTGTGAGGCTGCGAGCAGTAAGATGACAAGAAGAGGAGCAGAGCTTGGTCCTGCATGTCGTGAGTATGTAGCTTATCCATCTAGCTTAAAAGAGCTTTTGTGCTGTGGATGAATAGGTGTACTGGTGATGTGATGAATTCTGTTGGCTGTACAGAAGTCCTCAAATTCTGCAGACACAAACTGAGGTCTGTTATCACTCACAGGCAATTCTGGTGGACCCTCAATGCAAAATATTTACTGCAAGGCTTGAAGATTGGAACATGTCATTGTAGAGAGCGTGGGAACTACAAAAAGAAACTTGCTATTTGCATCAATGACAATCAGCAACTAGTATTCTAGTAGGGCCAAGCAAAACCCAAATGAAGGGCACCAAGGTGCTCAATCTTCAGCCAATCAAAGAACCAATAAGGAGAGGCTGCCTGATGTTCCACACAAACTTAGCAATGAACCATCATCTGCTCTATTTATGAGTCCATGCTGCACCACGTGCATTGTTGGTGAGCTAATTGTTTGGGCGGGCCATGCCCCAGTGACTTGGATGAAGCAAAGTAAGAACATGTTTCCAGAGAATATTTAGAATCACCACATGTGACTGTTCAGGTTCAGTGTTTAGCAATAGCACACACCTTGTAGCACAGACAAGTCATGTTGGTGTGCAAAGTATCGGCGAACCACCAACTCTCAAGGGGCTCAGCATTCATTGGCTGAGTATGGGCTTGGCAAAAGCAGGTACCCCAAACTGGGGGCTGGTAACAGCAGGTGTCAAGGACCAGGCAGTGTGGTGGTGGAATGTTGTGTACCACTGAGCCTGCAGATCTTGGTTTAATCATCTAGATTGTGAAAATGGTAAGAACATCTCTAAAAAAGCCTCAGTCCTATGGTGTGGAGCACACTGATGTGATGCATGGCTGTTGAGGCAGAACAGTCATAAGCAGATGACCTCTGGGGAACCTGCTACACCTCAGTTGTTCAAAGCTTACCGAGGCAAACAGGGCTCTGTCTGGGTGCAGGTTCACTGTGGAGCCTATTAATTTTTCAAAAATTGCTCCCAGTGGATTGGGTGGGTCACTGGTGAGCACTCTTATCTTTCCCAACAAGAGAAGCCATGAGAATACCTCTCCTGAGCATACTCCTCAAAATTCCAGAATAAGTTATAGTAACAGGGCACAGATGTGTTAAAATTATTTTCATGAAACTTAAATGTGCTGAGGGATCCTTTGCTATGGTGTTACAAGTGGTCAAAAGTCAAAAAAAGGATTTGTTGTGGTACATTATTGATTGAAATGGCCACTTCAGTGCAAGTACAGAAACTTCTCAAAGTAGCAACATTGGATGAATACCTTGTTATTGTTGAACTGCATAACACCTTAAATTCCAGTCATGGGGTGGTAACATGTGAAGACCTCATGGATGAGGACATTAGTGTCTTACAACAGGAATGGGCAGATGAAGGTGTTACGGAGGTGCAAAATGTGAAGAAGAGGGAGAGTATGGGTAGCTTGAACCAACACCTACATTCATTTTAACTCCCAATAAACAAGACCTGCCCAGCAACATTGAGGCAAGTTTCTTACACTTAGTGCCAATGTCCTTGCCGCAGTGGAAATACTGGTTCCCGTCCAATCACCGAAGTTAAGTGCTGTTGGGCTGGGCTAGCACTTGGATGGATGACCATCCGGTTTGTACAGGGCTGTTGGCAAGTGGGGTGCACTCGGCCCTTGTGAGCCAAATTGAGGAGCTACTTGATTGAGAAGTAGTGGTTCCAGTCACGAAAACTGACAACGACCGGGAGAGCGGTGTGCTGACCACATGCCCCTCCATATGCACATCCAGTGATGCCTGTGGGCTGAGGATGACACGGCAGCCGGTCAGTACTGTTGGGCCCTCAGAGCATGTTCGGGCAGAGTTCTTACACTTGACAGTTTGCCTTTTTTTCTAAATCCAGTGCAGTGTTTCAAGTGCGAAAGATCTGGTCACACTTCCATTGCTGTAATGGTCATACTGATTGTGGGAACTGTGGTCAAGCAGCTCATGTGCCAGGTGTTGGCTATACATCCCCGCCATTGTATGTTAATTGCTGTAACTCATGCCCAATGGAGTAGAGAGTGCCTCCTGTACAGAGATGAAAAAAATTCAAGAACTTAAAGTTACTCATCACATGTAATATGCGGAAGCGAGAAAGCTGTTTAAAACCATGCAGACTCCATCAATTGTTACCTCACTTGCATCAGCTGTGAAACTGCCCATAGTTAAAATTTGTGTGTCAACACAAACAGAATTGGCAACTGCCATTACCAGCTCTTGCTCCTGTTGCTGCGCTTGACAACAGACTGACTCTAGTAACCCTGATCTTGCCAGAGTCTCAGTTACACAAACTTCTCAAACCAACAATGTCCAGCCATTGCCCCTAACACCAAATGTTACACAGTGCTACACAGGCATCAACTGGTAGACTCATTCGAGGCCTTCCCATGTTTCAGACCAAAAGAGGAAAACTGTCACAAAGACAAAGTCAAAGTCCAATGGAACAGAACCTAAGTCACCAGCAATGAAATCAGCAGCTACTGCCTCTATTGAAGATTTGGCGATGGATGTGGTCTTAATCAGTGACGCACCAAGTCCTGTTTGCCCATCCCCAATGACCATAGGCTCCCCTCCAAGGCACAAAGAGAAATGGATGTCAAACCTTCCAAATAGATAATATTGATACTGCAGTGGAATTTAAATGACTCCAGTGTTCATGTGGATAAACTAAAGATCCTCACACAGAACAGACCAAAGTGTGTGTGTCTTCACGAATCGCATTTCATGGATTCCAATACTCCTGTTTTTAGTGGTTATCATTGTATGAAAAAGATGACATCAGTGGTGACAGAAATAAGATAGGAATAGCAGCGTTCATCAATTACACACTTCACTCCTCATTTATAATTGTAATCACCCCACTTCAGGCAGTTTCTGTCACTGTGTATTTTGTGCATTCCCTTTATCTCCCATCACAGGAACCACTGGATGGTGAAGCACTTTCCGAATTGATCAACCAGCTTCTGCCACTGTTTCTGTTCTCAGGGGTAGTCTCTCCACATGCCCAAATGGGTCAAGAGGCTGAAAGTGTGCTACGATCTGACACTACATGCCTCCAAAATATGGGCACAAAGACACATTTTTGCACAGTGACAGGGACATTCTCTGCCACTGATTTGACAGTTTGCTCTCACAGACACTATGTATGGGAGGTGGCAGCTGTCCTCCACTCCAGTGGCTATTTTCCTGTTACTGTCTGCCTTTTACAAAGGATGAGACCTGAAGGAAAACCATCCAAGTAATTGCTATGCAAGGCAAACTGGTTGCTTTATAACCAGGTAGCTGTGATTTAGCACAGGGACAGCTTCCATGACTGGGTGGATCACTTTACTGATGTGACGCACTGTGATGTGCTGCTTATGTTTCCCAATTATCCAACTGTCACTGAAGGCACCCTGTTCATTGGTGAAACAATAAGTGTTGTTGCACTATATGGGACAGGTGGACATTGCTGCACAGATTCAAGCATAGTCCAGCAGCAGAGAACCTTACAGCCTTTCAGTTGGCAAGAACGAAAGCTTGATGGACAGTAAAGGAGAGCAAGAAACACTCATGGCATTTTTTAAAGTACCTTAACTGATCAACTTCTGCCACTGAAGTGTGGGAATCTGTAAGAAAGATATCTGGAAAAATAATATCATGTCCGTTAGCTGCCATATAGGACAATGGAGTCCTGAAAGTCACACCCGCAGGTGTCGCTCAGACCGTGGTGTGGTACCTTTATGATGTAACGTTGTCCAGGAGTCCGGTTCCAGGTTTCCATGCCTATTGCCTTGTTTGGGGGAGGAGACATTGGTTCTAACTCCAGCAATGAAGAGGCCTATAAGCTCCTATTCTCCACATGGAAATTGGATGCAGCATTAACTGCAACTCACAAGACTGCCCCTGGGCCAGACTCGAAACATTATGGTATGCTGTGGTGCCTTAATCCTGACTAAAGAGATCTCACTTGCTGTCTTTAATAAGATATAGAGAGATGGGGAATATCCTGTCCCTTGGAGGGAAGTAATAATGATCTCCATTTTTAAACCAGGGAGGAACTCCCAGGCACCTATTGGAGTGTTGCTCTTGCCAGCTGTGTAGGAAAGACACTGGAGCGGATGATCAACTCCTGACTAGTCTGGACTCTGGAATCCAGAAATTTCCTCTGTCATTTCCAGTGTGGATGTAGAAGATATAACTCCACTCTTAATAACTTCATCCTATTGGAGGTGGCTAAACAGGAGGCATTTCTATGAAAACAGCATTTAGTATCCATCTTTTTTATATTGAAAAGGCATATGATGCTACATCAAGGCACAATATACTTTGTCAGCTACATGAGTGGGGGTTTGATGGCCACCACCTAATTTACTTGTTGTCCTTGTTTGTTGAATGTTAGCTTCAGTACAGAGTCAGGAATACTCATTCCGACAGATTTACTCAAGTTCTCGGTATCCCACACAGAATGTTTTAAGCATGGCTCTGTTCACCATTGTGATCAGCGGCATGTCATCTGCAGTGAGGAGTTGTGTGCAGTGTTTATTGTTTGTGGATGATTTTTCCATTTTCTGTTCCGCTCCTAGTCCCATATCTTCCTCTCACCAGTTATAGGTGACACTGAGAGACAGAAGAATGGTCTGCTGCAACAGGTTTTAATTTTTCCCCAGAGAAGACCCTGTGTATTGATTTTAACTGTGATCATTTTCTTTTTACATCTCCAGAACTAAGTCTGTGGGTTACTGTTTCATATTTTAAGTTGAAGATGTGATTTTTAGATCTCTTTTTTTGATAGCACACTGACTTGGCTGCCACATCTCAAGGAGCTCAAAATAAGAGCCCTTAAAGTGCTGAATATCATGAAGTGCTGGAATGGGAAGAACTGGGGCACAGATAGATCCTGCTTGCTGAAGTTCTATGAGGGCTGAGCGAGATCACATCTTGATTATGGTTGCATGGTCTATGGTTCAGCAAGACCAATGTGAGAATATCAGATTGGCCACAGGTCCCCTGTATCAAACTTGTGTGCAGAGGCAGTGGAGCTGCCATTAGCTGTTTGGTGGCAGTTGTTTGTGGCTAAACAGACACTCAAGCTCCAGTTGTTTCCAACTTCACTGGATTTCCTTGTGACTACTAATATCTGTGAGTCCTTGGAATGACTCTATAGCACTCATCCATGAGAGACAAAACAGTCTGGTATATGGGCAAAGCAGCATTTTTTTAAAATCTAGGTGTATTTCCAACAAATATGCAGTGGGAGGGTTGGTGCAAAGCACTGCCTGGTTGCTATTGAAGCCTAGAATAATTTTAGATTTGCCGGACCTCAACAAATTGTTCACTCCAGACTATTTTTTTAGAATAAATTTTTTATCATTTTATCTACCAGGACTAATGTAGTATATACAGATGGCTCCAAATAGTGTGATGCTGTCAGTTGCTCTGTCATTTTTCCTGCCTCTGTCTTCGGGTTCCATCTGCCATGTGAGTTTACTATCTTTGACACTGAACTATATGCAATTCTTAAAGCTGTGGAGCAGATGAAACATGATTATGGATCCAAATTCCTTGTCTGCTGTGATTCACTTAGTGCCATGCAGACCATCCAGTATATCTACCCAGCAGACAGAACTGTCCAGAATATCAATGATGTCATCCTGCACTTGCAAAGACAAAGAAAGGGGGTATTATTCTGCTTGGTACTAGGATATGTAGGTATCCATGGGAATGAGTTAACTGATACTGTGGCCAAGGAGAGATGTACCCTTACTAATATAACTGACTGCCCTATCCCTCTGCACGCCATATGCTGCAAAGATCTGTCATGCATATTTAGGAGGAAGAGCTGCTGGGCATGATGGAAAGTAAGTTTCAATCAATAAAAGACTGTAAGGCCATGGCGCATCTCCTTCCGGCCACTTAGAACTGATGAAATCTGTTTAATAACTTTGAATAGGACACAGCCCCTGACCCATGGCTTCCTTCTCCAGTGTGAAGAACTGCCTATTTGTGATGCGTGCAGTGTGCTGATTATGTCTCACCACATTTTAACCAATTGTGTTTTATATGATGATGAGAGGGTACAAGCTAGTTTACTGACAGATCTGCCCTCAATTTTAAGTGATAGTGAACTGACTGTGGCATGTCTTTTTCAATTTTGTGTTTTGTCTTCTCTTCTGCCTAAGTGCTTAGCTCAAAGCTTTTAGTATGTTAGAGGATGATTGGATCATCCAGTTATTCTCTTCATGATTAGCCAGTCTTCTTTTCTGGACTTGCCCCTTAGTGGCTGTTCAGACCTGATATCAATATTTTTGCTAGTCTGCCTTGACACACTTGCTCCATTGTACTGTTCAGAGGAATTGTGCATGTTCATGTAAGAAAGAATAAAAGGGAGCATCTGTGACCTGATGTTGTATGTTAGACTATGTTCCTGCTGTGTGCTGTAGCCCCATTTGTCTCATACAGATAATGTATGCAAGCTGATGATGGTGATGTTGAGCACCCTAAAAATGCAACAACAGCAACAGCAGCAGTGAATCACCAGGCTAACAATTTGTTTCACAGTGTGAGGTCAACCAGTGTGGACGTAACCCATTAGAATATGCAAGTCTGGATCTGCTGCCATGACCTTGACCTGGGTAATCTTCCAGTGGTCTAACTGAAATTGGTCCAGTATGTCTGAGTGATGTGCATTGGCATGATTGGATGTGGATCTGTACATCAACTTGTATTGGAAGTGCAATAAGATTGGAGCTCAGTGTTGCAATTTCTGTGTGATGTAATTTGAAATTGGCTTCGTTGGGCTGAAAAGCGACTGCAAAGGCTTTGTTTGGCAACCAAGTAGCACTCTCTTCCATACAAATTCTGATGAAGTTTACTCACTCCATGGATGAAAGCAACAGCTTCCTCCTCTGTTTATCAATAGTTGCTCTGAGCTTTAAGGAATTTGGAGGTGAAGGATATTGGACTGTCAGTAGAACCAGTCCTGTGGAAGAGTACAGACCGGCACCAATGCTAATGAAGAGGCATCTGTGGCCAAGACTACAGGTTTGGAAGGATCAAAATCAATTAGGCAATGATCACTGAGGAAAGCATCTTTGAGTATATGAAAAGCAATGTCATATTCCTGGGGCCACATAAAAAGTCTATTCTCATGGTGAGAGCAGTGCAACGGTGCAGCAATGTGAGCTGCATTCAGAATGAAATGGATGTAATACATCAGCTTTCCTAGCACTGACTGTAATTCAGTAATATTCCTTGGAGATATGAGGACACGAATGGCCTGCAAGTGCAGGTGCATCAGCTGAACATGCCCAAAGTACTCAGTATCAGCTTTATAGAACACATACTTGTCTCTGTTGCATTTAAGGCCTACATCCGATAACACTTTGAAAAGGGTGTACAAATTACTAAGATGTTTGTCTGCTGTGTGACCTGGTACCACTACGTCATCTAAATAGTATGTACACAATGGCACAGATGTAGTTAATTGTTCCAAATAGCACTGAAAATTGCTGGTGAGAATTCACTACTGTAAGAAAATTGAAGAGGTCCTGTGTGTATTAAAGACAAACACTTGGTGTGACTGTTCATCTAAAAGGATCTTGAAGTAGGCATTGTGTAAATCAGATCTTTGAATTTAGCACACAATTGAATGACACTGTCCTTCAAATTAAAAGAAATATCTGACAGCACATTGTCTACAATGCACAACCCATATGTGGTGAATAGGTTCCTCAAGAACTTACACAGCAGCAGGATGGTGACATTATTGCACACATCACAGCCAGTCAGTGGACATCTCCTTTAGTGCTCATCAAGAAGCCATCAGGCAAACTGCATATTTGAGCAAACTTTAAGGCAACAGTGAACCCCCAAACAATGATTGATTTATTCCTTTGCCTCAGAACTTATGGACTATTTGGGAGCTGGTTGTTACTCCTCTAAGACTGATTTACATGATGGTTGTGTAAAAAGACCACGCCCAAGGCACTAAAGCAAAAATGTTGTCTGACAAAAAACTATCTGGGTGCTGTCACAAGAGTCTTGTTAGTCAATAATTTGCTAAACCTGCTGCAAGGAAGGGTTGGGACCCTTGAGAATCTGTTCCTTTATTCTGTTATCAACCATGTTCTGAGTAATGGTGTCACATATCATGAGGCCACGGTAATACTTGCCACACTCACAATAAAACTTACACTGCCTAGAAAGCCCTTGTAAGTCTGTGACCCACTTTGTATAAGTTTGTCCTGATTGCTTCTTTAATCTGAAAAGTTTAAATCTGGCAGCCACCACATGGACGTTCACACCATACTAGCTATTCAAGGCCTGGTTTAATTCCTCATAATTCATAAGTTCTGGCTGCAAAGTGGGGAACAATTTACAGTACATCCTATATACGGATACACTGTCATTTGATAAGAGAAAAAAGATTGTTTAATAGTACCTGGTACATCTACATCTACATCTACATGACTACTCTGCAATTCACATTTAAGTGCTTGGCAGAGGGTTCATCGAACCACAATCATACTTTCTCTCTACTATTCCACTCCCGAACAGCGAGCGGGAAAAACGAACACCTAAACCTTTCTGTTCGAGCTCTGATTTCTCTTATTTTATTTTGATGATCATTCCTACCTATGTAGGTTGGGCTCAACAAAATATTTTCGCATTCGGAAGAGAAAGTTGGTGACTGAAATTTCGTAAGAAGGTCTCGCCGCGACGAAAAACGTCTATCCTGTAATGACTTCCATCCCAACTCACGTATCATATCTGCCACACTCTCTCCCCTATAACGCGATAATACAAAACGAGCTGCCCTTTTTTGCACCCTTTCGATGTCCTCCGTCAATCCCACCTGGTAAGGATCCCACACCGCGCAGCAATATTCTAACAGAGGACGAACGAGTGTAGTGTAAGCTGTCTCTTTAGTGGACTTGTTGCATCTTCTAAGTGTCCTGCCAATGAAACGCAACCTTTGGCTCACCTTCCCGACAATATTATCTATGTGGTCTGTCCAACTAAAGTTGTTCGTAATTTTAACACCCAGGTACATAGTTGAATTGACAGCCTTGAGAATTGTACTATTTATCGAGTAATCGAATTCCAACGGATTTCTTTTGGAACTCATGTGGATCATCTCACACTTTTCGTTATTTAGCGTCAACTGCCACCTGACACACCATACAGCAATCTTTTCTAAATCGCTTTGCAGCTGATACTGGTCTTCGGATGACCTTACTAGACGGTAAATTACAGCATCATCTGCGAACAGTCTAAGAGAACTGCTCAGATTGTCACCCAGGTCATTTATATAGATCAGGAACAGTAGAGGTCCCAGGACGCTTCCCTGGGGAACACCTGATATCACTTCAGTTTTACTCGATGATTTGCCGTCTATTACTACGAACTGCGACCTTCCTGACAGGAAATCACGAATCCAGTCACACAACTAAGATGATACCCCATAGCTCCGCAGCTTGATTAGAAGTCGCTTGTGAGGAACGGTGTCAAAAGCTTTCCGGAAATCTAGAAATACGGAATCAACTTGAGATCCCCTGTCGATAGTGGCCATTACTTCGTGCGAATAAAGAGCTAGCTGCGTTGCACAAGAGCGATGTTTTCTGAAGCCATGCTGATTACGTGTCAATATATCATTCGCTTCGAGGTGGTTCATAATGTTTGAATACAGTATATGCTCCAAAACCCTACTGCAAACCGACGTCAGTGATATAGGTCTGTAGTTACTCCTACTACCCTTCTTGAACACTGGTGCGACCTGCGCAATTTTCCAATCTGTAGGTACAGATCTATCGGTGAGCGAGTGGTTGTATATGAGTGCTAAGTAGGGAGCTATAGTATCAGCGTAATCTGAAAGGAACCTAATCGGTATACAATCTGGACCTGAAGACTTGCCCGTATTAAGCGATTTGAGTTGCTTCGCAACCCCTAAGGTATCTACTTCTAAGAAACTCATGCTAGCAGATGTTCGTGTTTCAAATTCTGGAATATTCCATTCGTCTTCCCTGGTGAAAGAATTTCGGAAAACTGCGTTCAATAACTCCGCTTTAGCGGCTCAGTCGTCGATAACAGTACCATCGGCACTGCGCAGCGAAGGTATTGACTGCGTCTTGCCGCTTGTGTACTTTACATACGACCAGAATTTCTTCGGATTTTCTACCAAATTTCGAGACAATGTTTCATTGTGGAACCTATTAAAGGCATCTCGCATCGAAGTACGTGCCAAATTTCGCGCGTCTGTAAATTTTAGCCCATCTTCGGGATTTCGCGTTCTTCTGAATTTCGCATGCTTTTTCCGTTGCCTCTGCAACAGCGTTCGGACCTTTTTTGTGTACCACGGGGGATCCGTTCCATCTCTTATCAATTTATGAGGTATGAATCTCTCAATTGCTGTTGCTACTATATCTTTGAATTTGAGCCACATCTCGTCTATATTCGCATAGTCAGTTCGGAAGGAATGGAAATTGTCTTTTAGGAAGGCTTCTAGTGGCACTTTATCCGCTTTTTTAAATAAAATTATTTTGCGTTTGTTTCTGATGGGTTTGGAAGAAATGGTATTGAGCCTAGCTACAATGACCTTGTGATCACTAATCCCTGTATCAGTCATGATGCTCTCTATCAGCTCTGGATTGTTTGTGGCCAAGAGGTCAAGTGCTTAAAGTGCTGGTAGATGAGCTTCAAACTGGGCCAAGTACTCAACCCAGTCCTCTTTGTCCTCTTCAAGTGGCTGAATTGGAGGCAGAAATGATAGCTTCATAAGTTGTGGTGCTGCCATAGTTGGTCGCATCTGATGGTGATCCTCATTTGCTACCATCTGCATTTGAATGGAGTCCCTCATCATCTCAATAAGGTGCATCATTTGTTGCAGTTGTAACTGAAGGAGCTGTGTTAGATCAAGTGTTGGTGCCAAAGGTGCTGGCAATTGTGCCCTGCTAAGTGTGTGGCAGGCATGTGTGGGGCTTGGGGCTGTGGGGTAGCCACGGCAAAGCAAAAAATACTAAAGCTAAATCAATAAGAGGCAGCACAAACACATAAACCAAACAAAAATGATGAGCACAGATCTAAAACAGAAATGTTCACAAGCACAAATGGTAAAAGCAAAACATAAATGTCTTGGAAGAGATAAGAAATAGGTGGCAAAGGAAATAAAATTATGTGGTGTCATAGATTTGACAGTGTTCATCTCCAGACATTATGATGTGGGTCAGTAAGTGTTGTGTTATGAGGAGCCTAGTGTTACCTCCTCACTGCTAATGATAAATGGGTGGAAGGTGTCCAAGGGATCTGTTGCCTTACGAACCTGGACAGGCAAGCTAAAGATTATCTGACATAAGTGCATTTTAAATAAATGTAATATACTCAACTTGTGTGAAAGAACTGCTGCACTGTTGACAACTTGTGGCAGACAGAGCTAGCTGTAAATAGAGGCCTGACATGGGCATGCAGTTAAGTGCACAGTACTTTTTCCACTAACTATCAACAAGTCAGTATAATGTTCAGCACCAACTAGCAACACAGAACTAATCTCATAGTAGAAGATATGTACCCATGTGCCCACCACTTATAACACCATCCTGACTGTCTTCTTTGGTCAGTGGCCTGGAGGCTCTTCATTTGTGGCATTTGTCAAGGTGCTGCTTGCAGTGCCTTCTGGAATCTTTGAGGCATCATCTCTTGAAGTATTCATAAGCCATACTACTACAATATTGACACAAGTAAACGCTACTGATGCACTCGTTGTGTCCTCAAAACCTGCATGTTCTTGTGGAGAGACGTTGATATTTGATATATGTCTAAATTTGAGAATAATCTTTCTTGAATATTTCACATGTGTAGTAACAGTGATTTTCCTCATTAATGTTCTGCTTAATCATGCCATGAGTGGGGGGAGGGGGGACACCTCATGTTTCTTTTGTGAGAATGATGAAATAGTTTTCAGATTTCACAATAAATGACTCCATTACATGTTCTGACTTTCTTCAAACTGACATTGAATTGATTCATCTGCCTCTTCATTGGTCCAGTATGTGAGTTTGGTTTGTGAAGATTGTTTTCTGATTGCCTATGTAAAATGGGGGATGTGTTTAGCATGTAGCACATTGTAACTAATATATTTCAGAAAGTACATTTTCATTCCTAAAATTTTAGGTTTATTATGACAACACAAACAGAAATTTAGAATGTTTCTCATTGTCTTACTGCATTACACAAAATAGAGCAAGTCACCATCCAAACCATGGATTGGCTATTTATTGGCAAACATTATGCATTCTTTTAATATGTGGTATTGTGACATCTGTGCCTAAGTACAACTTTTGGGGATTTCAAGTGGACAAGGAATCCATCTAGCGAGGCACATTTTCCAATCTAGATACATGTTAAGATAACTCTAGTCACCTCAGTGATTGGAGGAAGCTGTGTCATAGCCCAGTAGTCATTCCACCTAGAGAAATTTATTACTCCTCACTTCCATCAACTTTTTCTTCCACTTATGTGCTGTCCTGTGCTTCAGTAGTATGTGGACGACTTCATCATTATGTCACTCTTTTTCCACAATAGGCATCTAAATTATTCTGCTTAATCCCTACATGCACTTCTGAATGACACCTCTCCTTTTACTTTTGCAAGGAGTAGTGTTCATCCATCAAATCACCTAAAGGGCACTCAGTAAATTGGATAAAATGAGAAAATTCTTGTCATAATGTCATGTCATTTTTCCAGTGCTCTCAAGACTGCATGCAGCTCACCATTACAGACCATAAATTGCTTTAGTAAGTGGCTCATGAGAGCACATTCAAACAGTGCAACTGAGCATCCAATTGAAATTCTCAGTTTATATCCCCCAGTGTATTCAATAAAATGACTGTGGTTCTCACTTATGATTTTGAGTGCAAGTGTAAATAAACATATTCAGGAGTGATTAAATGTGACATTAGAACATACTTTCCAAAATAATCCACTCAAATATTGAAAATTCTACTGAAATCACTAAACATACAGACATACTTTAGTCACTCATTCAGGAAACTAGTGAAACAGCTTTCAACATTTCGATGTTGCTTTTTAGTATGACTGCATCTATGATCACTCATCAAATATTGGTAAGTAGAAATTATTTCATTTTGGATTAGCAAACAAATGTTCTATGTTGACAAACACAAGAAATGCATATTTTGTTCTCAACCAGTTATCATTACTCTTGTTTGTAGCCACACCCTCAATATCATAAGTTTTTGCTAAGTTTTGCACAAGAGTCTGTGTTCCAAACCTTAAGTATCTGCAGATGTTGTCACAATGCCACAACTCAACACTGTTGGCATGGGTACTTTGTAGGTCAATAGTGACTTCCTAACAACTGGGGAAGAGGACCCCGTGGGTGGAACGAACTTGCCATGTAAACTGAACTATGTTAAGCAGTATGTCCAAACCCATGGAAATATGTGAGCATGTGATGACTCTCACCATGAGTGCAAGGATAGGTCGGCAGCAGATTAACTTCATTGGAGCACTGGCCTGCTGCACTTACTGCCACTCGCTAGTAAACACTTCTGTCAGTTGGTTGGCCAAATGACATGATGTGCACCCTCTAAGGCAAGTTTCTGGACTACTCTGCTGTTCAACCCATGCCAGTTCACCTGCCTCCATTGGGGAATCCGCTGGTGGGGATACTAAAAGCACCTTCAGTTGCATCCTATATGCTCTCTAAATGGTCCACTGTGCTTCCTTCTGAACATGCTGTCAGAAGGGAGTGCCCATGTATAACATTAAGATCATCTTGCAGATCTTTTTTAACTTGATTTTAGCCTTTCTTACTGCTAAAAGTATCATTTGGCAAACTGTTTAAAACTCTTCATACAGCCTGAAAACAGATAGAGACTGCAGCTTTCACCAAAGTACCCTTCTAGTGATTTTGAAAATTAGTAAAAGAATTACTGCATTTGTATTTACGAAGGAGCCACAGAAAAACATCACTGATTGTCACTCTAAGATAATGACAATATTTTATTCACTAAATGTGTACAAAAATGTGATACATAAAGCATACACACATTTGAAGAAGAAAGTAATCTCTGCACCATTTATTTCACTGTGTAATTCCCAAATGCAGCACAGTATAAGCAACTGGAAAGTGTGCCAACTACAATTGTGAAAGTATAGCACTGTTTGTGGCTATCATAAAAACATACAAAACAAAATATTTTAATTAGTTGTCACAACACTTGAACTTCAGTTAATAAATGTTTAGCACTTTCACCCTCTATTATTTCTAACATCTTCAGTGTTACTGTAGCTGTTTTTAGTTTATTGAATTTGCTTCTCATGAGGGACTTGGTGAGAATACCTGCTGCCGCTCTGCTGAGCTGACATGTTCCAGGTTGAAAATTCCAAAGTGGAACTTTTCTCTTATAAAATGATTATTCTCATCTCTGTGTTTTGTTTGCTTATGATATTCAGGGTTCTTGATCAACCACATGGCATTTTGACAGTCCATTTACAAGGTGACATTTACTTCTTTTAGCCTTGTAATATTATCCAAAATTGACTGGACCCACATGATTTTTTTCAGCTTGACAGGAAGCTAGATATATTTCTTCCATAGCTGACAAGGCCAATACCTTCTACCTCTGAGAGTTCCAAGTTATGGTGGCTTCAGCAAGCTTAACAACAAAATCTGTGGCTGACTTCCTAGTAAGAACATTTCCTGCATAGCCTAAGTCACTAAAAGCAGATGAACAAATATCTTCACACCTTGTACTGTGTAAATCACAAACCACTGTCACTTTTAAGTACTTTAGGATTATCTTCACAGGATTCCAACATGTCTCTTCTGCAGGGCCTGTTGAAGAACATTTTTCCACGCAAGTGACTTATCGACTTATTATTTGGTGCCCTCCCTCCATGCATTTCTTGTTCATACACTTTCACCCACATCAGTTTTCTCCTCTAATTGTGATAGGTCCTGTAGAGCAAACTTCCAGCTGGTTGACAGTATGGAGCATTGATAATTTTTAAACTGAATCCTGTCAGAATACACTAGACTATCATCAACAGTTATTGCAATGACACTGGCATTCCCCATGTTGTAGTGTTCTAGCACAGCCTCCACATATGCTTACTATTTTAATAAGATGGAGTCATGTTCAAGCTGAACTATTTGCAAACTAAGGTAGTGACTAGCACTGCTGATGGTTAAGCCATATTTTTGCTCAAAATCTTTCAGCAATAGATTGATGAATTCTCTAGACTCTGATACAACCAACCCATCATCAGCGTCAATAGCTAGGATGGTCAAGCGTCCACTCCTGCCTTTTACAAAAATGCAGGGATCTGCATGCATTGTTACCAAGCTGAATTTGTTTAACACACTGATGAATCATAGATTTCATAGTATAGATGCTCTTTTGAGTATACAGATAATTGTCTTCGTGTTGCATACCATTTTCATTCCTTTCTGAAAACCCTATGGTTGTTGCATTATAATTCAGTATCAGTTTTACTGTGTAAAAATAGTTTTAATATCAAACTGCATCCTGTGCATGGCTCTGGATGCTGTGATAGATAAGATTATTCTCATTGAGTCAGATCTTTACACTGGACTTAGGTTTCAATGTAGTCCATACAATGTTGCTGTAAAAATCCTCTAACAACAAGATGAGATTTAAATGTTCCCACAGTTTCATCTGTTTTCAACTTCAGTTTGAATACCCACCTATTGCCAAGTATTTAATGATTTTTGGTAAATTCAATCACAGTCCAAGTTTCATTAAAATCAAATGTATGCATTTCTTCTTGCATGGCCTTTCTCCAATTTTATGAGTTGTTGCAGTACATACCACTTTGGCTTATTCCTATTCAATTAACAGTTTCTGTGCAGTCTTCATTGACATTCTGTTTAATAAAGTAGATTTCAGACTTTGGTTCATCTTTCAGGTGATTTAATTTCCTATTCTTCTGCCTGATTCAGGCTATCTTCTTGCATAGGCATCCCCAATGGTCTCAGATATTAGGAATAATTAATCATCTTGCTTGAAATTGTTTTTCAAATTGACGACCCTTCTATAAGTATTGTAACTTGATCTTTATGAGGGAACCAAATGTGGGATCCATTTTCCTCCAACCAGGAAACATTTTCCAGCTTTAGAATTCTATTTCTGGTCTTAGTCTCTCTCCTTTGGGACGTGTGTCTACAGCATCTGTCCAGATATCCCAAGTTTGGCCATAGATTACTGATTTTTTTATGTGTTAACCCGTGATTCTGCATTATTGTATGTACCCCTTGATTTATGAATTTAGTCCATCAGCTTTGATCACTTCAGTTCCACACCCAGTTAGTCTATCGCTAGTTTTTATTGAGTATTCCAGGTGTCTGACCACATCAGACTTACGTTTTAAGAAATACACAGTTCACCGATGGGAAGAAAGTACCACAGGCCACTATTTAACTTGCACATTGCCACACAAATCACTATGAATCAGGTCATCTGAGTTTCTTGACTCTGAATTTTTCCCACAATGCAATCCTCACATAAACTTTTATCTTCTTCCTTAAAGTGAATTTGTTCACCTTTTGAAAGTGACGAAAGTTTTGGAGTGTAAGTCTTTTGTGCCAAATCTGAAGATGTACCTCAGTAGCCGTATTTGGCTGAATAATGAAATCTTGAGCTTTATCCTATATAACTGTTCTTCACGAACAACATTATTTTTTTCCTTGAAGACATGTATGTACTTCATTTACCAAGAAGTGTGAATATGTTTACAGTAACAACACAAAAAATATTTATTACTTGCTGACATCAATGGACAATAACAGAGAAATGTGCCCTCATTTGTTTACTTCATCTGTAGATCGCTCGTAATAGCAAAGAGCTTGTGTGGAGGATATATGGTTCACAATAGTGAAGATGAACAAGTGCTCATAGCTTTTAAGGTATGTATTCTAGAGGTCATGTTTATTGGACATTTTTGTCTCATTTTAATCTATACTACCTGTTGGGTTGGCAGAAGAGCCAACACCATGTTACTGGAGGAGGCCGAAATGCACGTGTTTTAACTCACGCAGGCTGGCGTGAAGAGGGAAGAACTATACTGACGTGAGGTCTGGAACATAACAAGGAATGAGAATTCAGAAAGCGGACATAATTAGTTTCATACTTAACTTTAATCCATTAATGATGAATGTCACTCTTGACGGTACATGATTCACAATATTATCTGTTAGTAACTGAATATGGCGCCTTGCTAGGTCATAGCAAATGCTTAACTATCATCTCGGCAAATGAGAGCATATGTAGACAGTGAGCCATCGCTAGCAAAGTCGGCTGTACAACTGGGGTGAGTGCTAGGGAGTCTCTCTAGACTAGATCTGCCTTGTGGCGGCACTCGGTCTGCAATCACTGATAGTGGCGACTCTATACTAACGGACCGCGGCCGATTTAAAGGCTACCACATAGCAAGTGTGGTGTCTGGCGGTGACACCACACTACCACCTTCCAAAGTGTGCAACATCTTTTTAACACTTTGTGTAGGGAATAGGAATTGATCAAAAACTGAATAGTGTGGGACTCCCTTTGTGATTTCATCCCACAGATGTTGTCTCCTTCCAACACTGGAAGGAGACAAGTAACCCTTCTGGAATCTGAACTTTGATGTGCCAAGTTAGTTTATTTTTAATCGTTTCTAATTAAATATGAGACTTCCCTTGGGTACATTACTTTTTCAAATATTTTGGAAAAATAAATCAGTAAGGAAATTCGAAATCAGTCAGTGGAAGAGAAATCTGTCCAAATGCTCATTAGCCATGATGATGTTGAAATAGAAAGTGGTAAAGCAAAGGCAAAATACTAAATGATGTCTTTTGAAATTGCTTCTCTGGAGAAGATGATAATGCATTTCCTACATTCAGTCATTGGGTGCATACAAAAACAGTACTTGAGAGGGTGCCTGTTGGATTCCATATTGAATATGTGGAGGAACTGGTCCATAGCATCAGTATACTGTAGACTACTTTATCAATGAAGCATGCCACTTAACTGAAAAAAGACATACATCATTTCAGTATGTTTTACCCTGGCAAGAAAAGTGACACAAGTCAAAAAACAGCATCTTTAGTTTAAGTCACTGAAAAGTGCATGTGAAGTACCCTAAGGTGCATTAAAAATATAACGGAATTCACTGCCAACAATACTCACTTGAAATTTAATAGAAGCTTATACTATATTAATGTAAGTTTTATAGAGTTAATACTTGAAGTCAAGTTTTCTGAAGTATTGCATTTTGGAGTTATGCTACTCTTCATGCCACTTTGTGATATAAAAAAGAAAAAAAAGAAAGTGTCACACAAAACTGATATTTGGAACTATATATATCTCTCACTGATGTAAATTTTTTTTCAGGAGTACAGAATATATATTGTGTTTGCAAGTGACAACTTTTCTGGAGACCATACAATTCCTATGTAGGGTTGCACCTAGTTTCCACAAGCACCAACTATCAGGTTGCTCTGTTCATTCATAAGATCCAGATTGCAGTAGGTTACAAACCGCAAGTTAATGACAATTTTTCTTGATTTTCTTTAAGCCTTTGATACAGACATACACCTTTGTCAAGTAAAAAAAATATTTGCTTACAGAACATCCAAACAGATAAGCTGTTGGACTGTTGCTGTGCCCCAGTGGCAAGTCACCACATTTCTGTTTTATGTAGTTGATATAAATGTCAACTAATAGCCCAACCTAACTACTCCCCAGTGGCAAGTCACCTTGTTGTTGGTAGAGCTTGTTGAAGGTAAAGTGGTTACAATATAATACACATGTAAATATTTCTGTAAGTTCAAAGGTCTCTGTAGTTCCAATTTACCTCTCAGGAGCACAAACTCAAAATGGGATCATTTTGAAACATACACACCAGTTATATAAACATAAATGAAGGCTACCCCGAAGTGGATAATGTACCTTGCTCTGACAAAATTTGTATTAGGTTTGACATTGAATACATTACTGAATCAAATCTTTCCTAGCAGACATGCTCAGAGAATCAACCACAAAGCAAGAGTTGGACAGGAGTGCAGATCATAAGAAGGGTAAAAGAATGGATAAAGAGATTTATAAACCAAAGTGTATTTCTGTGACAGGATTCTTGAGTACACTCTAAGCTCATATATAATAACTTCCTTTGTGGTAAAGAAGTTTTTGACAAAGAGTTAACATGTGTTTTTCACGTGATATCGTATACATAGAATGAGCAGTTTCTAACATTAATTTTAATTATTATCATATGCAGTGGTACTAAATGAAATCTGGGCAATCATACAGAATGTTTGTTTATTTAATTAAATATGCATTTATTTCAATTGGCAGAGTTAGTACCTGTAGATCCCCTCTTACATCTAGCCAGACATCCATAGTGAGCTAACATTACAATATACTTAATATAATAATAATAATAATAATAATAATAATAATAATAATAAGCCAAATAGGCAATGCTAAAACTTGGAAGGGATGCATAGAAGTGCTATACAAGGGAAACAAATTTGAATTTAATATTATAGAAAGAGAAAAGGTGTAAGATGATATGAAGTGGAAGATACGATATTGCAAGAAGAGTGTGACACAGCACTGAGAGGTGTAAACTGAAACAGGGCACCTGGAGTAGATGACATTTTGTCAGACTTATTTTGATCCTTGAAAGAATGTACCGCAGAATACTATCCCACAAGGTATGCAAGATGTATGAGAAATGACCATATTTCTGTAAATACATAATAATTCCAATTACAAAGAAGGTGGGTGCAGACAGGTATGAATATTATCAAACCATCAGTTTCATAAGTTATGGTTGCACAATACTGACAAGAATTGGAAAAATTGGTTGCTGTTGACTCCAGAGAATATCAGTTTAGATTCCAGAGAAATGGAGGATCACATAAGGCAGTAATGATCCTATGATTTAGAGAAAGCTTTTGACAATATTGACTTGAAGGTACTCTTTGAAATTATGAGGGATAAAATACAGATATTGAAAGTTTATCTACAAAGCTATACAGAAACCAGACCTCAGTTATAAGAGCTGGAGGACATTAGTGAAAGCAGTACTAGTAGTTGAGAAGGTGTGAGGCAGGTTTGTAGCCTGTCTTCTGTGTTTCCAGAATGAGATTTTCACTCTGCAGTGGAGTGTGAGCTGTTATGAAACTTCCAGGAAGATTAAAACTGTGTGCCAGACTGAGACTCGAACTTGGGACCTTTGCCTTTCGCGGGCAAGTGCTCTTCCAACTGAGCTACCCAAGCACAACTCATGCCCCGTCCATCAGCATTACTTCAGGCGGAATCTCGTCTCCTAACTTCCAAACTTCAAAGGAGAGCTTCTGTAAAGTTTGGAAGGTAGGAGATGAGATACTGACCAAAGTAAAGCGGTGAGGATGGGGTGTGAGTTGTGCTTGGGTAGCTCAGTTGGTAGAGCACTTGCCTGCAGAAGGCAAAGGTCCCGAGTTCGAGTCTTGGTCTGGCACACAGTTTTAATCTGCCAGGAAGTTTCACATCAGTGCACACTCCACTGCAGAGTTAAAATCTCATTCTTGAAACATCCTCCAGGCTATGGCTAAGCCATGTCTCTGCAGTATCCTTTCTTTCAGGAGTGCTAGTTCTGCAAGGTTTGCAGGAGAGCTTCTGTAAAGTTTGGAAGGTAGGAGATGAGTTACTGACCAATGTAAAGCGGTGAGGATGGGGTGTGAGTTGTGCTTGGGTAGCTCAGTTGGTAGAGGACTTGCCTGCAGAAGGCAAAGGTCCCGAGTTCGAGTCTCGGTCCAGCACACAGTTTTAGTCTGCCAGGAAGTGTCTTCTATGTTTTTTGTACTGTATATTGAGCAAGTAGTAATAAAAAGCTGGAAGAAATTTGGAAAGAAAATTAAAGTTCAGAGAAGAAATACAAAAAGTGAGATTTGGTGATTACATTGTAATTTATTTATTTATTTATTATAGTTTTACACCTATGATTCCATAGGACCAAACTGAGGAGCAAATCTCCATATCATGGAATGAGTCAGTGCATCAGTTAACATATACATCTACATCTATGTGTACATGGTTACTCTGCAATTCACACGTAAGTGCCTGGCAGAAGGTTCATCGAACCATTTTCATACTACTTCTCTACCATTCCACTCTCGAATGGTACGTGGTAAAAAGGAACACCTAAATCTTTCCATTTGAGCTCTGATTTCTCTTATTTTATTATGATCATCATTTCTCCCTACGTAGGGGTTGTCAACAAAATATTTTTGCATTTGGAAGAGAAAGTTGGTGATTGAAATTTCGTAAATATATCTTGCTGCAAAGAAAACCACATTTGTTTCAGTGATTGCCACCACAACTCATGTATCATATCAGTGGCACTCCACTCTCACCCCTATTGGGTGATAACATGAAATGAGCTGCCCTTCTTTGCACTTTTTCGATGTCCTCCGTCAATCCTACCTGGTAAGGATCCCACACCACGCAGCAATATTCCAGCAGAGGACAGACAAGTGTAATGTAGGCTGTCTCTTTAGTGGGTTTGCCGCATCTTCTAAGTGTTCTGCTAACAAAGCGCAGTCTTTGTTTCGCCTTCCCCACAATATTATCTATGTGGTCTTTCCAATTTAAATTACTCGTAATTTTAATTCCTAGGTATTTAGTTGAATTGACAGCTCTTGGATTTGTGCGATTTATCATATACCCAAAATTTTTTGGATTTCTTTTAGTACCCACATGGATGACCTCGCACTTTTCTTCTTTGTTTAGTGCCAATTGCCACTTTCCACACCATATGGAAATTCTCTCTAGATCATTTTGTAATTGTAATTGATTGATGATTTTACTAGATGGTAAATTACAGTGTCATCTGCAAACAGTCTAAGGGGGCTGCTCAGATTATCACTTAGATCATGTATGTAAATCAGAAACAGCAGAGGGCCTTTGACACTACCTTGTGGAACATTATATCTCTTCTGTTCTACTGGATGATTTACCATCTGTCACTAAGAACTGTGACCTCTCTGAGAAGAAATCATGAATCCAGTCACACAACTGAGACGATACTCCATATTCACTCAATTTCATTAATAGTTGCTTGTGAGGAACAGTATCAAAAGCCTTTTTGGAAATATAGGAATATGGAATCGATCTGACATCCCTTGTCAAGAGCACTCATTACTTCATGGGAATAAAGAGCTAGCTGCGTTGCACAAGAATGATATTTTCTGAATCTGTGTTGGTTATGTGTCAATAAGTCATTTTCTTCAAGGTGATTCATGATATTCGAGTACAGTATATGCTCCAAAATTCTTCTGCAAATTGAGGTCAGTGATATGGGTGTGTAATTCAGTTTGTTACTCCTATTTCCTTTCTTGAATATTGGTGTGACCTGTGCTACTTTCCAGTCTTTAGAAACGGACCTTTCGTCAAGTGAGTGGTTGTATATGATTGCCAAGAAAGGTGCTATTGTGTCTGCGTACTCTGATAAGGAACCTGACTGGTATACCATCTGGACCAGAAGACTTGCCTTTCTTAATTGACTTGAGTTGTTTTGCAACACCTAAGATATCTACTTTTATGCCACTCATGCTAACAGCTGTTCTGGTTTCGAATTCTGGAGTATTTACTTCGTCTTCTTTCATGAAGGAATTAACATCAGAAAAGTAATAATAGATCAAATAAAATGTACATGAATCCCATGCAGATGACAACCTGTGAGTATACATTAGCATAATGAACAACATAACACAAGAAGTAGTGTAATTTCTTTTTGGGAACTTCCTGACAGAATAGGACTGAGCCCTGAGGAAATTCTTCAGTTTAAACCTGAAAGCATGAGGATTACTGCTAAGATTTTTTAAAATTCTTGTGGTGTCTTATTGGAAATGGATGCAGCAGAATACTGCATGGCTTTCTGCACAAAAGCCAAGGAGGTCCGATCCAAATGAAGACTGGCTTTCTGCCTAATATTAACTGACTGTTGCTGAATGCTGCTAGTTATTGGGAATAACCTTATTTTGTTAGCAGCAAGTGACATTGAACAAAATAAATAGTAAGAGGTTCTTGAAGTTACTCCACGTATTGTTCAAACTACTCACTTCTGAGCCAAAAATACATTTTATGCATGGGGAGATTTAACCCAGAATGTAATTCCACATGACATAAGTGAATGAAAATAAGCAAAGTAGACTAATTTTCATGTTGGACTACCACCTACTGCAAATACTGCTCTAATCTATGTAAAATGCAACGTCCTGACTGACCGACTTATCACCGCCCAGCCCAAACTGCTAAGGATAGAAACTTGAAATTTGGAGACGGTGTTGATCTTATACTGTAGGTGTAATTTGAGAAGAGATTTTGTAAAATTCCACTCCTAAAAGGATTAAATAGGGAATGGAAGTTTTTTTGAAAATTTGTTGCTATTAAGGCAATTTTGAAGCTAGACCTACGAAAATTGGTATTTGGTTTCTCAGTCAGATATTAAAAAAAAAAAAAAAAAATGTTTTAGCATTTTTGGAAATGCAGCCACTAAGGAGGTAAAATAGTTTTTCTGAAAATAAATCATGATTAAAGAACCAATGAAGCATTTTAAAGCTACATCTATAAAAAATAGTATTTGACTCAGTTGGAAAAAGAAGAACTATGTGATTTACTAATTTTGGAAATTCAATCCCTAAGGAGGCAAAACACAGGATGAAAATTTTTTAAGAAAATATTTCCTTATAATAATTTTTTTTAAAGCTGAATCTATGAAAACTGGTATTTTACTATTCAGTTAGCTATAATGAAATGCATGTTGTGGGATGAAAGTTTCTACAGAAACATCACTACAAGAATACAACCACCTATCAGAATTGCATTTTTGATCAGAAGTACATTCAGAAAAGACCCTGTTCTATGGCCTTAATTAGCTTTAGGTGTTGCAGTTTGCGAACGAAAAAAGAAAAAGAAAAAGGAAAAAAAAAAAAAAAAAACACTGTGCAGATCATACAGTCTAAGTCGGTGGAAGCAGTTGGCACTAAGCTAGTGATAACTGGTAAATATAGCAGTATTCAGTTTTTGAACAAGATCTTCAACATTTACTTTCCATGACAGCTTTCCATCTATCTGAACACAAAGGAATTTTGATAGTTCAGACTCACAAATCACGTGCTCATTCTGTATAATAAAAATGTTAGTTTTAATTGAATTGTTCATTAAAAACTGTAAAAACTGAGTTTAAATGTGATTTTGCATGAATTTATTTTCTACAAGCCATGAACTTATGCCTTGAACAGCTCTATCTGATACATTGTTCTACTCAAAATCCTTCACTTCTAAGCTAGTGTCGTTAGCAAACAGAAATATTTTAGAATCACCTGTCATATTGGAAGGTATTAAAGAGTAGACACAGCGGAGGCACTCTGGTAGCTATGCCACTATGCTAGGCTAGCTGTTGGCAGACAATGTAGAAACAATTAATACATCTACTAATCCCCAGGTGGCATATGCCATCATTGGATCAAAACTGATGTCATCTTGCTGGATTTACTACTTTTAGATGCACTTGTGTTTCCCACAGCCAACTGAGCAAGTTTGAAAGGGGTGAAATTGCGGCCTTCCAAGTGATAGCATGGTTCTTTTGGAGAACTGCCATACAAGTTCGTCATGCTGCGTCAGATGTGCAATGATGCTGATATCAGTGATCATGTAAACATTCTCACACCTGTAGGTGAGGTTCTTGACATGCATGCAGCACAGATCCCCACAAGGATCATTGTATTGCAAGACATCTTCATGTACATGATTACTCTGCAATTCACATTTAAGTGCTTGGCAGAGGGTTCATCGAACCTCAATCATACTATCTCCCTACCATTCCACTCCCGAACAGCACGCGGAAAAAACAAACACCTAAACCTTTCTGTTCGAGCTCTTATTTCTCTTATTTTATTTTGATGATCATTCCTACCTATGAAGGTTGGGCTCAACAAAATATTTTTGCATTCAGAAGAGGAAGTTGGTGACTGAAATTTCATAAATAGATCTCACCATGACGAAAAACGTCTTTGCTTTAATAACTTCCATCCCAACTCACGTATCATATCTGCCACAATCTCTCCCCTATTACGTGATAATACAAAATGAGCTGCCCTTTTTTGCACCCTTTCGATATCCTCCGTCAATCCCACCTGGTAAGATCTCACACTGCGCAACAATATTCTAACAGAGGATGAACGAGTGTAGTGTAAGCTGTCTCTTTAATGGACTTGTTGCATCTTGTAAGTGTCCTGCCAATGAAACGCAACCTTTGGCTCGCCTTCCCCACAATATTATCAATGTGGTCTTTCCAACTGAAGATGTTTGTAACTTTAACACCCAGTTACTTAGTTGAATTGACAGCCTTGAGAATTGTACTATTTATCGATTAATCGAATTCCAATGGATTTCTTTTGAAACTCATCTGGATCACCTCACACTTTTCGTTATTTAACATCAACTGCCACCTGCCACACCATTCAGCAATCTATTCTAAATCGCTTTGCAACTGATACTGGTCTTTGGATGACCTTACTAGACAGTAAATTACAGCATCATCTGTGAACAACCTAAGAGAACTGCTCAGATTGTCACCCAGGTCATTTATATAGATCAGGAACAGCAGAAGTCCCAGGACGCTTCCCTGGGGAACACCTGATATCACTTCAGTTTTACTCCATGATTTGCCGTCTATTACTACGAACTGTGACCTTACTGACAGGAAATCACGAATCCAGTCGCACAGCTGAGACAATACCCCATAGGCCAGCAGCTTGAATAGAAGTCGCTTGTGAGGAACAGTGTCAAAAGCTTTCCGGAAATCTAGAAATACGGAATCAACTTGAGATCCCCTGTCGATAGCGGCCATTACTTCGTGCGAATAAAGAGCTAGCTGCGTTGCACAAGAACAATGTTTTCTGAAACCATGCTGATTATGTATCAATAGATTGTTCCCTTCGAGGTAATTCATAATGTTTGAATACAGTATATGCTTCAAAACCCTACTGCAAACTGACGTCAATGATATAGGTCTGTAGTTCGATGGATTACACCTACTACCCTTCTTAAACACTGGTGCGACCTGCACAATTTTCCAATCTGGAGGTACAGATCTATCGGTGAGTGAGTGGCTGTATACACTCCTGGAAATTGAAATAAGAACACCGTGAATTCATTGTCCCAGGAAGGGGAAACTTTATTGACACATTCCTGGGGTCAGATACATCACATGATCACACTGACAGAACCACAGGCACATAGACACAGGCAACAGAGCATGCACAATGTCGGCACTAGTACAGTGTATATCCACCTTTTGCAGCAATGCAGGCTGCTATTCTCCCATGGAGACGATCGTAGAGATGCTGGATGTAGTCCTGTGGAACGGCTTGCCATGCCATTTCCACCTGGCGCCTCAGTTGGACCAGCGTTCGTGCTGGACGTGCAGACCGCGTGAGACGACGCTTCATCCAGTCCCAAACATGCTCAATGGGGGACAGATCCGGAGATTTTGCTGGCCAGGGTACTTGACTTACACCTTCTAGAGCACGTTGGGTGGCACGGGATACATGCGGACGTGCATTGTCCTGTTGGAACAGCAAGTTCCCTTGCCGGTCTAGGAATGGTAGAATGATGGGTTTGATGACGGTTTGGATGTACCGTGCGCTATTCAGTGTCCCCTTGATGATCACCAGAGGTGTACGGGCAGTGTAGGAGATCGCTCCCCACACCACGATGCCGGGTGTTGGCCCTGTGTGCCTCGGTCATATGCAGTCCTGATTGTGGCGCTCACCTGCACGGCGCCAAACACGCATACAACCATCATTGGCACCAAGGCAGAAGCGACTCTCATCGCTGAAGACGACACGTTCTCCATTCGTCCCTCCATTCACGCCTCTCGCGACACCACTGGAGGCGGGCTGCACGATGTTGGGGCGTGAGCGGAAGACGGCGTAACGGTGTGCGGGACCGTAGCCCAGCTTCATGGAGACAATTGCGAATGGTCCTCGCCAATACCCCAGGAGCAACAGTGTCCCTAATTTGCTGGGAAGTGGCAGTGCGGTCCCCTACGGCACTGCGTAGGATCCTACGGTCTTGGCGTGCATCCGTGCGTCGCTGTGGTCCGGTCCCAGGTCGACGGGCACGTGCACCTTCCGCCGACCACTGGCGACAACATCGATGTACTGTGGAGACCTCACACCCCACGTCTTGAGCAATTCGGCGGTACGTCCACCCGGCCTCCTGCATGCCCACTACACGCCCTTGCTCAAAGTCCGTCAACTGCACATACGGTTCACGTCCACACTGTCGCGGCATGCTACCAGTGTTAAAGACTGCGATGGAGCTCCGTATGCCACGGCAAACTGGCTGACACTGACGGCGGCGGTGCACAAATGCTGCGCAGCTAGCGCCATTCGAAGGCCAACACCGCGGTTCCTGGTGTGTCCACTGTGCCGTGCGTGTGATCATTGCTTGTACAGCCCTCTCGCAGTGTCCGGTGCAAGTATGGTGGGTCTGACACACTGGTGTCAATGTGTTCTTTTTTCCATTTCGAGGAGTGTATGATTGCTAAGCAGAGAGCTATTGTATCAGCATAATCTGTAAGGAACCTAATCAGTATACAATCTGGACCTGAAGACTTGCTCGTATCAAGTGATTTGAGTTGCTTCGCAACCTCTAAGGTATCTACTTCTAAGAAACTCATGCTAGCAGCTGTTCGTGTTTCAAATTCTGGAATATTCCATTCGTCTTCCCTGGTGATGGAATTTCGGAAAACTGCATTCAATAACTCCGCGTTAGCAGCACAGTCGTCGGTAACAGTACCATCGGCACTGCGCAGCGAAGGTATTGACTGCGTCTTGCCACTTGTGTACTTTACATATGACCAGAATTTCTTCGGATTTTCTACCAAATTTCAAGACAATGTTTCATTGTGGAACCTAGTAAAGGCATCTCGCATTGAAGTCTGTGCCAAATTTCGCGCGTCTGTAAATTTTAGCTAATCTTCGGGATTTCGCGTTCTTCTGAACTTCGCATGCTTTTTCCATTGTGTCTGCAACAGCGTTCGGACCTGTTTTGTGTATCATGGGTGATCAGTTCCATCTCTTACCAATTTATGAGGTATGAATCTCTCAATCGCTGTTGCTACTATATCTTTGAATTTGAGCCACATCTCGTCTACATTTGCATAGTCAGTTCAGAAGGAATGGAGATTGTTTCTTAGGAAGGCTTCTAGTGACACTTCATCCGCTTTTTTAAATAAAATTATTTTGCATTTGTTTCTGGTGGATTTGGAAGAAACGGTATTGAGCCTAGCTACAATGACCTTGTGATCACTAATCCCTGTATCAGTCATGATGCTTTCTATTAGCTCTGGATTATTTGTGGCTAAGAGGTCAAGTGTGTTTTCACAACTATTTACAATTTGCATGGGTTTGTGGACTAACTGCTCAAAATAATTTTCAGAGAAAGCATATAGGACAATCTTGGAAGATGTTTTCTGCCTACCCTCTGGTTTTGAACAAGTATTTTTGCCAACATATTGAGGGAAGGTTGAAGTCCCCACCACCTATAACTGTATGAGGGGGGTATTTATTTGTTATGAGACTCAAATTTTCTCTGAACTGTTCAGCAACTATATCATCGGAGTCTGGGGATCGGTAGAAGGAGCCAATCGTTAACTTAGTTCGGCTGTTAAGTATAACCTCCACCCATACCAATCCGCACGGAGTATCTACTTCGACTTCACTACAAGATAAACCACTACTGACAGGTACAAACACTCCACCACCAATTCTGCCTAATCTATCTTTCCTGAACACCGTCTGAGAATTTGTAAAAATTTCTGCAGGACTTATTTCAGGCTTTAGCCAGCTTTCTGTATTTATAATGATTTCAGCTTCTGTGCATTCTATTAGCACTTGAAGCTCAGGGACTTTCTCAGCACAACTACATCAATTTACAACTACAATTCCGACTGTTCCTTTATTCAAGGAAGTCCTGTATTTGCCATGCATCCTTTAATGTTGCAGCCCACCCCGTACTTTCCCGAGGCCTTCTAACCAAAAAAACTGCCCAGTCCATACCACACAGCCTCCGCTACCCGTGTAGCTGCCAGCTGATTGTAGTGAACTCCTGACGTATTCAGCGGAACCTGAAACCCCACCACCCTATGGTGTAAGTCAAGGAATCTGCAGCCAACACGGTCGCAAAACCGTCTGAGCCTCTGATTCAGACCCTCCACCCGGCTCTGCACCAAAGGTCTGCAGTTGGTTCTGTCAACTATGCTGCAGATGGTGAGCTGTGCCTTCATCTCATAAGCAAGACCGGCAGCCTTCACCAAATCAGATAGCCGCTGGAATCCAGAGAATTTCCTCAGATCCAAAGCAACACATATCATTAGTGCCGACATGTGCCACCACCTGCAGCTGGCTGCACCCTGTGCTCTTCATGGCATCCGGAAGGATCCTTTCCACATCAGGAATGACTCCACCTGGAATGCACATGGAGTAAACACTGGATTTCTTCCCCTCCTTAGCCACCATATCCCTAAGGGGCTCCATTACGCGCCTAACATTGGAGCTCCCAACTGCCCATAAACCCACCCTCTGCGATTGGCCGGACCTTGAAGGCTGAGAATCACCCTCTGAAGCAGGGCAGGCAGCTGCATCTGGCTCAGCCAGAGACAGTACCTGAAACCTGTTTGTCAGACGCACCGGGGAGGCTTTCTGATCTGCCTCCAGGGACATCTTTCGCTACCTGCCACGCCTTGGAACGACCTCCCAATCAACCACAGGCGAGGGCTCAGCCTCACTGCGGGCAGCAACCGGGGCAACCACAGTGGCAGACCGATCTGGGGACAGATGGGACGAGGTTGACATCCCCGTGATACCCAAGTCCGGCCCCCCAAAGACCAACTGTGGCAGATCATACAGCTGCCTCATTACAGATAAGAGAGTTTGTGAGCCCAGATGTGTTAACATGAACTGTTGCAAACCAGTTATCAGCAGATGGTCTATGGGCATGTACACTTCTAGCCTGTCTTCCATTCATGCCACAGTGTAAAAGTGTATGGCTCAACTGATGTTGTCACTGAATTACTTGGAAGATGGAACTGCACACCATTGTCTGCAGCAATGAAATCAGATCCTGCCTGCATGCAGTGATGGTAATTTGCACATATAATGGAAACCTGGTGAGCACTACCTTGTAGTCTGCATTCGTCTGAGACACACTTGGCCCATCCCAGGCCTTACGATGTCGGATGTGATAAGCCACAACTCTCAAATCACCTTTGGTGTTTCTAGAGGGGACACTAACCAGTGCTTGGTGGTGCAGAATGTTGATAGACCTATTCTTTTTCTAGTCTTGCAACAGGGAGATGTTGTGTTGTTCCAGCAGGGTAATGCTTGCCCACACACTGCCCTTGAAACTCAATGTGCTCTGCAAGATGTGCAGTAACTTCCCTGGTGAGCACAATCTCCAGACTGGTCTTCGATAGAGAACATATTGGATATGATGGGATGAGGAGTGATTCGTGCAACTCATCAGCCAACAACTCTTACAGACTTTCATGAACAGGTTGAGCAGGCATGGCATAATATACCCTAGGACAGCATTCATTATCTGTATAATTGATTGGACTCCATAGTCAGTGCCTTTGTTGCCTGTGGAGGCTATGTCACGTACTAATGGCAGCATGAGTTGACACCTGGTACCTCAGAACTGCTTGTGCTACTAATCTGTAAATGTGATCGTTTCATGTACTCCATATGCACTGTTGCAATTGGAAATAACCATGCCTCAGCCAGATGCCACTTCCCTCTCTGATTACTGTGGAGAATGACCTTTTGCTGTCTGTTCTCAAAGTATGAGAGGAATGAACCATGACCTACTCCTCTTTTTCCAGACTGGTAAAAGTCCAACTTCTGCAGTAATTTGTGATCAACACTGTCAAATGCCTTAGTTAAATCAAAGACGATGCCTATTGTTCACAACCTTTTTGTTTAAGCTGTCCAGTGTCTCACTGAAAAAAGAAAATGTTGCATTTTCTGTTGTTAAACGTCTTCTGAAACCAATCTTTATTTCTGACAACAAACATGTGTGAACTGAAATGATCAATTACATACATAGCCTTTTCAACAACTTTTGCAAACACCAATGACATAGAAATAGGTTTCCTTTTCTCTAAAGTAGTTTGAGTACTTTAATCATTCACAAAACTAACCATTCCTAAAGGAAAAGTTACAAATGTGGCTAAGTAGTGAGCTAACGTATGGAGCACAATGTTTAATATCCTCCTAGATACACTACAATATCTGTATAGCCCTTAGTCTTCAGCAGTTTAATTGTTGACTCAATCTTGTCAATATCATGGGGCTGTTATTTCAGACTCGAAATCTGGAAGTCTTGGAAAGCCTTTCTTTAATAGAGTTATATGATTTCCTGTAGAAACTGAGTTTTTATTTAATTCACCAGCTATATTCAGAAAATAATTGGACATATCAGTAAAAAAAAAATGTTTACCATGTATTGGCTTTATATCGTTGACCTTGAGCTGTTGGTCAGACACTTCCTTCGTGACTGAGCATTTTGCATAAGACATGCTTTTTGCCTTCCTAATAACATTTTAAGGACCTTACATTACTGTCTGTAGTCAACCCTAACATTCTGAGACAATTCCCACTTTGTTCTACATGATTCTTTATCCATTAGTCAGCTGTCCAGGTCAACTATTAGTGCCAGCACTCTGTTTTAAATGTTCTAATGGAAAGCAACTTTCCAGGCACATGAGAAATATGTTGAGAAAAGCACTGTACACTCCTGTTTGGAAAAAGTGAAACACATAGACTGAGAGATGTGCTTGCCATGAAATTTATTCCACCATTTGGGGAAATGACACTAATGATTAGTACTACAGACCTGCCCACTCACTGTCACCATAGAAATTCAGAATTGAGTAGCACCACCATGTGCTGCAATCAGAACTGTTAGACATCATGGCATATAATCAGAGTGTCTGGATGTGCTGTTGAGGAATACTCTGCCACATGGTTTGTAGGTGTGTCCACAAAGCATCAACTATAGCTACAGGAGGACATGAATGAACAAGCTAGTGGCCAACCATATCCCAAATATGGTCAATGGGTGACATTTCAGGCAAACACATGGGCCAGGAAAGCAGAGGTATCTGTCATTCTTCGAAGGAGAATTGCACATTCCTTGCCACATGCTGCCAGGTGTAACAATGCTGAAATATGTCTTGTGTAATGGCCTGCAGGAGGGGCAGAGCCTTGGACTGTAAACTCCCTGATGTACCAGTAGCTGTTCAGATTACTACTCTCAAGACATAGGAGGCAAGATTGTGTGTTATAGGCAGTGGTACCACAAGCCATCACAACTGATGTTTGTCCACTATGCTGCTCAACAATACAGTGTGCCCGATTGAGTTCACCATGGTGGCTCAATACCTGCGCAGCCATCACAGTGTGACAAGTTGAAGCAGGACTCATCTGAAAATGCTACATTTTGCCACTCATCACACAAGTGTTGGCTTTCATATGCCCATTGCAGTCAGCAGCATTGTGGGTTCTGGTCAATGGAAGTTGACAAAACGGCATGCATGCCACCCACAGGAGATAACATCAGACCATTGATGCAACCATGTATACACCCACTGCAGTGTTCCAAAGTTGCACCAACATTGTGGATGAAGCTGTTCTGTCTGTTACGACCAACCAGACAATATGGTAGTCATCTTGTGCAGTGGTCACATGGTGTCTTCCAGTACCCTGTTGGCACTGTGTACAGCCCTCTTCTCTCCACTGGTTCCACATACGCTTCACTGTTGAAGCAATGTGCCTTTACAAGCCACAATGTCACTTGTGATTTCGTAGACTTTCCCGGCGTAATAACTGCTGATATTCTTCACGGGTTTGCAGCCGGATCATTTCGTCCTCCAGACACAATATTTCGGCGGACCAGCTGGCCGCCATCCTCAGGTGAGTTTATGCTGGTGCACTGCCTCGCCGGAACTGAGTTCCAGCCACAACGACGGAAACCTTTATACACCACAAACCGTTCACCGCGCATGCGCGAGAAGATAGCGCCTCCTGGCGGTAAGAAGACACGCAGCGCACCGGTGGAGAAAGACGGCGGAAACGATAAATCGCATCAGGAAGGATCCAAAGATCGAAAAGAAGAACGTTTTTGTTTAATGTCCGACAACATCGGATTCCATATTTTGCTTAGAGGAAAACCTCTATCCCTGTTAATAATATTGCTTGCTAATCTGATTTCAATAGATTCTTTAAGAATACATTCCCAATAGCGAGAGGCAGGAGAGATCAATTGTGTCCTGTCGTACATCATTCTGTGTCCCTCGTTAAGGCAATGTTCCGCCACTGCAGATTTCTCGGGCTGGAGCAACCGAGTGTGCCGATGATGTTCCACACACCGGTCCTTAATCGTTCGAATAGTCTGACCAATGTACTTCTTTCCACAGTGACACGGGATTTCATATACACCGGGTTTCCTCAAACCCAAATTATCCTTAACTGAGCCGAGAAGGGCTCTAGTCTTGGCCACCGGCGTAAAAACACTTTTAATATCATATCTCCTTAGAATTCTTGAAATTTTAGATGATATACTTCCCGCAAAGGGTAAATAAGCAACAGCTACAAAAGTATCCTCTATAGGCTCGCGTGACGGACCAAACTGAAGAGCACGGCATATTTGTTGTTCCGTATATCCATTCTGTTTGAAAACAGTTTTCAAATGGTCAAGTTCTTCTTTCAAATGTTCCTCGTCAGAAATGGCATAAGCTCTTTTTACCAAAGTCCGCAAAACTCCACTACGTTGGTGTGGTGGATGACAGCTGGTCGCATGAAGATAACGGTCAGTATGAGTAGGCTTCCGATACACACTGTGTCCGAAAGTCCCATCGTCCTTTCTTTCAACCAAAACATCAAGAAATGGAAGTTTGCCATCACTTTCAATTTCCATGGTAAACTGAATGCTCGGATGTAGACAATTAAAGTGATCCAAAAAACGATTCAAGGCATCAATTCCATGCGGCCAAACCATAAAAATGTCATCAACATATCTGAAAAAACACTTAGGTTTAAGAAACGAAGTTTTGAGTGCCATGTCCTCAAAGTCTTCCATAAAAAGGTTAGCGACTATGGGGGAGAGGGGACTCCCCTCTCCCCCATAGTCGCTAACCTTTTTATGGAAGACTTTGAGGACATGGCACTCAAAACTTCGTTTCTTAAACCTAAGTGTTTTTTCAGATATGTTGATGACATTTTTATGGTTTGGCCGCATGGAATTGATGCCTTGAATCGTTTTTTGGATCACTTTAATTGTCTACATCCGAGCATTCAGTTTACCATGGAAATTGAAAGTGATGGCAAACTTCCATTTCTTGATGTTTTGGTTGAAAGAAAGGACGATGGGACTTTCGGACACAGTGTGTATCGGAAGCCTACTCATACTGACCGTTATCTTCATGCGACCAGCTGTCATCCACCACACCAACGTAGTGGAGTTTTGCGGACTTTGGTAAAAAGAGCTTATGCCATTTCTGACGAGGAACATTTGAAAGAAGAACTTGACCATTTGAAAACTGTTTTCAAACAGAATGGATATACGGAACAACAAATATGCCGTGCTCTTCAGTTTGGTCCGTCACGCGAGCCTATAGAGGATACTTTTGTAGCTGTTGCTTATTTACCCTTTGCGGGAAGTATATCATCTAAAATTTCAAGAATTCTAAGGAGATATGATATTAAAAGTGTTTTTACGCCGGTGGCCAAGACTAGAGCCCTTCTCGGCTCAGTTAAGGATAATTTGGGTTTGAGGAAACCCGGTGTATATGAAATCCCGTGTCACTGTGGAAAGAAGTACATTGGTCAGACTATTCGAACGATTAAGGACCGGTGTGTGGAACATCATCGGCACACTCGGTTGCTCCAGCCCGAGAAATCTGCAGTGGCGGAACATTGCCTTAACGAGGGACACAGAATGATGTACGACAGGACACAATTGATCTCTCCTGCCTCTCGCTATTGGGAATGTATTCTTAAAGAATCTATTGAAATCAGATTAGCAAGCAATATTATTAACAGGGATAGAGGTTTTCCTCTAAGCAAAATATGGAATCCGATGTTGTCGGACATTAAACAAAAACGTTCTTCTTTTCGATCTTTGGATCCTTCCTGATGCGATTTATCGTTTCCGCCGTCTTTCTCCACCGGTGCGCTGCGTGTCTTCTTACCGCCAGGAGGCGCTATCTTCTCGCGCATGCGCGGTGAACGGTTTGTGGTGTATAAAGGTTTCCGTCGTTGTGGCTGGAACTCAGTTCCGGCGAGGCAGTGCACCAGCATAAACTCACCTGAGGATGGCGGCCAGCTGGTCCGCCGAAATATTGTGTCTGGAGGACGAAATGATCCGGCTGCAAACCCGTGAAGAATATCACCACAATGTCACTTAATGACAGACATGCCTCCTGGAGACCAATCATTCTGCCCCGTTTAAATGCCCTCGCATGCCAATATTCCACCCTGTGATGTTGGTGAGGCATAGTGGCACTTGGTTACATATTTCCACTTTGTGTGATGGCTCTGCACAGATTCAGCATTGCATAACAGTGACCTGTCCAGTCACACAAATGAGGGTGCCATTGAGCCTACATGGAAGCCACCTCTCTGTCATTTAAATCAGTTATTATGGTTCCACTGTTCTACACATCCACTTGCTGTGTCATGTTGCAGACTATTACTTTTGAGTTGTCTGTGTTACCTTCACTATAAAATTCAAGCCATTCTTGTTCTTTAATGAGGTTTTGAAAGTCTCTTTTGTCACTTGGATTAAAATTTCAAAATAGTTTGTAATTACATTAATTACATTAAACAATGGTGTGTGTGTGTGTGTGTGTGTGTGTGTGTGTGTGTGTGTGTGTGTGTGTGTGTGTGTGTGTGCGTGTGCACATAAATTCCTTCTAGTGTTACTAATGGCCTGAAAGGCAATTTACCCTTTTACTACCAGAATGCACCTCTGGTGATGAAGGACGAACATGAATTTTGTATATAGTTGTGCTACTGTTCTCCTGCACTCTTATGGAAAAAAATACAGTCTGCATCAGGTGATATGAATTTAGGAGATCTTCTAGCATTTCTAGCATTCTTTTTCATACACAGTCACTTATGAAATTAATATTAGAGTCACCCAACACAACTAATCATTGGTACTCTCTATTAAGTTAACTAAATAATCTCTTAGGCTTGAACAGAAATGTCTTCAAAGCAGAGTTAGGAGATGTATAGGCAACTATAATTAAAAGTGCAGTTTCACTAAATTCAATTACTCTTGCACAGCATTCAGTAACCTGTTTGGCCCAATCCTTTATATGTCAGTAGATTCAGATGAAGTACTGTCTTTCACATACAGGGTCAATCCCCTACTCTGCAAAGATCTGTGTGAAAAATAGACAGCTAATCTTTATCCCAGTATAGAAAGTGTTTGAACTGCCACATTGTTTAAGTGGTGCTACAAGTAATGTCAGAATCAAAATCAGCGAGCATTTCATTAACTTTATCTCTAATACCTTTTATATTTTGGTGAAATATGCTAATTCCTTTATCAAGGAATAAATTTATTATGTCTTGTATTGTAACTGGGTATATCATAATTCAGTTGGAACTGACTTTTATTATCAACAACAAAAACCATTAAGAAATAAATGTATTGGGAAATGAGTGTAAAAATTACAAGAGCCTTAAATGACTTCTGTAAGATGTGGGGTTATCTACTTAACATAAAATTCTTAATGATTGATTCTGATGAATATGCGCTTTACTTACTTTTCATGCTCTGCCCCAGAAGATAATTCCATAAGACATAGGAAATGAAAATATGTGAAATATGCCAACACTCTTATTTTTAGATCAACTCTGTGAGAAGACTCAATTTTAACTTGTTATTCATAAAGATTCCAAGGAACTATATTCACTGTGCTTCATTCAGTGTATGGCCATTAATGTCTTTTTCTGGTGCTAAAAGGTTATTATTGCTTTTTGAAACTGCATAATATGAGTTTTTATGAGGAAAGTGTTAGCTGTGAGTCACTTGTAGACCTATTCAGCTGTCATCTGAGATGCATACCTGGGTTCCAGATAGTGCAGGGTCTATCATGTGCTATAGGGCTAAACTACCTCTGTTCTTGAGCACTGTTCATCAGTCTGTGATCTTTACCAAGTTGGATTAACTGAAAAGAGAAATACTGAAAGATGGGCTGCACAGTTTGTCAAAGGGTTGTTTTGTGTGGCAGGAGTCATTACACCTAAGATGATCGGCATTGCAGAAACTCTTGCTCAAAAACTACCAAGAGCCCATGTTCCAGAATTAGTCAAGAAATGTACTGCTTCCTCCAATGTATATCTGACATAATGACAATGAAGCTAAATTCATATTTATGCAGAATGGGACTGACAGTCAATTTTCCTGTGCACCGTCTGCAAATAGAATAAGAAGGGGAAAATTATTGTGGCACACTATGTACTCTGCACCGCTCCTGACATGGTCATTTGTAGGGTAGAGATGTAGATGTATGTGTAAATATGTAAGTGTAAATGTTAGTATCTGTCACTGACAAATATGCCCTCTCCAAACTGAGATCACTTTTGCTAAGGAGGAGAATTATCACATATATTGTTTGGAAGACAACAAGGTACTAGGACAGTAACAAAAGAAATTACTCAAGTTAGGCAGGAGGTGTTTGGGAATAGCAGAATCACTTTCCATAGAACAGGATGGAGACAGAAGAGCGAAGAGGGCATGATGAAAACATGAGATAGGTAGTTGAATTGAAAGGATTATTAGAAGTTAAAAACATAAGGAGTTTGAAAACCCATAAAAAGACAACTCAAGAGGACAAGAATGAAAACACAGAACCAATATGATTGGCAAGAAAATGAAGTTTAAAGAAATTCACTCTTAATAATGTGCACTGTATATGGGTCAGTTAATAATTATTGTAATGCACTGTAAATCATTAAAATAAACATTTTGTAGTAATTCATTCTTAAACTGCATATAATATGTGTTGACATTTGAAAATTATTGTGGAAGGTAAATCATAAAAATAAACATTTTGTTAAAATCCACATGAAAAACACGAGAATTTAATAAATGTGTTTTGACCATAAGAGAGTTAAGTTGCTAGGTAGGTAGGATAAGATATAATGGGCTGTAAAAATATGAAATGCTGTGGAGAAATACCTTTCTATCTATTAAGTTTCCAAGAACTGATGCCTGTAAATAAGATATACAGACAATGTTTGATAGTCTTCTGAGTCTGCCTTTGTAACTTATTGGTTAACAAATTACAATAACATGCTATATACTGATGTATGAGACATGTTTACCTCGAATATAAGTTACCATCACAGTTTTGAGTTGTGCCACCTGCTGCACTGATTTATGTTTTAAAGAGGTGAATGTTAACTGCAAAAAATAAGCCTTGTTTAAATATCAAATAGTAGTTACTTAGGTACTAATTCTATTACAGTCAAGAAATTCATGGTTTCAGTGTTACCATCGGTCTAATAAACCTTGCACATAACTGTTACTGGCAGATACATGAAACTAGAAGAACTGTATTTATATCATGAACAAATGGGTAACCAGTTTATTTTTGGTCTACACTAAGTACCCACAGTTATAAAGCACAGAGTTGAAAACATTACAATGACAGTTTTAAAAATTAATGACCAGAGTGGTGAGGTACAAATTTCTTGTGTCTGAATGGTGTTGACATTGAGAGATAACGTATTTAATGGAAGGTGCAACCTATACTCTTATATCAATGACAGAAAGTAGGAGAGCTTCTTGTTACCTCAGAGAAACACTGAGAACCATGAAAGTACAGCATTCAGGTAATACACATCATAGTTAATGTCCTAAATATGAGTTTTCAAAGAAAATATTTCTCTTAATCCGAAAAAATTTCATACCATATTATTTTTTAAGTAAATGCAAACTTAATCTACTGTTAGCAGCAATAGACATTAATTGTTCTACACTAACTGGTATGTTATGTGTAAAGTTCTTAGGATATCAGTTGGACAACAAACCAAAATTGTACAAATACATAGCTACACTAGTCAAGAAAATCCGTTCACTCCGGTTTGCAGTCAAAGTATTTCTCAACTTAAAGAGATGAAGATTAGGGTGTTAGCATGTTGTTCACACTCTCAGTCTCTATTTTCTTGTGTAATACAGGATCAGAATCAGAATTTTATTGTGTAATTACGTACATATATAAATCTTTGATTTAAAGCACAGGAGAATTCTCAGTATAGATAATGGTACCAGAGATACATACAACATGTCAAACAAACAAAAATTAATTTAGAAAAGTCACTAGAAATTTGTTTTGTCTCTCTACAAAGAATCTTCATCATCATTTAAGAACACCATGAGCAAATAACAACATTTCTGCATTAGGATAGTGCATTTTATCTTCAACAAACCTAGTTCCATGCTGTGAAAGTTTTTTTTAATTTATTTTAAATTTTTGAAGCCATGTGTTGAGGAGCATGAGAGTAGAGTTTTAGTCCATGAGATGGTGACATGAAGTTAACTTTGTTTCTTGTTTCATGCATATGTTTCAAATAGTTTTCCATAAATAATTCTGGGTTGATATGGATAAAGACAAACAGATCCAAAATGTAAAAACATGGAATAGTTAAAATTTTTAGATCCCTGAATAAAGGTTGGTTGAATCTCTAGTTTAATATTACACATATTTCTAATAATAGTCTTTTGAAGAAATAATATTCTATTTACACTATTTGCATTTTCCCAAAAGATTATTCTGTATCTTACAACAGATTCAAAACAGCTATGGTAAACAACTTTCCTAGTGTCCATTTCACTTGGCTGTGAATGGTAAACTGTTTTGCTTGTCTACCAAGTACCTTGTATGAGAAGACCAGAATAATTTTTTTTTCTAAAAATATCCCCAAAAATTTGACAGATTCTGCTTCCCTAGGTTCCTGATTTTAATGGGTGGCTCCTGATATTTATGGGTAATTTGGAAGTTGTTTAAATTTGCTTGTTTACTTTTAAACTGTGTAAGTTGGGTTTTTCATGTTTATTTTTAATCCATTTACGTCAAACCAATATTTTAAATAACCCTCCAGATAGTGAAGCAATGTGAAGAAATGTTGTGTATAGTTGATAACCTTAAATATTGGAACTTTTTGTTGAGTGATGTTAGAATTTGTGTAGTAACTTCACAGTACAAATATTCCTTAATAGTGTTTGTTGGTATTTGGAAAAATCACTTTCATATGAATTATGATTTAAAAGGTCTTTACAAGACACTAAGGTAATTTTCATTTAGATGTTATCTGTTCTTCATTCTTGAATCTGACTCAAGCAATAAAATAACTTTTATACCTATTCTTTAATATAATAGATACGAATTACATATTTTGTACTTATTACTTATTTATACAGTGATCTTAGTTTTGACTTTGATGATAATTAAAGTGTGCTAGTTCAGCTGTATGTTCATGTACCAATTATAATACATATGATCCCATTATTAATAAAAAGAAAATGTCTCTTACCTATGTCTTCGAACACAGAGAAAGGATTGAGGATCTAATAGAAAGAATCAAGGGTCTAAAAATGATGCAGTTAAGTCCCTTTAAATCACAAATGTAATCAATATTTATTTACCTTCAGTTGTGTCTTTTGTCAATGTGTATCTTCAATCAGTCCATGTCTCTTTCCTCCAGCAGGTACGCCTATATATATATATAAAGATTCCAAGACTTACCAAGCGGGAAAGCGCCGGCAGACAGGCACATGAACAAAACACACAAACACACACACAGAATTACGAGCTTTCACAACTGGCAGTTGCTTCGTCAGGAAGGAAGGAAGGAGAGGGAAAAATGAAAGGATGTGGGTTTTAAGGGAGAGGGTAAGGAGTCATTTCAATCCCGGGAGCGGAAAGACTTCCCTTAGGGGAAAAAAAGGACAGGTGTACACTCGCGCGCACGCGCGCGCACACACACACACACACACACACACACACACACACACACACACACACACACACACACACACACACACATATCCATCTGCACATACACAGACACAAGCAGACATATTTAAAGGCCTTTAAATATGCCTTTAAATATGTCTGCTTGTGTCTGTGTATGTGCAGATGGATATGTGTGTGTGTGTGTGTGTGTGTGTGTGTGTGTGTGTGTGTGTGTGTGTGTGTGTGTGTGTGTGTGTGTGCGCGCGCGAGTGTACACCTGTCCTTTTTTTCCCCTAAGGGAAGTCTTTCCGCTCCCGGGATTGAAATGACTCCTTACCCTCTCCCTTAAAGCCCATATCCTTTCATTTTTCCCTCTCCTTCCTTCCTTCCTGACAAAGCAACTGCCAGTTGCGGAAGCTCGTAATTCTGTGTGTGTGTTTGTGTGTTTTGTTCATGTGCCTGTCTGCCGGCGCTTTCCCGCTTGGTAAGTCTTGGAATCTTTGTTTTTAATATATTTTTCCCATGTGGAAGTTTCTTTCTGTTATATATATATATATATATATATATAGCGTGCCAACCACAAATAAAATTGTTTTGCAGTGTTCCATTGTTGTTTCACCATTGCTCTTTCAACAAGACCATTTAAAACTGTCAATCAGTCTTGTGTAGTTGAGACTTTTTGAGAGGAGCTCAGTATTAAAGAGGTTTAAATGAATGCAAATAAAAGAAATAATAACAACTCTGTTTTATGTCTACAAAGGCAATTTACTGAAATTGATCTCTTACTCCATGGAATCATATTTTCTGTGTTCAACATCTTGTTCTATATTTCCACTCTAGTTTTGGTCTTTGGCTTTTTCACGACATGGCATTAGATACCAGGTAATTATGTTTTTAAGCAAGTAATGACAAGATGTTAGCAACATTTTAGATGTTATATACTGAATTTAAAAAAAAAGGAAATAGCAATTACTCTTAGCTATGATTTTCTTGTACTCTACATTTCAAGTCTGAACCATTACTTATTAGCAATTTTTGCAGTTCCCCATTGATAATGTAACATAAGGAAAAATCAGATGACATAATGGCAGTTTGTTGACATAAAAAAAAAAATTATTAATTTTTTATTTACAGGATTCCTGAACCACTGAAAAAGTCACCACTTGTGCCTGGTGGGAAACTTCGAGAAGTAAATCGCCCTCTACCAACAACAACTTCAGTAAATGCGACTCCCATGCTTCATGTGGCACCACGCACTACCTTCATACGTCGTTTGGATCGCAGTCTGATGCTTGATGTGTGTACGCCAGATACCCACCAACCTAATGAGTCTCCCCCTGGTGATGGGTGGATTACAACCAGCAAAAGACTCCTATCAAAACCACAAAAGCAACAAGCTGTTGATGAATTCTCCCTGCCTAATTTACCTGGTGGTGAGTATGTCTGAAAAATACAAATTTGGTCAAAATAATTACAAGAATTTAAAGAAAAAGAAACAAAATATGTCATTCCACATGCCTGAGTGAACTTAATCTAGAACCAATAAAAATCCATGGAAGAACAAATGCACAGTAGGACCATCATCAACAACAACAACAACAATAATCATTTGAGATGAACTGTTAACTATAGGTTTCTTCTAGACTTTTCTATGCATAATCTTCAGGTAGAAACATTTATGTTGCTCTTGCACATTTTTTGTCATCTGTACACATTTCATTAAGATGCCATCTTGATTTTTTTCTTTTCTCATGGAATCCAGCAAAGAATGTACTTGGTCTCTCTACCATCCATCCACATAGCTGTATGTTCTGCTGACTTCATTTTCATTACAGTCATAATTAAATCTTCACTTCTTGTTCATTTGCTGATTCATTTATATGCTTTCATGTTGCTCCAAGTAATTCCCAACATGTATCTCTCCATTACTCACTGAGCAGCTATCAGGTTTTTAATCTTTTTGCATTAAAAGTCTGTGTCTCACTGGAATAAGTTAAAAACAGTATTACAAACTGACTAAAAGCTTTTCTTTACAGACATATCAGTAGTTTTGTTTTGAAAAGCATCTTAATTTGCTCAATGGACTTCTGACCACATTTTAATCTTCTGTTTTCTCTTTTTCTAACCACCCAGTTATTACCTTTAACTGACCAATTAGTTCCATAACTTTGTAATTAGTTTTTACTACTTTTGTGTGTTCATATGTACATTTTTTTAGTTAAATTGTATTTCAGAAATACTTTCAAACTTGCTCTGTGAAGTTCTCCCATATGTTTCTGACATTTATGTGGGGCAGATACAAATAGTACATTGTTATCAACAAAATGATGGTGGTTTGTATATGTTCCTTCAATGTTATTCCTTTTTTTATTTTTCCACACTCTCAACGATCTGAAGACTTACTTTAAGCATGTTGAGAATGGTTTTAGTGATATCATATCTCCTTGCCCAATTCCTCCATCAGGAATAATTTTCAGTAGTAGTTCCACGTAGTTCCACATATAGACATAAAAGTATTCATCACACAGAACCATGCTATAAGGATAATATTAAGCTTATTCATGCAAAACAGTTAGCCTGTGAAAGGTTATAGAAACTGCTTCAAATAAGTGCAAAGTGGCTTGGGAAATTATTGCACAAGAACACTCTCCTACCCACACAAGAAGTGTCACCTGAACCAGATCAATTGAATGAGTTTTTTTGTGTCTTCAGTGAAAGAAACTGGAAACAGCATCATCTCATTTGACACATCTGAAGGTGATCTACTTGGCAAGTAGCTGCCAGTGCAACAGTCTTTTAAGTGGAAAATTATCACATCCACTGATGTCATAATAGGCTTAAAAAATTCTCCAACTCTAAAACTATGGATAATTACTGGCTATGCAACTACATCATAGAGGAAGCTATTCATTTGCTTTGTGTACCTTCTGCATACATTTTTTAACAGCAGTCTTCAGTTTGGAATTTTCCCTCCATCATTAAAAATTTCGAAAGTTATACCACAATTTAAAAAAGGAGACAACTGTAATTTCCAAAATATTGGTAACACTAATAGAAAACAAATTCTCAATGAGAAAATTGTTGAGACAGTGATACCACAGTGATCAGTATTACTACAAATGTCACACTGGAATCACTAGATGCTGCAGTGAATTGGGTCTTCTCTTACAAACTCTGTGTAATCCTGGCAAGACCTGTCATTTTCTGTTAGCACTGTCTAATAATGTAGAAAATGGTACCAGAGAAGGAAAGTTGCTACTCACTGTATAGCGGAGATGCTGAGTTGCGATAGGCACAATAAAAAGATTCACACAGTCATAGCTTTTGGCCACTAAGGCCTTTGTCAACAGTAGACACACATACACACACACTCATGCAAACACAACTAGTACACACATCTGCAGTCTCAGAGAGCTGGTAGTTTCAGCTCTCTGAGACTGCAGATGTGTGTGCAAGTTGTGTTTGCATGAGTATGTGTGTGCATGTGTTTAGGTGCGTCTGCTGCTGACAAAGGCCTTAATGGCTGAAAGTTATGATTGTGTGAAGCTTAAAAGTATTTGACAACTTACCATCCTCAGCATCTTTCATGTCTTGTAAATTATTTTTAAAAAAGCTGTACAACTAGTTGGCTGAAAGTCCATTTTATAATGCAAAAGAATTTTTTTATTTATGGAGTGTGAACATATGTTAAAAATAAAGCCTATTGCATTGTATCTATGGTCAATGATGAATAAAAGTGAGTATCTAGTGTCCATCTTAGGATATCATGTAGGCAAATATTTAAACAAATATGCATTCTAATTACATCTTTTCAGTATATTTACTCTTTTGTAAATTTTGTTGTGAAGAATAAGGCACAATTGAAAAATAATAGCAGCATTCATAAAAATAACACTAGAAAGAAAAATAGTCCACTAGTTAACACAGAAAGGAGGAATATATGCACACATAAAAATGCGGTTATTACACAGAGACATCCCTTCCAACATTTTAAAGCAAGGTGACCTTCTACTAAAAACACACTGTAGAGGTTGCATCGCTAGTTATAAAATAATGGAATGGCTGGAACCAAAGTGACCATGTTATCTCAGATCCAATCACCCGAAAATGTGGAAGCTGTGAGAGTGGCAATTGCTACACAACCCTGTAAGTCAACAAAGAAGAACTGCATATCCTGTCAATCTATTCAACACAGTCTCAAATTATACCTTAAATTATTCCTGTTCAAAATGACTGAGCTCCAAACTCTTCTCAGTCAACAGAAAGAAGACAGATGTAAGTTTACTGCTTTGGTAATGCAGAGGGAAGGGGAAGGATTCAACATCTGGTTCTCTGATGAGGCATATGCCAATGTCAATGGTGTGGTTCATAAACAAAATGTGAGGTTTTGGGCTACTGAATGTCCAGTGTCGTCTAATGAAAGGGACAATTATACTCAAAAAGTATCTGTTGTGCTGCCACGTCAAATGACAGGTTAAATAGATCTTCCTTTTTCTATGAAATGGTCATTTCTGAATGGTACGTGGGCTTGTCGTGAAATCTGTTTCTTCCTCCATTTAATGCCTCTCTACAGCCAATGCACATGCAGTGGTTTATGCAGGATGGAGCCTGACCACTCGCAACCAATGTTGTTCTTGACCTTTTGCAAGAATCATTTGGTGAAACATTGCTGTCTTACTGCTTCCTTTGATGTCTTCAGTGTGGTCAAATTTGTCCATCTCACAGCCCCAACATCAAACTGTAAAATTATTTTCTGTGGTGATAATTGGAAGAAGTAGTCTTCTGTGTGAATCCTTGAGATCTGGCAGAACTCAGTGCCCATGTTGTTGAAGTGTGCAACTTAAACAATGAAGGTCTGTGCTGGCAGATAGTCAGAATATAAATGTTTTTCTTGAACAGCTACAGTGGCAAAATTGTGGCTGCATTGAACATGTTTTCCATTGACATCAATTCTCCATTAGTTTACACTTCTATGTTTATGTAGTTTGTACTGTTGTGTTTCATAGTATTCAAATAAATATAAGTACAAACAGTTCAACATCCCCCATGCAACCATGTATTTGTAAATCTCCTGGCATATTTCATGTTGTAGAGAGTTGTTGCAAGTATGGTCCATGGAACATGCAAAAAATTAAACTAAACACCTCATTCAATTCTAAATTTACTGTTGAAGCTAATGGAAGCTGTGCCACTGACACATATTGTTTAGTCCAATGACATGTGTTGACTCAGTACCTGATTTCTTGAGGAATGTTGGTGTAGATTTGGTTTTTAACTGAGTCAAAAACTTTGTGATTAAAATAAAGCTTAGAATGCTTGTACAATTTGATCAGTGTTGTTAGTTACTGTTCCACCAGCCATCTTAATTGATGAAATATGCTGTCTTATGCAACATAAATCTCTGTTTTGCTCCGTCAATAACTTTGTTGTCTTCATTTATTTCACGTACTAAGTTTTCGGAATTATTCTTGCATCCTCTTGAATATGTATCTACATCTACATATGCACTGTGTACTTAGCATGATATCACATTAGGATTTATTTCTGTTCCAGTTGCATAAGGAGTGTGAGAAGAATCTCCATTTGGAACATATTCTTTATTCTTCGATAAATTGTAGTCCAGTCAGTTTTTAATTTCATGTGATGTATTGACTTGAATGCTTTCCATTTAATATCTTTCATTTATTCTTAAATTAAGTGTCACTATTCTGTCTGAGATTTCTTCAGTATCTGACTATAATGCTGTCATTGATTTTCATTTTTACAATATAGCCTGCTCTGAAATTTCCTCCCTGAACTGTTCCTCTGTTGTGAAACACACAGCTAATTTCAATTGAATTTGATCTCCATTTTATACCACATTTCTTATAATACTACCTTATCCCATTGTATGCTATTTAATTCTTCTTCCATCTCCACCAAACTATGTATGGGTATTAAAGTTCTTCAATTTATTTTCTCCAAATGAAAAGTGATAGAAGCAGTTGGTTTTCTAAGATCCATGTTATTGCCCACTTAACCAAACTTTGTGTAGCAAGATGCAAGCACAGAAGTAGATGGACATGGCCCATTATATAAAATAATTGTCTAATTTCATGTTAGTTGTTGTAGTGGTCCCTTATTGTTAGAGGGCCCACAGAACTGACACACAAGATGGGTTGCTAACCCCCTTTCAGCAACACGGAGAGAAACATCGCCAGTGGACAGAAACAGTAACAGACTTTCCAAATAAACATGGAACAACTTCGCCAGACAGCAACTGACAGTATTCCACCAATCAGAACTCATGTTACTGATATAGCACTCTGCTGACCTGGCTTTATAAGCACACCTAGACTGTCAGACCTGCAGTGTTTACCAACTGCTAGAAACAGCTCCGGCCGGTACTTATGCTGGCCCTAGCCTTGTATTCACTTGCCATAGTCTAGTAGTGGCACGTTGTATTTTGTAGAGTAGTTTTGGTCAGTATTTTCTTCCATTGTCTTGTCCCCTTTCTGTGTTTAGTGTATGCCAAGAAGGTGTTTTTTCATTAATTATAATAAATCTTGTTGAAATTGACTATTAGTTCTTTCCTGCCAACTGCAGGACATTACACTAGTCTTTTTCACCTGGTCCAGATTAATGTCATCCCAGAAACTTGAATTTGTTGTTGTGGATGCCTGTAATCTTGCCCATATTACACTTGCCTGCAGTGCCTTAAGTGTTTTGTGAGGCATGTGAATAGTGTGAAATCTTGGTGGACATATGCTCACTGCAGTTACAGTCTAGACCTAAGTGTTTCTAAATCTCAGACTGTGGGACCAGAAAAACAGAACTGTTAGCATGGACATGTATTCTATCAATCACATTGAGAAACCTGCAGCATTTACATTACTTATTGTTTTCTGATAGCTCTCAAAACCATTATTTTGATTGTGCAATAGTAGTTATTCATTGTCAATAGTAAGTTTCATTCACAGCTAACCACTGTTATAATCATAAATCTCTTTCTAAGATAATGTAAATAAAACAGAAAGAAACTTCCACATGGGAAAATATATTAAAAACAAAGATTCCAAGACTTACCAAGCGGGAAAGCGCCGGCAGACAGGCACATGAACAAAACACACAAACACACACACAGAATTACGAGCTTTCGCAACTGGCAGTTGCTTCGTCAGGAAAGAGGGAAGGAGAGGGAAAAATGAAAGGATGTGGGTTTTAAGGGAGAGGGTAAGGAGTCATTCCAATCCCGGGAGCGGAAATACTTCCCTTAGGGGAAAAAAAGGACAGGTGTACACTCGCACACACACACACATATCCATCCGCACATACACAGACACAAGCAGACATATTTAAAGGCAAAGAGTTAAGGGCAGAGATGTCAGTCGAGGCGGAAGTACAGAGGCAAAGAAGTTGTTGAAAGACAGGTGAGGTATGAGCGGCGGCAACTTGAAATTAGCGGAGGTTGAGGCCTGGCGGATATCGAGAAGAGAGGATATACTGAAGGGCGAGTTCCCATCTCCGGAGTTCGGATAGGTTGGTGTTGGTGGGAAGTATCCAGATAACTCGGACGGTGTAACACTGTGCCAAGATGTGCTGGCCATGCATCAAGGCATGTTTAGCCACAGGGTGATCCTCATTACCAACAAACACTGTCTGCCTGTGTCCATTCATGCGAATGGACAGTTTGTTGCTGGTCATTCCCACATAGAAAGCATCACAGTGCAGGCAGGTCAGTTGGTAAATCACGTGGGTGCTTTCACATGTGGCTCTCCCTTTGATCGTGTACACCTTCCCGGTTACAGGACTGGAGTAGGTGGTGGTGGGAGGGTGCATAGGACAGGTTTTACACCGGGGGCGGTTGCAAGGGTAGGAGCCAGAGGGTAGGGGAGGTGGTTTGGGGATTTCATAGGGATGAACCAAGAGGTTACGAAGGTTAGGTGGACGGCGGAAAGACACTCTTGGTGGAGTGGGGAGGATTTCATGAAGGATGGATCTCATTTCGGGGCAGGATTTTAGGAAGTCGTATCCCTGCTGGAGAGCCACATTCAAGGTCTGATCCAGTCCCGGGAAGTATTCTGTTACAAGTGGGGCACTTTTGGGGTTCTTCTGTGAGAGGTTCTGGGTTTGAGGGGATGAGGAAGTGGCTCTGGTTATCTGCTTCTGTACCAGGTTGGGAGGGTAGTTGCGGGATGCGAAAGCTGTTTTCAGGTTGTTGGTGTAATGGTCGAGGGATTCAGGACTGGAGCAGATTCGTTTGCCACGAAGGCCTAGGCTGTAGGGAAGGGACCGTTTGATATGGAATGGGTGGCAGCTGTCATAATGGAGGTACTGTTGCTTGTTGGTGGGTTTGATGTGGACGGATGTGTGCAGCTGGCCATTGGACAGATGGAGGTCAACATCTAGGAAAGTGGCATGGGATTTGGAGTAGGACCAGGTGAATCTGATGGAACCAAAGGAGTTGAGGTTGGAGAGGAAATTCTGGAGTTGTTCTTCACTGTGAGTCCAGATCATGAAGATGTCATCAATAAATCTGTACCAAACTTTGGGTTGGCAGGCTTGGGTAACCAAAAAGGCTTCCTCTAAGCGACCCATAAATAGGTTGGCATACGAGGGGGCCATCCTGGTACCCATGGCTGTTCCCTTTAATTGTTGGTATGTCTGGCCTTCAAAAGTGAAGAAGTTGTGGGTCAGGATGAAGCTGGCTAAGGTGACGAGGAAAGAGGTTTTAGGTAGGGTGGCAGGTGATCGGCGTGAAAGGAAGTGCTCCATTGCAGCGAGGCCCTGGACGTGCGGGATATTTGTGTATAGGGAAGTGGCATCAATGGTTACCAGGATGGTTTCTGGGGGTAACAGATTGGGTACGGATTCCAGGCGTTCGAGAAAGTGGTTGGTGTCTTTGATGAAGGATGGGAGACTGCATGTAATGGGTTGAAGGTGTTGATCTACGTAGGCAGAGATACGTTCTGTGGGGGCTTGGTAACCAGCTACAATGGGGCGGCCAGGATGTTTGGGTTTGTGAATTTTAGGAAGTAGGTAGAAGGTAGGAGTGCGAGGTGACGGTGGGGTGAGGAGTTTGATGGAGTCAGGTGAAAGGTTTTGTAGGGGGCCTAAGGTTCTGAGGATTCCTTGAAGCTCCGCCTGGACATCAGGAATGGGATTACTTCGGCAAACTTTGTATGTAGAGTTGTCTGAAAGCTGACGCAGTCCCTCAGCCACATACTCCCGACGATCAAGTACCACAGTCGTGGAACCCTTGTCAGCCGGAAGAATGATGATGGATCGGTCAGCTTTCAGATCACGGATAGCCTGGGATTCGGCTGTGGTGATGTTGGGAGTAGGATATGTGTGTGTGTGTGTGCGAGTGTACACCTGTCCTTTTTTTCCCCTAAGGGAAGTCTTTCCGCTCCCGGGATTGGAATGACTCCTTACCCTCTCCCTTAAAACCCACATCCTTTCATTTTTCCCTCTCCTTCCCTCTTTCCTGACGAAGCAACTGCCAGTTGCGAAAGCTCGTAATTCTGTGTGTGTGTTTGTGTGTTTTGTTCATGTGCCTGTCTGCCGGCGCTTTCCCGCTTGGTAAGTCTTGGAATCTTTGTTTTTAATATCTTTCTAAGATAATGTATTTGTACACTAAAAGCAGTGTACACTGATACTGTCTTTCAACTACAATAGTTTTGAGAGTTTGTATCATATAGAACAATCTTAGCAGCATGTGATAATGATGTGAGGAAAACATTCCTTCATTTCCCTTGAAGTGTAATAGTTTACTGTTAATGGAGTTACATTTGATCTACTGAAGATATTGTCCCCTTGTACTTATTTTTGTGTGCAAGTACTAATCAAATGTTGTTTGTATTACAGCTACTGGCAGTCCAACAAAGGCATCAAAGAAAAAACAGAACCCAACTCATCAAACACCAACAGATGCTTTTATATCACCAGTAAGTATAAATATTATGAAATGAGCACTTAACCATCAGATGTCCTCAAATCCTCAAATAGTAATTTTTTGTCAGTTTTATTGTTGCTATCGCTGTCCTCATCATTGTTGTTGGTATTTTATTCTGACAGAAATCTTTATACAAGTTATTGGTGTATTTTTACTGTTTAGTCCTATACAGATTGGAGCCTACTGCACAAGTATTAAGGTCAACTGTCTCTTACAGTTGCCATCCGAAAGAAACATTATACTTCCTGGTTCTGTATGTTTGTAGTGACATTCTTTGGGATAATGCTGGGTAATGTGCACAATGTTGTTTCTACATGACCTTTGTTCCATCTGTTGTCTCTTTGACAACTCCCTCAATTCAAAATATTGTATTCAGAATGTGCATTTAGTGTTAATTATGATAAAGGAGATGTAGTTTACTTGTTGAATCAGGCTTATTACATAACATTATTTTGCCTGTTATAATTTTGTGCCACATTAAAAAAACTAAGTTTAAAATTTTCTACTACTATGGGAGAACTGAATTACCATCATTATCAGAACTGAAGGCAACACCTTCCGATGTGGCCATCTTTTGGCCCTTGCCATCTGTACCATTTGGCTGCAGTACATTCCATTTATAACACTTCATAATATTGATGCCATGGAAGTGCTTCTTGATCTTTTTCCCAGGATTTTTCTGTCCAAGATGTTTTTGGTGTGTATGGGTCATCTAGGTAGAACAGCTCGCACACATCATATTGGGTTTAGGTTTACCGAGGTGGATAGAGGAACTGTGGCAGTGCAAACAAATTAGTGCCACACAAATATACACTTTACTGCACTGCGATACTTAACTAAAATTGTGCAGCAGCTTGTTGGATGTGCTTGTGGACAGATACATCTAAGCAGTGGCCTGTCAAGGCATGCATTATTGAATACAGTGTCAACAAGACTATGTCTGTCATGGACACCTCACTATCAATCACTGTAGTAAACACTTGTTCCTATGTGAAGGAACTCCATACTAGAAATGTCATACGCCGACACTGAACAAGACCTGTCTGTTGCTGCCTGTGGCCACTGCTTATCACAACATGGAAAGCCATCTCATTGGTAGCATCGTAGAGGTTGCTGATTGGCCTGCACTTGTGGTTGATGGTAAACTCCTCAAAGTGCACCAGTTGGAAACTGTCTCAGCACACCAACTCCGCCCTCCCACAAACTCCTCACCCTTCCCGTGTAGTGTTGGTTGCTGCTATGATGGTGGGAGGGAGGTGTGGATGCAGCAAGCGATGAGAGAATGGGAGCCATGTGGTAGATGTTGATGAGCCTCTGCTCACGCCCCAGCATTCACCTTGCGACTGCCCTGGAACACCAGCCAAAAAACAAAGCATAAGGCATACTTCTGCCTCTGACAGTGGACTGCAATCTTCATGGTGCTGACCTACAATGGCGCCGTGATGCAGGATGTCGGTCCTTTGGTAGGCCATGCCATGGAGTGGACTGTCTCTGGAAGATTTCTGTTGTCCACTAGGTGCTGGCTGAGGAATGGTGGTGGCGATGCAGAACCCTGGGCCACTGGATGGAGTGCAGGCTGCATCATCCGGGCAGGCAACGAGTCTGTAAACAAAGACTCAGTAGCAGGATCAAGCAAATTACAAGAGCAAAGTTGGTTCCGGTGCCAATGCTGCAAATCTTCTGGACCCTGTTCAAGAAACATGGATCTATCAAATGACTTTACAATACTGCTGTGGCCCAGGTCTTCTGTCTGCTGTACAATCTGAAAAAAATTGTTGATTAGCTTTATACATTGCCTGGGTAGGCAGAGTAGGTTATGTCCCCCGTGGTAGGTGCAGCAGCTGAAGTAGTGTCTGGTGGTACCATCATGGAACAACTCTGCTGGTGAAGGACCATTGTGGGGCTGTAAGGGTTAAGACAAGAGTAAGAGCAGCAAAGCTTGTTACCACGTGTGATGAGTGTGTAGCTTGTCCACCTGCTGTTTGAAAGTGCATGCAAAGTGCTCCGCTTCTCCATTTGATTGATGATGAAAGGGCTCACTGGTGATGTGACAGATGCTGTTGGTTGCACAAATTGAGGTCCATTGTTAGTCACTAGCAGCTGTGGAAGACCTTCAATGCAAAATATGGACTGTAAAGACTGGAGTGTGCAATGTGTCAGTGTTGAATTCGTGGGTATGACAAGAGGAAATTTGCAGTATGTGTCAATGACAACCAACCAAAGAAAGTTCCATTAGCATCTAGCAAAGACCAAATGAACATCCTGCCAATGCACCTCTGGTTTTGGCCAATCAAAGAAACGTTGAGGAGGGCTTGCCTGGCATTCCGCACAAGCATGGCACTACACCATCATCTGTTCCATTCGAGCATCCATGCAGAACCAAGGGCAGTGTCTGTGAGCTAATTGTTTCATGTGGACTATGCCTCAGGGGAATTGGTCCAAAGCATCTAACTCCTGGGTGTTGATGTGACTATGTGATGCTTCCAATGTGTCAAAGTCTGCATCTGGTCCGACAGGAAGACACAAGAGCATGTCTGCATTGGCATGCTTGGATGTGGGCCTGTAAATTATCTTGTACTGATAATGTGAGAGAATAAGAGCCCATCATTGCAATTTTTGTTCAGTTCAGTTTGGGATAAGCTAGGCTGGGTTGAGAAGTGACTGCAGCGTTTTGTGGTCAGTGACTAAGCAGAATTTCTTTCAATACAGGTGTTGGTGAAATTTAGTTGCTCCATAAATAATTGCAAGAGCCTCTTTTTTGATATTCATATAATTGGTTTGAGCCTTGTTAAGAAATTTGAGGCAAAAGCTATTACTCTGTCTGCAGAACCAATTCTGTGTGAAAGTACTGCACCAGTGCAATATGAGGGTGCATCCCTGACCAAGACAGCTGGTTTGCCAGGATCGAAATGGACCAGGCAATGATCACTGAGTAAAGCATCTCTCAGTTTCTGAAATGCAGTGTCACATTCGTGGGACCATGCAGAAGGTACATTCTTACATTCTTGTGTCAAAGACAATGTAAGGGCACTGCGATTTGAGATACATTAAGACTGAAGTGGATGTTGTAGGTCAGCTCTCCTAGTAATGATTGCAGTTAGTAGAGATCTCTTGGAGGTTTCAGGTCACGAATAGCTTGCAAGTGTGACTGCATTGGTTGGGCACCTTGGGAATTGATCACATTACCTAAGTATTCAATTTCCATCTGGAAGAACACACGCTTCTTTGTACATCTGATGCCTGCCTCTGACAATGTTCTGAACAGGGTACACAAATTACTGAGGTGCACTTTTGTCATGTGGTCTGATACCACAATGTTGTCCAAATAATTTGTACATGAAGGCACAGATGCTGTTAATTGTTCCAGATAGTGTTGAAAGATTGCTAGTGCAGACACACTTCTGAAAGGCAAGTGAAGAAATTTGTAGAGTCCCATATGTGTGTTGATCACATACACTTCCTCTGATTGTCCATATAATGGAATCTGTCAGTGGGCATCAAACAAATTGATCTTGGAGAAGCAGTGACTCACCCCAAAAGTGGTCCATAAGCTCATCAGGTTGTGGCATTGGGAATGCATCAACCACTGTCTGAGGATTCACTGTCGCCTTAAAGTCTGGCAGATTCTAAATTTCCCTGAAGGGTTCTTCATGAAAACTAATGGGGATGCAAACTGGCTGTGATGAGTGCAGTGACACCTTTTTCCTGCCACTGTCTAGTTCCTTTGCAACATGTTCAGGAGTGAGTATGGTACTGTGTAAGCTCTGCAAAAACAGAGCTGTGTGCTGTCTTTCATTGTCACATGAGCAACAAATTTGGCAGCTTTACGTAAGCCCTCAGCAAACAAATTTTTAAAGTCACCAAACAACTGAGCAACATTGCAGCTAAAATCAAACAAAGTAACAGCTAGCATACTGTCTATAATATGCATTCCAAACAAGACAAGCAAATCAAGGCCAAAAATATTAACACTCTCCCATGAATGTAAAATGTCTTTTGTAAATTTTGATAGATGGCAGGAATGGCTACAAGATCCTAATACATATCTTCTCCTTTATACGCTGTCAGTATAGTTGTGGACTTCTATAAATTGTGGTTGCCAAGCAGATCATAAGTATTGCTATTTAGCAATGACACTGAAGAACTCATGTCTAATTGAAACTGAACACTTTGTCTAGCAATAACAAGATCCACTAAAAGTTTGTTGGAGTAATGTTGCACTGAAGAAACTACTGATTATTTGTACTGCACAGTTTCACTGTTATGTTCTACTCTAGCATCACAGATTGACTCAGAATGAACAACATGACTTGAAAGTTCAAGCTATGTGGGTGTTTGTTCTGAGTAGAGGTCTTTGTGATCTGCAGACAAACAGCTTGAATTTGCCCATTCTTACCACATGCAAAACAAGTCATGCAATGTGAAGGGCTGCTAGTGGCTGTGCAGTGGGTCATAGAATCTGATTCTGTATTCTTTAGCTGCCATCTGCATTTGGATGAACCCCTTCATCAGTTCTGTAAGCTGGTTCATTGACTTCATCTGCAACTGAAGGACCTAATTTAGTTTGAGTGGCCATGCTACAGGTGTTTACATTTATGGTGCCAGCAACTGTGAGGCAAGCAAATAAGGGGTTTGGAATGGCGGGGTCGACATGGTAGACAAATGCTAATACAAACATGCAAGAAATCCTAGAGCTAAATTCTGAACTATGGTAGCACAGCAATTAAATAGAAAAAATGGAGAGCACCAGTCTGTAACAGAAAAGCACAAAAAGTTAACAAAACAAGCAAGCAAGGAATAGCAAAGTGACACAGTAAATGATGCAGCACAGTGAGTTCCGAATTCTAATCGCAGATGATGTGTATAGGTTGTCTGGGTAGAATGGCTCGTATGTACTGTATTTGGTTTAGGTGCTCCAAGATGAAGAGAGGGACTGTGACATTTCAAACAAATTAGTGACACACAAATATACACTTTATTATGCAGTGATGCTTAACTAAGGATGTACAGCAACTTGTTGGATGTGCTTATAAACAGGTACAACCACACAGTGGCCTGTCAAAGTGTGCATGACTAAATAAAATGTCAACAAGACTTTGTCTGTCCTGGGCATCACACAGTCAATCATTGTAGTAAACACCCTTCCCTATGTGAAGGCTATAGGCAACTCCACTTGTAGGCTAAGTCTCACTGTCTGATATTCACTATGAACTATTGTGTGAACTGCAACCCTGAAACTCCGTACTAAAACTGTCATACATCAATGCCAAGCACGACATGTCCGTTGGTGCCTGTAGCCACCACTTATCGCAGTGTGGAAGTCCATCTTGGTGGCAGTGCAGATGTTGCTGATTGGGCTGTGCTCGTGGCTGGCGGTGAACTTCAAAGCACCACTTGTGGTGCCGGTTCGAAACTGTCTCAGTGCACTATCTCTGTTGCGTCCATTGATGAGGACATAGTAGTTTTTTATGAAGTTGTTATGTGGAATTAGGTGTCCAATTAATTTGGTTTTTGTTATGTGTCATGTCTTTTTAATTGCCATTAGTAATTGTTCACTAGATTTTCATTCATTCCAGACTGTTTTTGTGGCTCTTCTCTATACCCACATATCTGTTTCTTCTAATTTTTTGTGTTGTTGTTTCAGAAACTTCACAACTGTAGCTTAAAATGTTCCAAATACATTGTTAATGAATTTCTTTGTCATTTGTCAAAAAATGTACTTTCCAAGTGGCCAAATTCATTTACTTGCATTAGTGTTTTATTTCTTATCTTAATTTTTGCCCTACTTTGTCTGTTCAGTTTATCTATCATCATCATTTTAGTCCTGTTGGTGTTTATTTTCCGTTTTGTGCATATCCAGCTAATATGAAATGCAGCTCCATATTACAAACTAGTTAAATGAAATAGTAGAACTGAGGTTTGTGATATCACATTAGCCAACCTTGCTGCCTTTGAAAGTGCTGAATTACTTTGGTTTTTACTCTGTCATGCATTTTGAAAGATTCTGTGGAAAATAAAATTTTACTTCTAGATGTCCTCTTTGTTAGAGTGATAATTGATTCCTTGTATGTTTAGTATGTCCAGGGTGTCTAAAAAGGTCCTGAATAGCTTCATTGTAATATAGCATTGCACAAAATAAGGTGTGCAAACTGATTTTAACTTATTCGCAAACACAAAATGTTTTTTTAGTCTGTTTGAAATATGCTCTTCTGTAGCAATTGATATAATCTGCATTCCAGTTCCAAGCACACTCCACACAACATATCTGCATAATTTGTGGTGTTTATATCAATGATACAAATCTTCAAATCAATTATGTTGTTCACAGGCATTTTGGAAACTTTGTTTGAGGAATTTCCATAGGAAGAATTCCAAGAATACAGTGTTGGTTGATGTAGGAGGTCAGGGAATTAAGTCACTTTTCCCACCCCAACATTCTTGAACTCCTAATCTAAAACATCTCACATTCTCTTGGCCCTGTGTGGTGGTGCACCATCTTGTTGGAAAATAGCTTGTGGTTGATGATCAACAAACTGGTCAAGCATACAGCTATAGAATGGAAAAATAGAATTAAGTTTTTTCTGAGAAAAATAAGAATGTGATAAAACACACTTTAGGGTTTTCACACACCACTTCCTTTACAATATGTAAATGTTGTGCTGCTGATACCAGGTTTATTTTTGTTTAGTGTACCACACATAGAAAAGGAGATATGTGAGAAAATACCACATTCTTCAGAAAATGCCATTATTGTTTAAACACTCAAGAATATCCACAGCAAATGACACTCATTGTGACTCATCATTAGGTTTCAACACCTGAAAAAGTTGCAGATTGTATGGATATAGGATTCGATGCATCATTGCTCTAGAAATCTGGAAGTCCTCCAAGTTCTGTGTGAAGACTGGGGAACTGCACACATCCATTCCATTTCAGTTTAATTTCTTCTTGGTCATCCAGAATAATGCTTCATATCCACACTTTCTGTGTGCCTGAACTACTGTACTTCTGGTGTACAAATGGCTGTTAGCGAGTTTTCTGTATCTGATTGCCAAATTTCATCTGAATTGAACATTCAACATGCTCTTCCTTTTCTAGAACTACTTAGGCAGAAACAATTTGCATATGGTTCCTGATCAGATGCTGTAATGTTTTGAATCGTAAAGTATCTTCTGAAATGCTGTGTACTTCTTGTTGTTCTGATCTTCTGGACCTGGCAGGTTAGTATACTACAATATTTGTAAAATTATGTGAGACCCTAGTGGCAGCTTGGACATCAGTGTTTGGTGAAACAACACTAGGAACAGTGGACTGAAAGAATACTGGCATATATAGTGGCTTTAGGAGATTGGAAATATCCATCTATGTAATTTTTCATTAAATAAACAAAATGGTAGACCTTGTAAACCAACTGCTGCCACTACTATTTTTTATTTACTAATAATAAATGTCAGAGCATTATGAGCCAAAGAAGAGTTAGTAGTAGCAAAAACATAAGGGATAAATATAGTTAAAATCACAACATATGTTTGATTCTGGAGGAAAAGAGCAAGGAGAAAATCAAGATTTATGCTTTTTTTTGCAAACAAGATAATGGAAAACAGTATTAGCAGTATGGAATAAATCTCAGACAGAATAGTAAGACTTATTCTAAAAATAAATAAAAGATATTCCATGCAACAATATAAGAGAAGGAAAGTTGCTACTCACCATATAGAGGAGATGCTGAGTGGCCATAGGCACAACAAAAAGATTCACACATTATAGCTTTTGGCCATTAAGGCCTTTGTCAACAATAGACACACGCACACACACGCTCACGCAAATGCAACTCACACACACGTCTGTAGTCAGAAGCAACTGAAACCTCAGTTGCCCACAACTGCAGACGTGTGTGCAAGTTGTGTGTGTGTGTGTGTGTGTGTGTATGTGTGTCTATTGTTGACAAAGGCCTTAATGGCCAAAAGCTATAACTGTGTGAATCTTTTTGTTGTGCCTATTGCGACTCAGCATCTCCGCTATATCGTGAGTAACAACTTTCCTTCTCTAATATTGTTACATTCTGTCCTGGATTTTCCATTGTTAGGTATTCCATGTAAATAATTCAAGACTATGTGCCATGGTACTTATGTATTGATGAATAAGTAGGAATTTTGGTATGGTAACAAAAACTTGCCAAGAACAGCATGTTTATCCTTGACATATTCTGAACAATAGAAAATGGACATGGCAAGTACCAAATGCAACTAAAGGTGAAATTGACTGTATTTTACCAAACAATAAAGAAATTGTACAGTATCTAATGATTCTAAGTTATGTTTGAATTTTAAAGAGATCGTGGGTAGTTTGATGCAGAGTAAAAGTAGATACAAAACTAAAAAGAAACAAATTCATTAGATTGGAAAGAAATGTGTCAGAATATTTATAGAAAAGAAAAAATTGTTGTAATATTTTGCAAATATTATTTATTTGGTCACAGATTGGCTTTTGGCTTTTTAGGCCATTGTCAGTTCACCAGAAGCTGAAGCTAGTTGGTGATCAAATAAATGATATTTGGAGAATGGCAGGAAAGTGTTTCCTTTTTAACACAATTTCCATCTTCTGTCAAGTACCAACACTGAATTCATTTAATGTTAATAATTTTTTTAAGACTAGTGTTATAGTCATGAGTGACATAGCAGAGAACAGAGACGCGAATCCACCAGGCGGGGGAGCCACTGGAGGTAACAACGAACAGACAGGACAGACAAACAAATAGGGGATGACAGGCACTATGACTGACTAGGACACAACATGAGCCAAGCAAGCAAGAACTGAGGCGATAAACAAGGTGAGACAACAATGATGCAGGAACACTCCAAACAACGACAGTATGTAACTCAAAACACAAAACTGGACGCAGTATAGCCGAGACTGCTGGGGTAGTGCTGCAAAGCTGCCTAATTACATGTCGATGGGAAACACGATTGGCCACAGACTTGATGTGGTACAGAGAGTGGCAAAGTTGCACAGCGAGGCTTGCACTGAATGCGTGTGCCGGAGCACAGAGACCTCTAGTGGGTTTGCCTGTCCATACCCTGTGGTGCACATTCAACTACCATGCCTTCCAACATCAGATCCTCCTCCCTCTTCCCCCCTCCCCACCCCCCACTCCCCCACCCCAAAATCTGTGTGTAGGGGCTGAAACGTATCGGATAGTGGGCAGAAGGAGAGAACAGAGAGAGACCCCTTGTTGATGACTGCCAGTGTGGAATCCATCAAAATGTCACTGGATGGCAGGGCATCGCGAGGCACATCCGATCCTTGTGGATGCAGGAAGGTGAGGAAGGTGTGCAGGCATGCCTGTGTGGTGCCGGTGGCTGTTGGCAGTGGGGTCGAATCAAGGGAATGGTGGACGTGAGGTTCCACGTAGGCGTATGAGGCTGGAGTTAGTTATGGTGGCAGTGCTCAAGCCCCTTCTGTGTCTGTACCAACATCACATGACCCATAGGTCACGACTACTGTGGTGGGGGTCCAAGCAGTCTTGCCCCCACATGAGCAGGCTCCCACAGCCGTGCCAGGGTTGTAGCACTGAGAGGGAAGGAAGTGGGGCTCAGAAGGTGGCAATGTCAAAATATGGGACAAGGTTCGTGGTTACCACCCATGGAGGAGTTTGGCTGGACTATGACCATCAAATGATGTTGTGCGAGAAGTGCTCAGGAATAAAGTGAGGGCCGATGTGGTGGCAGAGGATTCTACCACTTTTGTCAGTTGTTGTTTAAATGTCCTGACCAGTCATTCTGCTGTGCCATTGGAGGATGGATAGAATGGAGGGGTGCAGATGTGTTTGATACTGTTGGCCTCACAGAATGCATGGAAGGAGGCTGCCATGAATTGGGGGCCATTATTGGAGACCAAGGTACAAGGCAGGGCTCTGATGGTGAGAACCTGAGCCAAGGCCGGTGAGTGTGGCATCAGTCATGGTGGATGCCATGCACACCACATATGAGTATTTGGAGTATGCATACACAAGAGTAACCACGTTTATCCCAAGAACGGGCCCACAAAATTGAGGTGGATGCAGTCCCAGGGCCAGCAAGGCTTGGGTTGGGGTGCAAATGATTGCGAAGGGCTGGCCTGGTCATGCACACGCACCATGCACCCACGGACCAAGTGTTTGATGTTGCCATTGATGCTGGGCCAATACACATGTTGGCAAGCCAGAGCCTCATACAGGACACCCCTAGTGTCTGTGGTGTAGCAAACATAGGATACAGTGGTGCAAATTGTGTGGAACAATCTCCTGGTGGATGGCCAACAGGACACCTGCCACAATTGAGAGCCTGTGTGAGAGCTGCCACCAGCAGCTGAATTCACTTTACAACCACTGAGTCAGATAGGTGGGCCAACCATGGGTCATGTAGCAGAGAACCTACTGCAGAAGGTGTTTAGCAGAGGTGGCCTGTGCAGCTGTGATGGGAAATCCATCCATCGTATCTTGGTGGGCCATATCAGTGTAAGCAGAGGACTTCCTGCTGGTTGAGCTTGGTATCAGTGAGGAGAGTGAACATCGTCCCAAAAAGGTAGATGTGAAACTTTTGAACAGCAAACACAATCTCCACAGCCTGTTTCTCAATCTGCGAATAGTCCTCCGTGCTAGGGATAGGAGTCTTGCACACATATGCAATGGGCTGTCCTGGGCCATCCTCATTCCTGTGAGCCAGCACTGCCCCTTAAGCATTGGCCGTGGCAACCATGGGGCAGTCTGGGGAGAAGGGTGTCTGGCAAGAGGTGAACTTGAGCATAGTTTTCAAGTGGAGAAAGGCTTTATCACAGGCAGGAGTCCAGTTGAAAGGCACACCTTTGCGACACATGTGATTGAGGGGCTGTGCAATGTCAGCAGCCTGGGGTAAAAACATTAAGTCGTAGTTAACCTTGCCCAAAAAAACCTGGTCAAATGAATCCTTGGGGCGGGGAAGGGAGTTGGAGTTGATGGCCATGATGTAGCAATCCGATGGGCAAATGCTATCTTTACTGAGCCAGTGCCACAGGTATTCAACTTCCAGTTGAAAGAAACTACACCTTTCCAGCTGACAGCATAAGCCTGCAGCCTGCAGGCATGAAATAAGGTACTGAGGTGTTGCAAATGCTCATGGTGTGTACAGCCAGAGACCAAGGTGTCATCAAGATAATTGACACAAGCCAGGATGGACTGTGTCAGCTGCTCCAGGTACCTCTGGAAAATGGCTAACACTGAGGAAATACCAAATGGAAGGGGCTTGTATTAATATAATCTGAAAGGTTTGTTGATGACACAAGGTTATGGGATTCCTCATCTAAGGGTAATTGTTGGTAACCCTCTGCCAGGTCGATCTTAGAGAAGTATTCATCACATGCAAGTTTGGTGAGGTCTTCCTGCCAGGGAATGGGATAAGTTTCAACCAGGGTCTGTGCACTGATCATAACTCTGAAATCCCCTCATAGGCAAAGGGAGCCATTTGGTTTACTGATCACCACTAAGGGGGCCACCCACAGTCTTGCAGTCGACTGCTGGACATAAGGTCATCGGAATGGGTCAAGTCCAGAAGAACTGGAGAGTGTAGCGGGACTTTGAATTTCGCCACGCTACACTCGTTCCCTCAGATAAAAATTATACCGTCACAGCGGTATGAGTGCTCGACAGCAGAGAAAATACTAAAATTATAACTCTTTTTTGTTTTTCTATCCGTTTCTTTATTGTCTCTCGAGAGCCGAAGCTTAATGCAGACGTGATCTGATTAAGACGAAAAAACTTATTAATGTGTAGTCATTGTGGAAGTTGTTATGAAATTTGGAGGATGGAGAGAAGCAACTAAAATGAATTGCATTTAATATCAAGATGGTTTTGGATACATTAGAAATTCCTGGACAATGAAACTTATTGCAAGATTTTGGAGCAGATTTTTCATGCAGAAATGGAGGAGATTTTTGAAGACCTGGACGCCGCACGAAAGAGGACATGCTAACCTGGTAAAGGATGAACTCTTATATACGCCATTTCCCCCTGTCAGTTACATTTTGTTATTCTCTGTACTTTTTCAATAATTTTTGTAGTGGAAATTGATTTAACTTTTGCTCAAAAACGCCACAAGGACCACCCCAACAATAGCTTTTCCGAATCACAAAGTCCGATAGCTTTTCTGTAATACGAAGTCCGATTTGCTTTTCATTCTTTCCCTTTTTCACAGTCATTTATGATTTTAAGACTCCCTTTTTATTCACCATTTCTTCCCACATTTTCATCCTTTTCTGTTCTCTTCTTTTTTTTTCTTTTTTATTAACCACTACAAGAGCAATGTGCACCTGGAAGTCCAAAGCACACCTTAAGTCAGACTGAAACAGAGAGGCATAGGCCAAGCACAGATTGTCGAGCTCCTGGAAAGGGATGGCAGTGGAAATGACTGTAACTTCATAAGAAATCAAAAAGCCAAAACTGTTTGAAGCCGAGGGATGATCAATAACCAATAGGGTCAGGAGCCGGGGAATGTGTTTATAGGTGGCTGGGATTGAGAACTGCCCACAGAGAGTGATAGGACTGTCACCGTACGTAACCAATTGCCAAGAGGTGGGAGAGACCTCTGGGGGCCCCCATATCAACCTGGGAACAAACATCCACGTTAAAGATGCGGAGTATGAGGAACAACTTCTACATCAATGGGGTGTCCAGTGGGATGACTGATGTGCACGATATTCTGATGCTCTATGGGTGAGGGGCAGGAGTGGGTTGAGCAGCTGCAACAGACAGATCGGAGATGGCTGTCTTTCTGACAGAGTGTGCATGTCTTCCAGCAATCAAGACAGTCTGCATGCTACCATATGTCGCCTCGCCATAAGATGCTTCTTCGCTGCTTGTGCAATTTCAGAGGAGTAGGCTATGTGCAGGATATCTTCCAGCGAGGGATTATCAAGTTTTAGTGCAGCCATGTGGACCTCTGGATTGGGTGCCAGTTGAATGACAACATCATGAGTCAATGAGTCTGCGTACAATGCCTTGCAATGCTGATTGGTGCAAGTAAAGTCACATTTGTGGCTGAGACCCTGCAAGTCCATGACCCAAGAATGGTATGACTGACTGAGCTGTTTATGGTACTGGTGGAACTCAGGCTGAGATGCCATGACATGGTATCACTGGAGATAGTAGTTAGTCAGCAGCACACATATATCGTTAAAGGAGAGAGCTACAGTGTCGGACAACGGTGCCAACTTGCAGAGCAGAAAGAATGTGTCGTCTAATGATGCCCAGGACAAGAATAATGACCCCTGTAAGAAGTCATCTATGACCTGAAACGCTGTGAAATGTTGTTTCAGATGATGCAAGTACATTTCTCAGTCCTGCTTAGCATCATTAAAGGGCAGAAATGACAGAAGACATGGGGAAGCATCAGAAACCGGGACACATGGGAACTGGTGCAATAGGGCATCCCATGCTGTGACGTCGTCTGTCAGTAACTGCAAGGATTGCTGTAAGATGTGTAACTGGCACTGCAGCTGCTGCCTCAGCTGTTGCTGTTGCTCCAGGAGACAGACAAACTTAGCCTCCATGCTACCGAACCTCTTACCTCGCCGCAAGTAACTGGTGAGCAATGCACAGCAGAGAATGGAGACACAAAACTGTCAGGTGGGGGAGCTGCTGGAGGAGTAGCTAACAGACAGACAGGACAGATGAAAAAGTGAGGGATGACAGACAGTATGACTGACCAGGACACAACACAAGGTAAGGACGCAAGAACTGAGGGGATAAATACGGCGTGACAATAACAACACAGGAACACTCCAAACGACAACAGTATGTATCTCAGCACTTGGAACTGGAACACAGGACAGCCGAAATGCACACACAAACTACGGTGAGTACCAGACTGCCAGGTTAGTGCTGCACAACTGCCTAAATACATGACCGTGGGAAATGCAATTGGCCGCAGACTGGGAGTGGTGCACTTGTATGGCAAGGCTCATGGTGCAGACATGTGAGAGAGCACAGAGACCTCTAGTGGGTATCCAGGTCCATACCTCTGGTGTGCATTCAACTTCCACACCTTCTGACACCAGAACGAGGGAGGTATACCAGAATAAACTAATCAACAAGTTCATTATCCCATAATATGGAGATTGTATGGAAATATCTGAAAGTAACAAAGTTACTAAAGTAAACAGCAGAAGATGTTAGAGCTGTAAGAAAGCAAAATAAATGAAATGTCAACTGTAAAAAGATAATTATTAAAGAGAAGCTGACAGCTTGAAGCAAATGGTAAGAGAAACAAAATACAACATGCTGGATTAACCATAACTATGTGGAAATGTCTTTGAGAGGACATGAGAAGTTGCAATGAAAATTTTTAAATAAATGATTGGAAACAATAAGAATATAGACAGATTCCCCATGTTGCCATGTAGCATGGCAGATGTAACAGTGACTAACAATGGAGAGAAAGTTATATAGAAATAATTAAAGCTGCAGCAAAAGTAATACAAAAGGAACTTCCACCCTTATTTTTGGTATGTCTGCAGAGTAAGACAATTTTCCAAGGCTGAAACACTGCAGTAATTCATGGTGGTTTTAGATGTATGGATATCCTGTGCATGATGTTTCATCTCCTAATGCCAAAGATATCCTGAGAGGCTAATAAAGATTTGCCAGCTGCTTTTTGAAATCAAATTAGCTCAGCAATTGCTCCATTCTGCTCTGCTCTGGTGCAGCAACAGTGGTTCCATGTTCCAAATAAAAGGCAGTATCTGTTGCAATAAACATTGTACCAGAGAGTGTCTTTCATTTGGAATATGTTTATAAGTAATTGCGCGATAGTTGGGTAGTGACATCATCCAACTGCCACCACAGATCATGGAGTCTCATGGTTGTATGTTATGGAACTTGTATTGCAGAAGAGTTGGTGCTGCTTGCTTTGTTTAGGACTAAGGCCACAACTTGTGTAATATAATATCTTGATGGTGGGCAACCCACTCAGCATGTGTGTTTGTGTGTGTGTGTGTGTGTGTGTGTGTGTGTGTGTGTGTGTGTGTGTGAATCTGACAGGAGATGTGCTAGGGTAGTCCATGCAGTTGCAACGACTACTGTGTCCGGATAGCTCCGTGATGAGAGCGTCTACTTAGCAAACAGGAGACCTGGGTTCAAATCATGGTCCAGCACAAATTTTCAACTTTCCTCATTAATTTCCATCAATGCCTGCTCATAACCAATATCTGTAATTCCTTTGTGTCTCCACTCAGCACTGTTCATAACCATGATCTGTAATTCCTTTGTGTCTCCACTCAGCACAGTTGTAGTGATATTCTATATGAAAAAAATAAAAAAAAACAGCCCTTCAGAAGGCCAAGAAGACACCCACATGTTCGGTTCAGTATGCTGATGACACTTTCATCATATGGCATCACAGAAAAAGTAGACACTCAGAATTTCTGAATTTTCTGGATGATATTGATTGTAATATGAATTCTGCAATTGAAAAAGAGGAAGGAGACCAGATTTCAGTTTTGGATGTACAGGTACTTAGAGAAACTGATGAAACTGTAGGGTACAAACTCTACAGAAAGATCACTGATATGAACAGATCACCATTCCAAGCAGAAAAGAGGAGTAAGAAGTGAATCAGGCTTTTGAATTTGTGAACAACAGTTCTTGGAGAAAGAGCTCACTCATTTAAGTGTTGCTCTCAAAGAAAAACCTACTCTGAGAAAGAGATCAATAAGCACATACTTCTCCCTTCTCGAAAACAGTGACAAATTGCAACAGCAGAGTGCTAAGAAAGAAGACACAGTATTCTTATAGTGTTTAATTTGACAAGAGAGGTATAAGAATATTTAGACACTGCAAAAAAACTATTCCCATCATTTCCCACAGGAAGAGTACAAAAAATTCCTTGTACATAGGAGCTATTAAAAGATACATTAACACCCAGTGTGAAGAACACAAAAGTAACTATTGTGTGGACAACATGACTAAATCAGCAGTAGCAGATCATGCATTTGGATCCAGCGAACCACGAAATTTGATGCACTAATACCATGGCTTTATTGAGACCTAGTAATTATTATTTTAGGATGAACAGACAAGCCACAGAAATTTTAAAAAACCACAAAAACAACTTCAACAGAAAAAAAGGACTGATATCAGACAAGTTGTGGACCTTAGCCCTAAACAAAGCAAATATCACCAACTGTTCTGTAGTCAATGGTGGCTGCTGTGTAACAGCACATGAACACCCTAAGTTTCAACACCTTGTGTATTTATTTGTTATTTTTCTTTGAATATTGCTAAACATAACATAGATGCTGCAGTCTGAAAGATACAGAACGCAACAGGGTCAAGAGCACACCTTCAGTTGTGCACATTTTAAGGAGCTTTTGTGCTTGTGTGTCAGATAACTTATATATCTTATTATTCTTAAGGTTGTTATTGACAGTGGTTGTAGTTGTACCAATTTGTTGATAAGTATAACTGTTATACAGCAGGTGCTATTAGTTTCACACTCCCAAATGTATCTGAATATAAAAATTTATGAATGCCCATAAACTCACAAGCCACCACTGTCTGTAGTACAAGATCTGTAACACACAACAGCAAGGCTTCAAAAGCTATGGCAGTGGTTGGATGATACCACTACCCGACTGTTACAAGATTGTGCATAAACTATTTGGCTTGCTGAGCTTGCTTGATATTAAAAAGCAACTGAGAAAGCACTCATTGTCTCTGAGGATGTCTCCAGCATTGGAAGGTGAAATGATAGGCATAGAAAGAGGTATTAAACCATAACCTGACACTCATATAACTAAAATCATCAAGAATGATAATCACAGTCTTGCAAGTCTAACTGCTATCATGGCTCTCCACCACAAGAAAGGGGACAAGCAAAACTATTTTTAAAACATCAAGCTATGAACAAATAAACCTCTTTCCTGTATGTATAAGTTATCCGACACACATGCGCAAAAGCTCCTTAAAATGAGCGCAACTGAAGGTGTGCTCTTGACCCTGTTGCGTTCTGTATCTTTCAGAGTGCAGTATCTATGTTTGCTAATGACATAGGTAAAACATTGGACTTGAAACAGGCAGAGCAGGTTTCAAAAGATGATGTAATGCAACCGTTTTCAGGATGTAAATAAGATTTTAGAATGAGGGTAACAGTACTGAACATCTTCCAGAAGTCAAGGAGCATAGCATCAGTATGGACACTGGTGTCTACTGCCTTCTGTGTTCCATGTAAAGACAGAGTCAGTTGAGTTTCACATATCTTTGTTCGTAGAAGCCATATAGATTCCTACAGAAGAGAAAAGTCATAATATGTAGCCATAAAGCATGTCTCAAAATTTTATAGTAGACTGATATCAGCAACACTCCCTGCAGTTGTGTATATCTGTTTGAAGAGCCTTTTCTTGAAAATGGGAATGATGTGCACATTTTTCCAAGAACTTGGAATATTTTGTTTCTCCAGTGACATTTGATAAACTGCTGCCACAAGAGGAACACTTTCTTTTGCATAATGTATGTAGAAACATGCAGTTATCTCAGTAATGCTTCTCCTGTGTTGAGTGAATTTAATTTATCATTTGTCCTGCAGTCACATGTATCTGCCATTTTGATGTTACAACAAAACAGGAGCCATAGTATATAGTTTGATCTTCCTCAGAGACACTATTTCAGAAACCAGAATGAAGTATTATGGCTTTCTCTTTGTTTGTGTGACTTTGACCATTTTGTGACTTAAAATAAAACCAAAACTTCTTACAATTTTTTTGCCAGATCAGTAGATATAATTTTACTTTCAGATTCATTGAACTGTTCCCATTTGGCTCTCCTTGTGCTCATTTTGATTTCATTCAGTTTTTTCTCCCCTGTGAGTTTGTGGTTGTGTTGAAATCTTTGGTGAAGTTCTCTTTTTCTTTTGGAGATATTTTCTAACATAGCTGTGAACCACAGTGGATGCTTGCCATTCCTCACAACTTTGCTTGATACATCCCCATCTTATGCATATTGTACAATTTTATCATTTTATAATCAACATTTTCGGCTTAATGGATGAATGTTTTAGCCAGCCGCTGTGGCCGAGCGGTTCTAAGTGCTTCAGTCTGGAACTGCACTGCTGCTACAGTTGCAGATGTTGGATGTTGACTGCTGACAGAAAAGTCTTCTTTTATTTCTTAATGTCACTATGAATACCAATAGACAATAATCCTATAAACAGGGATGCTCAGCATTAACTGAATCAAAGTTTAGACTTGTTTGCAAACAGGAGTTCTAAGATGTTATTCTGATGAGTCAGTCCTCTCACCAAATGCTCAAGGTAGTTTTTGGATCAAGCATTTAGTACAATATTACATGACTCACTGTCTCTAATACTCACCCTAATCATTTGAGTCTCTCATCCTATAGCTGGTGAGTTGAAATCTTCCATTAGCATTGTAACATAACAAGCATAACTTAATCTAATAAAACTGGCTACTTTTATATTATTGCTGCCTCCTTTTCACAATCTCTGCATCAAATAGTTATTTTGAAGATGATTCTGTATGGGAATGACAGTTGTTGTTCACCAATGATTTTGTAACTATCCATGTAGAGAGTTGGATATTTTAATTATAACATAGAGCAGACAGTCTTTTCTAAGGAAATGAAACCATTACAATCCAGACAGTATTGTGTCCATAACTGCAGTATTAGAAGGAAAAAATCTTCATTACTTTTCACTGAAATGGACTTTGTCCCAGGAAGAATTTAATAATGCAGTTACCAAAATTTTTGAGCAGCTTCTGAATCTTACCAGAGGCTAGACAGCTAGAAAAGCAAAATTTCAAAGTTTCTTCTGGACAAAGCTTTTTGTTTCTTAAAATAATTTTTATTAAGAATCTTGCAGCTTATGTAGTGCAAAAATAATACTCTTATTCCTATTATCAAGTTGTATGTATTTATTGTTCACTATGCTAATCTGTAAATAAATTGTGCCCATATTTAAATACACGGTATCCATAATTAAAGTTCCAGTTTAAAACTGCTGCAAAAAGAGAACCACTTCTCAGAATGATGTCAAATTTGAACAGCATATTACAGACACATGAGGAAACACCATGAAAAAAAAAAAAAAAAAAAAAAAAAAAAAAAAAAAAAATTCTACCAGTAGATGGTGCTGTGTTAATGTAAATGGGGTCAGTTACAAATGACAGATGAATTGCAATATGACAGCTATGGTTTGAGTTGCACATTACACCACACATACTGTTCAATGTGCATGACTGCAGTAGGTCAGCAGTTGTGACACTGTTAGTTAGGTAGACCCATCCACCATGGTAAGGTTATACCACATCAGATGGCAGAAACCAGTTTTTAGTTGTCGTGGGGCCAAAAACTGCATAAAAAGTAGAATGACATTGGTTTCTAATTGTTGTGGGACTGATACAAAACACATTCAATATGCTGCCGAAAATTTTCAGCCACAAGCTGAAATAGATAAACACCATGTTTCACAACATATCGCACTGTCTCAGGATTCATGTTCAGAATGAGTTGCACAATGCCTGCTTTCATTTCAGGTATGTTTGTAACTGGAGCTGTGAACACAGCATGTTTCAGATAACCCAACAGCCAGAAGTCATACAGACTAAGGTCAAGTGCTCTGGACAACCAGGCTGTAGGGAAATGAAGGCTGATAATTCTTGCATTTCCAATATGCCCCTGCAGTAACCACTTCACTGACTGTATAGTGTATGGAGGAGTGCCATCTTGCGTAAAAATGATCCTACCCACACATCCATGCCGCTGAAGGTTGGAATGATGTTGGTGTACAAAAGACTCTCATAACATTTACCAGTGGTGGTGCAGGTAACAGAACAAACAGGACTCAAATCCTCAAGAAAATATGCCCTATGATAGAAAATGCCATCAACCTGCAACCTGCACTACACAGCCAACTTTCCAGAATGAAGTGGTAGCAGTTGATGTACGTGCAGATTTTATGTTGCCCATATTCTGCAATTCTATGTGTTGACATCTTGTTGCAAATGGAAATGGGCTTTGTCTGTCCACAGAATGTTCCACACCCATTCATTGTCCAATTCCATGTGAGCATGATGTTCCAGAGTGAACATTTGTCTCACTAGTGCGTCAGCAGAAAGCAACTCTTGTACTTGGGAGTTTTTGTTCAGATAGCAAAGGATGTCTTTTATTGTTTTATGCATTGTGCTTGCAGGCTTGTCTAATGTTTGGGCAATTTCTCATGCACTGCAAGTTTGTGCACCATCACTTGACCCCTCCTGCAGTGCTGTGGCCCCATCATTGACAGTCTTTGTATCTGCTGCTTTCGTCCCTCCACCACATTTTGCTTTAAAAGAACCTGTCTTTTTCAAATTTTGTAATCATTTTCTTCATACTCTTAGCAGACATTGGACCAATGCCTTTTTTCATACCCTTGTGTATTTGGAACTCCTGCATGGCTATTGATGCACAGTCACAATTTTTGTAAAACAGCTTTATCACTAGTGCCTGACCCTTCATGGAGGCAGTCATGCCTGTTGGTCATATTTTTGTTATTTATTTACTTTTATTCCATGACATTTCCTCATGTGTTTGTAATATGCTGTTCAAATTTGATGTCATTCTCAGCAGTAGTTCTGTGTTATGAAACTGGAACTTAAATGGTGGACACACTGTATAAGCTATGTTGAATAGGCTATAAACTAATCTTATGTAACTTATTACAGTATAGAGCACAGATGGTCCATTGAAAACATAACTAATTGTGACATGAAGAGTTGCATGATCTGATTCTAACAAAATTACACTAATGAAATATACATCTGAAGTAGGATACATTTGCTTGTTATCTGACATTTCTGTTTCCTCCTGATCTCTTCCTTACATTTTGTTTGACCAGTATTAATATATTTGTCAGCTGTCTTCCTTCTATTTCCATTTCCACAATTTATCTTTGTCCTTGAATTATTATCTTTGCTTATGAAACCATTAGAACATCTTTGGTATTTCAGTTTCTTCTGTTCCTTGTCCTCAGTATTGTATTTCATTTGTTTCTGGTTTGTCCCTGAACCCTAGATTTTTACAGATATTTCTGTACTTTCCCATGTTTTTATGTAGTGTGTTTTGGTCCTTTTTTCTGCTTCTTTTGGCATTCTTGTTTAATTAAATGTGTTCTCATTAAGATGGACAGCAATGATCTTTTAAAAAAAAAAATGGTAGTAGCAGGTTTCATATTGCTTTGTAAACATGTATCACCATTCTTAGTTGTAAAAATTGGTCTTTTACAGTCTGTAGTAGAATTTGCAATATAAAAATTGTATTTGTGCTTATGATGATGCTTCCATCTTTCTATAACAATTATTTGTTTCTTCCTAAACTAGCCTCTCTCTAGACTCTCTTGCACTAAACCTTTCTCTTCACATGTAGAAAAGTTGATTCTCTTTCTATGTTATGCCACTTTCAGGGGATTTTGAAATTAAATCCAGAAAAACTGAAATTTTGGATCAGACCCCGCAAATGAAGTCAACATGGAATCACTTCAACTAAGAATATTCTTATTAATTTGTGGTGCTTTGTAGCACTCAGTCGACTGCAGTTCTTGTATTATTTGGTGTGGTACCCACTGGTAAAAGAGTATGTAATTTTCCAATAAAAGTGTAATTCTTTGTTATAAGTTGGAAATGTGTATTTCCAGATGCTAAATGTTTCTATTGTCATCGATTGCTGTATGTACAAATTTCATTAAGTTACAAATATAGTTCGGAAGTTCTGGTAGAATGTTTGTTGGGCTATAGTACACACACACACACACACACACACACACACACACACACACACACACAGAGAGAGAGAGAGAGAGAGAGAGAGAGAGAGAGAGAGAGAGAGAGAGCGGGGGGGGGGGGGGGGGGGGGGGGGGATGGATATGTGCACCTGTGTTCCTGTTGGTAATAAAGATGAGAACAATTGTAAAAGAAAATAACAATTTGATGTTACACTTTGTGAAACTGCAGTAAATAATCATACTTTGCAACAAAATATTTCTGATAGAAACTAGATATTACTCATATAAAGGCTGCTCTCTCTCTCTCTCTCTCTCTCTCTCTCTCTCTCTCTTTCTCTCTCTCTCTGTTGTCTCTGTCTCCTCAAAAAGACATCTGTTGAAAAGACAAATCATAATATTAGGCATTTTATAGGTTGGAGGTAGCAGTTGTGAAGATAGTGACTTTCATTGTTTAGCATACAACCACAAATGTAAGGAATGTAATACACAGCTACGTGTTCTAGGCTTCAGGATCCCATCAGGGTGACTGCATTCGAGCACGTGCGAGTGTGTGTGTGTGTGTGTGTGTGTGTGTGTGTGTGTGTGTGTGTGTGTGTGTGTGTGTGTGGATGGTTGAACTGAGATAGCCAGGTGGTGGAAGCTTGACTCCCAAAATGCGTAGTTGTGGGTTACGTTCTTGTATTTGTGTGCTTTATACTAAATAACAATAATGAAATTGTCATTAGTTTTTACAATAAGGTATTATTTATTAAACATTTCTTGATCTCTGGGATCCATATCTCATCCTCACAGGTGGTTGAGGAGTTTGGGCCACCAGTGTTTTGTGTCAGGCCACTGCAAGCCTTAGTGAACCAACAATAACAGTACCATGTCAACAATAACAGTACCATGTCTAGCTTCATAGTAGCCATTACATAAGTGTATAATCTGTCAAGCTATCACATTGTTTACTTCATTTTAATGAGTGACTAAAGAATTCCAAGATTAGTGTGGATGATATTTCTATGTGTGTGTGACTGTTACTTCAACTTCGATAGTTTCGCAGAACAGAGTGCAAAGTACATGTGCAGTGACAACATTGCATAAGGAAAGTGGTGCTTGTTCCCCCTTTCTTCTCATGACAATGCTTGCATCTCCCACACTCTACACCCTCCTTTCAATAGGGAAAAAAAAGTATGACAGATACTGGGCACTGTAATTAAATGATACTTAACACTGAGCTAGCATATAATTCATTATCATGCTCACATTAGGAGAAAAGGAAAGCTGTTTGAGTAACATGAAGGGGACCTTAGTTTTTGAATCCATCTATTTTTAATTTCCTAGCTGGCATGTGCAGAACTGAAGCCTCATAACCTGAAATTACTTTTTATTGGTAGCCATACAGTTCAGTGACAAACACAAAATACTTGAGTTAAATTTTTAACAAATTCATATATATACACATTTATTCAACATAGACATTGTCACTGTAATGAGAACCAGTCTCTATCAATTGAAAATTCTCTATATGTTACTCTACTGCTAAGTTTTGCAAAATGTGTCATATTAATTTTCATCCTAAACAATGTCATTATACAAACAATTATTGCAACATTCCTTCTTGGTGTTATGAACCAGACTTCGCATTCAATGGTAGATCATCTACACAATTACTAACAAAGAGATAGAGGGGCTGGCCAGTACTTACCTCAGCTCAGTACAGCCGATAGAGACACAAAAAACAACCGAAAATTTAAGCTCCTAGCTTTCGGAATAAAGAATATCTTTGGCTTCCCTCTGACAACCATGCCTCCATCCTTGCTACCTTCCCTGTTTTCCTTTCCCTGTTGCTTCATAACCTGGGTTGTGAGTAACTAAATCCACTTTCCCTTCTTCCCTTTCTTTCCCCTCTCTCCTCCCTGATGAAGGAACATTTATTCCGAAAGCTAGGAGCTTAAATTTTCGGTTGTTTTTTGTGTCTCTATCGGCTGTACTGAGCTGAGGTAAGTACTGGCCAGCCCCTCTATCTCTTTGTTAGTAATTGTTTCACATCTTTATATGAGATTTTCCATTAATTATTTAGATCATCTACACAGTCTGTTCCTGTTGTATAGTTGCCTATACTCTGTTCACCAGTATATAACAGTACTTTACAGTCCACAGGATTCACTCTCAACACTGTAAAAGTAATAGCCAACTAACAGAAATTCATCACATAGTGACAGTGAGCGTAATTGTATTTCAAGTCTCCGTTCATCAAAATAATACCACTCATCATCATCTTCTGCACATACATATCATGTTATTCACACTAGAAAAGCTAAAAAATATGAACCTTTTGCAGGCTGTAATAAACATTATGGTAAATGTAAGTCACTGACCTTCATTGGTGTGAATAAGACAAACCTGTTACTGAAGTCATGGTAGTTGGCACACTTCCATTGAGATGTCAATAGCAGTAAGTGGCCTTTTTAAACAGGTCTTACTTAAGAGTTTACCAAATATGTACTTTTTATGCATAGGTCTTACTTGGGAGATTTCAGGTGCTAACTGAACTGCTACCAAGGAGATTCCCAAAGCTGTAATGTAATGTTTACAATAAGTTGTTAATGGTGTAGCAGCGCATCCAGAACTGAAGATTTTTGGGTTGGAAGGGGTGTTTATAAAGTGGTGGATGGTATTTTAAAATCTGAAGAAGCTGTAAGATGAGAATTTAATAATGTAGATAATCTATTGTCTTCATTAATGATTTAGTTTAATAAAACAGTAGTTAGCTGGAAAATTATATAAGTTTGGAAAATTATATGAGTTCTCAGTACTATTTCATTAGCACACTGTATGACTCCATGGTGGATTATCTGTTTATGAGTAAAGTTGTCACGCTTGATAGGTTCTCTGGAATTACACCAGATATATTGTAAAAACCACACAATATTTCAGTGACTTGTTCTACTGTCGTATCGCTGAGAAGCTCGCCAATTTATATGTTGGCTTACTAGAACAGTACGGGTGCCAGTGGGGGCATAACATCATCAAAGACCAATAGTAGATGGCATTGAATACCAGGGCCCTCTGCTGGAGAAATGGGTCACAGTCTGTGCAAGTGCACAGCGGTGTGAGAAAATGCGGCCGGGAGCAACGGATCCCGTTAGTGCGCATGAGGTCTGGAGCTCGATTTAAGCATCTGCGCTAAGGTTTCCCATCTGCGTTGACTCAGTGCAGTTACTAATCTGTGGCTGACGATTTCTTAGTGCCGCCAAGGCTGGCTCCCAGGCTTTTCTCAGGTGAAACCCTGTGTCTCTGTTTATTAGGTAATTGCTTATACGTTTTTAAACTGCCTCTTTGATGATGGAGTCCCAGTATGTGGAAGCATTAGAGAGGATCTTGGTTTCTTCATAGTTCATGCCATGTCCCTTGTCAAGGCAGTGTTCAGCAACCGCAGATCTCTCTGGCTGACCCAACCTTGTGTGACGTTTATGTTCGTCGCATCTGTCTTTAACCGTACGACACATCTGGCCAATATAAGACCTCCCACGGCGGCACGGGATTTTATATATTCCTGGTCTCCTCAGGCTGAGATTGTCTTTAACAGAGCCCAGCATTGATTGCACTTGTGCCGGAGACCGGAACACACATTTAATCCGGTATTTCTAGAAAATTCTGCCCATCTTAAAAGACGCGCCACCGACATACGGAAGAAAATGCATTCCAGATCTGCTTCTCGGAGTACCCATTCTGGGCAAACACAGAGCGGAGATGGCTAAGCTCTGCCAATAAGGTGTCCTGATCTGAGATGGCTCTACCCCTATGCACTAGCGCCCGCAATGCACCGCTGCGCTGTGAGGGATGATGACAGCTCGTAGCTTGTAAATACAAGTCTGTGTGCATAGGCTTCCAGAACACACTGTGACCCAAGGAGCTGTCTCCTTTTCTATGAATCAAAACATCCAGAAACAGAAGCTCACCATCTTTCTCTACCTCCATGATGAAACTGATGCTTGGATGGAGGGAGTTCACATGTTCCAGGAAAGAAGGAAGCGTTGCTGTCCTATACAGCCATACCACAAACGTATCATCTACATATCTCTAAAAACATTTGTGTTTCAAAACCACCATCTGAAGTGCTTTGTCCTTGAAATCTTCCATAAAAAGATTGGCTACTATGGGAGACAGAGGCCTACCCATAGCAACACCGTCAGTCTGCTCAAAATACTGGTCGTTGAATAAAAAGTAAGTCAAGGTAAGCATGTGTTTGACAAGGTGTAAGATGTCCTCTTCCAGCTTAGCTCCTATGAGTTGTAATGAGTCCATCAGAGGCACTGGTGTGAAAAAAGAAACCACATCAAAACTCACTAGTAAATCGGTAGATTCAAGGTGCAGGTTCTTCAGTCACCGTATAAAATCTTCTGAGTTTTGAATATGGTGTTCACATTTCCCCACCATGGGACTCAGAAGAGAAGCCAGATGTTTAGCTAGGTGGTATGTTGGGGAACCTATCTTACTAACGATTGGGGCGAAGCCGAATATTCTCATTATGTATCTTTGGCAGGCCATAAAGTTGTGGGGGAACTGGTTCTCATTTTCTTAAACTCGTCTTCAGATGGTCAGGGAGTTGGCTGGATTTGAGGAGAGCAGATGTCTTCCATTGTATGGCATCTGTCATATCTTTCTGGAGATGATGATATGCTGCATCCTGTAATAAGTCCATCATCTTGCCGAAATATGATGTAGCAGGCAGATGAACAGTGGCGTTACCCATGTCAGGTGGTAAAATTACTATATCATTGTCTTCTTTTAAAGAACTAAGTGCTCTTCTTTCTTCAATGGTGATGTTCTGTTTGGATGCAGGCATCATAGTTATTGATCTGCAAGCCTCTTGCCTTATTTCTTCAGCAGCATCATTCAGAAGTTATAAAACAGCATTGACGAACTCCTTGATGGGCAAGGTCTTGGGAGCAGGTGCAATATTAAGTCCCTTTTCTAACACTGACATTGCAGTGTCACTCAGTTGTTTATCTGTGAGATTAAACACAGTCCATCTGCTAAATTTCTCTTCTTGCAATGACCGGTGTGTAAGGCGTTGGAACTTATAAATTTGATGTGCAGTGATATGTTGCCACACCCAGTCTGAAAGTACACAAGTAGCACTGTCCACCCACTCCCAGGAATTCGCTGACAGACACAACGATATCTTCAGATGAAGTGAGACCAGGCTTCTGGAGACTTGGTCTAATACTCGTCTGGTATAACGGATTATTTCTCTCACCAGTGTCCTGTTTGCTTGTTGTTTAATTCTCCTGACTACCACAAAGTCCACTTAAAGGGTAAACTTGGCGAAAGTTGGTGTAGTTTGCTGGTCCCAACATCTCAGTAAGAATGTGAGAGAGCACAACAGTCTCTCCCTTTTGTTGCAAAGTTTATCGAACTCACATACTGTGTTAACCATCTCCTCCCCATAGAGGTACCAGATGTGCTGTTCGAGGCTTTCCCAGCACTACATCTGCTTGATAGGTTCCTGGGAATTACACAGGATAATATTGTAAAAACCACACAATATTTCAGTGAGACAACTGCCCGCCATCTTCAGGTGCTACTGTCACGTTGCTGAGAAGTTCGCCAATTTATATGTTGGCTTTCTAGTATAGCTCAGGTGCCAGCAGGGGCATAATGTCATCGAAGACCAACTGTAGAGTCTTGAATCCACCGATTTGCTAGTGAGTTTTGATGAGGTTTCTTTGTACACATGAGTGCCTCTGATGGACTCATTACAACTCATAGGAGCTAAGCTGGAAGAGGACATCTTACACCTTTTCAAACACCTTCTTACCTCGACTTACTTTTTATTCAGTGACCAGTATTTTGAGCAGACTGACGGTATTGCTATGGGTAGCCATCTGTCTCCCATAGTAGCTAATCTTTTTATGGAAGATTTCAAGGACAAAGCACTTCAGATGGCGCTTTTGAAACACAAATGTTTCTAGAGATATGTAGATGATACGTTTGTGGTATGGCCGCATAGGACATCAATGCTTCCTTCTTTTCTGGAACATCTGATATCCCTCCATCCAAGCATCTGTTTCACCAGGAGGTGAAGAAAGATGGTGAGCTTCTGTTTCTGGATGTTTTGGTTCATAGAAAAGGAGGCAGCTCCTTGGATCACAGTGTATTCCGGAAGCCTATGCACACAGACTTGTATTTACAAGCTACGTGCTGTCATCATCCCTCACAGCACAGCGGTGTATTACGGACGCTAGTGCATAGGGGTAGAGCCATCTCAGATCAGGACACCTTATTGGCAGAGCTTAGCCATCTCCGCTCTGTGTTTGCCCAGAATGGGTACTCCGAGAAGCAGATCTGGAATGCATTTCGACCAGCATGCTCCACACCTCAAGAACAGCCTGAAGAAGCAGAGAACACCCCGGGGTTGGTTTTTTTACCATATGTCAGTGGTGTGTCTTTTAGGATGGGTAGAATTTTCTAGAAATACCGGATTAAATGTGTTTTCCAGGCTCCAGCACGAGTGCAATCAGTGTTGGACTCTGTTAAAAAAACCTCTGCCTGAGGAGACCAGGAATATATAAAATCCCATGCCACTGTGGGAAGTCTTATATTGGCCATGTGTCGTATGGTTAAATACAGATGCAACGAACATAAACATTACACAAGGTTGGATCAGCCAGAGAAATCTACGGTTGCTGAACACTGCCTTGACAAGGGACACGGCATGAACTACAAAGAAACCAAGATCCTTTCTTATGCTTCCACATACTGGGACTCCATCATCAAAGAGGTGGTCAAAATACGTATAAGCAATGACCTAATAAACAGAGACACAGCATTCCACCTGAGCAAAGCCTGGGAGCCAGCCTTGGCAGCACTAAGGAATTGTCAGCGCAGATTAGCAACTGCACTGAGTTAACGTAGATGGGAAACCTTAGCGCAGATGCTTAAATCGTGCGCCAACACCTCGTGTGCACGAATGGGTCCATCTCCCCCAGCCGCATTTTCCCACGTCGCAGCACTTCTGCACACTGGTACTCTTTAGAACTGTTTATCATTAAAGCTAATTGCAAGGTTCCAAAGCAACAGTTGCATAAGTCGTTTTCTACTAACTTCTGAGACATTTAATGTTTTGAGTTTAGTAGAGCAGAAAAATAAAGCTACATAATAACAGAATTTATAAATTTTACAAGATAAAGAAAGGAAGGGCATGCATGTAAGTAAAGAAAACCTGATATATTTTAAATTTGAAATTATATATTCCTATTTCATTATTACAAATGATTAATAAAGTACTATAAATTATCAGAAACTGAGCATTAATCATTATATTACCACTACAATAATAATCATTCTGAAATGAAAAAAGCCTACAGTTGCATTGTCATTATCACCACTAGCATTGTCATGATCATTTTATCTTTGGTTTTAATTGAACTCATATTTTCCTTCCTGATTTTTTGTAGATAATTAAAATTTTCAGAGTAGGTACATAACATTGTATCAAAAAATCCAACATATGTTTCAGGTGGACATAAATTGACACCCAGTTATCTTAAAACAGATTTCTGCTGTAGTCCAATGCACACATTTTTTTCAAATGCAGTTGCCTGAATGACTTACTTTCATTAAAAGTACACGTTTACCATTTGCTGTATGTTTAGAAATACTTTTGATTTATGATGATGGGAACTTTGTGCACTTAAAATCTTGACTATTAGTACCAACTAAACTCTCATAGTGAATGCATAGAACTGGAAACCAGTTTTTTTATCTCTATGTCTCTTCCCTCATTAATAGTGTTTTGGGTTTGTGATACTCTGAAATAATCCTGCTCCATTTCAGAGAACAAATAGTTTTTCCTTTCAGGAATTCATAATAGTATTGTCTCAATAAAATTATACATGTGAACTATATTCTTAGAGGCAGATTCATTATTTCTAAAAATGTGAGTCATACAACAAAGAAATGACTGGAAATAAGAAACCTGTGATCCATTATATCTAGCTGGAAATTGTTATGTCAAGTAATCCTCATCATGTGAGATGTACTTTTATATTATGGTTTTGCCCAGTACTCTTCTCTCTCCTTTGCCCTCCTCCCTTACAGCACAGCGTACCAAAATTTGTCAATTGCAAGATGCTTTGTAATGTTAGCAATACCTTTTGCAAATATTTTGATTTTATCTGAGACCCATATGAAATGTTTTTCAGTTGAGATTGTTCCAAAACTCCAATCTTGATGTCACTAAGGTTGCAACAGTCTGCAGGGAGATGAACAGCATCATATCTTGCCACACCAAGTAACCTCCTTGTTGCATGTCAGTAAACTGAGACTCTTACATATACCTCTGTTTAAGTTTACCATGTATTCACTACCATGAGAAATGTAATGTGAACCACTGCTGCAAATGGAAAAACTGTTGATTCTACTGTTTATGAGGTACATGAGCCGAAATTGGAAAAAAAGACTTGGTTACACCAGCATTGCAATGAACCCTCAATTTTTCATGATACATGTTTAAAAAGCCTGTAAATTAATACCTTACATAAAAAGCAATTAAGTCTCTACCTTAGTAAACTGTTGAGTTTCTAATTTTAAACTGTTATTCATTTACTACAACACACTTATAAGGTTTGAGTATGTTGATTAATAGCAAAGAATGATAGTTACTCTGTACAGTTTATGGCTGCTGAAGTTGGGTTAATTTCAGTGTCCTGTTAACTTTTCTTAGATAGTGAGTGCCGTATCAGAATAAAGTGTAGTTAGGCAATGTCACAGTGAGGAGTGTTGTGGCAGAATGCAGGTGTATTTCCTCAATAAAGATATTACACCAATGGCCTACATGAAGTGATACTCAGTGATGAATCACCAGCTTTTTATGCAACAAAATCCAGTTTCATTCCAATTTATCTGGTTCTTATCATCCATCTCTTTAAGCTTGTGTCGACATTTTCAAGAACAATTAAATTCTAACATTATATGATAGAGAATCAAAGAACATTTTTGTGCATTGTTGAATGTCCAGCTTGTTATTTTATGCTATTTGTATCTCAGGAGTGTCACCCTGAACTGAGATAAGTTGATTTTGTAAATGTTAGTTACTGAAGTTATTGGAAGCTTATTCATAAAGTTTTCAAGCTTGTATACACTGTTACTCTCAGTTTTTGTACTTACTTTATCTGAAGCTGCCAGACAAGCATGACTGTGAAATGGTGTTTCCTTTGCGTGGATTTATTTGCTTTAACACTTTTAGATTGAAATAACAGGTAAAAAAATGTTTTTACCATTGAAATTGTTCTGTTGTGATTAGACTCAAGTCTGATGAAACTATGTACCAACTGAATGTGAAGTGAAGACTAACAATGTTGAACAACTTCATTTTCTAAATGTAAATGCAGCTTACCAGTTTAGTGAATAAATCATTTCTTCATTTCTTCTTACTTAAATATTATTCTTCATAAGGAATTGATAGGAAGATCAGGATGGAAAAAATGTGTATAATCTCCTTATGAAGCATAACATTATTTTGTTTACTGAAGTGGTTGTTTTCCTTTTTTGCAGAGAGGCAGTTGTTCTCGTTCACCATCACAGAGCCCCAAAACAAGATTTGGTTCTAACCTACCATTTGTATGAGACACTCAGAAACAGATGTACAAGAAATTTCTCAAAATCTCTAAGTTTCAGTACACCCTGATCATGAAAGCTGTGGAACATTTAGGAAAAGGATGGTTAACTGTAATGTACTGGATGAGTAATTTTAAACTGGAGAGTTTACAGTATCTTCAAAGTATTCAGTATATTATAAAATATGAACAAGAAGGGAAAAAGCAAGAGTGACATACACAGTATATTTGTACTAGACAATCATCATTATATTTCCATATCACATGAAACTAATTGTGGAAATAATCAGAAGCAAGAGGGCAGTCTATGCCTTGTGAACTAAACGTTTCCAAGTACAGATCTGTTATTGAAATATCACAACAAAGTCTTAACAAATTTCAGTTCACAATTACATATCCATGAACATAGAACGTTAATATTCTGCTTTCATAGACCTCCTTTCAGTATCTTCTTGCCAGATAAATGATCTCTAATTTGATGGATTAATGTTCTGATTGAAAAATCATTTATGTATTAATTTTGTTTGTGTGTGGTACCTATCTTGACTTAAGCTACTGCTTAAATTGCAGTGACTGTTTGCATAATGCTGCAGAAAGTGTAAATCAGAATAATGAACATTTATTAAAAATTAAAAAAAGTTTATTTTGATGTCTAAATTTATTATGTTTACAATTTCTCTCTGGAATTACATTGTCATCCAGTGTAAATCTTGTTCTTCAAATACTTTTTGTTTTATTATTCTGCATTTGTATCTGTTTTTGAGACAGATGTTTTTTAAAATACTTTCAAGAAGAAGCACCAGATTTAAAAGAAACATAGAGTGATCATGTATGAAACGATGAAATTCTGTTGATCTCTTTTGTAATGAGTATTGGAGTGCAATCATAAGAAATTTGTTCTTGATACATATGGAACCCAAGTTGGGAAAATTATATTTTTTACAACAGATAGTCACCTTATATTTGTATAAAATATTTTTTAAAACTGTGTATATAATTACTGTTTGCTGTTTTGACGTGTGTTTTCCAATAAATTGTAAATCATATAATTTTGTTTTCATCTGTTGTATGAGCCCTACATCCAAAATTAGCCAAATAGTGTCTGCTGTCCTTAGTACAAGGAACTGCTGTTTTGATTCATGACAGACAGGTGACATATACTATGAGCTCTCAAAAATAGCTGTTCAGATTATGATATGAACAGAAATCACTGCAGTTAGTCTAGTGATAGTCTCAAACCCCTTTGCAAAACTGACACAGTATCATAATCAGAAAAAGAATACACATAAATCAATGTACATCAGTCATAATTCTGGGTATTATTTTCTTAGAAGAAATGGGAATTATAAAACTAATTTTTATAGAGTAAAGCACTAAAATCTTGTATTAGTAACAATGAAGAGTGAGTTTATAGCAGCAATGAGCACCAATATTAAATTTATTTTCTTCTTTTTTAATGTAGGTCTGAAAGCAACCACACTAATTATATTATTGAAAAACTGACATAATACACTGCTATCTCACTGCTTAATACATCTGATAGTTCTATGAGGAAACATAATTATTTTCCTTCTGATAAATGTACATTACAAACTGTACAACCTTACAGCACAAGACAGTGCCCTCTGCATAACCTGGACTACCTCCATTTACATTAATAGCAAGTAAATGAGTCATGGCACTGTGATACTGTCACCTTCCTCTGTGTCAACCACACGGGAATACAACAGTGTTAATGGAAAAGAAGTGAGAGTGGATGTTGAAATATTTCATACTACAGAATGACAGCACATTACAACACAAACATTTAACACACACAATCTCTTTGTTTATAAATACCAAGAGTCAATCACTATCCACTGTACAGGTCTTATATGAACAGATTACATTCTCTGGAACTACACAAGGAAGTTTGTTTTGCATAATAGCCAAACTTTTTTCCTGTGCTTACACTGAAAAAAAAAAAAAAAACACATCACTGCTTCACTACCTCTATTTTTTCTAGTTCAGAACTAGAAATGAATCAACTGTGGGTAAATGTTCAGTCTTAGCTATTGCTAATGATAAGCAATTACTTCTGGCTTAGGTATTTCCACTTATATTTCTGAGGAAAATCACCAGCTGTTTTGAAGCAGTCCTTTGAAAATACTAGGTACCTCATTTCGTGGGCAAGGAGATAGTAATCTCTCACCTCCCATCATAGTGATAGGATTTTCTGCATGGTACTGTATCATATCACCTGGAACATATAAACTTACCTTCACAAATCATGTTTTTATCTTGGAATTAAGTTACATGTGTCTTATAATAAAGAAAAATAAACACAAATTAATCTAGGCACAAAATCCAGTCAGATAGTGTAATACACTATGTGTTTAAATGGAAAGCAAAACATAGACCACAGTCTTTTGGTAGCAATAATATCCATTTCTAACACAGCTGGGTTTTAGTTCTACAGTATAAAGCACAATTTAGGAAGCACAAAAACAGAAGAAAAGAGAAAAAAGGAAGTTACTTAGTTGCTGAAAGAAAGAAAAATTCACTCCAGATCATGACTCACAATACACATTAGGTGCAGGAAAAAATATGGAGTTAACATTTGATTAGCAACCAAATTTGTGAACTACTCTTAATAAGCTATGGCAATGAGAAGGTTCATGGGGCGAACTAAACTCAGACCAAGTAATGGATGCACAATGCTGAACTAAGGTGAGTGATAATTTGTCCTCTCAGTAATGCACTTCCTATCTATGGCTCTTCATTTTCACTGGAATATGTGTTGTTTGAACTAAAAAAGAATGAAAATGAAAAGAATCCAATCAGGAGCACAACATCTTTGAATCTATTTCATTGCATAACAAAAACTGTAAAATGAATGAAGAATATGAATGGGTTTGAAATCTGAGTTTCTCATTGTGTGTAAAATATTCAAATACTTATGGGAATGAAGCCAGGGGACCAACAGCCACTGCTATTTCCACAGGTGTACACTCTGTCATTTTCAAGTCACAAATGCCGCAAGGGAATGCTGTGCAAGGGAACTTAAAACTTTGATTTTTAAAGCATACCATAAAGATGAATTACACTCTCTCTCTCTCTCTCTCTCTCTCTCTCTCTCTCTCTCTCTCTCTCTCTCCCTCTCTCTCTCTCTGTTCACACTAGTGCCATCACAAAACCAAAGACGTACCGCATCGGAAGTTATCGAGAGTGAACATCAACAGTCCAATGTTTGAGTTGCATTTGTCTCTTGTAAATGATAGGGTGTAAACCTGTTGAGATATTGGCAATTGTCAAAAAGTCACCCAGCTCCAATCTCATAAGTTATTTGAACATGAATAGGTTTGCTAAACAAACAGTAAATTTGTCATTACCAGTCATACTGACATACTTTGCAGTACTAAGATACTTTATTTAAAGATGGATTATCTTTGAAAACTCCAAGTGAACAATGTTTATCATTTAACTAACAAAGTGTTGAGAGATAGAAGTCTCATACACACGGATGTCTATAACACTTCCACTATATTGGTGGTCCTTTCATTATTATGAATTCGCCAATTCCCATTGACAAAGAATTGCAAGCAAACTGCATCAGAGAATTTTTATAATTATAATTATCACTAACGAATAAGGTTTTTTCATAATTATGCAGTATCTGCAGAAATTAACAGTATTAAATACAGCTGATCCTAGTTGTTGTTGAGGTCTTCAGTCCAGAGACTGGTTTGATGCAGTTCCCGATGCTACTATATGCAGTGCAAGCTGCTTCATCTGAGTAACTACTGCAACCTACATCCATCTGAATCTGTTTAGTGTATTCATGCCTTAGTCTCCCTCTACAATTTTTACCCTCCACACTTCCCTCCAATACTGAACTGATGATCTCTTGATGCCACAGAATGTGTCCTACTGATCCCTTCTTCTAGTCAGGTTGTGCCACAAATTTCTCTTCTCCCCAATTCTATTCGGTATGTCATTCTATAACTTTTTGTGTGTTTCACAAATAATGAAAGGAGTAAAGGGAACCACTCACCATATAGTTGGAGCATTGAGCAGTCAATGGGTACACTAAGAAAAATGAAATCATTTAGCCTGCTTTAATGGGCAAACAAATACCAACAGCTAAAATGTGAGAAAACATTATCTAAAAATAAAAGAACACTTTTTGGCCTGCACGTAAATGATTGTGTGTTGCTCAGTATAAACCACAAGAAGACTGCTTGAAGGACTTCATGGAAGGTGTATTGCTTGATAGAGATGGTTCTGGTATATTCTGAAGATTTTTCAGCCATGTAGAAAAGGGTGCTTTGATAATTTGATAGGTTCCTGAATGATAAAAGAGGTACTTAGCTATGGACAACTCAGTTTTGCTATTTACACAGTGCTATGAGGAAGACTATTCTATTACCATCTATGCTGTTCATGATAATTATTACATCCACCAGGCTAAAACTATTACTGAATGATACTGAGTGCGCAACATGTCAATTGCATCTACATTACATCATACACTCCAATGCATGGCTTACAGCAAGGGTTACTCATTGTGCTAAAACCATTGTCCTCTCTTCCCATTTCTTTGTAGAGGAATAAAGCTAATAAGAACCCCTTCATTAAAAGTTGATTTTCTCTAATTTGATCCACATAGTGATTACACAAAATATGTGTGGAGTGGACACAACGGCCAGTCAGTACCTTTGGACCTTCATGGCTTGATGGGGTGGAGTTTTTTTTCAGTTTTTAGGAAGCAATGTATTTTTTGATATGTATAGGAATGTGGGATCTCCGTATTTTGAGAGTACAGCTTTCTGTGGTATATAAAGCATTTACAGGGTATCCCATTGGAATTTCTCAAGATTTTTACAGTGATCTTGCACTGAGTAAATAAACCCATGATGACTCCTTTATATTGTTTTCAATAAGGAAACTTTGCAAGTCTCCTACACCAACAAACAAAGGTTGTGAATTATGGTTTTGTCAGTGGCTTCATGAGAGAATTCATCTTCCTTATTTTTTTGCAATAAATATCAGTCAGTCATCTGCTTTCTCAATAGGTACAGCTATGTGGTAACTATCATAGAGTCTTCTGGGCAGATCTTCCTGTATGTTTGAGATTCATGAGACTTCCAAGACTGGTGATAACTGTGTGCATAATCAATTGATATTGAATCTTTTAATCCATTTATTTATGTGACACTACAGTGAGAGTCAGCTGTCAGCATTTGCATCAGTACTGATAATTTGCAAACCTTCCTGCATTTTGTAGCAATTTCCTTGTGACCTTACCGTTCTGTAAACACCTGAACTGTTAGCAAAAATATAATGTAATTGGATAGAAAAAATATACTCACCAACCAGCAGCAGGAGAACACATATATAAAGGTATAGACATTTTTAAGGTTTTGCAGCCAGTAGCTCCTCCTCCTGGCAGAAGGGCTGAAAAACTTCATCAGTTCTTTTTCTTAGCCCCTCTTTCTTCCTCTTCAACCCTTCTGCTAGAAGATGGAGTCACTGGCTCTGAAAGCTCACAAATTTCTATACCTTTATATGTGTGTTCTCCTACCACCACTTGGTGAGCAGATTTTTAATCCATCCACTTACATTAGTGAACATCCATACAGAGGTAGAAACATTGTCTGCCAGGTCACTTGCACGTATCATGAACAGTGGTGGTTCTTACATATGTTTGTGGTTAACCAAACACTACCTTTGCTTCTGATTATGCCACCACATAAGCAACAATGCTGAGCTTTATTTGCTGGTAAGTCTTAATCGAATTCCACACATCTGTATTCTGTAAGCACTCATTTAATTTACTGCGTTACTCAGAGAAACTGTGCCATAGCCTTCCTGGAAGCCAAGAAAAACTTGTTTATGTCTTGGTTCTGATATTTAAAGCATTATGCATGTCATGTATAAATAAAATGAGGCGTGTTTCACATGATGTCCATTGTGGTATCAAGAAAGTCATAAAATACATTTAAACAGGGAATATGTGTCAGCAGTATAAGTCTTTAATTGGAGCATTTGTTCTGTGAACCATTTTAAATACTAAGAAGGCCAGCACCTTTTTGAATCATATTTGGCACACTTTTATTTCAGCTAGATGAGTCACCTGTTCTTCACCTCAGTTGGTAAAGAATCTAATAGGAACCCCAACCAGAACTAGTGATGTTTCTGTATCAAGTATCTTCTTCTTCTTCTTCTTCTTCTTCTTCTTCTACTTCCCCTTCTTGTTCTTCTTCTTCATTGCTTCAACTCCATTCCCATTTATGGCTATATGTCACATTCTTTGAAGAAGCAATTTACGATGATAGAATTTGTATTTCAGTGTTCATTTTATAATCTTCCATCATTATCTCTTTTTAACACATGTATTTGATCTCTGCACCCCAATTTGTAGCACTCAATGGGAAGGTTATGCTTTTTTTTAATTCATAGAATACATGCTGTGTTGCTATCTGTATGCTTATTCAGACTTTCTTCAGCTCTTGTTTGTCTATAAGGGTTCAGCTTCATTTGCATTTGAATAACTTTCTTGTTGCAGCTAGATGTTAGAAATATCTCCCTACCTTTCTTAACATTTCATTCAACAGCAGTGGCCAATGAATCTATGACAGTCTTGTGATTATTGATCTCTATCATTATTATTCAGTGATTCCAAACAGTTCAGGCATATTTATACAAGTGTGATTACTTATGGGAGGTTTGTTCCAACGACTGCTCAAAACAATTTTTATGATAGGACATTTGCAACAATAAAAAAACAATTTTCGTTCCTGCACCAAAATCAACTGAAATTTCCCGATCGATACATCATGATTAGGAAATTCATGTGCAATATTTTTATGCTTTCTCTGCAACATTCCATGACTTTCATACTTGATGTGTGCAATTATTGGTATCAAATGTATATTTTCAATATGTACTTCATTCAGAAGTTAATCTAATTTTTCTTGCAAGTATTGTGTACTGGTTACTACTGTTACTAACAGACTGTCATTCAAGGACCCCCTGTGCTGCCTCTGCAATTCATTAATATTAGATTTTTTTACATGTAATTACCTTACAGTTAAAGTTATTATCAGCACTGAAGTACTTCTTAATGTAAATGTGTAGACAGATATGACCTATTTGGAGAATTGTCTAACTAAAAGTGTGATAACTGTTTATATACTTACGCAGTGTGTTGTGACTGAGCTGATTAGCTCCTAGAAACTGATAATGTCCATTGGAAGCATCAACCAGATAATGCTTGCATCGATCTGTGTCCTTATAACTGATAGCATAGCCCCATATACGTTCAGACACTCTTACTAAGAATGTTCCCACTGATTGGTCCTGCAAAAGTGCCTCAGCTTCTTGGCGTGTTATGAGTCCTATAGAAATAATTATAAAAATTACATGCTTAAGACATTTTATGCCTCTGTGTATTCATGAATTATTTGTTAAGTAAATCCATTACTGTACAAAAGCTACAATGTCTTTCCAGAATGTAGTAATTTTAAATACTGTTCATTCTACATTGCTATTTGAGAGCTGTTTCAGCACCAGCAGACAATGATGTTTCTTTCAGTTTCAGTAAAAATAAATTTCAAATTAAGTTGTTACATATACAACTAATTAACTACAAAAGGACAGTAAATTATACAACATCTGTCTCAAAACTCACTTACCAAATACAGAAATGGTAAAGCAGGCTATAATTTAGTCACAACTTTTGCAGAACATGTTACTCTATACTGCTATATAAAGAAAAGAAGATGTTACCAACAATCTCAAAAAGTTCTTGACTGATTTACTTCAGATTTTTACACAATAATCTAATAAAAATTCAAATGGACATGAGCTATATATATCTTTAAACAATACTGTACAAGTTTTCTGTTAAAACTGACTGTGAGAGAAAACAGGGTGTGCTGTGAAAATGTGCAGCCTAGTTTTCTTACACTCAGTCAGTTTTAACTACATTAGCAGGACATGTAAGCTATTAGACAGATTGTGCCATTTTGTTTTCTTCCTCTTATTCCATTTTAACAGAAAACAGGAAACTTCTATTTGTGCCTTATTGGATTATGACTGGAATACCATTATGCAATCTCAACCATCCAAAAATTTGTAATTCTACCTATTCACACATTAAAACTATAATAATACTGTCACTGAAGCCAGAACTTAATTTTGGTTGGAACACACTGGAATGGCATTCCAGCACACCCCAGGGAAATTTTTTTGAACAGTTTGGCACGAGAGATTTAAAACGGGTTCTACACACTGAGTAGCTGCTATGATACATGGAAGATGTATTATTGGTTTGTTCATGTTTAAATGTGTTGCTTACTTGTAGTAATGAACAAGAACTTAAATAAATCCAGTTGTAATATAACTCAATGAGTAGAAGACTAATGACATTTGAAGCATTTACTAAACATCTGACTGTATCTCTTGTCATAATGTGTTTTGCTTGTCATCATGGGTTCATCCATGGAAGAGCATTTAGGTGACTTATGCACTTTGTTCACAGTCTTATATACTGTGGGGTTGAAATGCAGCTTGCTCAACTTAAATTTTTTTAGCCATCCATTTCATATTCGGGGTGATGCACTACCCCAGCTTTCAATGGGGATGGATCATATTTTTGATAAGCATGAACTCCTTTGCTTCTCTTAGATGTTGAGGCACACTGCACAGTGGTAGAGTTTCCTATTACAGGCTCCCATATCGCACCTACTGTCACTGCTCATCTTGTTTTGCATCAAATTCTTCACCTTGTCCAGCTTGGTTAGCCGGACAGGTCTCCAGGTAGGGCTTCTGACCCTTTGTGTAACTACATCTTCTGCCACCACCTTTCAGTATTTGATGGTGTTGTTCTCTTAGGTAGGGATGGGCTGTTGACTGGAATTTTGATCCCAAACACCCTATGGGAGGATGTGCCTCAGCTCCTATGTCAGGGATGTTTGGAGGTCTTGCATACCAAGTATTGACCTATGATGGATAATGGTCCACAGTTTGTGTCTCAGGTCTTTCACTGTTTCTGTGCCCATCACAGACTCCTCTAGAGATGATATCTCAACATACTTCTTGGGTTAATAAAGGTTTACACTAATGGGGAATCAGAGCCCAGCTGCGATGCTCCACTGTCACCAACCACACACCCTCCTCCATCTGCACATGCCACCCCACCAATGCCCATCAGTGTGGCCTTCATCTTTATTTGCCCCTGTCTTTGCAGTTTGGGATCAGAGGTTCTGTCTCCATCTACAGTGGATACTTGCCACAGTCCATAGCTTCCAAGGCTGCCGTCTCTGTGTAGCATGCACCAGTGATGGGCTGGTGGCACCACCACAACCAGCTAAGTCCTCAATTAATGGCAAGGGCCATGGATCCTCCACCTCCTCCCGCAATGTCTGTTGCAGCCTCCCAGGGTGTCCTTTCTGTGGGAGTAGACCTGCTCTCCTTATGGATATTGCCACCTCCTCCCTCTTCTCTGGGGCCCAGTCCCCTGGCACCTGTTGTTGGGAATTCCTGTGTTACTTTGCTGCCACCAGTGATCCTGCAGTTGCCGATGCCTTTGGGGCTGTCAATACCAGCTTCTCCGACCAAGCATCTGCACAGTCCTGTCATGTCAGGGGACGAGATGTCAAGATGCTACCAGCTCTCTAGTCACTGGTCCTCTCTTGTGGTACTTCATGGGGGAGAGACCATCGTGTGTACCTATGGCCATGCCACTTCTGCTCCTACTTGCAGGTTCTGCTCCAGAATTTCCTTACACTGCTACCATCTCCTTCAGCATCCACTGCAGAGGCCATGAGTATTTCAACTGATGCCCCAACACCCATAACAGGGAAGGGGTGCTATAACTCTGCACATAATACTTTGATATGCGTTGTGGTACCAGGCCACCAGTGGCCACAGGACTTGCACAAATAGCATGGCATCTTGGAGCCCTCCTCTTTAAAAGCACAGTGCAGGGGGCACTTGTCCTCATATTGTGCTCATACTTATTGTCAGCAACTGCTTTTATCAGTACCCAGATTGTTGCTAGTTTGTGTCTATGTTCTCAGCTGTTGTGCACTTGTGTGTAGAAGAAGAATAAAATTTGGTTCATTGTGGCCATGCTGTTGTTTGTGTCTTACAGTATTATGCACATAGCTTGGAGCAAGAGTGACAAATATGCATGAAGAAGGCAATTCATGATCATTAATTTAATTTAATGCATCATGTACTGTGTGATCACGTACGTTAAGGTCATGAAACCACAGAAAGCTGATAGGAAAATTTATAACCCAAAAATGGAGACTGTAAAAACGAAACAAACACACAAAAAATTACTGTAGTATATGCAATAAATAATGTTACAATGATAAACTGTGAACTAATGTGAGAAGCTCTTGCGCAGAATAATATAATTGTTAACTATATGCAGGTGCATTCACAGGATACAAGAAGATAAATCAGAATAACAATCAGAAGATTAAAGAGCTTGTTTAATTGTACGTACCATGGAACCAAGGAGATATTTGATTAGACGTAGGCTCTAAGCCTGCTCTTCGTGCTATTTCACTAGAGCGGAACCATTCAACCACAGCTTCTTTACTTTCTGGCTTTGCAGTTGTTGTGCTATTAGTTGTGTTGACAGCTGACTGGCCATTTTGACTGAAATTATAAAGATTTGACTCATCATTTGAGAGAAAAATTTTGTGATTCATCATATTCTTAATGTTCCAAGCTGAGTCCAGACAGTAATGCCATAATTTGTGAAGATTTACAACTAAAACAAATCAAGTCATCGTAGCCTAAGGACATATGAATTTATTTTGTAGTTGATAAATAGGCAAAATCTAGAGATTATCTAAGAAAGAAAATCCACCTGCTGCTAGTTTCTACAGAGAGTGTAGTTTTGGTTGAATTGGCCTGAATATCAACATCCATATCCAGTACTGAAGTTCTGCGATGTTCTTCTCGAGCACGCCGTGCTATTTCACGTATCTGCATTTCAGCTTCTTTTGCTTTACGTTCTGAAAAAAAAATAAATCAAATCTGTTACTTAGTTAATCATCAATTTTGTTTTTAGAAGGTGCACATTTTAATTTTTGTCAAAGTTATTGGGAACGCCGTATGTATTATTGGTAGGATAACAAAATTAAAAATGTTGAAGGTTGCAATGAATGCTAATGGCAGTAACCATTCTTTATTTTCACTTTGACCAATCTTGATACATAATATTTGGATCAAGCAAGGTGGAGCAGTGGTTATCACACATGTGAATGACAGTTCATAACCCACGTCCAGCCATCCTGATTTAGGTTTTCCATGATTTCCCTAATTCACTTCAGGCAAATGCTGAGATGGTTCCTTTGCAAGTGGGCAGCTGATTTCCTTTACCATCCTTCCCTAATCTGATGGAACAGTGACCTTGCTGTTTGGTCTCCCCCCCCCCCCCCCCCCCCCCAAATCAGCCAACCAACCAAAGGCAATATTTGGATCAGCAAGCTACAAGACTTTTCTGCTACAATCAACCAAATAAAAGAAAGTGAATGTTATTGTTGTTGTTTGTGATTCCAGGAGATCCTATCTTTCTTCTCTCCAACCTGTGCTTTCTTGAGCTTCATAGCAGACACTGCTCATTAAATGACCAGCATCATCAACTGTGTATCAAAAGACAATTGTATTTTACCAGCCTCAAAGTAAGAAACAAGCACAATTTTGCACTGCAATTTCATTAGTCCATTAAATCAAGGTAACCTTTTTCCTTTTATATGAATTGTTGCAGTCATAGTTAAAAAATAATACATCTTGACTGCTTACTTCTATTTAAAGAAATTACTTAAGTTAACTTATTTGGATAAGTGGTAGTACCTTGCTCCCTCCATAGCTGTTCTTTCTTATGCTCTTCCTCCTCAGCTTCTTTAGCAACTTCTTTTTGTTTACGTTGAATCCGTCTGAATATTTCAGATGTCCTTTCTTCCATCACACGTTTCTCCCAGAGTGCAACACGTTGAGATACCTTCTTTGGCTGAAAAAAGACAAGAAATCTCTTACTTTGGATATAGCTGACGGAATAAATAAAATTGTTGTTTATAGTAACAACATGATTATCAAATGGTTATTCTCACTGAGAAAATCAAGGAGTGACAGATTCATTCAACAAAATTAAGGAAATCTTTGATACAAATAAAATAATTTCTTCTTTCTGCTGACTTTCCTTTCATTTAGTAGGTTATCAGAAGAACTTCTTTAATAGTTAAAATAATTACATTTAGTTCCCACATGCTTTTGTGCAATAAATAACTTATTTTATTATTGAATTGTGCAAAAACTTACAGTGTTGAGAGAGATTTCTTGCAAAGCATCACGTTTATCAGCAAAACTGATCTCTATAGTGCTGTTAATGTTATTCTTCGTATTATTATTAGGAAACTGCTGTTTTATTCTGTCTCTGATTTCATCTACTGAGCAGTATATATCCATTGGATCTGCCTCTTTGCGCTGAAGGGCCTCCATAGCCTGTATCTGTTTCTGATTTAAGTCCAGTAGCTCAGTCAATTCTGCTTCCATTGACTTTCTGCAATCAAAATACACAAACTGTCACTACATTTATCTTAGGTTGATTGACGCATTGTGGATGATTAAAGTTTTTATTTACAGTTATAGTGGTCATGTATGTAGTCAATGTATTACATCTGTCATCACTTTGTACATATTAATTGTGTGATTCATGCCATTTACCTTTCATTTAACATCATTTCATAGTACTTCACTTTTAAAAAAATTAAATAAATGTACATCTTTAATTCCTTTCCACAGCCTGGGAATTCCTCTCACCAAGATCTGTGGCATATGTCTAATGTAATATAAATTACCTCACATGTCTTGTTCCACAGATTTAATCATTAAGCAGAAATGCTATAGGGATAAGGAATGATACAATAACAGTATGGAACGGTTGTTATAAATTGTGCCTGTGTGCTGCACCAACAAAAAACTACATTGCTGGTGGTGATAATTGGATGTACTCTATACCGAATACAACTGAATTCTCATGAGAAATTGGAATGAAGCAGAAAAGTTGTATAAAGTGACTTTCTTCCCTTATTGTATCAAATAACTGCAACCAGAAATAAGAAATAGATCATTTAAGAAATGTTATATGTTTTCTGTTCTTATGATGTAACCTAAATAAAACATTAAACTACTTCATACAACTTAATTAACTTTCATTTGTAAATAAACATCAATATGATAATGTCAACTTTGTTACATAGTGTACAATTATGAAACTTAATGTTAGATTCCCTGTTTCCATTTTACAGTCCCACCCACTGTAAAAATTTACTCCATAAACCCATCTGCTGTTCTCACAAGTTTTGCATGCAGAATAGTCTTAATAAAACTAAATGTTAAGTACAAGTGAAATCAAGGAGGCATTTAACCCAAGGGACTGAGAGTCTGTTTCCTATTAATTTCAGCCTGAATGTAGAGGTTGTCCAAAACCCTTAGGTCGGCACAATGGAGATGATGACCAATGGTCATAAATGAAGCTTTCAAGCTACATAAGGTCTTTGGTGAGAAATACATGAGAGGTATGCATTTATAAACTGCTTGTTTTTTATAATAAATACATGCCTGCTACATAAACACAGAATGTAATATATTGAAAAACAATATAGAATCTTGTATTGTGTTCACAGCAAAATTTGTAACTGTTAACAGTTCACGGTTAATATAGCAACAACTAACAGGCCCTTATTGCTGCCACCCAATTTGAATAGTGCACCATTCAAGCAAGATGTATTGCCACAGTTTTATGATCTGTGACAGGGCATGTTTTCAACATGACAGTGCATCTCCCAACTTTAATATTAATCCCATGAGCACTTGAGCAACAGATACTGGTGCCCACCTTGTTTGATTTTAAGGGCTGATAGTGATCCACAATCAGTAAGATCACTGGATCTCACTTCTGTGAATTTTTTACCTAGGGGAAAATTGTTTATGTCTGAAACCTCAGTAGAAACTAAAGAGAAACATGTTGGTAGTCCTAGATCTCTGTCTCATTGTACTACTGCTAATTGGAACATTTGAGAATCTGCAACAAAATTTTATGCGCTCTTGTGACATAACCATTTGTACTGGTTGCCAATGCTTTGAAGAGTTAGTATGAGCTTAAGTTGTTATATAGTGTAAGCTGTTTATATCAGTACATCACAAAATACTCAAGTTTAGTATCCTTTAAATACCACAAGTTCTGGCTTGTTAGGTACAGTAGAGCATTGATGAAACACAAAAAATCAGTTGTTGGCTTGGTACAGAATCAGTAAACTAGTTGCTGTTGAAATGAATGTAGATGGTCCTTCACATACCTGAGCTGTTCAGCTTCTTTTTCAGCTTGTTGCCTTGCCTTTTCCCTTGCTTCACGCTCAAGGATCTCTTCTATTGATGGGTCATCTGGATGCTCCCCCATAACCCACACCCAGGGCTCCCCATCTGATCCCAGCAGAAAATCAACCTTCTTCTTGTTTGGTTCTGAAAAAATGACGAAAAACTATTATGCACAAGCTGCACAGAGAGTTTATTACTAAATGTGATATAAACTTATCTGCACAAGTTATTGGCATCATGTGACCAAAATGAATTGACTAATTATTTACAACAGTATTTGAATTTGCATCACTGAAAGCTATTTAACCTTAGCCTGACCAGCAGGCTGATGTCCAGCTAGGAAGCTCTAAACTTGCTGGGAATATTGTTATTAGAAAAGTGTGCATTAATGCCTTGAATTAATTCCAGTCATTATTATGTGAATGGTATGTCTGACATTCATTTCTACAAAATCTATTAAAACATTTTCTAGCTGCTTATTACAAGTAGGTACCTTTCATTTTACTAGATGGAACAGTTAGGAACACCAAAATCTGCTAGTGGTACATATACTTAAGGATAAAAGACAAAGTTCTCAGTAAATATCCATTCAAAAAGCTTTTAATGGCTGCAGTAAAATGTAGTTCCTCACTGCTGGGGAAATATTTAATTGGTTTCATCATTCTCATATAGTAGTGGTAATGGTAAATTATTCATCCAGAGACAATATACATTGCATGGCAAAATTGGTTTTCAGTGAGACCTTGCCTCTAGCAGCAGAATTCTTTGTGGCACAAGAGCAGTGAGCCATGGGGGAATTGTCATACATCCTATAACAAGTACAGGACCACATATCCAAGCTCCTCCCTTCATCTGGTTCACTAATGGGAACAGCAACATGTTCCTGGACAAGGAACTTTATCCATGTTCACATGTCATGCTGAGGATGGACGCAGTTCAACCACCATTGCACCTGCCTTATTCAAGGTCATACAAAATATTGCTGAGTGGGGAGCATTCAATACAAATAGATGTCAATGACAAATGGCAGACGATATCAATGGACAGAGTGAAAACAGTGCACATACTGGTGGCAGGTGCAGGGATCACAAACAGTAGGAATAGACTCTGTTGCCCTATAGAGACAGAAGGAAGAAGACCCAGAGCATGGACATAACACACCAATTTCAACAGGTCAAACATCTCCTGGAGAGAAGACTCCAGTATCAAAGTGGTCTTTTTGAGTGGGTCGGTAGATCAGTCACCAGTACCTGTATATCCCCAGAGCTTCACTCTTCTGTGTGTGTGGGGTGGGGCTATGTGAGAATCACCACTGTGAGAGGGTAAAGTGCATGGTACATTGTGAAGTGATCTGCTATGGAGAGAACAGAGCTGACACCTCAGTCACTCTTTGGTTATATAAATTTTCTTGTTTTTATAGTTGCAAAGTTTTTAAAATTGCTTTGTTGAAGGCTGATAAAATAAAAGTTACTGATGTGTTCTAGCTTGTACATGTCATTTGATTAAATATTATTGAACCAAGATCATTATAACACAATACTAATTACATGTAACGCAAAGCAAGCAGTACTTAACTTGTCAGTGAGATAGATGTAGTCTTACCAGCCCCACAAATTCCTCTCCATCACCAACCTCTTCTTTTCAGAGTAGCACTTGCACACTACTTCTTCAGTTATTTGCTGGATGTGTCTCTATCTTCCCTTGCAGTTTATATCACCTATAGCTCTCTCTGGTACTATTGAGGCTATTCCCTGAGTCCTTAACATTTGTCCTACCATCTTGTACCTTCTTCTTGTCACCATTTTCCTATATTCCTTTCTTCACTGATTCTGCGGAGTACCTCCACATTCCTTATCTTATCAGTCCACCTAATTTTCATAATTCATCTGTAGCACCACATCTCAAATGCTTCTATTCTCTTCTGTTCCAGTTTTCCTGCTATCCATGATAAACTACCATACAATGCTGCATTCCAAATGCACATGCTCAGAATTTTTTTTCTCAGATGAAGGTCAATGTTTGATACCAGTAGACTCCTCTTGGCAAGGAACACCCTCTTTGCCTGTGTTAGTCTGCTTATTACATCCTTGGTTACTTCAGCCACTGTGTGTTATTTTGCTTCCAAGTCAGAAGAAGAATTCCTTAACTATGTCTACTTCATGACCACTAGTTTTGTTGTTAAGTTGCTCACTGTTCTCATTTCTGCTGTTTCTCATTACTTTCATGTTTCTCCAGTTTATTCTAAGTTCATATTCGGTACTTATAGACTATTAATTCAATGCAACAGATCATGCAGCTCTTCTTTGCTTTCACTGATGATAGCAAATGTCATCAGCAAATCTTGTCATTGATACCCTGTCATCTAGAATTTTAATCTCACTCTTGAATTTTTCTTTTATTTCTGTCATTGCATACATTGAACACTAGGAGTGAAAGACCGCACTCCTGCCTTACACCTTTTTAATTTGAACACTTCATTCCCGGTCTTCCAGTATTATTGTTCCCTCTTAGTTCTTGCACATATTACGCATCACCCATCTTTTCCTATGTGTCGCTTCTATTTGTCTCAGAATTTCGAACTTCTTGCACCATTTCAAACTGACGAAAGCTTTCTCTATGTCGCCAAATCGTGTGAGCGTATCTTGGTTTTTCTTCAGCCTTGCTTCCATTATCAAGCACAAAATCGGAATTGCCTATATCGTGCCTTTACCTTTCCTAAAGCCATTTCCACTCTCCCGTATTTTATTATTGTCAGCAGCTTGGATGCATGAGATGCTAACCTGATTTTGCGATAATTTTTACTCCTATCTGCCTTAGCAATCTTTGAAATTGTGCGGATGATGTTTTTTTCCGAAAGTCTGATGGTACGGTATGTCGCCAAACATTCTACACATCAACTAGAATACTGGTAGTCGTTTTGCTATCATCCCCCATCCAATGATTTTAGAAATTCCAATGGAGTGTTATCTATCCTTTCTGCTTCATTTGATCTCAGGTCTTCCAGAGCCCTACTAAATTCTGATTGATACTGGATCACGTGTGTCTTCCTTATCGACTTCTTCTATCAACATACGAGACAAGTCCTGTCCCATCATGGAGGCCTTCGGTCTACTCTTTCTGCTTAGCCGCGTTTCCCTCTCAGTTTAACCATGGAATTCCCTTGTACTCTTAGCGTTACCACCCTTGATTTTAATTTCACCGAAGGTTGTTTAGACTTTTCTGAATGGTGAGTCAGTCCTTCCAACCTCTATTTCATTTCCCATCTCTTCATATATTTCCTGCGGCCATTTCGCCTTGGCTGCCCTGCACTTCCTACTTCTTTCATTCCGAAATGATTTCTCTTGTTATCCTAGATTTATTTGGAGTTACTTTCCTTGTGCATATGTCTGTCTGAACATCTGTGACAGTACAGTATTCTGTAATATTCCTCATCGCAGTATCCCCATCGTTAGCGAACTTCAAATGCTTCTCACCATTCCTCAGTATTTCAGTATCCCACTTCCTTCCGCGCTGATTCTGCCGTAGCCCACGATTCTCTAGAACTTCAGTGTATTCTTCATCATTACTAAACTGTGGTCTGAGTCTATATCTGCCCCTGTGTACGCCTTACAATCCAGTATCTGATTTCGGAGCCTCTGTCTGATCATGACGTAATCCAGTTGGAATCTTCCCATGTCTCCGTGTCTTTTGTAAGTATACCTTCTTCTCTTCTGATTCTTAACATAGTATTCATTACTAAAATCTGAAATTTATTACAGAACTCTATTAGTCTTTCTCCTCTATAATTCTTACTGCCTAGAACAGGGGTCTCCAAAATGTGGCGTGCGGGCCGCATCCGACAGACGAAAGGATTTAATCCTGCCCGCGCCTGCGTGAAGGATTTTTTGAAGTAGCGCGCGATTCTTCCTGCTCCTTTAATCCTAGGAGAGACATCTAGCAGCACTGCCTTCACTTTTTCATAAGTAATAGAAATGTCACCAGGAGCCTGCAACTGACGGCGACTTCCTTGCTGTTTTTTTGAATTGTTAAATCAAGTTTCCTTTCTTTTTAATCCGCGTCCAGTATGTCTACCGTCAATTTCATTCGATGTTATGGACTCAGACGACGACATTTCATGTCTTTCCTAGAATAGGTAGCATATTATTCGAGTGATCTCACATACCTCATGGTAACGACGTAGTTAAATTTTGATATACACTACTGGCCGATAAAATTGCTACAACACGAAAATGACGTGCTACAGATGCGAAATTTAACCGAAAGGAAGAAGATGCTGTGATATGCAAATGATTAGCTTTTCAGAGCATTCACACAAGGTTGGCGTCGGTGGCGACATTTACAACGTGCTCACACGAGGAAAGTTTCCAACCGATTTCTCATACACAAACAGCAGTTGACCGGTTTTGCCTGGTGAACCGTTGTTGTGACGCCTCTTGTAAGGAGGAGAAATGCGTACCATCACGTTTCCGCCTTTGATAAAGGTCGGATTGTAGCCTATCGCGATTGCGGTTTATCGTATCGCGACATTGTTGCTCGCGTTGGTCGAGATCCAATGACTGTTAGTAGAATATGGAATCGGTGGGTTTGCCGGCCGCGGTGGTCTCGCTGTTCTAGGCGCGCATTCCGGAACCGTGCGACTGCTACGGTCGCAGGTTCGAATCCTGCCTCGGGCATGGATGTGTGTGATGTCCTTAGGTTAGTTAGGTTTAAGTAGGGGACTAAAGACCACAGCGGTTGAGTCCCATAGTGCTCAGAGCCATTTGAACCATTTTTTTTTTTTTTTTTTTGAATCGGTGGGTTCAGGAGGGGTAATACGAAACACCGTGCTGGATCCCAACGGCCTCGTATCACTAGCAGTCGAGATGACAGGCATCTTATCCGCATGGATGTAACGGATCGTGCAGCCACGTCTAGATCCCTCAGTCAACAGATGGGGACGTTTGCAAGACAACAACCATCTGCACGAACAGTTCGACGTCGTTTGCAGCAGCACGGACTATTAGCTCGGAGACCATGGCTGCAGTTACCCTTGACGCTGCATCACAGACAGGAGTGCCTGCGATGGTGTACTCAACGACGAACCTGGGTGCACGAATGGCAAAACTTCTTTTTTTCGGATGAATCCAGATTCTGTTTACAGCATCATGATGGTCGCATCCGTGTTTGGCGACATTGCGGTGAACCCACTTTGGAAGTGTGTATTCGTCATCGTCATACTGGCATATCACTCGGCGTGATGGTATGGGGTGTCATTGGTTACACGTCTCGGTCACCTCTTGTTCGCATTGACGGCACTTTGAACAGTGGACGTTACATTTCAGATGTGTTACGACCCGTGGCTCTATCCTTCATTCGATCCCAGCGAAACCCTACATTTCAGCAGGATAATGCACGACCGGATATTACAGGTCCTGTACGGGCCTTTCTGGATACAGAAAATGTTCGACTGCTGCCCTGGCCAGCACATTCTCCAGATCTCTCACCAATCGAAAACGTCTGGTCGATGGTAGCCGAGCAATTGGCTCGTCACAATACGCCAATCACTACTGTTGATGAACTGTGGTATCGTGTTGAAGCTGCATGGGCAGCTGTACCTGTACACGCGGTCCAAGCTCTGTTTGGCTCAATGCCCAGGCGTATCAAGGCCGTTATTACGGCCAGAGGTCGTTCTTCTTGGTACTGATTTCTCATGATCTATGCACCCAAATTGCATGAAAATGTAATCACATGTCAGTTCTAGTATAATATTCTTGTCCAATGAATACCCGTTTATTATCTGCATTTCTACTACGTGTAGCAATTTTAATGGCCAGTAGTGTAATTTCGTCAAACTTCTTTAACTTCAGAACAGAGACTGAAATATTTCTGAATGAGAACAACAATCATTTAGAAGACACAATGAAGGTTTTCAAGATACTTTGTCATAGCTGCTGGCGAGTCTTTCGCGTTGTGTGTCAGGGGTTCAAGAAACTTTTCGGCTGGTCATTTTCGCAGGTGCTCCTGCCGACTGACGAGGCAGGCGTCGGACGGCGGCTTAAATACTGTGTAAAATGAGTTTGGTGTAGTTTATGAGTGGTCAGCAAAGATAATTATTGTCAGAGATAAAACTTAACTATCAATTTTGCAGAGCCACCGTCCATAATTATATCACTTTGTTTAATGGCTCCTTCTTTTCTTTTAAAATTATCTCTATGCTTGTATATTTCGCTGGCTTTTCTATATGACCGTGGATAATAATAACTTGTCGTTGTGGATACCGTTTTAGTTCCGGAAAACTTCATCTGATGATTTCCTGATTGAAGAGCATGCTCTGCTACAGCTGATTTTTCTGTTTTCCCTAGTCGGCAAAGACTTATGTGCTTTCATTCTTGTATTCACGCTTTCTTGGTAGATTTTTCCGTAAGTACACAGGACACGTCGGTGTTGAGAATGCTACATCAACATCGATTGCACCCGTACCATATTACTATGCACCAGGAATTGCATGGCGACGACTTTGAATGACATGTACAGTTCTGCCGCCGGCCGGAGTGGCCGTGTGGTTCTAGGCGCTACAGTCTGGAGCCGAGCGACTGCTATGGTCGCAGGTTCGAATCCTGTCTCGGGCATGGATGTGTGTGATGTCCTTAGTTTAGTTAGGTTTAATTAGTTCTAAGTTCTAGGAGACTGATGACCTCAGAAGTTAAGTCGCATAGTGCTCAGAGCCATTTGAACAGTTCTGCCACTGGGCACAAGAGAAATTACGGGACGATGACAGATTGTTTGCGCGCGTTCTATTTTGCGACGAAGCGTCATTCACCAACAGCGGTAACGTAAACCGGCGTAATATGCACTATTGGGCAACGGAAAATCCACGATGGCTGCGACAAGTGGAACATCAGCGACCTTGGCAGGTTAATGTATGGTGCGACATTATGGGAGGAAGGATAATTGCCCTCCATTTTATCGATGGCAATCTAAATGGTGCAGTGTATGCTGATTTCCTACGAAATGTTCTACCGATGTTACTACAAGATGTTTCACTGCATGACAGAATGGCGATGTACTTCCAACATGATGGATGTGCAGTTGAAGCAGTATTGAATAGCATATTTCAGGACCGGATCTGACGTCCCCGGATTTCGTTCTGTGGCGAAAGTTGAAGGATATTTGCCATCGTGATCCACCGACAACGCCTGACAACATGCGTCACCGCATTGTCAATGCATGTGCGACCATTACGGAAGACGAACTACTCGCTGTTGAGAGGAATGTCGTTACACGTATTGCCAAACGCATTGAGGTTGACGGACATCATTTTGAGCATTTATTGCATTAATGTGGTATTTACAGGTAATCACGCTGTAACAGCATGCATTCTCAGAAATGATAAGTTCACAAAGATACATGTAACACATTGGAACAACGGAAATAAAATGTTCAAACGCACCTACGTTCTGAATTTTAATTTAAAAAACCTACCTGTTACCAAACTGTTCGTCTAAAATTGCGAGCCATATGTTTGTGACTATTACGGCGCCATCTATCACAAAGCGAAAAAAGTGGTCCAACTACAACATTCATATATCTTTACGTACTACACGAATATGTAATAAAAATGGGGGTTCCTATTTAAAAAAAAACTCAGTCGATATCAGTTTGACCTATGGCAGCGTCACCTAGCGGGCCAGCCATAGCGCCATCTGGTTTCCCCCTTCAAGCTAGACAAGTTTCGTTCTTTGTAGTTTTTTCGTTTGACGCTTATTTCGTGAGATATTTGGCCCGGTCACGATCGTGGTCCACCCTGTATAGGCGTTGCCGACCGCAGCTCCGTATTCTGCCTGTTTACGTACTGTATATCTGAATACGCATGCCTGTACCAGTTTATTAGGTGCTTCAGTGTAAAAATACAGGACATCCCTCGGTTTGTCTGTCCCCCCCCCCCCCCCCCCCCTCTCGCACGAATTGTCGCACGGGCGCTCTTGCGTGGTCGTTGTGGCCTGCAAATCATCTTTGAACGTGGCTCACCCACCGGTCACTGTTATTGTGACGCTGCAGTCGCTCCCATGCGCTCCCATGTGCGTCTTCTGAGCGTGCAGTCAACCCCGACTTCAGTTTTGCGGATGAAAATGCACGACCGCATCGAACAGCGGAGGTGGAGGAGCTCTTGGAACGAGAGGACACTCGGCGAATGGACTGGCGTGCCCGTTCCATCGACTTACGATCGTATGCGACGCGTTGGGCAGAGTATTGCAGCACGTCAACACGCACCATCGATCATTCAACCGTTGTCAACCGCTCTGGTGGAGGAATGGAAGCCCCACCACAAGAACTCTTCACCAACCTCGTGGCCAGCGTGGGAGCACGTTGCAGAACACGTACTGCCGTCTGCGGTGATCACGCACCTTATTACGAACCGTGTCCCGCCTTTTGTAATGTCGGAAGGACCATCATGTACACTATGTGATCAAAACTACCCGGACACCCTCAAAAACATACACTATTGGCCATTAAAATTGCTACACCAAGAATAAATGCAGATGATAAACGGGCATTCATTGGACAAATATATTATACTAGAACTGACATGTAATTACATTCTCAGGCAATTTGGGTACATAGATCCTGAGAAATCAGTACACAGAACAACCACCTCTGGTGGCAACAACGGCCTTGATACTCCTGGGCATTGAGCCAAACAGAGCTTGGATGGCTTGTATAGGTACAGCTGCCCTTGCAGCTTCAACACGATACCACAGTTCATCAAAGAGAGGGACTGGCGTATTGTGACGAGCCAGTTGCTCGGCCACCATCGACCAGACGTTTTCAATTGGTGAGAGATCTGGAGAAGGTGCTGACCAGGGCAGCAGGCGAACATTTTCTGTATCCAGAAAGGTCTGTACAGGACCTGCAACATGCGGTCGTGCATTATCCTGCTGAAATGTAGGGTTTCGCTGGGATCGAATGAAGGATAGAGCCACGGGTCGTAACACATCTGAAATGTAACGTCCACTGTTCAAAGTGCCGTCAATGCGAACAAGAGGTGACCGAGACGTGTAACCAATGGCACCCCATACCATCACGCCGAGTGATATGCCAGTATGGCGATGACGATTACACGCTTCGAATGTGCGTTCACCGCCATGTCGCCAAACACGGATGCGACCATCATGATGCTGTAAACAGATCCTGGATTCATCAGAAAAAATGACGTTTTGCCATTCGTGCACCCAGGTTCGTCGTTGAGTATAGCATTGCAGGCGCTCTTGTCTGTGATGCAGCATCAAGCGTAACCGCAGCCATGGTCTCCGAGCTGATAGTCTATGCTGCTGCAACCGTCTTCGAACTGTTCGTCCAGATTATTGTTGTGTTGCAAACGTCCCAATCTGTTAACTCAGGGATCTAGACGTGGCTGCACGGTCCGTTACAGCCATGCGGATAAGATTCCTGTCATCTCGACTGCTAGTGATACGAGGCCGTTGGGCTCCATGCACGGCGTTCCGTATTACCCTTCTGAACCCACCGATTCCATATTCTGCTAATAGTAATTGGATCTCGACCAACTCGACGAGCAATGTCGCGATAGGATAAACCGCAATCGCGATAGGCTACAGTCCGACCTATATCAAAGTCGGAAACGTGATGGTACGCATTTCTCCTCCTTACACGAGGCGTCACAACAACGTTTCACCACGCAACGCCGGTCAACTGCTGTTTGTGTACCAGAAATCGGTTGGAAACTTTCCTCGTGTGAGCACGTTTTAGATGTCGCCACCGGCGACAACCTTGTGTGAATGCTCTGAAAAGCTAATCATTTGCATATCACAGCATTTTCTTCCTGTCGGTTAAATTTCGCATCTGTAGCATGTCATCTCCTTGTAGCAATTTTAATGGGCAGTAGTGTACATGATTCAGTTTGTTCAAAACACTTAATGCGTGAGCTCTTACTTGTGGGATCCTGCATACTCGTCTAATATACGGTGCCAAGGAAGTTGTTTTCTCGGATAGCTAGGCAACAATCACGCAAATCTTATTACTGGAGTTTATTACAGTAGACTGAATTGGCAATACTTAACTTCACCTTTTCAAAATAAAGTGTCGCAAGCAATTGGCGACATGCAAATAATCAATGTCCTTCGAAATGTACAATTTCCATGCGAGCAATCACCCAAGTTCATGCGTCGCTGCTATAGAGTATATATCACTGCTCGTCTTGTAGTGCGGCTTTTCCAGTGCGGCAGTGGTTTCAGTGAGTTGTTGGCTGTTTCACTTGGGAGCGCCGTGGTGGCGGTCAGCGTGACACACGGCTATTCGCGGCGTAGCCTACAGTGAAAGTGTGGGTGTGAGGCGTGTTTGCGCCGTGTGTTCGCTGCTCGCCACGACGCGACGGCCAAGTTCACGGCTGCTGCATGCTGGCGGGCAACACTTTCACTGGCCGGAGATACGCTGTCTGCCGCCCTTGCCACAGCCAGCCGGCCACGAGGCAGCAGTTAGCGGAGATCACGTGGACGCACTGTTTCCCTAACGTACACAAAGCCTTAATTGCCGGCCGGAGTGGCCGAGCAGTTCTAGGCGCTTCAGTCTGGAACCGCGCGACCGCTACGGTAGCCTCGGGCATGGATGTGTCTGATGTCCTCAGGTTAGTTAGGTTTAAGTAGTTCTGGGGGACTGATAACCTCAGATGTTAAGTCCCATAGTGCTCAGAGCCATTTGAACCAAAGCCTTAATTCAGTCCCGCACTGGCGCTTAGCGCACAAAACACGTCCGTACATTATATCTGAGCAGCTAGGCCATCGGATTGAAGACTTCCTGGTAGAGGCGTATTTTGTTGGTCTAATGACTGCTCTGATGCGGCCTCCCACGACTCCCTCTGCTGCACCATCGTCTTCATATCAGAGTAGCACTTGCACCTTCTGTCCTCAATTCTTTGGCGAATGTGATCCAGTCTCTGTCTTGCACTACAATGTTTACCCTCTACAGCTTCTTCTACACAGCCGGCCGCGATGGCTAAGCGGTTCTAGGCGCTGCAGTCCGGAACCGCGCTGCTGCTACGGTCGCAGGTTCGAATCCTGCCTCGGGCATGGATATGTGTGATGTCCTTAGGTTTAAGTAGTTCTAAGCCTAGGGGACTGATGACCTAAGATGTTGAGCCCATAGTGCTCAGAGCCATTTTTTGCTTCTAATACAATGGAAGTAATTGGCTGATGTCATAACACATGTCCTATCATCCTGTCCCTTCTTCCTTTCAGTGTTCAAATGGTTCAAATGGCTCTGAGCACTATGGGACTTAACAACTGTGGTCATCAGTCCCCTAGAACTTAGAACTACGTAAACCTAACTAACCTAAGGACATCACACACATCCATGCCCGAGGCAGGATTCGAACCTGCGACCATAGCAGTCGCGCGGTTCCGGACTCAGCGCCTGAACCGCTAGACCACCGCGGTCGGCCCTTTCAGTGTTCTTCACATTTTCCTTTCTTCGTCAACTCTGAGAAGTGCCTCCTCATTGTCTCCCTTATTAGTCCACCCAATTTTCAACACCATTCTAATAGCACCACATCTCAAACGCTTCAATTCTCTTCCTTTTTGCCCATAACTGTCTTCCCTACAACGTTGTGCTCCAAACATACAGTCTCAAAAATTTCTTTCTCCAACTAAAATCGATTATTGATAGCAGTGGACTTCTTTCGGCGAGGAAAGCTGTCTTTGCCTGTTCTAGTCTGTTTTTTATGCCCGCCCTTCTTCGTCCATCACGTGTTACTTTGATTCAAAATGGTTCAAAGGGCTCTGAGCACTATGGGACTTAACTTCTGAGATCATCAGTCCCCTAGAACTTAGAACTACTTAAACCTAACTAACCTAAGGACATCACACACATCCATACCTGAGGCAGGATTCGAACCTGCGACCGTAGCGGTCGCGCGGTTCCAGACTGTAGCGCCTAGAACCGCTCGGCCACCATGGCCGGCTACTTTGATTCCAACGTAACCGATTCTCCACTTCGGCCACGTCGTAGTCACCAATTTTGATGTTAAGTTTACTGCAAATCTCATTTTTGATACTCCTCATTACCTTCGTCTTTCTTCAGTTTGATATCCAAATCCGTATTATGTGCTCATTACGCTGTTCATCCCATTAAACAGGCCCTGCAATTCTTTTTCACTTACAGTGAGGGTAGCAACGTCATCAGCGCATTTTCTTTTCTTTCATTACCGTCATTGCTTCTTCGAACTGTGACCCACTGGTCAGCGAAATGGTTGCCAAGTTGAGGACCCATGTTTGACTCCTCGTATCGCCAGAGATGTTCACTCGGTAGGAGGACTGGAACAAGGTGTTCTTGTTGTGTGCAACTTTGTACACAACGGTAAGGAGAGGTGAGCCACAGAGTAGTGCAGCGTCTGTCGTCTTAGGGAAGCTGGGCAGAAGCAGAAATGATCAGCGAACACGTAAATACAGTAAACAGTTTCAGTGAACTTATAGTTTTGTTCAAGTATTGCAAAGAAACTTTACAGAAGAACAAACAGCAATAAAATCCAGCTGTTACAAAAGAGCGTCGTGCACTGTGAGGTATCACGAATAACTGTCGAAGACGGACTAAGACTGACGATTGTCAAAGATTGCTGAGGTGCTTGTCACAAGGGACGGCGAAAACCTGGGACACAGCGTGTATCGAAAGCCAACACACGGACCGATACCTGCACAAACTATCAAACCACCTCCTGAGCCAGAAAAGAGGCATGATTAATACGGTCGTAACGAGAGCAGGACGAATATGTGAGCCGCAGCACCTAGACGATAAATGCAACACCTGGAAAGTGTTCTGAGGAGCAATGGGCACTCCACAAATTATCTTAGAAGTGTAACAGAGCCAACCACTCAGCAAAGTTAGGAATCAGAAAAAGAAATGTCGGGTACGGCCTTTCTGCCATACATTCCCAGAGTGACGGAGAGAATCGGCCGTATATTGCGCAAACATGGCGTAAAGACAATTTTCAAACCGACAAAGAAGATCAAAGAGTATCTTAGATCGACGAAGGAGAAAAGGGACCCACTTGCAATGCCGGAAATATACCGTATACCATGCACATGCGGAAAAATTTATGTCGGAATGACTGGACGATCAATTAACACCAGGATCAAAGAGCATAAGCGACATTGCAGGTTGGGGCAGGTGCAGAAATCGGCCGTGGCAGAGCACGTACTGAGTGAGACCGACCACCTAATAAAATTCGCCGACACGGAAGTTCTGGCTGTAGAGAAGCACTATCACACGCGCCTGTTCAGAGAAGCTGTAGAAATAGAAAAACACGCAAACAGTTTCAACAAGAAAGAGGAAAGCGTTAAGGTAGACGGATCCTGGCTTCCCGTACTGGTGCGAACGACCGTCGCAGGTAGCAAGAGGAGAACCGCACCGGAGAAGCCCTCGGACGTTGGCGCGCCAGGTACATACAGTCTGCTGCCGCGAGCTCGGCTCCAGTTCACCACCGGCAACGGAGGGTGAAGGTTTGACAATGCCAGCCACTCATGCTGCGAAACATCAGTAAAATCATTAGATGAACGTCAGCCGAAGAACCCGAGACAGGAGCCAATAGGCAGTTTGTCAACAAGTGGCCACGAAAGCCTTAACAATTTTGTACATTACATTTCCTAGAAAAAAAATGTCTTGATCATTTTTGCTATAGGATCTACAGTTTGCACAAACCGAGCGAGAGAATATGAAAAACTCGCGTGTGGTTTGTGAAGGCAATGTGGGCTGCATAAAAGCTATAAGTAGGGGTAGATGACTTATCCTGTATGTATACTTCTGCCCATTAACATGCACACCAGGAAGGATAACAAATAACGCAGTTTTGCTTCTTGTGTATATAGTAGAAACAATACACGATTGAGTACACGGAGTGAGAAACTTAGTCTGGGAATGGAGCTGAACTGAGTTTGGATGACAGACAAGGTACATCATTCTAAGCTGCTTCTACTCTATGCCAGAGTTCCTCAATCCTAATTGCAGGCGACTGGCGATGTTTGAGTCTGTTCGCAACCCATGACCAGATGTTTTCAGTGGCAGAGAGAACTTGAAATGTGCTAGCCGTGACAACAGTCGAACACCTTCTGTATCGAAGTGTGTCCATGACACGGGTAACATGGGGTCTTGTGCTATCATGTTGAAAGATAACACCATAGAGATCTCTAAGATTCGGCAGGCACCGGCCTTAAGGCGTCATAAATCTACGCCAGCCAGCCATGTTAGGGACACAGTGGCAATCCCTAGCATCATTCCAGGTGCTTCACACGTATGACTGTGACGAAGCCTCTACAGACGTCGATCCCCTACGTGACGCTGAACTAAGACTCTTCTGCAAAGACAGCGTAGTGCCAGTTCTGTGTGCAGCGTTGTTGGACGCACACTGTCTGCATGCCTCTCTCCGCTGCCTCTTCAAAGGAAGCTGCAATTACGGTCGACGTGCTGGCAGTCCATTGTGCCCTAGACGTCGTCGCACCGCCTGTGAAGATACTTGTCTTGCTGCAAATAAACTCATTCCCTGAGTCACGCTAAATGATATGTTTGTATATCAAATGTGTGTGAAGTCCTAAGGGACCAAACTGCTGAGGTCATCGGTCCCTAGACTTACACGCTACTTAAACTAACTTACGCTAAGGACAACACACACACACACCCATGGACGAGGGAGGAATCGAACCTCCGGCGGGAGGGGTCGTGCGATTCGTGACATGGCGCCTCTAACCGCGCGGCCACTACGCGTTGCTGTTTGTATATCCTGCTTGACCGAGCAAACACTATGTCTGTTCTCTCGAGTGTTCGTCTTGCGAGAGCGCTGAGGTTCTGCATGGCATTCAGTACGGCTCTTGTGAACCTATCGATTCCATAACACCACGAGGTAGTGGTATCCTGACTAACGCGAACAGCAATATCGCGGAACGATAAACGGCAGTGTTGATACGCCACGACCTGCGTTCTGGTAGACGATTTCCTTTTTACACGAGATAGCGAGATCTTCTCACAAACAACCAACATTCAAATCCGATTTTACTATCAGATATCCCGCTGCAAAATACGTCCTTATAAGCAGACTGTAGTTAGCGTTACTCCTGCCTACTCTATGCTGTGTGCTGAAATGTTAATCATTTGCATCTCCAAGCATGCACGAGGGGCTTTCAGTAAACACTGCAGCACATTTTTTTATGGGAGGCTGGTTTTATTAAGGATTTCGGTACACCATTTTATTCCCCACTCTTCTGGCTACAAAATCCTACTTCTCAACATAGTCTTCGTTCAATGCGTTGGCCTTACGCCACCTGACATAGGGTGTTTATACCCGCATGGGGCCATTCTAATGGTCAATGTCAGAGCCAATGTCTTGCTGCATCAATAACCCCCCTCTCATGCCACAGGTGGCAGTCGGAAGGTGCGAAATCCGGGCTGTAGGGTAAATGACGAAGAACAGTCTAGAGAAGTTTTGTGAGCGCCTCTCGGGTGCTCAGACTTGTGTGTCGTCGAGTTGAGCAGCAAGGTGTGTGTGATTCGTTGATCACCTTGAATGAAAGTGTCCGCACGTTTCAATACTGCAGGAGTCACATATGTGTGCAGCCGACCGGCACGCGGGAAATCGGACTGGTTTGCGCCAGCCAGTTGCGATGATGATACATGCCTTACCCAATGACTCACCGTGATTTTTTTCATTGCCAGGTCTCCGTAGGCACTCGGCAAGCGCCCATGAATATATGTGATCCTCTGGTTTTTCGCCGCAAGAAACTCAGTGACAGCGGTCTGCTTGGAACGCATCTCCGTTACAGACGCCATTTTGAAGCCTAGCTGCCATCTGTCGAAACTTCATGAAAATACTGGAGCCGAAGCGCGGATATTCCACTATGAACCACAACAAATCTCGATTTTTTTCAACCGAAACTGACCGAGAAAAAAAGTGATGCATTACTTACTGAACGCCGCTAGTAACAGTACACTTGTAAGTGGGCTGTTTAGGTTTTTACGCCCGTGTTCCCGGGTTCGATTCCCGGCGGGGATAGGGATTTTCTCTGCCTCGTGATGACTGGGTGTTGTGTGATGTCCTTAGGTTAGTTAGGTTTAAGTAGCTCTAAGTTCTAGGGCACTGATGACCATAGGCGTTAAGTCCCATAGTGCTCAGAGCCATTTGAACCATTTTTTAGGTTTTTACGTTGGTAATGCCGCGTAGTGCTCTGTATGAGAATCACTGACTGTGCTGTGTGCAGTTTGTGGCTGATTGGACTCATTTTTGGAATAATCGCTTGTGTTGTGTTGTGTAGCGTTGTGCAGTTGGAGGTGAGCCGCCAGTTGAACGGACGATCTGGACGTGTGTCCGTCAGAAAAAGAAAATTTGTTTAATTGGATGTCACAAAATTATATATATATATATATATATATATATATATATATATATATATATATATAAAAATCACTTTTGAACGCTATTAAGGTAAATACATTGTTTGTTCTCTATCAAAACTTTCATTTGCTAACTATGCCTATCAGTAGTTAGTGCCTTCAGTAGTTAGGATCTTTTATTTAGCTGGCAGTATTAGCGCTCGCTGTATTGCAGTAGTTCGAGTAACGAAGATTTTTGTGAAGTAAGTGATTCATGAAAGGTATAGGTTATTGTTAGTCAGGGCTATTCTTTTGCAGGGATTATTGAAAGTCAGATTGCGTTGCGCTAAAAAAATATTGTGTGTCAGTTTAGTGATGATCAGAGTAAGTAAAGAGAGAACTGAGTACGTTCAGTTTTACTCAGCTGTCTTTGTATCAAATAACGTAGAAGTTTACCAGCACAGTAATTCATAATTTTTCTAATGGGACGTTTCACACTTCATACCAAATTCGACGTTTGTTCCACACCTCTTTCATGATGTTCTATCCTTAGAAGTCAGCAGTGTTTTTGGATTTCTTGCAATTATGAAGATCGTTGAGCTAATTTTTTTTATAGTGGTTAATAGGTTTTACACCTCTATAGAAGTAAGTCGTACTTTATTAGGGACTAAAGCGTGGAGACTCAGTCAGATGTCGACGACATCGACGCGCTTACTTGGCATCTCGCACTCCATACGGAGAGTGTAGGCAGCGTGGAGAAAGGGAGGACACTGCCCCCCCCCCCCCCCCCGCCGCCCCTCCGAAGGAGAGAAACTCCCCGAAGAAGAGAAACAGAAGATTGTAGCAAATGCAGAGATCGTAAAACAACACAAATTAACGGGGAAGAAAACAGGTCATGCTAAAATGAAACGTACACTCAAAGACAAAGAAACGACGGACCAGGAAGGAATTATCCGAGTGGGATGGAAATCGGTAGGTGTGATGTACCGGGTGATCAAAAAGTCAGTATAAATTTGAAAACTTAATGGACCACGGAAAAATGTAGATAGAGAGGTAAAAATTGACATACATGCTTGAAATGACATGGGGTTTTGTTAGAACCAAACAAAAGTATTACTAGACACGTGAAAGATCTCGTGGCCGCGTCATTGGGTGATAATCGTGTGCTCAGCCGCCACTTTCGTCATGCTTGTCCTCCCAGGTCCCCAGACCTCAGTCCGTGCGATTATTGGCTTTGGGGTTACCTGAAGTCGCAGGTGTCTCGTGATCGACCGCCATCTCTAGGGATACTGAAAGACAACATCCGGCGCCAGTGCCTCACCATAACTCCAGACATGCTTTACAGTGCTGTTCACAACATTATTCCTCGACTACATCTATTGCTGCGGAATGATGGTGGACATATTGAGCATTTCCTATAAATAACATCATCTTTGCTTTGTTTTACTTTGTTATGCTAATTATTTCTATTCTGATCAGATGAAGCGCCATCTGTCGGACATTTTTTGAACTTTTGTATTTGGTTCTAATAAAACCCCATGTCATTCCAAGCATGTGTGTCAATTTGTACCTCTCTATCTACATTATTCCGTGATTTATTCAGTTTTCAAATTTATACTGACTTTTTGATCACCCGGTATATATACAGACAAAAAAAATGACTACAATTTCAGAAAAAACTCGATGATTTGTTGAAGAGAAAGAGCTTCACAAAAAGAGCAGGTCAGTTACGAGTTGGTGTACCTCTGACCCTTGGCATTGATTGTTAGAGTTGTGGGACACCCTCCTAAGGGATGCAGCGCCACACCCGACTTGCACGCGTCTGACGTGTCGTGTAAGAGCGGTACCCACCGGTCGGCCTGGGCGGCCGCTCGGGCACGGGCGCCTGGCTGTCCCACAGCTTCCAGCGGCGCACCTGCTCCTCGCGCATGCGGCAGAACAGGGTCTGCTTCTGGTTGTCGTCCAGCTCCGCCAGCAGCTCGGGGTCCACCCACATCTCCTTCAGGATCTGCTGCAGCATCTGCAACACGCGGACCACAGGGCGGCGCTAGTAACTGAACCAGGCACTTGCCACCAGTCATATACGAAATATTTCTTTCATTTTCAACAACTGATCTCCGGGCTTTATCAGCTCATCAGATGGGGCATGTAGAAGTCACAGCGTTTGTTTCTAAGTTGCTTCGAGCAGCAGCACGGGCAGTTTTGACGTTAACATCCAACTCACAGTTTCCCTTATGATCTTTCACAAAAACCGAATAAATTCTGGTCAAATGTAAAGGCTGTTACTGGCACCGAAGTTGGTGTCCAGTCACTCATATACGAGACTGGAACTGAAGTTGAGAGGAGCAAAGCAAAAGCAGAAATGTTTAATTCTGTTTCCAAATGTCCCTTTACAAAGGAAAGCCCAGGATAACTTCCCAGTTTAATTCTCGTACCACTGAAAATGAAAGTGAAATAGATGTTAGTGTCAGAAGCGTTGAGAAACAGATGAAATCGTAAAAACTGAACAAAGCCCCAGGGACCGATAAATCCCTCTACCAAATTCGCAGCTGAGTTAGCCCGTCTGTTAACTATAATCTATCGTGGATCCCCTGAACAAAAAACTCTACCCAGTGATAATCTATCGTGGATTTCTCGAACAAAAAACTGTACCCAGTGCTTGGAAGAAAGCACATGTCACACTTGTCCATAAGAACGGTGGTAGATGTGATTCTCAAAAATACCGTCCAATGTCCTTGACGTCCATTTGTTGTAGAACCTTAGAACGTATTCTGAGCTCAAATATAATCAGCTATCTTGAACAGAACGACCGCCTCCATGCCAACAAGAACGGTTTTCGAAAACATAGATCTTGTGAAACCCAACTCCCACTTTTCTCACATGACATCCTAAAATCCATGGATCAAGGCAGTCAGATAGATGTAGTATTTTACCATATCCCAAACATATCTGACTACGTTTATTACCAAAATTATGATCATATGGGGTATCAGACGAAATATGTGACTGGATCGAGAATTTCATGGTAGGAAGGACGCAATATATTATCTTGTATGGAGAGTTATCGATAGATGTGGAAGTAACTTCGGGTGTACCTCATGAGGCGTGTTTGACCTCTAACTTTTAATATTGTATACTCATGATCTTGTGGACAATATTAACACCAACGTGAGACTTTTTTCAGATGATGCAGTTTGTGATATTCGCTGTTTTTGGCTTCATTAAAACAGCAAGTAGTTAACACTTTCAGCCAGAAGGCGAATACTTGTCTATAAAGAATGATTAATGTATAACAAGGCGTCGCACAGCGACGGTGTAATTTCCTAAATAATGTAATTCGTCGTCTTTGAGCGGCAATATAAACTGAGAAAAATACCGCTCGAGATGCGATCCTTCACTATTTTGTTCGCTAGAGAACAAATGAAGCCTTGAGCGCTTAACACTTGTACTATTTTTCTTAAGTAAGACGGACGTAGATTTGTGGCGGTCTGATCTAATTTTTACTAAATGTATAAAAACGTGTTCCGTCTAAGTTTGACTGAAGTGTAAAAAGAAGAACTGTTATAACTTATCGTGACGACGCACGGGCGACTCATGAAGACAATGGCTATTATATAAAAGAGCGCTCAGTGGACATAAAACGGACATAAAATCTGCCGTCATTGTTGTACTAAGCATAAGGTACGATATATGTTTTAGTTATAATAAATATTTCTTTTGGAAATACTGAATCATTTAGCAGTGCTCATTCCCATCATCTCCTCAGTATTATTTTCATTTTAATCATGCAATTTGCTAAGATTACAGACACCAAGATCAGCAGTCCAACGCGCGTGTTGCATTAAAAAACTTTTTTATCGTCTTCTTGTATCGGATTTAATATTGAATTCCCTTGTTGTGTGGCGTTACAGTTGTTTTGCACCCTTAAGAACTTTCTGGTCCCTTAGGAAATTGCTTTGTCATAACATAACTTCACAACCGGGTATGATTGTATCCATGATCATGAAACAATTAGAAAGACGATAACGCAATTTCTTAATCAATATGACGCTAGCTGTGACTGCCTCAAAGCACGCGAAACTGCAAGTAAGGACTATTCACGTTTCATAATGCAATATCTTATGACAATGGACAATCCATGATTCTTACGCCAATTGTTATCGATAAAACAGTAAACAAAATCTCAAAATCCAAATTTCACATTGAATAACAACATCACTTTTATTTTATTACATCACAAGTTGTCTACAACGAAATACAGTCTGAACGAAGATGCGCAAATACTCAATCAGACCTTAATAAGATTCGGAAGCGGTGCAATGATCGGGAGCTTGCTTTAAATATTCAAAAATATAAAACTGTGCACTTCACAAAACAAAAGAGAAACATTGTATCCTATGAATATAATAATAGCTAGTGAGATTTGGAATCTGCAAACTCATACAAATACTTTTGTGTAAGCCTTAGTAGGAACATTAAGTGAACCATACATATAGGCTTAGTCATGGATAGAGCAGGTAGCAGCCTACGGATTACTGATGGAATATTAGGGAAATGCAATGTCTACAAATGAATTTTTTTTTTTGACCCGCGGACGAATGTTACTGAGATGCTGAAAGAATTTAAATACCCCGAGAAGGTCTCCTAACAAAGTTTCAAGAAGCGGCTTTAAATAATGACTCTAGGAATATACTACAATACGCTACATATCGCTTCCACATGGATCGTGACGTTAAGATTAGATTAACTACAGCACGTACAGAGGCATTTAAACAACCATTTTTCCCTCGCTCGTTACGATGCAACGGGAACAAGCCCTAATGGCTGGTACAGTGGGACCTGCCCTCTGCCATGCACTTCACAGTGGTTCGCAGAGTATAGATATAGATGTAGATGAAGACAGATGTAATAAATTGTGTATCAGCTAAAGACTTAAAAAACATAATAATAGGCAGAGAAAAGGAAGAGCAATTCAATGGAATGGATTGCGCCTTAAAAGGAAGTTATAAAACGAACATCAACAAAAGCGAAACAAGAGTGCTGCGCCCTCCAGAAGATACAGGAGACAACCTACGCCGAAGAGCGCCGGTCAGGCTACGAATCAGGCGTTACATAGCTAAAGCCAAACACTAACACAGAGCGCACTCGATAAGGACTATGTTATACGTTCTCCTTACGCCAGACAGGTAGTTTCTGAATGGACAGCCATCCGTCACACGTGAATATAATCAAACACATGGCTCCACTCAGCAGCTAGCCAGTACCTCAAGACGATATCTGAGGACCTGGCGCCAAGAAGAGCCAAAATGGACTTTACGCAAGTTATAAAGTCATCGTTTGCTCGAACTAGGACTATACCAGGCTTCAGATCTGTGCAAGAGAGCATCGGTGCATCGGCCTATATTGCCACACACAGTTTTCATACTCTACTTAATCGGAAATGACGCAGTAATAACAGTAGGTAGACTATGTTCTGATGACGTCCGAAGTAGAGAGCGGCAATAGCAAGGAGAGCATATCCGAGAAAAAGGAACTTCTAAGCTTAGGATGTAAATTTCTTGTGTTTTGAAGGGTGGTTTCTAAAGACATTTGTCTGGAGTGTATCACTGTACAGAACTATGATATGGACAATAAACAGTTCAGACCCGATATTTATTTCTCCAGACATTTGTCTGGAGTGTATCACTGTACAGAACTATGATATGGACAATAAACAGTTCAGACCCGATATTTATTTCTACAGGGTTACGACCTGGCTAGCACTTGATGAGACTTTTCGTATCAGGTTGCGTTTTAACATGAATTCAAGTTTTTGCATGAGATTCACTACTGATACTGTTCAATGCATATTCACCTGCATTAACGATTTGAATGGTATGTTACTTTGAAAAAAAAAGATTTAAACTAAACTGGATGTGGATATGGAGGGGCATGTGGTCAGCACACCGCTCTCCCGGTCGTATGTCAGTTTATGAGACCGGAGCCGCTACTTCTCAATCAAGTAGCTCATCAGTTAGTTCACAAGGGCTGAGAGCACCCCGCTTGCCAACAGCGCTCGGTAGACCGAATGTTTACCATCCAAGTGCTAGCCCAGCCCGACAACGCTTTTCGTTGATCTGACGGGACCGTTGGCCGTAGGTTACTTCAAAAGCAGTAAATTACTATCCACACAACGCTGCAAAGTTAGTTATTATGTATGTTGATTTCACAAATGGTTTAGGCTCTCCCTGTAGATATATTGCGTCGGTTATAATATGTTTGAACTGTGTATTACTTTTTTGGGATAACATAATTTTGGGCATTGCGCTGTGTCATTGTAAACTATTAGAACAACTACAATGGTGACGTGTTGACTGGCTTGCTGGGGCCCTCTTCAGGGCGGTTATTTTATCCGAAACGACAACAGTTGTGGAAGTCTACGAATGTATGTTGCTTTGCTAAGAACTTTTCTCGGATTATTTCTTTTTCTTCTTATTTACAGATCTGAAAATGGTTATTATACTGCTGTGCTGGTACTGCGAACGGTTGAAAGCAAGGGGAAACTAGAGCCGTAATTTTTCCCGAGGGCATGCAGCTTTACTGTATGGTTAATAATGATGGCGTCCTCTTGGGTAAAATATTCCGGAGGTAAAATAGCCCCCATTCGGATCTCCGGGCGGGGACTACTTAAGAGGACGTCTTTATCAGGAGAAAGAAAACTGGCGTTCTACGGATCGGAGCGTGGAATGTCAGATCCCTTAATCGGGCAGGTAGGTTAGAAAATTTAAAAAGAGAAATGGATAGGTTAAATTAAGATATATTGGAAATTAGTGAAGTTCGGTGGCAGGAGGAACAAGACTTTAGGTCAGGCGAATACAGGGTTATAAATACAAAGTCAAATAGGGGTAATGCAAGAGTAGGTTTAATAATGAATAAAAAAATATGAGTGCGGGTAAGCTACTACAAACAGCAAAGTGAACGCGTAATTGTGGCCAAGATAGACACGAAGCCCATGCCTATTACCGTAGTACAAGTTTATATGCCAACTAGCTCTGCAGATGACGAAGAAATTGAAGAAATGTATGATGAAATAAAAGAAATTATTCAGATTGTGAAGGGAGACGAAAATTTAATAGTCATAGGTGACTGGAATTCGGTAGTAGGAAAAGGGAGAGAAAGAAAAGTAGTAGGTGAATATGGAATGGGGCTAAGAAATGAAAGAGGAAGCCGCCCGGTAGAATTTTGCACAGAGCACAACTTAATCATAGCTAACACTTGGTTCAAGAATCATAAAAGAAGGTTGTATACATGGAAGAAGCCTGGAGATACTGACAGATTTCAGATAGATTATATAATAGTAAAATAGAGATTTAGGAACCAGGTTTTAAATTGTAAGACATTTCCAGGGGCAGATGTGGACTATGACCACAATCTATTGGTTATGAACTGTAGACTAAAACTGAAGAAACTGCAAAAAGGTGAGAATTTAAGGAGATGGGACCTGGATAAACTGAAAGTGTCAGAGGTTGTACAGAGTTTCAGGGAGAGCATAAGGGAACAATTGACAGGAATGGGGGAAAGAAATACAGCAGAAGAAGAATGGATAACTTTGAGGGATGAAGTAGTGAAGGCAGCAGAGGATCAAGTAGCTAAAAAGATGAGGGCTAGTAGAAATCCTTGGGTAACAGAAGAAATACTGAATTGAATTGATGAAAGGAGAAAATATAAAAATCCGGCAAACGAAGCAGGCAAAAAGGAATACCAACGTCTCAAAAATGAGATCGACAAGAATTGTAAAATGACTCATGAGGGGTGGCTAGAGGATAAATGTAAGGATGTAGAGGCTTATGTCACTAGGGGTAAGATAGATACTGCCTACAGGAAAATTAAAGAGACATTTGGAGAAAGGAGAACCACTTGTTTGAATATCAAGAGCTCAGATGGAAACCCAGTTCTAAGCAAAGAAGGGAAAGCAGAAAGATGGAAGGAGTATATAGAGGGTCTACACAAGGGCGATGTACTTGAGGACAATATTATGGAAATGGAAGAGGATGTAGATGAAGATGAAATTGGAGATACGATACTGCGTGAAGAGTTTGACAGAGCACTGAAAGACCTGAGTCGAAACAAGGCCCCCGGAGTAGACAACATTCCATTAGAACTACAGACGGCCTTGGGAGAGCCAGTCCTGACAAAACTCTACCATCTGGTGAGCAAGATGTACGAGACAGGCGAAATACCCTCAGACTTCAAGAAGAATATAATAATTCAAATCCCAAAGAAAGCAGGTGTTGACAGAAGCGAAAATTACCGAACCATCAGTTTAATAAGTTATGGCTGCAAAACACTAACGCGAATTCTTTACAGACGAATGGAAAAACTTGTAGAAGCCGACCTTGGGGAAGATCAGTTTGGAACATGTGAGGCAATACTGACCCTACGACTTATCTTAGCAGCTAGGTTAAGGAAAGGCAAACCTACGTTTCTAGCATTTGTAGACTTAGAGAAAGCTTTTGACAATGTTGACTGGAATACTCTCTTTCAAATTCTGAATGTGGCAGGGATAAAATATAGGTAGCGAAAGGCTATTTACAATTTGTATAGAAACCAAATGGCAGTTATAATAGTTGAAGGGCATGAAAGGGAAGCAGTGGTTGGGAAGGGAGTAAGACAGGGTTGTAGCCTCTCCCCGATGTTATTCGATCTGTATATTGAGCAAGCATTGAAGGACACAAAAGAATAATTCGGAGTAGGTATTAAAATTCATGGAGAACAAATAAAAACTTTGAGGTTCGCCGATGACATTGTAATTCTGTCAGAGACAGCAAAGGACTTGGAAGAGCAGTTAAAAGGAATGGATAGTGTCTTGAATGGAGGATATAAGATGAACATCAACAAAAGCAAAACGAGGATAATAGAATGTAGTCGAATTAAGTCAGGTGATGCTGAGGGTATTAGATTGCGAAATGAGACACTTAAAGTAGTAAAGGAGTTATGCTATTTGTGGAGCAAAATAACTGATGATGGTCGAAGTAGAGAGGATATAAAATGTAGACTGGCAATAGCAAGGAAAGCGTTTCTGAAGAAGAGAAATTTGTTAACATCGAGTATAGATTTAAGTGTCAGGAAGTCGTTTCTGAAAGTATTTGTATGGATTGTTGCCTTGTATGGAAGTGAAACATGGACGATAAATAGTTTGGACAAGAAGAGAATAGAAGCTTTCGAAATGTGGTGCGACAGAAGAATGCTGAAGATTAGATGGGTAGATCACATAACGAATGAGGAGGTACTGAATAGAATTGGGGAGAAGAGAAGTTTGTGGCACAACTTGACTGGAAAAAGGGATCAGTTGGTAGGACATGCTCTGAGGCATCAAGGGATAACCAATTTAGTATTGGAGGGCAGCGTGGAGGGTAAAAATCGTAGAGGGAGACCAAGAGATGAATACACCAAGGAGATTCAGAAGAATGTAGGTTGCAGTAGGTACTGGGAGATGAAGAAGCTTGCACAGGATAGAGTAGCTTGGAGAGCTGCATCAAACCAGTCTCAGGACTGAAGACAACAACAACAACAACACAACTGAGACCAGTAATCGCGTTTTAAGTGTCTAATGTAAATTGCATTCTAGGCAGTAAAAGAGTTTTGTATATTTTTTAAAAACAATTAATGAAGTATAGAACACACGTTTTTGAAATGAGATGCTGAAGGTTGCGATCGCCGACTGGGTAACTAATGAAGAGATGCTGAATCCAACAGGAAGACAAGAAATTTATGGGACAATTTGACTGAAAGAGAGCGTTAGAGTTGATAGGATACATCTTGAGGAATTAAGAAACATTTAATATCGTAGTAGGTGGAAGCAAAGAGTGTAAAAATTGCAGAGAAAACAAAGGACTGAGTACAGTAAGTAGGTTGAAATGAACGTAGGTTGCAGTAACCATGCAAAGATGAGGAAGCTTGCACAGGATAGACTAGCATGGAGAGCTGCATCGAACAATAACAATAACATCACGCATAAGCTGTCTACCAATATGACTACTGATTATTAGTGGCTGTATTTGCAGCGCACGACCCTCACATACCGCCTAAAATAATGGTCTCCAAACAGATATTCGAAGACGACGTCAGACATGTATTCTGCTATTACTTTAGAACAGAATCGTAAATATTGTAATGAGACCCGGGATGCTATCTTGCGCTCAGTTTTGCAATTATCCAGTTTCAGTCGGCGCATTGTTGCTTGGGACACTCACTTTCAAAATGCTTTTCGACATATTGTTGAGTGTTGCTCATGATTCTGGGGTCCTTACCAGATTGTACTGAAAGAAGAGAGAAAGAGAGAGAGAAAAAGACGAAGAAGAAGAAGATCCAAAGAAGAGCACCACGTTCCGTCACGGGATCGTCGCGAAAGCGTTACGGAGATGCTCAACAAACTGCAGTGGCAAAGACTTAATCAAAGAAGTTGGCATCAGAGAGAGGTTTACTGTTCAAATTCTGAGAGATTACTGTACAAGACGAGTCGAGCAACGTATTATTTCCTCCCACTAGGCGACGAAGAGAAAGTCAGAGAGGTTAAAGATAATGCAGAAGTTTACCGATAGGATAGTGGAAAAAATACCCTCTGTCACTCACCATAAGGCGGCTTCCGGAGTATAGGGTGTAGATGTAGAATCCCACACTAAGGTGGTTATCGCAAAAGCGTCGTTCTTTCAGCAGTTTTTCATTCGTACGGCACTGTCTTCTACTTGAAGTGTAAGCGTGCTGTTTCACTCTGCGTTGTCCGCATTCGTAGAGCCTTCTTGGAAATGCAAGACACTGTCGCTTTACTATTTCTTCACTTGCTGCAGATGTCGCTTTACTATTTCTTCACTTGCTGCAGATAGCCCAGGCGTGTCACACATTTAACGGTTTGACATATCCTATGGTAATGCAATATCTTCTGCTGTATGTTTGTATAAAAGCGTAATAACAATGTCTTAATTGCCATAGCGTACTGTTTTTCATTGTCCGTTACCCCTACAGTTACATACCACAAAATTTATGTTACACAAACAGTATATCAAAAAAAAAAAAATCTGAGGAGAAATCAGAGAGCCGGCGACTTTTCCGTGAGATTTTGTCATCGCAAACCCTGTCACTATCAGTGACGTAATTGTGGTACGAACTGACTAGCCATATCAAATAAATTGCCTCCAAGCACTTGATTTGCTTGTAGCCACAGCGGGCAGTGTGAGTGCGTACCGGCCAACTTGTTTCAGATTCATAAGCGGTTGGCACACCGATACGCTAGGCCGGATGCCGGTAGTTCTGTTTTCACTTCCACACATGCAGCCACAAGTTTGATGTAAGCTAGAAAAGCTTATAATACATACTCACACACCACGTCACGTGTGACTGCTCACCTCTAGAATATGATATTCTGCGCTTGCAATGGGCTGTCGTAGAAGAATGCGCGCCCAGGGACTGTAAGGGCGGTCATCATGAATGTGATGCCCTTTATAGACACGTAAAATGACATGCCTTCAGATGTGGGCCACGATGCAGCGACAGAAGTCATTTGACGACGAATTTTTCCTCTTATCTCTGGTGCTCTTTCCCGAGGAAGGCCGAGTCCTATCTTAATAGCTGCGCCACATGCAAGACAGGGTCCGATTCGTCTTTCAAGCTGCCACAGCAGTACTGGCCACTGTGTAGAGCCAATCTCTCATCTAAACAGCATAATAATCGACCAAAATGAGGTATCATGGGAGTCAGTAGAAATGTAGGGGGCCTGGATGGGGGAAGACTACAAAATTGCCATTTTTATGTAAATGAGTTGGTCAGTTCGCAGACGTGTTTTGGGACAAGAACTAAATTAAGTAACGATACAACAGGCTAAACGAGAGGTTTAACAGACTAACGGGAAACCAATTCTAGAAGTCTTTGAGAAGTCTACAATGAATAAAAACCTCTGTTCTCCATATTCCAGGGGAGGTACTGTTACGTCATTTCCGGGCCAGTGTCTTCGTTATAGCAACAGAAGCTTCTAACTGTGCACCAGAAGTATTTAGATATGAAAATGTTAGATTAGTGCAAAAGTTCGTAGGGTTTTTGTTTTGCATGTTGGTATTCCGGTTGCTATGGATTTGTTTATCGATTGTCATTTTTCATTTTTAGTTCGCTGTTGATATTTGAGTTTACATATTTTCATTTTGCCATTTGGAGATAGTGAGTAGAGCAGTAGGCGCTAGAAAATGGAATGCGAAGTGGAGAAATCGGAACATTTACAACATATTCTTCTGTTCGAGATCAATAAAGCAGCGGAGGCAGCTAGAAACATTTGCGCCTTTTATGTGATTGATTCCATTGGACAGCGCACGGGCCGCGTGTGGTAGCCGAGCGGTCGTAGGCGCCTTGTCACGGTTCGCGCGGCTCTCCCCGTTGAAAGTTCAAGTCCTCCCTCGGGCATGGGTGTGTTTGTTGTCCTTAGCGTAAGTTAGTTTGAGTTAGATTAAGTAGTGTGTGAGCTTAGGGACCGATGACCTCAGCAGTTTGATCCCATAAGACCTTATCACAAATTTCCAAATTTTACAGAGCACGGAAAGAAAATTGTTTCCTCGTGTTAAGGAGGATCATGTTGAAATTTGTGACTACATGTTCAGGAAGATCTTCGGGGTTTGATGACTACTGTCTAACTGCATTAACCCATAATGACACGCGTTAGTGTACTCGAGAACTGGCAGATGTGATGAACTGTGGTCAATCCATTATCGTGTGACACTTGTATGCAGTGTAGGAGATTCATAAATCATGACTGGGTACCCCATGCTTTAATCCAAAATCACAAAAATCTGTGGGTGGCCTTATGTGCATCTCGGCTTGTTTGTCATCAACTGGATCGTGAACAGCACCGATGATTCCTATCCTGTATCGTTACTGTTGACGAGAAATGGTTTCTTTATGCTAACACAAGGAAAAGAAATGAATGGTTGGCCCAAACATAGCAGCAACTCCCCGTACAAATACTTGGGCGCACCTACAAAAGATAATGTTATGTATTTGGTGGAATAGCGACGGCTTGGTGTACTACAAATTGCTTCCCCGAGCTGTAACCATCACTGCTGACATTAACTGTCAACAACTGAGACGTCTTTCACACGAAGTCCAAGAACAACGACCAGGAAGATTGCATTAAGTGACGTTACTCCACGATAACGCCCGCCCCCATTCCGCTAGACTGACAAACACTAAACAGGATTTGGGTGGGGAAGTCATTCTCCAGCCACCTTATTCATCTGATCTTGCGCCTACTCGCCTTTTCCCCTCTCTATAGAATAACCTACAAGAAACTTCCTTTCGGGATGAAAATGCCCTCCGAACATGGTTCGACGAGTTCTTCGCGTCAAACCCAAGTGATTTCTACAGTCGTGGAATCGAAAAGTTACCCCAGTGTTGTCAGACTGTTATAAATAGTGAACGAGAATATTTTACTAATGACTAAAGCCTCTGTTAGGTGTATCTGTATACTTACGAAGAAACGCAACGAACTTCTGGACCAACCCAATAGCTATTGGTGTCTTCGGCAGCATTCAACTAAAACACACGCAGAGCTGCGGACTGCTTAGAATAGGACGCCAATAGAGCCATTTGTCAGACTCACATCACACAAAATAAATAATGTGCGGCTGGTTAACGCAAAACCTATAGAAACTGCGCATTGGTTAAGACACTGGACTCTTATTTGGAAGTAGTGGTGCTCAAATTCCGGCCTGCCCGTTTTGATAAAGGTACATTGAATTATTTAATACTGAGATGGATCCTTTGATAACGCAACGGCCTGTATGCATATACACTCCTGGAAATTGAAATAAGAACACCGTGAATTCATTGTCCCAGGAAGGGGAAACTTTATTGACACATTCCTGGGGTCAGATACATCACATGATCACACTGACAGAACCACAGGCACATAGACACAGGCAACAGAGCATGCACAATGTCGGCACTAGTACAGTGTATATCCACCTTTCGCAGCAATGCAGGCTGCTATTCTCCCATGCAGACATCGTAGAGATGCTGGATGTAGTCCTGTGGAACGGCTTGCCATGCCATTTCCACCTGGCGCCTCAGTTGGACCAGCGTTCGTGCTGGACGTGCAGACCGCGTGAGACGACGCTTCATCCAGTCCCAAACATGCTCAATGGGGGATAGATCCGGAGATCTTGCTGGCCAGGGTAGTTGACTTACACCTTCTAGAGCTCATTGGGTGGCACGGGATACATGCGGACGTGCATTGTCCTGTTGGAACAGCAAGTTCCCTTGCCGGTCTAGGAATGGTAGAACGATGGGTTCGATGACGGTTCGGATGTACCGTGCACTATTCAGTGTCCCCTCGACGCTCACCAGAGGTGTACGGCCAGTGTAGGAGATCGCTCCCCACACCATGATGCCGGGTGTTGGCCCTGTGTGCCTCGGTCGTATGCAGTCCTGATTGTGGCGCTCACCTGCACGGCGCCAAACACGCATACGACCATCATTGGCACCAAGGCAGAAGCGACTCTAATCGCTGAAGACGACACGTCTCCATTCGTCCCTCCATTCACGCCTGTCGCGACACCACTGGAGGCGAGCTGCACGATGTTGGGGCGTGAGCGGAAGACGGCCTAACGGTGTGCGGGACCGTAGCCCAGCTTCATGGAGACGGTTGCGAATGGTCCTCGCCGATACCCCAGGAGCAACAGTGTCCCTAATTTGCTGGGAAGTGGCGGTGCGGTCCCCTACGGCACTGCGTAGGATCCTACGGTCTTGGCGTGCATCCGTGCGTCACTGCGGTCCGGTCCCAGGTCGACGGGCACGTGCACCTTCCGCCGACCACTGACGACAACATCGATGTACTGTGGAGACCTCACGCCCCACGTGTTGAGCAATTCGGCGGTACGTCCACCCGGCCTCCCGCATGCCCACTATACTCCCTCGCTCAAAGTCCGTCAACTGCACATACGGTTCACGTCCACGCTGTCGCGGCATGCTACCAGTGTTGAAGACTGCGATGGAGCTCCGTATGCCACGGCAAACTGGCTGACACTGACGGCGGCGGTGCACAAATGCTGCGCAGCTAGCGCCATTCGACGGCCAACACCGCGGTTCCTGGTGTGTCCGCTGTGCCATGCGTGTGATCATTGCTTGTACAGCCCTCTCGCAGTGTCCGGAGCAAGTATGGTGGGTCTGACACACCGGTGTCAATGTGTTCTTTTTTCCATTTCCAGGAGTGTATTTCGGGACCAGTGGGAACGAAATGTCTTTGTACTAACTAAGTAGTACGAATTTCGAGCGGGGTAGCTTTATGGTGGAGTATACTGTTGACAGGAAGTAGGAGAAAAATTTAGTCGAAGAATGATGTCTTGTGAGGTTAAACCGTATTATTTCCCTGTAAACCAGTTATTTATTTTTCAGAATGAATTTTCGTTCTGCAGCGGAGTGTACGCTCACTTGTGCCGCTCCGGCACACAGTTTTGATCTGTCGGGAAGTTCAGATCAGCTCACACTCTGCTGCACGGCGACAATTCAGCCTGGGAACTATCCGCTAGGCAGTAGCTAAGTCACTTCTCCCCAGTATCCTTTCGTATAGTTTTATGAGGGAAACTTATACGAAGTTTGAAACATACGACAGTAGCACTGGCGGACATAGAGCTATGAGAGCGGGTCATGTGTCGTGCCTGGACAGCTCAGTCGTAGAGCATTTGCCAGCGAAAGGCAAAGGTCCCAGGTTCGAGTACCAGTGCAACGCAGTTTTACTCTGCTGGAAAGTTTAGAAGTTATTTACTTTGTTTGGCTGTTTGGCTTTTGCTTCTGATTTGTTATCCACACACTTTCCGTTTAAACAATTTCGAAAACATGACAACGGCCCAGTCTGGTGTTTGTGCTACTGTATAACGTCAAGGTACTGAAATGTGTTGCACCATGAGGCATCAGTCTTCTAGTGACTGATGATGGGTGGTAACAACCGAAACTGGTAACGATAGTAAAGGCTTTCACAGTGGTACGAAATGACCTTTAGTTGCTTGTTTCTGTATTCGGGCAGATCTATTGAGTATGAGCTTTTCATTGAAAGTACTCTCGACAGTAAATATTGGCTTGGTGCGTAAGCACGTTGCGTGTTCCCAACAGTTTAATAACCACAACAGATACAAATAACAGAGTCTATAATCACCAATAATAAATTCTCCTTCACTATCTGCAACGATTTGCCAAAAGTGAAGTAACTTTTCGAATCCACGACTGCAGAAATCGCGTTACTTTGAGGCGAAGAACTCGTCATGTTCGGAGAGCATTTTCATCCGAAAAGGAGGTTCCTTGAAGGTTGTTCGGTAGAGAGCGGAAAAGGTGAAAATCTGAGGGCGCAAGATCAGGTGAATAAGGTGGGTGCACAATGACTTCCCAGCTCAAATCCTGTACAGTGTTTTTTGTCTGTCTAATTGTAACGGAATGCGGGCGGGCGTTATCGCAAAGTAGCACTACTTCAGGCAGTCTTCCTGATCGTTGCTCTTTGATGGCATCTGCAAGACGTCTCAGTTCTTCACCGTAAATGTTAACAGTGATGGTTACACCCCAAGAAACCAATTCGTAGTACACCACAATGTCGCGGTTCCACCAAATGGGCTCAACCTTTCCGATTTTTGAACCATTTCATTGGATGCAAATGTCGCCCAATGGTGGAATGATCACAGTTCATTACATTCTCAAGTACAATGACTTGTATCATTGTGGATTAATGCGTTTAAACGTTCTTCATGACACCGAAGGTCTTCCTGTACGTGGGGAGTCATTAATGTCAAAAAGATCCTCCTTAAAATGAGAAAACAATTTTCTTGCTGTGCTCGGTCCAATGGCATTATTCCCAAACAAAGTCACTCCTCTATTAACTCAAAGAGAAGAATATGTCGGAAACGTTCCGATTTCTTCACTTGACATTCCATTTGTTAGCGTCCACAGTTTAATCCTCTATCTCCAAGTGAGAAAATGACCACAAGTAAACTCAAACAGCAACAGTGCACTACAAATAAAAATGAGAATCGATAAATAAACCCATACCAACGGGTATAATGCCACAACTTACTCACGAACTTAATACTTCCAGCAGCTTTTTAGAGATTAATAATAACGTTCCTTAAATTATGTATGGACTTCAGAGAATAAGATTGACCCACCATGGTAGCCGAGAGCGCTAATGCGCTGCTTCCTGGACTCGGGTAGGCGCGCCGGCCCAAGATCGACCGCCCGCCGGATTAACGACGAGGGCCGGTATGCCGAACCAGCTTGGATCTGGTTTTTAGGCCGTTTTCCACATCGCATTAAGTGAATACCGGGCTGGTCCCCATGTTCCGCCTCAGTTACACGACACGCAGACATTTGAAAACGTTCGCACTATCCCATGGCTTACACTAGACGCAGACAGCTGGGGTACACTAATTCCATCCAGGGGGATTTGGGGCGGCGGCAGGAAGGGCACCCTGCCACCCTCCGCAAATCACACTGCCAAATCAATAGTAACACGTCCGACACCGCGTTGAAGCGGGACAAAGGCCCCAAAAAATGGTTCAAATGGCTCAGCGCACTATGGGACTTAAAATCTGAGGTCATCAGTCCCCTGGAACTGAGAATTACTTAAACCTAACTAACCTAATGACATCACACACATCCAAGCCTGAGGCAGGATTCGAACCTGCGACCGTAGCGGTCGTGCGGTTCCAGACCGAAGCGCCTAGAACCGCTCGGGCACACCGGCCGGCAAAGGCCCCAAGAAATTAAGATTCACATGTCTGCCTACGGTAAGAAAGTTGCAAGAAGAGTGGTACATTGTCACAAGAGAGTAAATGCTCCGTGTTTCCCACAGACACAGTCCTGCTGTGCGGTGTGTAACATGTGCATCATAATGAACCACTGAAATGACCTCACAACTGGAAACGTATTCCAAAGTTGCAATACGCGGGACATTACGATTCCTGTGGGCGCACAGATTTACGACGAAATTCTGGTGGTATATGGACCAAATGCGAAATCGCATTCAGCGGTAGTGAAATGGTGTCAACAATTTTATAAGGCCGCATAGACGTGGATGAAGCAGATCTGGAAGTGTACACATTATACCAAGCGATTTTCACATTTTCGTCAAACTTCAGAGAACATCAGGCAGGGTCGGGGTGATATTTTTCCAACGATTAGGTCGTTCACACAATAGCGGTTTTCGAATGGCCCCGTGACCAAAGAGTGGATTTCCGTCGTCGAGGAATAGAAAGTTCCGACTGTTACAGACACACGCATGCATGTCCGAAGGAACATTCCATTGTATTTTTTCACGACACAGGCACTGCAATTTCTTATTTATGGGCTGGTTCCGGGCCTGTGACTTACAAATACGAGGTGCGATCAGTAAGCAATGCAACACTTTTTTTTCTCGGACGATTTCTGTTGGTAGTACTGGAATACTCGTCCATACTCGTCTCTGTTGTAGTACTGACATACTCGTCCACCAATTGGAATAATCAAAGGCGTGTGCTCGCAGGGATCCTCACCGCCTAATGAAAGACCATGAACAGTAGCTATCATGTATCTGGCCCAATGAAGGACGCACTCTGCACGACGGATGGTGGCAGGTCATTGATTCAGCAATACGTTGGCTCTGACATCGACCAGCAGAGTGGTATCATGCGGGCGTACAGGCTCTCCCAGTAAGGTGGCGTAACGCCGTCGCGTTGAACGGAGATTATGTTAAGAAACAAGAGTTTTGTAGCGAAAAGAATGGAGAACAGTATGGTCTATTGGAATCCCGAATAAAACCAAACTGCATTCAGAAAAAACGTGTTGCATTACCTATTGAACGCCCCTCGTAAAATATCTCCCCTGTAAGTGCATAACATTAATCGGTTGTACGTATATAGGTATGGCACATGGTCATCGACACATGGAAGTTTGGGTCTGGTCATGATTCGTGCTCGGATAGCCTAAGCGGTTAAGCCGACCGCTCGCGAAAAACCTCACCGAGTTCGAATTGTCGTCATTCCGTTATACAGATGAAGGTTGGTTCATATTGGCAACTGCTCATGCATTTTATCTTGAAAAAAAAAGTTATTTATCTGTCTCGCTGTGAAATGTGTTTCAGCATACAGTAAAAGCTGCTGCCCACTAGAGTGGCCAGGCGGTTCTAGGCGCTTCAGTCTGGAACCGCGCGACCGCTACGGTCGCAGGTTCGAATCCATCGGGCATGGATGTGTATGATGTCCTTAAGTTAGTTAGGTTTAAGTAGTTCTAAGTTCTAGGGGACTGATGACCTCAGAAGTTAAGTCCTATAGTGCTCAGAGCCATTTGGACCCATAAAAGTTTCTTGGCCGACCGTAATAAGGTATAACTTACTTTCTGATGCCCTGTCGTATTAAATCCTGTGAAATACTGCACAAGAAAAATATTTTCCCGAGCTAGAGTAAAAGATCATTATACACAAACAACATAGAAGACTATTTAGATTCCATGCACCTTGGCTGTGTACGGCATACGGAGCCGGCCGATGAAGGTTGGTTCATATTGGCAACTGCTCATGCATTTCATCTTGAAAAAAAAGAAATGTTATGTATCTGTGTGTTTCAGCATAAAATAAAAGCTGCTGCCGGCTAGAGTGGCCAGGCGGTTCTAGGCGCGCAGTCCGAAACCGTGCGACTGCTACGGTCACAGGTTCGAATCCTGCCTCGGGCATGGATGTGTGTGATGTCCTTAGGTTAGTTAGGTTTAAGTAGTTCTAAGTTCTAGGGGACTAATGACCACAGCAGTTGAGTCCCATAGTGCTCAGAGCCATTTGAACCATTAGAACGGCATACGGGAAAAAAACAGTTTCGCTAGAGTTATACACGCGTCATTTATGATTCGCGCTTATCGCCAGATGGCCTGCCGCAGCATAAGAAACGTCGTTTCGAAGTTCCTCCGAACTGCCAATAAACAAGCGGATACGGCCTCGTTCGACGCTGATAACGCAGTGAGTTTACGCTGACGCCAATGAAGTCGCGATGAGGCGAGCTTAAGCCGTGCCACGGAACGAGGGCAAGGGGCTTAACGGCACTGGCCTAGTATCAGCGTTATCGAGGGAAAGAGAAGTAGGCCCCAGAGGGAAACGGACAGCGCCGTGTCACAGCTAACGAGCCGGGCACGTTTCTGCAGCGCGTGGAGCCCGGCTGTAATCTACAGCGGCTTACCAGCGATCGTGGCCGCCCGAGACAGGCAAGTTTGTCGAGTGGCGCCAGACAACACACACGCCCCATACAGTCTTAAAAAAGCTCCACCAATGAAATTTCGGAGTTTTTCCGGGGTTGTTCTTTTGAGTATTTTGGTATAAGGGACCCGTGGTCCCACAGAGAATAGTGTTTTCGTCATTGTCATGAGGCCTTACTCCCGCTACAATGTGTAGTCGGCCTTGTTACTATTGATTTGGCAGAGGGTGGTCGGATGCCCCTCCTGTCGGCATCCCGAAGCCCCCCCCCCCCCCCCCCCCCCCCTCCGTCCGGACGGAATTAGTGTACCCCAGATGTCTGCCTCTATTGTAACCCATGGAATAGTGCGAACGAGTTTCCGTGTTTCAAATGTCTGCGAGTCGTAACTGAGGCGCAACCTGGGAACCAGCCAGGCATTCACCTAGCGGGATGTGGAAAACCGCTATTCTGATATTTTCTGGAATGAATTTTTCACCCTACCGTGGAACGTACGCTGATATGAAACTGCCTGATAAGTTAGGCAGGCCGGAGTGGCCGAGCGGCTCTAGTCTGGAACCTCGCGACTGCTACGGTTGCAGGTTCGAATCCTGCCTCGGGCATGGATGTGTGTGATGTCCTAAGGTTAGTTAGGTTTAAGTAGTTCTAAGTTCTAGGGGACTGATGACCTCACAAGTTAAGTCCCATAGAGCTCAGAGCCATTTTTGATAAATTAAAACTATATATGCCAGATCTTTGACAACGTTTTGGGGCTTAATTGAAAGCATATTCGGCAATAAGATCTAACGAAACGTAAATACTTCTTGTTCCAGTACCATATAAGCGTCACGGCGTTTAAAATGTTTTTGTCGTCTGGAAAGAGGACTCCCTGTCGCATCGCCCTAGTCCATCCAGTCGATCCATTGGATTTGGCGGAGAGTATCTAGTGAGCTATTGTCGTCCCTTCTACCTCCTTCTATTCTATTCTATCCCATCTAAATCTGTATCATACTCCGCAAGCCACCTAACGATGTGTGCCGGAGGTACCACTAACTGATTCACCCCCCACCCCCCTTCCGTTTTCGACTCGTGAATGGCGCTTGTGAAGAATAATTGTCAGTAAGCCACTATTTTAGCTCTAATTTTTATATTTTTCTCGTCGTGGCTATTTCGCGAGATGTACGTTGGCCGACTCTTCTCAGAAAGTAATCAATCGAAATTTCAATAGTACACCTCTCCGTGAAGCACAACACGTCTCTTGTAACGCCTACTGTTGGAGTATGTTGATGCTAGGAAAGAAGAACGATGCAGCTATATGTTATGGTATTTTACCGGAATGACCTAAGCGAACTATGTTTCTGAATGGATTTTTTTTAACTTTATTGGAACTTCGGCTCCCATGAAGAGTGAGAACCCCTTCTGCCATGCCCGACGTCTTGCATTATACCGTCTCCCATATATGTGTGCTAAGCCTTCAGTTCCAAGTCTCTCGCTGGCTAATCGTTATGTGACAAATTGAGATCGTTATGCATCCCAGGCTAACGAATAACCGTGGGCGGGAGGGAGGGGCGACGTTAGGCAATCGGTCTGTTTTCGCTTCATTATTATCTCTTCAGTTTTCTGCTGTTTTAGATCTATTAGGTAGCTCTACTGAGTTTTATCCGCGCAGCCGATTCCTGTCGAAGATCATGAAACAGTTTCGATCGAAAAAAAAATTGAGAAACAAGAAATGATTCAGCCTACTTCTAGTCTGACTGTGAAGTTGCAAGGACATAAAAAACGAAAGATTCTCGTATTATATAGTAAACGCGCCGTTTATGCATTCGGCTGAATGAACGTTCTTGGTGAATTCCATAACATACACGGCTATTTTAATTCATCTATCATTACGTTATTACATAAATTTGAGAGGATTTTAGGTTATCGTGGATTTGCGGAGAACGGTTGACTCTCAGTTGCTTCTACGGAAAGGTAAAAGTGGGGATTTAAGGTATGTTAACGCTTTCAGACGATGTGTTTCCGTTTGAAGCCACCTAGGATTTTCTCATTTCGTGTCATACGCACAGTCGCTACATCTGTAGCCACCCTTTACTTCTCCAGTAGATGCTGCTATGCAGCGGCTGCATCTTGAACTGTGTCATATCTTTCGGATCTTGGAAGTTACACGAGCAAACGTAGGAGCCATTTTTGTATTCGGTGCGCGGTTGTCTTTGTTTTCAAACTGTGATTGAACTTGTCTCTATAATGTGTGTTTTGCGCATGTATTAGGTACGGTAAAACATCGTGTTCAGATTCATACTCTGTTTGTTGCGATGATAATTAAATTTATATATTTCAATAATTATTGTGGTGGTTCCGTTTGAAACAACTGCGGCTCTAAGAGCAACATGTCCAGCTGTGACAGACTGCTGTACTTCCAGTTTCACACGAAGTATTCCTGCAGAATAAAGGAAGAGGAAATTCTGGCGTGCCTTTTGGAAGGGATTTGTTCTGATGCCGGCTCAGACTGACAGTAGCAGTGAAAGTGGAGATGATGTGTTGTCTGAAGACAGTGATCTCGACTTTCAAACGAAAAAATCTGTGTTGGCGTCTAATATTTCCGAAAGTGACAGCAAAGAACGATTACCAAAAATTTGAAACTGTTGTTCCAGTTGAAAAGCATTAAACAAAAGCAGAGCTTCTTCGAATAAATGGCACCTCAAGGCACTATGTATACTCTAGCACAAAGAAGGAACCTCTCAGAAGCAGATGGAAGTATGCTATCTCTGACGCAGCCATATGCCCAACCGGAGAAGGGACTACATTTTACCTTACCACCAAAAGTAACGAGATTTCATGCGCAGTGGCTCCATCTGAAACCACGCCGTATGTGTTAAGTCAACGTATGTAACATCTGTTACTCACATTGCTCTACTTTATTTATTTATTTACATGTCAAATTCCTTAGAACCAAATTGAGGAGCAAATCTCCGAGGTCATGTAACGTGTCAGTACATGAAATTACAACATAAAAGTAACAACAACTAAAAATATAACGTTTAAGAACCCAAAAAACGTCTATCCATAAGATTAAGAAAACGCAAACCACATTACAACAAGAATCAGCTTAATTTTTCAAGGCACTCCTCGACAGAATAGAAGGAGTGAGCCATGAGGAAACTCTTCACTTTCGATTTGAAAGCGCGTGGATTACTGCTAAGATGTTTGAATTCGAGTGGTAGCTTGTTGGAAATGGATGCGGCAGTATACTGCACACCTTCCTGCACAAAAGTTGGTCCGCAGCTCGTGGTCGTTAATATCCGGCTGTATTTCTTGGATGTTCACTTAACTGTAGCTTGGGTATTAACGACTCGTTCTCACATGGAAACGGATGGTTCACAGTTGCCATAGTAGGAGGTGGTAGTGGAGTGTCAAGTGTACATGGACTTGAAAGTTTTAATGACAGAGACGTTATTGCATATCGTACCTACCATATGTTTGAAATTGCTAATAAAGACTTTGATAAATCTGCTTATGACCCTACCTCTCGGTATGCGCGTCCGGGATAACGCTCCCGCTGGCCACTGCGAAAACGCTAAGTCCACGCACAGTATATAAGCGAGCGCGCTCTCGCGCTACGCTCATTCTGTCTCTTGCTGCTGCACAGGCAACTGCACTGAACGCCGCCAACATGCCCTACACGAGTTATCGACGTCGTCGTCGCACAAGTGTCTACAAAAACATAGAGAACATCGAACTTACTACAACATCTGGGGACAAGAAAATCCGTGTTCCAGTGAAGAGTGTTGAAGCCCATGCTCTCATCGATGGACCTTCTATATTTCTTGGATGTTCACTTAATTTTAGCTTGGATATTAACAACACGTTCTCACATGGAAACCGCTCGTGCGGTAGCGTTCTCGCTTCCCGCGCCCGGGTTCCCGGGTTCGATTCCCGGCGGGGTCAAGGATTTTTTCTGCCTCGCGATGACTGGGTGTTGTGTGATGTCCTTAGGTTAGTTAGGTTTAAGTAGTTATAAGTTCTAGGGGACTGATGACCATAGCTGTTAAGTCCCATAGTGCTCAGAGCCATTTGAAGCATATTTGCACATAAGTTAAGGAAGTGAGATCAAAATGCAGGTTTGATTTCTGCCGAGCATTAAGTGAGTGAAATCTGCAAATTCTTGGGAATAAGCTAATGTTGTTAACAAGAAATGACAGTATGGAATATGTATATTGAGAGGCCAATATAAAATACTCAGACTCGTGAACAGGGTTCGACAAGAGGTTCGTGAACCTACGCCAATTATCGCCCGAACCGCCCGTTTATGAGCCAAAAATATCCTTTTAGAATGGGAAGCGTTACCCCAAAATATAATACCATACGTCATAAGCGAATGAAAATTAACAAAGTAGACTAATTCAATGTATATCTAACAATCTACACTACCGGACATTAAAATTGTTAAACCAAGAAGAACTGCAGATGATAAACGGGTATTCATTGGACAAATATATTATACTAGAACTAACGTGTGACTACATTTTCACGCAATTTGGGTGCATAGATACTGAGAAATCAGTACCAAGAACAACCAACTCTGGCCGTAACAACGGCCTTGATACGCCTGGGCATTGAGCCAAACAGAGCTTGGACCGCGTGTACAGGTACAGCTGCCCATGCAGCTTCAACACTATACCACAGTTCATCAAGAGTAGTGATCGGCGTATTGTGACGAGCCAGTTGCTCGGCCACCATTGACCATACGTTTTCAATTGGTGAGAGATCTGGAGAATGTGCTGGCCAGGGCAGCAGTCGAACATTTTCTGTATACAGAAAGGCCCGTACAGGACCTGCAACATGTGGTCGTGCATTATCCTACTGAAATGTAGGGTTTCGCAGGGATCGAATGAAGGGTAGAGCCACGGGTCCTAACACATCTGAAATGTAACGTCCACTGTTCAAAGTGCCGTCAATGCGAACAAGAGGTGATCGAGACGTGTAACCAATGGCACCACATACCATCACGCCGGGTGATACACCAGTAAGGCGATGACGAATACACGCATCCTATGTGCGCTCAATGCGATGTCGCCAAATACGGATGCGACTATCATGATGCTGTAAACAGAACCTGGATTCATCAGAAAAAGTGACGTTTTGCCATTCGTGCACCAGGTTCGTCGTTGAGTACACCATCGCATGCACTCCTGTCTGTGATGCAGCGTCAAGGGTATCCGTAGACATGGTCACCGGTGCCGATAGTCCAAGCTGCTGCAAACGTCGTCGAACTGTTCGTGCAGATGGTTGTTGCCTTCCAAACGTCCCCATCTGTTGACTCAGTGATCGAGACGTGGCTGCAGAGCCATGCGGATAAGATGCCTGTCATCTCGACTGCTAGTGATATGAGGCAGCTGGGATCCAGCACGGCATTCCGCAGTACCCTCCTGAACCCACCGATTCAATATTCTGCTAACAGCCATTTGATCTCGACCAACGCGAGCAGCAATGTAGCGATACGATAAACCACAATCGCAATAGGCTACAATCCGACCTTTATCAAAGTCGGAAACGTGATAGTACGCATTCCTCCTCCTTACACGAGGCATCACAACAACGTTTCACCAGGCAACGCCGGTCAGCTACTGTTTGTGTATGAGAAATCGGTTGGAAGCTTTCCTCGTGTCAGCACGTTGTAGGTATCGCCACCGTCGCCAACCTTGTGTGAATGCTTTGAAAAGCTAATCATTTGCATATCACAGTCGGTTAAATTTCGCGTCTGTAGCACGTCATCTACGTGGTGTAGCAATTTTAACGGCCAGTAGTGTAATAAAAACAAGGAAACTAAAAATAATGATTTTTAATATTTTGAATCTGGAAGCGCTTAGTAGCCAACCCTTCTTTGATCTCTTTCGATGCTTGGCCTGCATTCTAGACATTGATTACCAGTGGGAAGTCATACTTATTAAGTTTGATGGTAGAGACCACTGCACCAAGTGTGGATGACCAGCAGAATTTTCCAGCATTTCATACCAATAACGTAACGCGTATGAAATTATTTCCGCTGTTTCAATCACTTTGTAGTAATAAAGCAATAACTTTCAGGCGTTGAAAGTAAGAGTGATTTCAGGTGTGCCGCAGGGCAGTGTCGTAGGACCGTTGCTGTTCAAAAATATGGCTCTGAGCGCTATGAGACTTAACATCTATGGTCATCAGTTCCCTAGAATTTAAAACTACTTAAACCTAACTAACTTAAGGACATCACAAACACCCATGCCGGAGGCAGGATTCGACCTGCGACCGTAGCGGCCACGCGGTTCCAGACTGAAGCGCCTAGAACCGCACGGCCACACCGGCCGGCGTTGCTGTTCACAATATACATAAATGACCTTGTGGATAACATCGGAAGTTCACTGAGGCTTTTTGCGGATGATGCTGTGGTATATCGAGAGGTAGTAACAATGGAAAATTTACTGAAATGCAGGAGGATATGCAACGAATTGACGCATGGTACGGGGAATGGCAAATTGAATCTCAATATAGACAAGTGTAATGTGCTGCGAATACATAGAAAGGAAGATCCTTTATCATTTAGCTACAATATAGCAGGTCAGGAACTGGAAGCAGTTAATTCCATAAATTATCTTGAGTAGGCATTAGGAATGATTTAAAATGGAATGATCATATAAAGTTGATCGTCGGTAAAGCAGATGTCAGACTGATATTCATTGGAAGAATCATAAGGAAATGCAGTCCGAAAACAAAGAAAGTATGTTACAGTAGACATGGTCGCCCACTGCTTGAATACTGCTCACCGAAGTGGGATCCATACGATATAAAGTTGATAAAAGAGATCGAGAAGATCCAACGGAGAGCAGCGTGCTTCGTTACAAGAAAAAAAATGGTTCAAATGGCTCTGAGCACTATGGGACTCAACTGCTGTGGTCATTAGTCCCCTAGAACTTAGAACTACTTAAACCTAAGTAACCTAAGGACATCACACACATCCATGCCCGAGGCACGATTCGAACCTGCGACTGTAGCAGTCGCACGGTTCCGGACTGAGCGCCTAGAACCGCGAGACCACCGCGGCCGGCTTCGTTACAGGATCATTTAGTAATCGCGAAAGCGTTACGGAGATGATAGATAAACTCCAGTGGAAGACTCTGCAGGAGTGACGCTCAGTAGCTCGGTACGGGCTTTTGTTGAATTTTCGAGAACATACGTTCACCGAGGAGTCAAGCAGTATATTGTTCCCTCCTACGTATATCTCGCGAAGAAACCACTAGGATAAAATGAGAGAGATTAGAGCCCACACACAGGCATAACGACAATCTCTCTTTCCACGAACAATACGAGACAGGAATAGAAGGGAGAACCGATAGAGGTACTCAAAGTACCCTCCGCCACACACCGTAGATATAGACGGAAAGGGGAAGGAAGGGACTAACACACTGTGACACTCTTTCGTCCATCCCTCTCTCCCTCCCCACTAACTTAGCACTAAACCTGCGTCTGGTGAGATTACATTGCGTATGGAGGAAAACAGGCTGGCTGAGGTGGCCGAGCGGTTCTAGGCGCCACAGTCTGGAACCGGGCGACCGCTACGGTCGCAGATTCGAATCCTGCCTCGGGCATGGATGTGTGTGATGTCCTTAGGTTAGTTAGGTTTAAGTAGATCTAAGTTCTAGGGGACTGACGACCTCAGAAGCTAAGTCCCATAGTGCTCAGGGCCATTTGAACCATTTGAGGAAAACAAACAAACAATTTTCGATGGATCCATACGATAAGAATAACTGAGAAAGCTGGCAATCTTGGTGCGAAGTACCCTCCGCCTGGCACTAGGCTGTCTGAAGGACCGTGTGTGAGCAGACGGCCCCCAGAAGGTGACGCAGACGCTGCGGCCGCAGGCTGCGGTGGCGCCGCCGCGTCGCCATTGTATGTTGATGGGCGGCGCGTGCCCGGGATTCCCAGACGCACAATCAGGCCCGCGGGCCGGGAGTCATCGGCCGGTGCTGGCCTCGCCCGCCCTCACCTGCGTGTCACGCGCGGGGCCCTCCTACTGCGGGTAAGTGGCCTAGGCCGCCCTACTGTGCGACACCAACTGACGTTTCGCTTCCCTCGCGCACTGTCTACGTCTAGATAGCGAACACACACGGAGATACGTATCTCACGCCCGGCACCAGTCTTCCATTGTCTTCCCCGCCTCGGCCAGCCCTTCCACACCTTCCCGGCAAGAGAAACTATTTCCGGTGACTGTGCTCAGACTATCAACGAGTTCGGCGAGTGGGGTGTGCGTGACGTCTGACAAAGGAAATGAGAGAGACTCTTGGTGTGCAAGGAGGTACTTGTCAAATCTACCTGTCAGGTAAGCGCCGAAACGCCCGGTGTCTTACTCTGTGAGCCGAAATGTAGACGGTAGAAGAAAAGTTGCTTGGATACCATATCGCGTATCGATCTCACTCCTCCCCTCTCTCCCTTTCGTCCATGGAAATTATTACACCATGAATACCCTGAACGAACACTACCAATACTCCAGCATTCTATGCCTGTATCTAGAAAAAGGATCTCTGTCCGAACGACCTTGGAGGCTCAACAGTACCATGGTGTCATCCTCGGCCCACAGACGTCACTTGATGCAGATACGGAGAGACGTGTGTCAGCACAGCGCTCTCCTAGCCGTTAGTAGATTTCGTGACCGGAGTCACTAAATCTCAATCAAGTACACTTCTGGCCATTAAAATTGCGACACCAACAAGAAAGCAGATGATAAACGAGTATTCATTGGACAAATATATTATTTTAGAACTGACATGTGATTACATTTTCATGCAATTTGGGTGCATAGATCATGACAAATCAGTACCAAGAACAACCACCTCTGGCCGTAATAACGGCCTTGATACGCCTGGGCATTGAGTCAAACAGAACTTGGACGGCGTGTACAGGTACAGCTGCTCATGCAGCTTCGACACGATACCACAAATCATCAAGAGAAGTGACTGGCGTATTGTGACGAGCCAGTTGCTCGCCCACCATTGACCATACGTTTTCAATTGGTGAGAGATCTGGAGAATGTGCTGGCCAGGGCAGCAGTCGAACATTTTCTGTATGCAGAAAGGCCCGTACAGGACCTGCAACATGCGGTCGTGCATTATCCTGCTGAAACATAGAGTTTCGCAGCATCGAATGAAGGGTAGAGCCACGGGTCGTAACACAACTGAAATGTAATGTTCACTGTTCAAAGCGCCGTCAATACGAACAAGAGGTGAGCGACACGTGTAATCAATGGCAGCCCATACCATCACGCCAAGTGATATGGCAGTTTATCAAAGTCGGAAACGTGTTGGTACGCATTTCTCCTCCTTACACGAGGCATCACATAAACGTTTCACCAGGCAACGCCGTTCCAACTGCTGTTTGTGTATGAGCAATCGGTTGGAAACTTTCCTCATGTCAGCACGTTGTAGGTGTCGCCACCGGCGCCAACCTTTGGTGATTGCTCTGAAAAGCTAATCATTTGCATATCACCGCATCATCCTCCTGTCGGTTAAATTTCGCGTCTGCAGCACGTCATCTTCGTGGTGTAGCAATTTTAATGGCCAGTAGTGTAATTCCTCAATTGGCTTAGCATGCGCTGAGTGCGCCCTGCTTGCCAACAGTACTCAGCAGAGCCGCACGGTGCCCCATCGGTATGCTAGCCAAGCCCGACTGCGCTTAGCTTCGGTTTTCCGACGGAAACTGGTATTACCACTGCGGCAAGGCCTATGCCTCCATGCATGTGGGGTATGTTTGTTACGTTTTCATCCTAACGTGAGTATATTTTCAATGGAGAAAAGAAGCCAGTCCTACAAATGAATAATGATATGAGTTGTGATTACGCGATGAGTCTAACGATACTGGAACTTTTCAGTCTAGATCTCAACACAGCTTGGCGCCATATTTCGGAAAGGTCGAATGATTGGAATAAGGGACATCGGTGTGCATCATAACGACAGTTCACACAGACAGCCGGCTGAAGTGCAACGACGTGATCGAGTCAGCACAACTGTGTGCAACGAAGAGTAGGCATGAGTCTTTCAAGAAGGTCCACATCACGAGCATATGGTAGGACTGGCCAACTGGCTGTGACGAATAAACGGATTAAAACAGCAGAAATTCGGGTAGAAGTTACACAAGCCGACTGTCTTGAACATGTTACTGGAATCTGGGTTGAAAGGTAGAGTTGCTATTTGTCACAATACCGCGGAGATTTACATGGTGTAGAACCAGAGTTAGCTGGAATGCTAAGTGACATTGTGAGCTGTTCAGCACTGAGACTCGTTTGTGGCTGCCAGATCGACGCCTACGTGTCTACAGGCATCCTGGTCTGCTGATAGATCAGGAAGCAGTGATTTTAGAGACACGTACTTCTGCAACTCCTGGAATTACGCTGCGGCGAGGTATTGGATACGGCAGCAGGACTGATTTACTAACTGTTTAAAGCAGGCTGAATTCTCAGCAGAATGTCGCAAGAATAGTTAAACCCTTCATTTTACTCTTCCTGACCAGCACACCAAATGGCATATTCCAGCAGAATAATGCGAGACCCCACACCAGAAGTGCCTTGAGTAACCTACAGATCATTGACTGCCCTACCTGCTCCCCTTGTTTGTCGCCCAAAGAGCGTGTCTGGAATGCGATGGGAAACGTATACTTTCATACCAACCTTCAGCCAGCAGTCTTAATGACGTGTGTTCAGCCATGGCAACAAACTTCTCATGGGGACATTCGCCGACTAATCGCTTTCTTGCCACAACGAATACAAGAGTATGCGTGTCACGCATCAAACTGATGTTGAAGCTGGACATCAGTTTCGAATGACTTGAAACTATAATCATTCAATGTCCTTTATGTGATGAACAGCTTCACAAATTATGATAAACGTTAGAGCGGTGCTTCATGGTGTAACAGTTATGACAACCGTCAGTGTAACATCTACAGGGGCTGGACAAAGGTACGAAACGCCAAAAACCCATTAGAATGCCTAATACGGTGTAATGAAACCGATGTTATATCAGTCGTCTCATAACGAATATAAACAGGCCCTGTTTGGTTCTCAGGGAAATCTTACATAATTCTTCCTGTAACGTATAATCAAGTTGAGTAATGATATCGGAGGTGGATGGCGCTCGCGCCCCGTTCTCTCCACAGAAGATCTCAAAGGCGCAGTGTTACTGATATCTGCTGATTGTGGTTACCAGGAGAGATGCGACAGTTCACCTTTGTGCCCGCAAGACCAGTACTGGACGATGGGCACAGTGTCAACAGGGGCTCTGTTGTTTTGAAATATAGCATCATCACTGGGAACTAACGTTGTTCCATGGGATGGACGTGACCAGCCGAAATGCTCACACAATCCTTGCCAGTAATAAGACCTTGCGGAGTAGCAGAGCAGCCACAGCGCTAAGGAACAGCACGAGATGGCTGCCCAGATGCGTCATGTTCCACTCTTGGGTCGGAAACTCAGCCCAAGTTGGAAACAATGTCTAGGTTTGACGGCTTCGGCACCACGTCCTCTTGTTAGGGCATCACTGATCAATGGTTTCGGGATTCCAGGTCACCGTGCTACTCCCAGCTTAGAGAGCTTCGTGTTGTTTTGGTGCCGACACGGTTCGAGAGAGTGACATCCAAATCTCCAGTGACTCTTGCAGCTGTCGTCCTCTTACTTTTGGATGACAAAAATGGTGCAAACGGCTCTGAACACTATGGGACTTAACTGCTGAGGTGATCAGTCCCCTAGAACTACTTAAACCTAACAAATCTAAGGACATCACACACATCCATGCCCGATGCAGTATTCGAACCTGCGACCGTAGTGGTCGCGTGGTTCCAGACTGAAGCTCCTAGAACCGCTCGGCCACACCGACCGGCTCTTAATTTTCATTTAGCCACTTACCGAATATCTTTCCGTCAAGTTGCTTTCTATGTAGAATCTTCACCGAGTTTAAGTTTTTCACTTTTTCAAAATGGCTCTGATGATCTAAGGCCTTTAAGATATCCTTCTTTTAAGAAAAACAGTAAGATCGCATAAAACTTCTCATATGCCAAGTGTCTCTCTCATAACATACATATTTTCTCGGAAAGTATATCACATTTCGATCGTCTACATGGTAAGGAAAATACTCTTTTTCGCATGTGGCTCATCAGACGAATTAGGCGATCATCATTTTATTTCTTTCGAGGCGATTTATGTGGTATGACAAAGAACATTGGTTCCAGCCTTTCTCTAGCTACTTCAGCTGCACTTTGTGTGGCTTTGAAAATATGGTTATCTGTTTAATGTTCTTTTCTTCAGCCATGAAATGTAGAAAGTCGGCTGGAATTTGATCAGGACGAGCTGCTTTATGTTTGACGGATGTGGTTCTAGCGTAGTGTTCTGTCGACTTTAGTGTGTTACGCTAAGTCAACATTTTGTAGCTCCTGGATTCATTCACTCTGTCAAAAAAAAGCTTGACCCGGGATTGCCCTAAAGAAGAGGCTTTTTTTTTTTCATATTGCGACTTCGTTCGGCAAGGAATGTCTTTTGCGCACTTTAATTCCACTGCAAAAACTGGAAGCAACGGAACAGGAATTGAGTATGCGTTTTTGTTCCTGGGATGTGGAGCCGCATCACCAGAGCAGAAATAAAACACAGCAGAGGTCGTAACCACTGGGAATGAGGAAGTCGGAAGTTGTATTGTGGAGGACCCGCCTCAACGTGGTTGTTAGAGAGGTGGGCGACCTTCCGTACCGCTGCGGGCTGTCGAACCCGTGACTCCGTTGCTGCCGCGAGGAGGCGGCTGGTGCCCTGGGAGAAGAGAGCTAACAATGAGGTTCCCTCAGTCGTGGGAAAGCGGCCAACGCGAACCGTCCGCCGTTGTCTTCCCACACACCCTCTCCTTAAAGAAAAAAACAGTTATCTACACGTGACGACAGATATCTTCCTTTTTTGTGACCCCATCACGGCGCAGGTTTTTTTTCTTTAGTAGCGGCCTCTCTTTACAGAACTTGAGCAAAATATGAAAACTGTTTTCAGATTACAAAACAGAGTCATAAGAATAATACCGGAACCGAGAAAACGGTAATCGAGCCCACGGCATATGTCTGCTCAGAATACAGGGGGATATTGATTACACCATGCAAGTACATTTGCCGATCTATTATGCACATCAAAAATAACCTAGATAATTACTACACAAACAGCTCTATCGATGACCATGTAACTTAGGTTGAACTTATAGTCAGTAGCAAAGAATAAACATAAAACACGAAACAGTATTTTCTATCAAGGTACAAAACTTTACAACAATTACTCAGAGAGATAAAATTACTAAAACAAACATATTTAAAAAGGCAGTTAAAAAGTACCTGTTAAGTTTTACGTTCTATACACTGAGGGATTACATGGACAGTACAGGAAAAATATACCACAAGTCAATAATAAATATAATACCAAAAATCTCTGTCATTTAACACAACGCTTTCGCAGTACAATGTTTTTCTTTTCTTTTCTGAAAAAACTTTAGGTCTAAAGCTCTGAAATCTATAATACCAAAGTCTTATCCTCCTTTGGACATCACACTCATTACGGACTCAGGTATGCAGATGGGAAGTCGCGGTACATAAAATGGATTTCAATACCGCCTCTATGGCCCCGATGTCACTTGGCAGACTGTGTAGTGTTACTTAATGAAACAAAGTATCTGTAATTTGTGCGATAACTGGTTATAAGAAATGAATGTACAGTGAAGTAATAGCTTTTTACATTACTGAATAGGTTTGTTGAAAAACGATATCCTCGTCAAATAAAAATCTTCTGCCATGCACGGTCTTCAAAATGCGTGATCTCGCGGTGCATCGCCACAAACTACACCTACACACCCAGTGGTTTATGGTACTGCCACATGTGTACAATACTAGAACATATGTGACGGCACCACAAATCTGGGTGTGGATATGGTTTGCAGTTATGCGTCACGAAATCACGCTTTTGACGACCGTGCTATGCACAGTCGCGCACGGCAGACGATTTTTATTTGACTAGGAGATATATCCACATCTATTACGGGCCACGCTCGAAACTAGTTGTTGTTAATAAAATACAACACAACGTGGTGGAATTATGTCTTCTTTCATGACATATTACTACTGAAAAGTAGTGTCGTTTTATTACATTATGTTCAGCCAGATAAATATTTAACAAGATTTAAATTTTAATTAATGATTTAATCAATCATCCTCGTTATCAACAACCGTTTTGCATGTAGTGTGCAAATTTTCAATGCTAGATCGATAAATAATCAGTTTTTGAGCAAAATATCGGCGATGACATTTTGGACATCATCCAGATACTGGAATTCTTTGCTGCATAGAAAATGTTGTAGAGCTCGGAATAAATAGAAATCCGATGGCGCAATATCGGGAGAGTGTGGCGGGCGAGGCAATACTTTCCGCCCAAGTTCACTAATTTTTTACCAGGGTTCTTCTTGCGCAGTGGGGTCTTGCATTACCGTTTTGCAGAATTTCTGTTGACAATAACTGGACACTTTTCAATTGAAGATTGATTTACTTGATCCAGCTCTTCACAATAAAGATTTGCCTCACAGTTTATCCAGCTTTCAGCACTTCAAAATGAACGATCCCAGGAATATTCCACAAAATATACAGAAGCGCCTTTTCGTTGCGTAAACCTCACTTAGCCGTACTTCGTGGTGATTCATTCGTAGAGTTCTGCAGCGTATTGGATTATCATAAAGGACTCATTTTTCATCTCCAGTAATCAAGCGATCAAAACACGCTTTGTTTTTTACGGACAGATTATGTGGGACCCAAATACTTGCTCTTCGTACGCAAAAATGTTCTTGGATAGTCGACCTAAGTTGGTTAAGAGTGTTTGACAATTCTCCGACTGTAACACGGATTTGCTTCCTCCTCCGCCACGCCTGGTAGCCGCTCTGTCTCAGGCGCCTTGTCACGGTCCGTACGACTCCCTCCGTAGGTGGGTCGAGTCTTTCCTCGGGCATGGGTGTGTGTATTGTCCATAGCGTAAGTTAGTTTACGTTATATTAAGTAGTGGGTAGTTTTAGGGGCCGATATATTTGTATAGTTTATAAATAGTGTATATTTCATTCTGGCATATAGCAAAAGTAAGACATATTTAAGACAAGTAATAAAGTGAAATACAAAGATTACACTAATCATAAAATCTTAGTTACGAAGTTATTTGACTCTATATGTATGCCACAAATAAAACGGTAGGTAGTACATTTGTACTAGTGAGAAATGGAAACGAGGAATTATGCTAGCAACTCATAAAAAAACCGTTGTCAGTTACTTGTTACTTGTTCATTGATTGCACTATGTGGGTTTGTACGACGATGAGCATAAGTTTCAAAGTCTTCTGAAATTGCTAAATCCCTGTCTCACTCGTGGCTTTCATTCGTACTTACTGTTCTTGCAATTTGTTACAGTTTAGTGTTCTCGCAACCCCTCTGCGAGGAGCGTTATGGAGCTTTCAGCTTTATGCACTAGATCATTTATATGTATTGTAAAAAGTAACGGATACTCCACAAATTAATTTTACATCGATGTCGTCCTGTTGTGAACGACGTGTTGAGTTCGATTAGGAAGACCTGGACGCAGTCACAAATCTGGTCCGACACTCGATAAGCCCGTAATTTGTTCGCTACATCTACATCTACATCTACGTGATTACTCTGCTATACACAATAAAGTGCCTGGCAGAGGGTTCAATGAACCATCTTCAAGCTGTATCTCGAACGGCACGCTGGAAAAAGAAGTACTTAAATTTTTCTGCGCGAGTCCTGATTTATTTTATCGCGATGATCATTTCTCCCTATGTAGGTGGATGCCAACAGAATGTTTTCACAATCGGAGGAGAAAACTGGTGATTCAAAATTAATAAGAAGATCCCGTCGCAACGAAAAACGCTTTTGTTTTAATGATTGCCACTCCAATTCACGTACCAAGTCTTGACACTATCTCCCCTATTTCGCGACAATACAAAACGAGCAGCCCTTCTTTATACTTTTTCGATGTCATCTGTCAGTCTCAGCTGATGAAGATCCCACACCGCACAGCAATACTCCAGAATAGGGCAGACAAGCGTGGCGTAAGCAGTCTCTCTAGTAGACCTGTTGAACCTTCTAAGTGTTCTGCCAGTGAATCGCAGTCTTTGATTTGCTCTACCCACAATATTATCTATGTGATCGTTCTAATTTAGGTTACTTGTAATTGTAATCCCTAAGTATTTAGTTGAATTTACAGCATTCAGATTTGTGTGACTTATCGCGTAATCGAAATTTAGCTGATTTCTTTTAGTACTCATGTAAATAACTTCACACTTTTCCTTATTCTGAGTCAATTAACACTTTTCACACCATACAGATATCTTATCTAAATCATTTTGCAAGTCGTTTTGATCATCTGATGACTTTAGAAGTGTGCGCAACTGTATCGAATGCCTTCCGGAAGTCCAGGAACAAACTTATCAGCCTGGGCGTCTTTCTATACGGTGCTCTGAATTTCGTGGGCGAAAAGAGCGGGCTGAGTTTCACTAGATCGGAATACATGTTGATTTTTGTGGAAGATACCTTCTTTTCCATAAACGTCACAATGCGTGAGTAGCTATATCCGGCAGCTGAAGCACTCGCTAGATCAACCCACGCCGCTGTATATTTCATTATTCGCTGCCCCTATTGTATTCAGTACCCCAGTCTCGGCTAGCACAGATACCTATCCAGAGGTCATTAGTATTGCTGGTAGCTAAGACGTGCGGGGCGTCCTTGTATGAGCGATGCGGGAGACGCGTGCTTGTCCATGGGAACAGAAGGCACGCGAGGTTAGCAGGTCCAAGGCCTGCTGGAGCGGCGCCAGCCAGACGCCGGAACAGGTTGCAAAACAATCACCCCGCGACCTCACTGCACACACTTGCGCTCCTATTGACTAATAATCCGTTCGCGGTATGCGCTTTCCATATTGTTTCGGTTTCACCGGTTTCAGAACGTTGAAAAGTATCTTATAGCAGAACAAAATCGAAGGAAGTATTCTGCATGCCCTGTTTTTCTTTGGTCAATGACCGAGTGACCCTGTGGTGAGCATACTTGGTTGTCTTTTCGAGAAGACCCGAAGAAGGGAAAATTAGGGATTAAGTCTCTGTAGACGCCGAGTACCGATTGTGGCAATCTCTCACCGCCTCCCTCCCCCTCCCTCCAAGTTGGTCGCCACCTCAGATGACTTACTGGTACCGAGTGTCATCTGCTTTTCCTATAATTTGTTTTGTGGACATTCCACTTTAGGTTGGGCCGGGCGTTTAATGTGTGTGTGAAATCTTATGGGACTTAACTGCTAAGGTCATCAGTCCCTAAGCTTACACACTACTTAACCTAAATTATCCTTAGGACAAACACATACACCCATGCCCGAGGGAGGACTGGAACCTCCGTAGGGTCCAGCCGCACAGTCCAAGACTTCAGCGCCGTAGACCGGGTGCTTAGTGCTAGATACTTTAAGGCTGATACCGTTTCCAGTTATTTATCGCGTAATCGAACAGTAATGGAGCTCTTCGTTAATTTATGGCTCGTTGAAATAATTTCATTAAATACGGGGGTCAGATCTATGCTGCACCACGATTCCTGTGACAGCACAACCGCATTAATTAAGTGGAATAGAATGCTCTGGATCAAAGGGCGTCGGCTCGATCCGGCTTGTAGTGTTGGACTACAGCATATGGTGATCGTGGATAGATTTCAGAGCTGGAGATGGGCAGGGAGAGCGGTATAAAATCTATTATTGTGGCAGGTCATGTAGAGATAATAGGAACACAGGAAGCCAAGCTACACTACTGGCCATTAAAATTGTTACACCAAGAACATATGCAAATGACAAACGGGTATTCATTGGACAGATATATTATACTAGAAATGACATGTGATTACATTTTCACGCAACTTGAGTGCATAGATCCTGAGAAATCAGTACTCAGAACAACCACATCTGGCCATAATAACGGCCTCGATACGCCTGGGCATTGAGTCAAACAGAGCTTGGGTGGCGTGTACAGATACAGCTGCCCATGCAGCTTCAACGCGATACCACAGTTCACCAAGAGTAGTGACTGGCGTATTGTGACGAGCCAGTTGCTCGGTTACATTGACCAGACGCTTTCAAGTGGTGAGAGATCTGGTGAATGTGCTGGCCAGGGCAGCAGTCGAACAATTTCTGTATCCAGAAAGGCCCGTACAGGACCTGCAACATGCGTTCGTGCATTATCCTGCTGAAATGTAGGCTTTCGCAGGGATCATATTGAAGGGTAGAGCCACGGGCCGCAAAACATCTGAAATGTAACGTCCACTGTTCAAAGTGTCGTCATTGCGAACGAGAGGTGACCGAGAAGTGTAACCAAAGGCACCCCATACCATCACGCCGGGTGAAATACCAGTATGGCGATGACGAATACACGCATCCTATGTGCGTTCACCGCGATGTCGCCAAATACGGATGCGACCATCATGATGCTGTAAACAGAACCGGGATTCAGCCGAAAAAATGACGTTTTGCCATTCGTGCACCCAGGTTCGTCGTTGAGCACACCATCGCAGGCGCTCCTGTCTGTGATGCAGCGTCAAGTGTAATCGCAGCCATGGTCTCCGAGCTGATAGTTCATGCTGCTGCAAACGTCGTCGAACTGTTTATCAAAGTCGGAAACGTGTTGGTACGCATTTCTCCTCCTTACACGAGGCATCACAACAACGTTTCACCAGGCAACGCCGGTCAACTGCTGTTTTTGTATGAGAAAACGGTTGGGAACTTTCCTCATGTCAGCATGTTGTAGTTGTCGCCACCGGTGCCAATCTTGTGTGAATGCTCTGAAAAGCTAATCATTTGCATATCACAGTCCGTTAAATTTCGCGTCTGTAGCACGTCATCTTCGTGGTGTAGCGATTTTAATGGCGAGTAGTGTATATTCTTAACGCATTTCGGCGCACGAGCTGTAATGATTAAAACGTAGGAGAAATCAGAGCAATAATCCCGCCAGTGTTTTGCTACGCCCGACAAGTTTATCTTCGTACTGAAACGTAGTTTTCTGTGGCGACAATGACGTCAGTGTCGCAAGGAGCGGCATCAGATACGTTATTAAGCGGGTGGCCACAGTGTTTTGATTCGTCACTGTACGTAGTATTAGCGGTTGCAGGGCTGCTGGTCTCCCTGTAGCAATTTCGGTCAGCGCAGCTAGAGAGTCGAAATAGGCCACTTCCGTGTCAGCTGTTTAATGTTGTGAAGAGTTAGCACCGTTTTTGTGACGTGTTCCCCAATATGTGTGCACATGTGGCTGCAGCAAAGCGGAGGATGCGCAAGCTTGGCGCGCGGCCTATAAACGGCGCCGGAGACTAAACAGCGGCGGCTTCCTGGTGCAGGCTCGGCCGCGCGCGCCACCTCGGCGGCGCGACACTGCCTGACGCCGGCTGCGCCTTGTTTGGGGGCGGCGGCGGCGGCGGCGGCGGCGGGGGGCGCCTCCGGAATCCTGAGCGGTCGCCCGTCCCGGCCGCAGTCCAGCGCTGCATTTGTGACGCCGCGTCACGCCAGTAGCAGGAACGCAGGCCCGCGAGTCCCAGCGCATCTTGAAGGCCCCCGTGCACGATCAACTTTGGTTGCCAGATTCGCTCTTTTCTACTTGAAAGACATAACAACAAGTTGACTGTACAAGTTTTGATTCCACAATCTACGTTTAGGTCTTAGGCCATTACCTAATGTTACAAATCAATACCATCATAGGCATTTATTCTTTCACGAGTATGGAATGTCTTTTGCTAGTTATCTGTGGATTATTTGGTGGCTAAGTGGTCCTACTACGGAGCCACATACTCTCCCGCAGTAATGGCATACGCAGTTGGTATTGACTGAATGATGTAACAGGTTTGTTCCTCTCGAGAGCTCTTTTTCTCATCTGGGATCCCTCTTCCTATCCATTTTGTATAAATATGAAAAAGTCTCTTGTCCAGGGAATGAAAGAAGGAAGGAAGATCAGGATTTACCATTCCGTCGACATCGAGGGCATTAGAGACAGGGCAAACGCTCGGAATGTTTCAGGAATGCGGATGGAAAGTGGCCATGCCCTTTGCAAGATCCCCTCGCTTCTAAACTGATACTTTTATTGCTTAGCTTACCCGCGAGTCCGTAGAGGGTGGTGGTATATGTGACGTACAGTATTACTGGTCAGCGTTTCCACCCGGAATTTGCGAGTGTAAGTCGGACCTTCCTTGATCCGCTTTGCTGGGTCGTCGTGTCGTCGGATTTCCTCCTACCTGTGCGCGGTGCAGCTCTCGCAAATGTCGTCCCTTGCTGATTCTTCATTGGCGCATTGGATGTCTCTGTCGGTGGAAGCTAATTATCTGAAATTGCTGTCGATCAACTTTGGGGTCACTATTTGCTCGAAATTAACATTCAGAATGCCGTAATATCACTTTTATTCCTATTAGATCAATAATGAAACACTAATGTCATAAACTACTTGTAACCGAGAGCATGGCTACCATCGAACAAGACAGGAAGAGCTCGTAACGCCGACCGCCGACTTTGGCCAGCAGTCCGCATCTCTTACTAGCTTCATCACAGTTCGTGGATTTCCGATCAAGTTCGTACTTACTAAAATATGCATTTGTTAATGAACGGGTGTGAACTTTTACAAGGCAAAATTATGATAAATGATTTTAAACATCCAGAGGCTCCTCCTAGTATTCATGTTGTCATACATGACTAATTATTAAATATAAATAAACAAAGACGGTGACTTTGGCGCCAAGATGGCGGTACTTCCGTCATGTATATTTCCCAGGCTGACGCTTGTTGCTATGGTCCAGCGCCGAGCCCCACCCCACTACGTACGACATATGGTGGCTGCGTCACCTAGCCAGCCAGCGTGGGAAATGCTCTCCGACTCATGGCCGACTAAAGACTACAGCACTTCCTAACTATCGTGAATACATCAATAAGAGACAATAATTTATTTAAACTGGTAAAAACGTCTTCCTCACGTAAGAGGCGCCTTACGCCTTCCAAAGGAGCTATTCCGCCATCTGCCTGGGGCGATTTAGCGAATTACGGAAACGTAAATCTGGGTGGCTGGACGCGGATTTGAAGCATCATCCTCTCGAATAAAAGTCGGTAGCGCTAACCACTACGCCGCTCCATCTCGGTACCAGGAAATAGTTAAAGCTGAGTTGCTTAATTAGTACTTTGTTCCACTGATCAGCAGCGCGGTATTAGCCGAGCGGTCTGAGGCGCTGCAGTCATGGACTGTGCGGCTGGTCCCGTCGGAGGTTCGAGTCCTCCCTCGGGCATGGGTGTGTGTGTTTGTCCTTAGGATACGTTAGCTTAAGTAGTGTGTAAGCTTAGGGACTGGTGATCTTAGCAGTTAAGTCCCATTAGATTTCACACACATTAGAACATTTTTTCCACTGATCAAATTCGCTACAAACTTTAAAGAAATACATCAACGAAAATCTAAAGAAGGAAATATTACACACAAAAACCTGATGATTATATCAACTATCTCCTCAAGAAGTCAAATTTTTAATTTGACCCTCACATTAAAAAGAAAGATATAAGCACACAAGAATTTGTTCCTTATACTTGGTCCTCTAATGAAAGTTCATTAACATAGCGCAACTTTGGAACATATACATCGCCAGCGGAAGGACCGGAAAGCTTCAATTTGTTTATTATATTCTACTCCCGCTTGTGTCTTGAACGCTGAATATTTATTTCCTTTTTAATCAAAAAATGGTTCAAATGGCTCTGAGCACTATGGGACTCAACTGCTGAGGTCATTAGTCCCCTAGAACTTAGAACTAGTTAAACCGAACTAACCTAAGAACATCACACACATCCATGCCCGAGGCAGGAATCGAACCTGCGGTTCCAGACTGCAGCGCCTATAACCGCACGGCCACTTCGACCGGCCCTTTTTAATCTTTTCCTGCGAAGTATACGACTGGGAAAGACACCACATCTCTAATATTCTGGTAGCTGTTAGTGATATTTTGTTTTTATTCTTGATTGTAGATTCCATAGCTCTGGATGGTTCAAATAGTTCAGATGGTTCGAAGCACTACGGGACATCTCAAGTCATCAGTCCCCTAGGCTCACAACTACTTAAACCTAACCAACCTAAGGACATCACTCACATCCATTCCCGAGGCAGGATTCGAACCTGCGACCGTAGCGGTCGCGCAGTTCCAGACTGAAGCGCCTAGAACCGCTCGGCCACAGCTGCCGGCTCGCGGGCAGCACTAAGTTTCTACGAGAAGACGACTTTTCTGGCATACTGCTAATTTCCTTTACCGGCCACTCCGTACAATTATGATTAAAGTTCAGAGGACAATCTTAGGTAACTGAACATCATCACTTTCATATAACTTAAACGATTTAAGCGGCGCGCGCCAGGAAAGATCTCAGGATGTACGAATATTATCGTTTCCACGTTTAATTGCGCTTGGAGTGACATCTCGTGGTAATGCAGAGAGTTGCGAGCTATCGTGTCGTCCGGTCCGCCCTGAATCGGTCCATTATTGAAAACAGTACAAAAATCCAAACTGCAGTTCCTGTGACTGGGCTGAACATACGGGCAGAAATCGCAGCGTCGGACTTTAATTTAGAAAATGTATTGAAGAAGAAGAAGAAGTAGATAATACGTATAAATGTAGAGAGTCTGGTAATAATAATTTCGTTTGGCTGAATGGCCTAATGCAAGTCTTTAAATTAAACTCCACTTCATGTTTCTAATAGACAACATTGACTTTACCTATTAAGATGCGTAGGGAGCACAGAACGTAAGAACGCCAGAACGGAAAATGACTACAATCGACAGAACCGCGGGAATCGTGTTTCAGAATGAGCGGAGAACAGTCGCCGCCGCAGGTAGCGGCGAGGATCAAACGAAGGCTCTCGACCGCGCAGCAACAGCCCGTGCTGCGAGAGACGTCATCATCACAAAGAAAGCGAAGGTAAACGACGCGGCGGAAATCACTCGCATAGCTCTGCGAATAGCAGCGGCACGGAAAGAAATACTAGCCAGGCTATCGAAATATGGATACTGGCACGAACAACGGTCAGGGTACCGTGTACCAGGAGTGACAAAGTTTCAATCAGTCTATTAGTGATAACAGTATCAAAATCCCTGCAGTACTTCCTGAGATTCACTTTCGGAAAAGAAACCGCTGGGGGCCTTTAATTTATACAGGTATAGAATATGCATATACTGATAGGATATAAACGGTCTAGTCACACTAAAGTGATCACAGCCCATGTTCGACTTCAACGTTCAATAACACTCACAGGCAGCAGGTGGCAGCACCAGCACAGGAGGGCATATGACGCGTGTCGTGGGACGCGGGAAACAATGTAGTGTTGTCGTAATGCGGAAACGGAACGACTTATCTGACATCCAGAACAGCATGATCGTTGGCTTTCGGGCCAAGGGTGGAAGGACTTCCGAAACTGCTAAGCTTGTAAACCGTTCTCCTGCCGCCGTGATTAAAGTATACCGTGCGTGGCAAAACGGCGCCATCCGAAACCAGCATCCAGGCATCTATGGTGAATCACGGGCCATAGTGATAAGGGAGATGTGTAGGGAGGTAACAGGCGTGCAACTGTGTCTCCTCAACGACCGTTCAGCGAACATAGCTTCCCATGGAACTCAGCAGAAGGCGTCTGGTTCATGCATCCATGTTGACCTGTTCACCGGCGACCAAGACTGGAATTTGCACGCCAATGCCGCAGCTGGTGGTCCAATGAGTGGAGACAGGTGTCCTTTCCAGATAAATCACGTTTTACGCCCTATCTGACTGAGGCTGTTGTCGTGTACTGCGTGAACCCTCTGAAAGCGAGCATCTTGCTAGCGTTATGATCTGGGTAATGTTTTCGTGGCATTCTCTGGCTGATCTAGTCATTCTTGGAGGCACAAAGAATCGGCATAAGAATGCATCTATCCTTGGGGACCATGACCACCCCTTCATGAAGCTTGTTCTTTCCTCGGCACGATGGTATCTACTTGCAGGAGAATGCAATGTTCCACACACCTCGTATGCGTGGTTCGAAGAGCATCAGGATGAGTTTATCGTACCCTCCTGGCCACCAGACTCCTCGGATTTAACCCCAATAGAGAATCTGTGGACCATCTCGATAGCGCTGTTCACGCCATGGTTCCTTAAACACAGTTGGCCCCGTCACTGGAGTCAGAATACCTTTAAATCACCGTTGGTAACTTCCAGAATCTCACTGGCTCTATTCCTGCACTTCCGCGCTGGCAGAAGTTTGTTATTCAACCTTTTGACAGGTGGTCACTTTTAATGTAATGTACAGTGTGTTTCAAGTTGTGTAAAGGACAAAGCTCTCGAGTGATGGTTCAAATGGCTCTGAGCACTATGGGACTTAACTGCTGAGGTCATCAGTCCCCTAGAACTTAGAACTACTTAAACCTAACTAACCTAAGGACATCACGCACATCCATGCCCGAAGCAGGATTAGAACCTGCGACCGTAGCAGTCGCGCGGTTCCAGACTGTAGCGCCTAGAACCGGTCGGCCACTCCGGCCGGCTCGAGCGATGGCTTCGCGTTTATAAGGATAGTATGGGAGTTTATGAGCACCACATTCCTCCGTCGGAAATTCGAGTCCCCCGTCATCATGGGTGTGTGTGTTGTCCTTAGCGTAAATTAGTTTCAGTTATATGAAGTAGTGTGTAGGCTTAGGGACCGATGACCTCAGCAGTTTGGTCCCGTAAGATCTTACCACAAATTTCCAATTTTTGCACCACACACTGACAACAGTGGGAAAATGAACACTTCTGTGGATGAACCAGATTTATCTCCTTCAGTGGACTTCGACATTTTTTTACCGATTGCTCGAACGAAATTTCAGTTTAAGTATGAAGAGTATTAAAAAACAGTACTCCATTTTTGAGAGGTGGTAGTACAGACCAAAGTAAGAAAAATAAGTCCAGTAAACATGGACTCTGAAATGCATCCCACAACAGCTATGAGCACTTGTACATTCATTACTGCCGGCCGTTGTGGCCGAGGGGTGCTAGGCGCTTCAGTCCGAAACCGCGCTGCTGCTACGGTCGCAGGTTCGAATCCTGCCTCGGGCATGGATGTGTGTGATGTCCTTAGGTTAGTTAGGTTTAAGTAGTTCTACGTTAAGGGACTGATGACCTCAGATATTAAGTCCCATAGTGCTCAGAACCATTCATTACTGTGAAAGCCGTCTCTTCTACAGCAAGCTGTTTGCTGTTACGAACGACCCGCAGAATGGAGCAAACAAATGAGAACACATTATTCTGTTTCTGTTAAATAGCAGAGCTTCAGGACATAGGCTCGACAGACTCGAATGGATCTCGGAGTGTTGAATTCCCTAACGATTCCCGAAATGGAATGTCCAAGGCGTCTAGCTCCAACTACAATTCCGCGTTGAAAGCCTCTCAACTCCCGTCTCCCGGCCATAGTCATGTCGGACACCGTTTCACATAAATCATCAGAGTATCAATGACAGCTTCGCCAATGCGCTGCCCTTTTAATCCTTGTGTACGCGATACTACAGCCATCTATAAATTTGACGTCGCTGACCACGACATTTGGCACCTCATTGTATTGTAACAACACTAACAGTGTAAGTAGGCTGTTAAGGTTCTTATATTGGTAACGCCACGTAGCGCTCTGAAAATCACTGGCTGTGCTGAGTGCAGTCTGTGGCTGGTTTGCATTGTTGTTGGCCATTGTAGTGTGGGCAGCTGGATGTTAACAGCGCGTAGCGTTGCGCAGTTGGAGGTGAGCCGCCAGCAGTGGTGGATGTGGGGAGAGAAATGGCGGAGTTTTGAAATTTGTAAGACTGGATGTCATGAACTGCTATATATATTATGACTTTTGATGACTATTAAGGTAAATACATTGTTTGTTCTCTATTAAAATCTTTCATTTGCTAACTATGCCTATCAGTAGTTAGTGCCTTCCATAGCTTGAATCTTTTATTTAGCTGGCAGTAGTGGCGCTCGCTGTATTGCAGTAGTTCGAGTTACGAAGATTTTTGTGAGGTAAGTGATTTGTGAAACGTCTAGGTTAATTTAGTCAGGGCCATTCTTTTCTAGGGATTATTGAAAGTCAGATTGCGTTGCGCTAAAAATATTGTGTGTCAGGTTAAGCACAGTCTTGTACAATTTTTCTAAGGGGACGGTTCAACAGATGTCTACTGCAGATTGTGCCCATGGACAATGATAGAGGTATGTTACCTCTTTGTTTATGCGTTCTTTAGATCGTTCGTAACACCAAATATTTTAGTGTGGAAGCAATTTACACAGAAGCGCCAAAGAAAGTGGTATAGGCATGGGTGTTCGCAGACAGAGTTATGTAAACTGGTAGAATACGGCGCTGCGGTCGGCAACGCCTATATAAGACAAGAAGTTCAAATGGCTGAGGTCATCTGTCCCTAGAACTTAGAACTACTTAAGCCTAACTAATCTAAGGACATCACACACATCCATGCCCGACGCAGGATTCGAACCTGCGACCGTAGCGGTCGCGCCATTCCAGACCGAAGCGCCTAGAACCGCTCGGCCACACCGGCCGGCTAAGACAAGAAGTGCTTGGCGCATTTGTCACATTGATTACTGCTGCTACAATGACAGGTTATCAAGATTTAAGTGAGTTTGAACATGTTATAGCCGTCGCACGAGCGATGGGACACAGCATCTCCGAGGTAGTGAAGAAGTGAGTGTTTACCCTACGACCATTTCATGAGTGTACCGTGAATGTCAGGAATGTGGTAAAACATCAAATCTCCGACATCACTGAATCATGAAAAAGATCCTGAAAGAAGGGGACCAACGACGACCGAAGAGAATCGTTAAAAGTGACAGAAGTGCAACCATTACGCAAATTTCTACAGATTTTAGTGCAGGGCCATCAAAAGTGTCAGCGTGCGAACCATTCAACGAAATGTAATCGATATGGGTTTTCGGAGCCGAAGGCCCACTCGTGTACCCTTGATGACTGCACGATACGAAGTTGTACGCCTCGCCTGGGCCCGTCAACACCGATTTTGGACTGTTGATGGCTCGAAAGAAGTTGCTTGGTCGGACGAGTCTTGTTTCAAATTGCATCGAGCGGGATGACGTGTACGGGTATGGAGACAATCTTGTGAATCAATGGATCCTGCCTGTCACCAGAGGACTGTTCAAGCTGGTGGGTGCTCTGTAATGGTGTGGGGCGTATGCAGTTGGAGTGAGATGGGACCCCTGGTATGTCTAGATACGACTCTGACAGGTGACACGTACATAAGCATCGTGTCTGATCAACTGCACCCATTCATGTCCATTGTGCAATCCGACGGATTTGGGCAATTCTAGCAGGACAATGCGACTCTCCCCACGTCCAGAATTGCTACAGAGTGGCTCGAGGAACATTGTTCTTAGTTTAAACGCGTCCGGTGGCCACTAAACTCCCCAGATAAGAACATTATTGAGCATATCTGGGACGCCTTGCAACGTGCTGTTCAGAAAAGAACTCCACCCGTCTTACTCCTACGCGTTTATGGACAGCCCTGCAGGATTCATGGTGTCAATTACCTCCAGTACTACTTCAGACATTAGTTGAGTCCACGTCACGTCGCGGGGGCCCTAAAACGATATTTGGCAGGTGTACCAGTTTCCCTTTCTCATCATGAGTAATTTCACAGTAGATGAACAAGTGCTCGTAGCTCTCGGAATATGACTTTTAGAGCCTTGTTTGCTGGACACCTCTCAAAATATGGAGTACGTTTTCTTGACACTGCGTGTACACTCTGGAGCAATGCTCGTGGACTAGAGGTAAGTTACGGAAGGTTGTTGTATACATGGCGCATTCCAGGGCTCAGATAGGAAAAATCTACGGGAAGTCCCTGAGAATCTGTACGACTGATCCCGACAGCTGCAGCCAACACGTGGACAGTGTCGTGGCTGTACAGCGTGTTGCAGACAGCGGACGTGGCTGGCCGTGACCTGGGACGCCTGCTGCATTCCTCCGCCACCCACAAGGCTCTCCTCCACTCTTCCGCATGCACGCTCGCGGAATGTCTTGCCGGGCCTTGTCCTATGGACTCAGACGCAGATGTTACTCGTGAAGAGTGTGTGATGGATGGTGGGAGGGGGGGGGGGGACCGATAATTTTTTGTAGAACTCATATGTGATATCTGATTTATCTAATTTTATCGTCGTGACCATTTCGCAAGAAGCGTGTGGGAGGAAGTAATATGTTGCACGATTCTTCTTGACACGTGAGCTCTCGAAAATTTCAACAGTAAACATCTCTGTGATGCACAACACCTCACTTGTAGCGTTTACCATAGGAGTTAATTGTACCATACGGTAAGACACCTAAAGTTCATGGTCCTATGATGAAAAGTATGAAACTGTGTCTCCGAGCGGTGATGGAAGATTGCATTAACATCATATACAAATAGGAAATTATGTGAAACGGTACTGATGTCGGTGCACGTGATTGTTGTAACGGTTTGATTAACTTTCCGGCTATTTTTTATTTTAATTGTCTTAGCAGTCGGTGCCATACACTTCTTAGCCACAGACAAAAATGAGAAACACTCAATGAAAACAATATTTTCATTCAATTTTCGAAGAAGCAGTTTGGAGCCAGTTACCAAATGAACTAAGGTAAATACGGTTGAGTGGTTAATTCAGGGGCAGACTATAAATTTCAAGGTTTAGGATACTAATGGTTCTTCAAATTTTCTTCCTCCTCTGGTGGTGATTTGTACATCTTATACGTGCCAAACTGCGCTGTGGTTCGGAGCCTACATTAAACTGTTCCCTCATAATTCTCTGGGTGAACTAGTTCATAGGTCTGGGAAAGGCAAGAGCACACCACCTCTAAAAAAAAAAAAAAACACACCTGTTTAGAACAGCACTGCAGGGCGATGACAGCGACACGTTTTGTAGAGACTCTGCGCTACTGAAGAAACGCTCTAGCTAATAACTAATGGCACTGAGACAGCAGACCTTCCCATTAAGATTCGTTTGAGTGTTCATATAAAAATATCATAAGGAACGGGCACGTTAATCCTCTGGCGTGGGTTGTGCATATTACGATGTTGAGTAGACAATTTGTGCTGCTTTTGCAGACTTCACTTCAAATCCTCTCGAGAAAGAATATTGTAAAATACAGATTGTAAAATTTTAAAACTGATCCGAAAGGTTTCTTGCGTCGCTTTATGACTGCAGATAAAACTTGGCTTGCACTACACCCTGTGAACAAAACTGCAGTTAAAAGACTGCGCCATCGAAGGTGTAAATGCTCTGAAAATTCGACAACCGTTTCATCGGCGTAAACAATGGAAACACCTTTTTTCCGGCGCGTCAATTCACACGGTATCATTATGATGTTTGGCCAACAGGAAACACAGTGACCGGTTCTTGTGATGTAGTGTTGTTGGACCGGTTTCACAGCTAGCTGAAGAAAAAGAGTCCAGAAAGGGGTTCTGGCATCGGAGGCTGTCCACGTAGCACCTATTGTAGTGGCAGGTGTGCACGAGCTAGGCATCGAAATACACTCCTGGAAATTGAAATAAGAACACCGTGAATTCATTGTCCCAGGAAGGGGAAACTTTATTGACACATTCCTGGGGTCAGATACATCACATGATCACACTGACAGAACCACAGGCACATGGACACAGGCAAAAGAGCATGCACAATGTCGGCACTAGTACAGTGTATATCCACCTTTCGCAGCAATGCAGGCTGCTATTCTCCCATGCAGACGATCGTAGAGATGCTGGATGTAGTCCTGTGGAACGGCTTGCCATGCCATTTCCACCTGGCGCCTCAGTTGGACCAGCGTTCGTGCTGGACGTGCAGACCGCGTGAGACGACGCTTCATCCAGTCCCAAACATGCTCAATGCGGGACAGATCCGGAGATCTTGCTGGCCAGGGTAGTAGACTTACACCTTCTAGAGCACGTTAGGTGGCACGGGATACATGCGGACGTGCATTGTCCTGTTGGAACAGCAAGTTCCCTTGCCGGTCTAGGAATGGTAGAACGATGGGTTCGATGACGGTTTGGATGTACCGTGCACTATTCAATGTCCCCTCGACGATCACCAGAGGTGTACGGGCAGTGTAGCAGATCGCTCCCCACACCACGATGCCGGGTGTTGGCCTTGTGTGCCTCGGTCGTATGTAGTCCTGATTGTGGCGCTCACCTGCACGGCGCCAAACACGCATACGACCATCATTGGCACCAAGGCAGAAGCGACTCTTATCACTGAAGACGATATGTCTCCATTCGTCCCTCCATTCACGCCTGTCGCGACACCGCTGGAGGCGGGCTGCACGATGTTGGGGCGTGAGCGGAAGACGGCCTAACGGTGTGCGGGACCGTAGCCCAGCTTCATGGAGACGGTTGCGAATTGTCCTCGCCGATACCCCAGGAGCAACAGTGTCCCTAATTTGCTGGGAAGTGGCGGTGCGGTCCCCTACGGCACTGCGTAGGATCCTACGGTCTTGGCGTGCATCCGTGCGTCGCTGCGGTCCGCTCCCAGGTCGACGGGCACGTGCACCTTCCGCCGACCACTGGCGACAACATCGATGTACTGTGGAGACCTCACGCCCCACGTGTTGAGCAATTCGGCGGTACGTCCACCCGGCCTCCCGCATGCCCACTATACGCCCTCGCTCAAAGTCCGTCAACTGCACATACGGTTCACGTCCACGCTGTCGCGGCATGCTACCAGTGTTGAAGACTGCGATGGAGCTCCGTATGCCACGGCAAACTGGCTGACACTGACGGCGGCGGTGCACAAATGCTGCGCAGCTAGCGCCATTCGACGGCCAACACCGCGGTTCCTGGTGTGTCCGCTGTGCCGTGCGTGTGATCATTGCTTGTACAGCCCTCTCGCAGTGTCCGGAGCAAGTATGGTGGGTCTGACACACCGGTGTCAACGTGTTCTTTTTTCCATTTCCAGGAGTGTAGTTCCTCATCCTGTCCGGCAAGGGCCAATGTGACCTCTTCTGTTTCTAAAACTAGATAAATAGCTTGAAGGCAAAACGTTTTCGTCGAGTGAAAGCAAATATTGTGTAGAGTAAGAAACATATTTGTTTTCTTCCGGCATATTAAAAAATTAACTATCGCTGGGCCCAATGTATTGCTTGCAATGTCAATTTCATCAAGATACTTTTATTACCTGGAAAACTTACTGAAATTAATTCCCTTTGGACGTGGGACAGATGTGTAATCTTGTCTTTGTGAACAAATTAAAGAAATGGACGGGTGTTACGCCTTATCCAGTTGAATGTCGCTAACTCGATTAACAATCTTCCATCAAACGTAATACTTAATAATCAAATTTCTAAACGGTCGTTTTGTAGCCAAGGTTTTTTTTGTGAGATAACCCATGGGTTGCCACATAGAGCTCTGGCTGTGTGATGGCTGACTTACTATTCGTCGAAAGAAGAGTTAGACGATAGTATTCCATGCATGTACCTTGTATTGAGTGTGTGGTCTGACGAACGTTGGGTTTGCGAAATCGGCATGGTATTCTACAGACACCAACTTTCTACAGACCCAGGTCATCAGTTATTTAATTGCTTTACATATTTATTTATTCATACACACGCTCACACACTGAACACTAGCGCCACCAAAAATGAACAAAGTGTTCATTGTTGTGTGTGTGTTATCTTTCCTAAATTGCTCTAAGAACCGAGGTTTCAAATTTTCTTGTTGCAGTTTGTGCTTTGAAAATGGCGGGGTGTACTCCCGCCTAAATATCGCCGGTCGCTGTAAATATTAGATGGCTGAATTTCGCAAGTTGTTTGAAAATATAGATATTACTGTGCGGGCTTACAGTGGACGAAATGCCCTAACAAACCATCCACTTTTCGACGGATTAGAACTTTTTTTTATGTATTCCAATCTCTGCTGTCCTCTACAGTTTATCTACAGTCTATCCCGCTACAAAAATGGTTCAAATGGCTCTGAGCACTATGTGACTTAACATCTTAGGTCATCAGTCACCTAGAACTTACAACTACTTAAACCCAACTAACCTAAGGACATCACACACATCCATACCCGAGGGAGGATTCGAACCTGCGACCGTAGCAGTCCCGAGGTTCCGGACTGCAGCGCCTAGAACCACAAGTCCTATCCCGCTACCGCTCCCTCTAGTACAGTGTAAGGTATTCCCTGATATCTTAACAGATGTTCTTCCATCCTATCACTTCTTCTTGTCAATGTTTTCCATATGTTCCTTTCCTCGTAGATTCTGCGATGGTCTCCTCATTCCTTACTTTATGAGTCCACGTGATCTGCAACATTCTTCTGTAGCAGCACATCTCAAATACTTCGATTCCCTTCTGTTCCGGTTTTCCCACTTCCGCAGTTCACTACCATACGATGCTGTGCTCCAAACGTACAGGGTCACACTCATTGAACCGTATAAAATCAAATTATCTTCTGAACGGTTTCGGTTCGGACGATCAAATTGCACGGTTGGACGCGGGGCATGATGGGAATTAATATGATGTGAATATGATTTGGTTTAGGGAGGAAGCCAATTTTCACTTGGATAGGTTCGTCAATAAGCAAAATAGGCGCATTTGTGGGACTGAGAACCCGCATTTCGCGATCGAGCAGTTTTATCACCCTCAGCGGATGACTGCGTATTATGCAGTGTCCAGTCACGGAATAATCGGTGTGATAATTCTTGACGACACGATGACTACTGAATGGTACGTGAACGTTATGGAAGAAGATTTCATCCTCATTATCCAAAGTGACCGTGATTTCAACAAGATGTGGTTGATGCAAGACGGAGCTCGACCACATCAAAGCACGAGAGTATTTGATGTCCTGGAGGAGCACTTTATGGCCAGCATTGTGGCTCTGCGGTACCCAGAGGCCACTGGCATGGGCCTCCATTGGCCGCCATATTCTCCGGATCTGAACCCACACTGCTCCTTCTTGTGGGGCTGTATTAAAGACAAGATGTACAGCAATAATGCTACAACCGTTACTGTGCTGAAAACAGCCATTCAAGAGGTCATCAACAGCATCGATATTCCGACCCTTCAGCGGATCTTAGAGGATATCGCTATTCGTCTGTGTCACATTGTCGCCAATGATGGCAAGCACATCGAACATACCATAACCTAAATCCGAATATCTTTAGTGCGGTTTACAAGTTGAATAAAATGGGTGCACACCGTAGTTTGTAACTAATTTTCGTTTTTTTCATATAGTTTAATAATTGTCACCCTGTACTTTCTCAGAAATATTCAAATTAAGGCCTATGTTTGACGCTAGTGGACTTCTTTCTGCCAGTGCTAATCTGCCTTGTATGTCCTCGTTGCTCCGTCTGTCTTATACTATTTTGCTGCCTATGCAGCAGAATTCCTTGACTTCATCTACTTCTCGATCACCACTGTAGAAACGCTAGTGTTCAGTGGAATTGAACTTTGGCAGCAAGCTTGTGTTGCCGCTCGCCCAGCTGGTCGCAGACGCAGACGCACATGATGGAGGGTTAACCCTCTGCTGGTGGCGAAGTCTTAGCGCCTCTAGAACGCTTCTCCCTCTACCTTCGTGTGGTGGGGGGACGGAGATGGCATCGTGGTACTGGTTGTCGCTTGGCTTTGTGTCGCGCTGGCGCAGCCCAGGCGTTGAGATATAGCCAGAGGGTGCGAGTGGCGGCGTGTGACATAGGCCGGTCTTCCTCGGGCGACACGACAAGGCGGTCCTTTCCTTAAGCACGGAGCTGGATGGATGGAGCACACACAGTCTGAGAGGCAGCGCCGGGGCTGCTGTGTGGAAGTGGCTGACAATTCTGCGTTGCGTCACCGGGAGGGGGGGAGCGACAGCCGAGATTTTGAAATCTGTGCGCCGGCCCAGGATGTGCCGGGTCAGGGCAAGTCGGCAATACGGGGCGGAAGCGGCCCCATCAGCCTGAGCCAGCCCGTGGACCACAGTGGGCAGCGGCGGGGGCAAGCTTTGGGGTCGGTGCCGGGACCTGGATGGCAAGTCAGCCGTGCTTCTCTTGTTATCGGCGCTGCTGACAGAGGGGTTGGCCGCAGTCGCCAGCTACAGAAATGTTAAGGAGTTAATTGATGACCACCAAGGGAAACAGAGCTTGGGAGAGCAGCAGTAGTCAGGTCGTCGATCTGTGGTAGCAGATGATGATTTATCTTCCAGAAGAAGGAGGCAAGTAATAGAAAGGGAGAAAGGAAGGTGAAGAGTTCCGGTCACGGCAAATTAATGCAGAGCACCAAGTGACGTGTGCTTTTCGTGAGCTATAACTGCAATTGTCAGAGTTTTGGCCAAGCAAAATACAGTGCGGCGGTGTGTGCCGAGATTGGTGAGCTCGATCCGACATAGTAGGCACGGCGATACCGCGAAGAATCAGTTTGTGGCACAAATGTGATTAAAGTGTATATCCATAGCATGGGTGTGGTACTAAGTAGGAGTAACATCATTGTTCCAATTTAAAAACACGGCAACGCTGTCGTGTTTTCGCGATAAGCCATTCTACACTTTGCTTCTTTATGCCTTTTCCTTTTAGAGTCTAGTAAAGATTACATATTCATGTAGACTGTCTCGTACTGTCTTCTAGTCTGTTTGGGTTACGGTCGATGTGTTGGTAGTAGTGGACTGCAAATCATTCTAGTGAGCCTTTCTGCTTGGTGCTGCTTAATTTTAGTGTACTTTTGTAATGTCATTCGGTGGCTGAAACAATATTGTTTTATCGTTATCATATATACATGTATCTTACGATACTTTTTCTGTATATAATTGTTGCCTACTTTGGATATTTGATTATTTCATTACTGTCGGGCGAGTAATTGTGTTTTTATGCGATTTGTTGTGTGAAGTTAATTATTATACGACATTGAGCTCAAGTGTGTTTCTGTATTCGTATTGTAAATCGTTGGGTGATAAAACAAAGACTGATTAAAACGGCACACTTTAGAACCCCCCCCCCCCCCCCCAGTCAATCTGCACTCCCAACCAAATCCTGCGCCACAATATCCACTTTTTTCCACTTTCATCATAAATCTTTACAAATAAAAGACAATATCATGACTGATTGATGATTGACTCATCACCGCTCAGCCCGTATCGCCAAGCATAGAAACTTAAAATTTGTAGAGGGTGCTGATATAATACTGTGGGCGTCGTTTAAGAAGTGGTTTTTCGAAATTCCACCCCTATGCGGACAAAATAGGGAATTAAAGGTTTTTTGAAAATTATTCACAATCAAGGCAATGGTGAAGCTAGAGCTACGGCAACTGGTATTTGGTTTCTCGATCAGAAATAAAGAAACACATGTTCCAGCCTTTTTTTGAAACTTAGCCCCTATGGGGGTGAAAGTTTTTTAATGTACACCATTATGAAAGAACAACTAAAGTATTTTTCACAGCTGCATCTATGGAAACTGGTATTTGACCTCTCTGTTACACACTAAAAAAAATTTTTTCCAGTACTTTAGGAAATTCAAGTGATAAACCGGTGAAAAGGGGGATAAAATATTTAATGAAAATATGTCTTCATGAAAGCATTTTAAGCTAAATCTGTGAACATTTTAATTTAGCTCTTCGGTTGGAAATAAAAAATGCGTATCTTTCTAGTTTTGGAAATTCAACCCCTAAGGGAGTGAAATGGACGATGAAACATATTTAAAGCTAAGTCTATGAAAACTTGTTCTTGACTTCTAAAATTACGTGTTAGGGGATGAAAGCTTTTATAGAAATATTACCACAAGAACTCGAAAGGCAGGATTAACAACGACCTCCGGCTCCAGCTACCAGAATCGCTTCTTTGTCAGAAGTACATTCTGAAAAGACCTTGCTTCTAAGGTCTTAATCAGCATGAAAAACTTGGGTAATATTTCAATTTGTGAACACCATGAAAAATCGGTTAAAGAAAAAGAAAATAAATCTGTGGAGACTATACAGTCCGCGTGGGCGCTAAGCTAGTTAGATACTAATTCTGTAGTCGTAATTTTTTGGGTATTTTCAAGAGTGCTACGAAAGTATCGTGGTTACTAATAGTTTGGGGACTGCCTGTTAACGCAGTCCATCAGAGCAGCGTCACTGTAGCGCCGTTAGCAGGATATGACGCAAGAGGACACATTTCACAGTGGCGCGGGCTCTTAAGATGCAAGGACAATGCTCCCAGCCAGAAGACCGTTTCCTTTATGCCGTGGGATCCAGGGCAAAGCATTGTCCGGAGCGCCATCTGAGAGTTGATGAGTCGCTCACGCATCATAGGCAAGTCGAGTACTCCTCGGCTGCCACATGAAAGTAGTCTATGGCAACTCAACGAATGCTTTTACGTTGCAGAAGCCGCCGCCCAATATTTGGTAGATATTGTGGCTCAGAAGGGGGAAAGAAAATGAAGTTCGACACAGCACCTTGTTCCACCTGTCGTGCACTAAACCCTAGCCCTTCGGCAAAGCAGCGGAATTCAACATTTCAATTTTATGTGCTACTAATTACTAAATCAGTATGCTACATGTAAACACCAAGGTAAATACACATTCTTTTGTATGACGAGATGTTTCAAACCTACTTCATATTGGAATATTCAATTTAACTGCCAGCAGTTCAACATTTGAAAGAATATCACTTTCTTCTTGTTTTGCTCGTATTAGGGCACACTCAACCCAGAGTGAGGATGTTTCAAAGCAAAATTGCAGCTCAATATATGATGTGAAAACAGAAGCGACTTGGGTTATTACACGCACCTGGCGTCATGTTAAGTATAAAAAAGTGCTAAGTAGATGGAATTATAAACTTTTGAATTACTGATCTGACACCGAAACATCAGAAAAAAAGAAATATACACAGAATCAATAGGTAAATTGCTACATGCTGTTGCTAACAGCGTGTTTTGTTTACATAATGTAGTACCGATAGATGTTTTTCATTCTTTGTGAATAACTAAACAATTTCTGGTCACAGGCAATCTTCCTGAACTCTGTTACCTCACTTCTTTACTGCCTTTTTTCTGTATCTCATAAAGCAACAATGCTAACAATAAGACCAAAATAGCTTCTTGTCTCCTTGGGGGATCCTTTCAGTATATATTTTTTTGCGTGCTAAATCAGTAAGACGTAATGCTATCAGTGACGATGAAACGAAAGAAAGAAAAGTTGTAAAGTTCAACCGTTCACCAGATTTTTTCCTCTCTCTGCAATAGATATGACTCCTTGTATTTTCTTTGAGTTATGGCACTTAATCGGCGTGATTGCTTCACAAAAATGACCAACATTCTCCAGTGAAAATCGTAACAGGAAACTCGACAAGAGATGCGGTAAAAGCATAATCTTAACATTCGATGAGTGAGCATTCAATGAAGGATCAAGAAAATGGGTGTTAGTATTTGCCCCTCCATCCTATCATTACGCAGATTCGCACGTAACAACCATGACAGCGTTAGAGAAAAGAGGGCGTGTACGAAGACAGACCCATAGCCGTCAGCTGACGATATACACAGGGAGACATTGGGGAATGGGAATTAATACGGATGCGCTATGCACTCGTTGACACGCATGTGGAGAAATGATGTAGAAGTAATGAACCGAATCACTCGTATTGCTACCCTGCAGTCAGTTACCATATATTTCTGATAGAACTCTCCGATAACAAGTAACACTAGCCAATACCATTCTTGTTACAATGTGAAAAAACACATATGAGAGCATTAAACTGATACTCACACTTACCCAATATGAGAAATTCAGCTGTCTTGTATTTGGATGTCTCTAGGTAATGGGAATGGTTCTTGACATACAGCTCCGTTACAAAAAAGGACTGCTGGTTTCTACGCGAATGAGTCTGTAGAGGCAGTATGAACCATTACTGTGAGGAAAAGAAGTCATCCACGAAATGGACTACTTGACTGGATAGACGAATGTGGTGAACATGTTTCTTGTTGATCCCAAAAATGCGTATCTTCCTCCGATGCACATTAAAATGGATCTCGTGAAAGACTTTGGGGGTTGCAACGGACAAATCTTCAAGGATTAATGAAGCAAAAATAATGAAAGGAATATTTGTAGGACTGTAAATTAGGAAATTAGTATCTGAAGAACGTTTGCTTGATTTGTTGAGTGATGTTGAAAGGTTGGCATGGCTGTCTTTCAAAAGTGTCTGAAAGAGCTTTCTAGGTAAGCAAACAGCAGAGAACTAGAGCGATGTTGTATAGGAACTACTAACAGCATACCACGATACGGAATGTCACTTATACTATACTTCCTGAATGATCATTTGGACTTCTTTCCGGGTAGCCGCGCCATTGAAAGTGACCGACATGCAGTGTGGTTCCACCAGGACATTTCCCAAATGGTAGAGCGTTTGCAAGGCAAATGAAGTACCGCAGTGATCTGCGACTACTGCTGGTCATCACGAAGTGATGTTCCGAAGTAAAGTATCGATAGAAATCGGTCAGGAAATGTTTATGATTATGAATCCTTACTTTTCTTTACTCTTGCGTTAATCATTTCTTTGAGTCCTTTGTGAACTGATAGATCTTTTTGCTGTCCGTATTTGAAAGTGTTGTTCCGAGAGCGAGTCATTTTCCTAGATTTATTACCACAGTTGAGCCAAAATGTTATCACTACTGCGAAGCTAGAGATTAAGCGTCGCATGGTACCTCTGCGTGCATCTGACGCTGTAAGGAAAATGTACATTGTTATTAAAAACTGCCTCCAGGGTTTCAGAAGATGACTGCGTGAAAAATGCAAGATAAACATATCGTGGATGGTGTTTCTCCTCAAATTTTAATTCGTAATACAGTTTTCTTCCGGCTCCTGATGAATGATTCCGGCACAGGCTCCAGCTTCTTTGTTGATGGTCCTGGCACGTTTTTTTTATTCGCACCATATAATAGACCAGTTCACCGGAGACTGTTGTACCACCCATAGGCTATTTTGTATGTTGGAGCTTTTACCTGATATTTCATACGGAAACGCGCTGAAACGTCGCAGCTGACTCACATTTAGTGAATTAAAGGACACAAAATGCACGCGTTGCTCCTGTTCAGGAGGTGGATAAAAATACGGTGCAGGAAAACCGCTGTCATACCAAACAGCTTCCAGTCGTCTCGGAGTAAATAAATACAGGTTCCAAGATAACTTTGTACCATTCTTCCCGGAAAATTTTCGCAACTTCAGATAATGATAACTTACGTCGACAGCGATCACGCACCCTTCACTCCAAAGTAGACCAATAATATTGAGATCTGGTGAATGTGATGGCCAAGGCAACACATCCTCGTGTTCACAAAACCAGTCTTGGACGACGCGAGCTAAGTGGCCAGGGGCGCTGTCTTCCTGGAGCACAGTATCACCACTGATGAACGTTGTTCCATGGGGTGGAACTGATCAGCCAGAATGGTCAGACAGTCCTTGGGACGTTTCAGTACGATCGTGGGGCCCATGGAAACCACGGTCTGGCTGCGCATATAATCACGTAAGCCCCACCATGTTTCACTCTTGGGACCTGAACTCCGTCAGAAGTTGGAAACTGAAGCAAGACTTATCCGACCAAATTACTTTCTCCCATTGCTCCGTAGTCCAGGTTTTAAGATTTCATGACCACGTTTCCCTGTTAAACGGCATCTGCATCACTAATGAGTGGTTTTGGAATCCCAACTCGCCCAGCAGTTCCCTGTTTAAACAGCTTCCTTCGTGTTGTTCGCGAGTGCGACATTCAGTTCTGGACTGACTTTTGACCCTGTAGTCCTCTTACTTCATACGATTTGTTTGAATGTTGTCTAGCGATCCGAGAAAGCAGGTTTCCTAGACACACCATATTTGACGACTAGGCTGGATTTAACATAATATTATCCTGTTCTTCGTAGGAAAGTGCTTAGTACTACTGATGTCGACCAAGCAAGTTCATCGCACATGATTTACCTGTGAGGTGGGACTTAAAACTTGTCAAATGAGCTGTTACTTCTTTTGGTTGGCTTGGGTTGTTTTGGGGTAGAAGACTAGACAGCGAGGTCATCGGTCTCATCGGATTAGGGAAAGATGGGGAAGGAAGTCGGCCGTGCCCTTTCAAAGGAACCATCTCGGCATTTGCCTGGAGCGATTTAGGGAAATTACGGAAAACCTAAATCAGGATGTCCGGACGCGGGATTGAACCGTCGTCCTCCCGAATGCGAGTCCAGACGGTTCAATCCCGCGCCCGGCCATCCTGATTTAGGTTTGGTACAAAAGTGAGTCATTACTGAGAATTTAATCGTCGTATCACGGAAATGGAAAAAAGAACACATTGACACCGGTGTGTCAGACCCGCCATACTTGCTCCGGACACTGCGAGAGGGCTGTACAAGCAATGATGACACACACGGCACAGCGGACACATCAGGAACCGCGGCGTTGGCCGTCGAATGGCGATAGCTGCGCAGCATTTGTGCACCGCCGCCGTCAGTGTCAGCCAGTTTGCCGTGGCATACGGAGCTCCATCGCAGTCTTTAACACTGGTAGCATGCCGCGACAGCGTGGACGTGAACCGTATGTGCAGTTGACGGACTTTGAGCAAGGGCGTATAGTGGGCATGCGGGAGGCCGGGTAGACGTACCGCAGAATTGCTCAACACGTGGGGCGTGAGGTCTCCACAGTACATCGATGTTGTCGCCAGTGGTCGGCGGAAGGTGCACGTGCCCGTCGACCTGGGACCGGACCGCAGCGACGCACGGATGCACGCCAAGACCGTAGGATCCTACGCAGTGCCGGGGTATCGGCGAGGACCATTCGCAACCGTCTCCATGAAGCTGGGCTACGGTCCCGCACACCGTTAGGCCGTCTTCCGCTCACGCCCCAACATCGTGCAGCCCGCCTCCAGTGGTGTCGCGACAGGCGTGAATGGAGGGACGAATTGAGACGTGTCGTCTTCAGCGATGAGAGTCGCTTCTGCCTTGGTGCCAATGATGGTCGTATGCGTGTTTGGCGCCGTGCAGGTGAGCGCCATAATCAGGACTGCATACGACCGAGGCACACAGGGCCAACACCCGGCATCATGGTGTGGGGAGCGATCTCCTACACTGGCCGTACACCTCTGGTGATCGTCGAGGGTACACTGAATAGTGCACGGTACATCCAAACCGTCATCGAACCCATCGTTCTACCATTCCTAGACCGGCAAGGGAACTTGCTGTTCCAACAGGACAATGCACGTCCGCATGTATCCCGTGCCACCCAACGTGCTCTAGAAGGTGTACGTCAACTACCCTGGCCAACAAGATCTCCGGATCTGTCCCGCATTGAGCATGTTTGGGACTGGATGAAGCGTCGTCTCACGCGGTCTGCACGTCCAGCACGAACGCTGGTCCAACTGAGGCGCCAGGTGGAAATGGCATGGCAAGCCGTTCCACAGGACTACATCCAGCATCTCTACGATCGTCTCCATGGGAGAATAGCAGCCTGCATTGCTGCGAAAGGTAGATATACACTGTACTAGTGTCGACATTGTGCATGCTCTGTTGCCTGTGTCTATGTGCCTGTGGTTCTGTCAGTGTGATCATGTGATGTATCTGACCCCAGGAATGTGTCAATAAAGTTTCCCCTTCCTGGGACAATGAATTCACGGTGTTCTTATTTCAATTTCCAGGAGTATATATATATATATATATATATATATATATATATATATATATATATATATATATATATATATGTGTGTGTGTGTGTGTGTGTGTGTGTGTGTGTGTGTGTGTGTGTGCACTTATCACGGGATAATTATACATTTTTATTTTTATAATTGTGTATTTTACGATTTTGGTTGGGGTAGCTTTAAATATTATGGGCTAGCATGAGACTTTTAATTAACTTATACCGCAATAACATGCGTACGGACATCGGCTCCCCCGAAGTACGTATGATATAATATTTTTTAAACACAACGCGCGACTCACTGCCTTCTAATAAATAGTTTCTGTGAGCGCTGCTATTTAGAAAAGAAAATTTGCGTATTCTTACGCAAACTGTAATTATTAATATGGGTCTCAGGGGCTACTGGTTATTTATGTACCAAACTACACAAGGGTTAATTGAGATATTGCGGAATGTAATGATTTTCAGTTTTTCTTGTTCATTATTTGCAAGGCAAAACTGGAAAGAATCTCATCTGCCGTTAGGCGGCCAAAGTCGAAACATACTGAACTCATTCAGTATTCTAAATATTAACAAACGAAATCTATTTTTACTCTGTTAACTCTGAAACTATTGTAATATAAAGGTAGAGAAACATCTCACATTTACATTTAATATTATGACATGAAATTTTAATTAAATAATACAGTCAGCGTAATGGCCGACTAAATCCTACTAGGGGAGATGAGCTTCCTCCTCTACGAAGTTCTGTAAAAACTTTGTTAATTATAATTAATGGTTCCGATGATGAGAGGTGACAACTAAGTCAATAATACACACTTTCCAATAACAATTATATTTTACTAAATTACAACCAAACTTACATTAAATATTATCCAGCGCTACAATGGCGGCCTACCTCTAGACGGAGAGTTGGTTCAATCAAAGCATTGTCTCTGATCTTCAAGGCCTATGTTACACAGAGATTACACAAAAAACTGTGTTTTGTTAATTACATCGATATTTGTGTTTTTATAATAATAATTTACAATGTTTACTATTTGTTATACATCGCGCAGACGTACTTAGTCTTTCGTTAATTATAGTTCACACATCTCACAAGAAAACTTCTTTTCCCTTTCTCCAAATGCCTATTTATGTGACGTACTGTCGCAACCGCTCCGCTAAGTAAGTTTACGTGTGTTCGATTATTCATGAAGTCAGACTGCGTTATAGTAGTATTTTCACAAGCCTACATTCATAGCAACAGTGCATATTCATTAGAGCAAATTTCTCTGGGGTCTTCAATGTCCCCTCAGTTTATCTCTCACCGTCAGTTAGTTTACAAGCTCAAACAATTGAACAAGTGAGATCCCAAGTTTTCAGAGTGTAAGCAGAGTATTTTCAGCTCTTGCACAGCTGCACAAGGGTCTCGTCGTGACTCCTGTGACGGGCATATTACACCGCAGCAGAAGAGAATGGAACGCCCCCACGGCTGGAATAATTTGCGAGTTGGTGGGGTGGTGGCCCGCTGGGGCTGTTGTTGGCGCAGTTTGCATTCCACTGGTGGCAACCCTCGCCGAGAAGTTACATCTGATGAGGGAGCGGGGCCTTTTGATTCCGAGGCAGAGCTCAGGAGACGTCAGGGCGCCATTACCCTGGCGGGATTTGGCCGCGGGGCACCCGTCCTCAGCAGAACAGGGGTGTGCCCGTGACAGATGAGCATCCCTTCTCTGTCTACACTCTCCCCCTCCCCCCTCCCCCGGCTCCAGAACCGACCCTCTTACAACAGGAAGGCCGCGACGTCGGCGGAAGTGGACTCCCACATCCTCGCTACGGCGTATCCGGTGCTGGCACGTGTACCGTCATCCCAAGGACCTCCATGCGGTTGGTTCCGCCCCTCAACCATCACGTGCCCAAACATTCTAATCACTTTCTTTCGTTTGTTGTTTGATTTTGGATCATCAGTCTTCAGATAAGGATTAAGCACAGAAAATGCACTTTATTCTTTCGTGATGGTCTACACGATAGCTTGAGGACTGTAGGCATTTTCTTTGATTTAAGAAGTGATTGTAAATAAACAGCCTCTGAATACAGTAATTGTAATTCCAGACACATTCAGACACGCTCTAGAACTTACAATCTGATCTTATAATCCTATACGTCTGTCGACTTGTAACATAAAGTGCACGAGTAATGCTGTTACATTGTTCCGCACGGTTGTAATGTAATTTTTGCAAAATGCTGCTATGTGAACAGGCGCATTTCAAGGCCATCGTGCACTGAAGAAAGAAACACAGTTTTTGCAGTCAGAGGCTGCTTATTTACAGCCACGACTGTCTATCAAAAAGTAATGCCTCCTGTACCATAAATTTAATGATGAACATGAAACAGCGGAAATAGCACAGATTATAGCCTGAAAAGTCATCTACTGTCGTTCAACATAGTCACCGTGTGTTTGTACACATTTGCGCCATCGTTGGACCCAGGCATCAAAACCAGTTTGGAAAAATTCGGCGGTTTGCTTCTCGACCCATGATTTTTTAAGTTTTAAGCCTATCCATGAAGAAAGTGTATGGGAATGCTGTTATGGACATAAGCAATGTGCGAAATAATTAAATTATAAACAGCCGACCAGTTGCAAAGGATAAAGAAATTCTTTACCTAGGTTTCAACAAATATAAATTTGTCTTCTTCAGAAGGTAGCAATTTTACATTAGTAAGGACTAATGTACCATGGCCTTTTTACAATTGTCGGCATAGAACCATGTGTCAAAAATATTTTATTTTTGACACATGCCTGCCAATGTAATGTACCTGTACTACACTGGATTCAGATCTCCTCTCCATCATTGATCCTCGCAGAGGATGAAACGTTAAGCGATTATCGTCTGGTGCAAGAATGAACTAGTTGGGCTCTAAATATCCATAGTAAACGAACGCTCTTAGTCGAAATCGTGTCCAAGGATTAGTTCTTTGACTTCTGAAAAAAGGGAAAATTTGAAATAAAGATGCAAATTGAGGCAAAGAAAAAAGTAAAAGAACAAACCAATTAATTAAAAATATGGCTTATAGTAAAACACTCCAAGTGGCCCATGTTGGATGACCATTTACTGATATACATGACGACTTCGTGCTGATTTTATAAACCGTCAGAAATGATGGAGAAGGGTAAATTGTATCAATTTGGGGTGAGGGACCGTGGTCCGAAACCGACAGAGTCGAAAGTTACGTCCGAAAGTAGTTCTAATATCTCTGACATGCACCTCTTCTACGCCAAGCTCTTTACTTCCGATATTTTGGGACGACGTAGTATATATGGACCAAAACAAGAAAAAAATTGTTTGGTAAAAATATGCTCTAAAGCGCACATCTTAAGAGATGTTGGCACTTGTTTAGTAGAAGAGATGTGTTTCACAGTGGCAAAGCTGGACGAGCGCTCATAGCTATTAACGTATGCGTTTTAGAGCTCACGTTTGCTGGACATTTTTTCTTGTGTTCGTCCTTACTACCATGTCCCAGAAAATGAAAATCAGCAGAAGAGGTCCACTGTCAGAGGTGTCAGAACTAGTTTCGCTTATAAGTTTCGACTGTCGCTTCCGGTCCACAGTTCCTTTACTCAGATTCATACATTTACCGCTCTCGAACAAATTTCAAAGTTCCTTAACATCATCAAGAATCACCCAGTGTATCGTTTAACAGGTCTATATTCTGATCAGTGTTAACCATCTCATCGGTAGCGGCAACCCGCAATACCGCTCTGGTGTACGTGTTGCAGCATTCAAAGGCAACTTCGTGTAAGAATGCGGAAAACGCTTGAACATTTAAACATGATCTAACAGCTATAGACAGATTCAAAGAAAACAGTAGAGCTTTGAAGCTTCGTGCTGTGTAGCTTTGGTATATACTGTCCAGAACAGTTTGAATTTCTTTTTTTACTCAAACGTTTTTGCCAGACCAGTTACCGGCATCACCATTCATCATCTGCGGTTAGAGTTTACTTAGTCTATGGGTATTAAAATGCACCATTTCTCAGTCTCTTATTATGACCTTTTGTTTTCATCTCTTACTACACTAACATACAAAATGAAACTTCCTGGCGGATTAGAACAGTGTACTGTACCGGGATTCTAACCCGGAGCCATTGCTTTCGGCGGGCAAGTGCTATGCCGACTGAGCTACCCAAGTACGACTCCTAACTTGTCCTCACAGCTTTACTTCTGCAATTGTCTCTTCTGCTACCTTCCAAGCTTCACACAATCTTCCCCCTGTATCTTGCGAGAATAGCACTCAGCTGCAGAGTGAAAATTTATTCTAGGTACAAGAAGTACTTAAGAGGCTGAATCGACAATATATGCTCTAGGTGTGGATGATGAACGGAAATACAAGAAACCGGTCTCATTAAAGAAAATTAATAAAAAACTGTGTTTTGGACACTTGAGTCTCAAAAACGACTATGACCTTAAAAGAATTTCTGGCACAACTTGACTAAAATAAGGGATCGGTTGATAAGACACTTCGCAAGGCATGAAGGAATAATGAGTTTGCTAGTGGAGGGTAGTATGAAGAGTAAAAATTGCAGAGGGCGACAAAAATTTGACTAAAATAAGCAGGCCTAATGTGTGTAGAGTGTAGTAGTTACGAAGAGATGAAGAAACTTGCACAGCATATATGAGCGCGGAGACTTGTTCCTTATCATTCTTTGCATTGACGGCCATAATAACGACAAATCCGAAGAGTTGCGCGCTTAGTTTACTCATGGTGAGAGGTTCACAGAAATGCCCGACAAATAAAAATGGGAAACGTTGCAAGAATGGAACTGTTCGTCGTGGAGAGCGGTTTCCGCAAACATTTTCAAAGCCCACGTTCGATATTAGTCAAGGAACACGCAGATTCCTCAAAGATGCACTTCGTACAATGTCCATAACGTTAACACTGGAGAAATTTGCTCTTGTACATGTAAAGTGCTCTACTCTGTATTGTAATGCTGTTCTGTCTGTATTTATAATAATCACTCATTTCTGTCTATTTATCACTCAGTTTTGTCTTTTGTAGGGATGATCGAATAGTGTAATTGTTCATTTGGTAATATTGAAACACAAGTTACGTATCAAGTGGTAACCTCTGTACAACGGTATATTACACTGAACTCATCGTATGCAACAGCCTTCCATGTGCCTCGATCACTGTCCGAACTTTCACACTGACATTTTAAATTTAATCACGGTAAAAAAAAAAAAAATAAATAAATAAATAAATCCTCCAATCCTACTCGCGTCGCTAAGTTTTTACAGTTTGCTGTTTCCAACATGAGCCTCAGAAAATCTCTATCACTACCCACGTCTACTATACATACCACATACACGTTCTTGGAACACTAGCTGGCGACGACTTCCGCACGGGGACATAAACTGCATGCAGCTTAAAACAGAGCAACAACGTATCTACCGTGGTGCGCCAGAGAGGTTTACCACTCCTTCACATAATTTGGAGGTAGGTATTGACTAGTCATACCGTGAAAGAATAAATCGACGAATGTTATCTAACTCAACCTGCCACAAAAACTAAGTACGGGGAAACCGAGAGCGTTCCAATGCAAATATTTAGGTGAAAACATTCAGTAAACGAGCGTGGGAAAGGCTGGTTACGATATTCATTGTCCAAAATGGTAACAGCTTTCAGGCTTACAAAAGACACTAATAACAAAACCTGTATCCAAAAACTGAGTCACTGCAACGTAGCCAACAAACCATGTGTCTTTATGAGGCTGAAACACTCATTTTAAACAGAGACAGTGGCTCAAGCTAAAAGGGGGAAGGACAGGTATTCATGTTCATTTTCAGTCCAAATTATATTGAAGAAAGAACGTACACACAGAGAGCAAGTAAAAAAATTGGAAAGTATACCAAAATTTATCCCGATAGGAATGAAACGCACGTTAAAATTCTATGAACATGTGCGAAATAACTTGAGTTCCTTCTACCAGCAGTTTGTCGTAGATCGCTGAAGCAACGAAAGGTACCTAGCGACTGGAAAAAATCACAGGACATTCCCGTTACCAAGAAGGACCGTGGAATAGATGCACACTATTATAAACTTATATCATCTGTTGTAGAATTATGAAACACGTTTTATCCTCAAGAATTAAGATGTTTTTGAAGTATGAAATCTCCTCTATATAAATATATCAACATGGTTTCCGCAAACAGAAATCTTGAGAAACTCAGCTAGCGTGTTCCTCTAAGAGATCCATAGTGCTGAAGGCAACAGCGCTCACGATGAAGCCGTGTTCTTTGACTTCAGGAAAGCATTTTACTCCGTCACGCACTGCCGTTCAGGAAAAAAAGAAAAAAAGACGACGGCAATGTTATTGAGTAGCGGACCAGATTGCGACTGGATTCAAGACTTCCTTGCAGATAGTACTGAACAAGCCGCTCTTAACAAAACGGAATCGTCAGACGCTAAGGTTGTCTCCAGAGTACCCCGATGAAGTGTAACAGGGCCGAACTGTTTACAATTTACATAAATGATATAGCAGAAAGCGCCGGAATATCTGTAAGACTGTCCGCAGATGATGCGGTTGTCTATAACAAAGTAACATCTCCAGAAGACAGCAGAGATTTGTAGAATAACCTGCAGAGGATTGATGAATGGCGCAGGCTCTGGCACTTGAACCTGAACGTAAATAAATGTAACATACTGCGCATACTTAGGAAAAGAAGCCACTATTGACAACTATACTACTGGTGAGAAACCGCTGGAAACAGTATATTCCGTAAAATATGTAGGAGTAACTATTCAGAGCGGCCTTAAGTGGAATGGCCACATGAAATAAATAATAGGAATATCAGGTGCCATTCATAGGACGATTCTTAAGGAAATGTAACCCACCACTAAGGAAGTAGTTTATAAGAAGCCTGTTTGATCGATCCTTGACTTACCAGATAGGACTAATAGAAGAGGTAAGAAAATCCAAGAAAGTGCGGCACTTTTCGTCACAGGATCGTTTACTCCACGCGAGGGCATTAAAGAGATGATCGACAAACTCGAATGACAGACACTACAAGAGAAGCGTAGTGCATCGCGAAGAGGTTAACTATTGAAATTTCGAGAGAGCGCTTTCCGGAAAGAGTCGGACAACATATTACTTCCCCCCCCCCCCCCCCCCCCAAAACATCTCGTGTAATGATCACGACGAGACATTTAAGCCAAGACGGAGGCTTACCAACAATCGTTCTTCCCAAGCGCCATTCTCGAGTGGAGCGGGCTAGGGGGGATAAGTGAGTAGCAGCTGAAGTAACCTCTGTCACACAACATTAGATGACTTGCGGAGTATGATGTAGACGTATATGGAATAATGGATGCATTCAGATAGGTTGTGGAATTCTGCGAAACACGCATTATAGCTAAAACTGAGACTTACCGACAATCGTGCTTCCCAAGCGAAATTTGCGAGTGGAACAGGGTAGGCGGGATGAGTTAGTGGTATCAGAAGTAACCTCCGCCACATAACATTAGGTGACTTTCGGAGTATGATGTAGATGTAAATCAAAGAATGAAAATATACAGATAATAAAACAGGTTGTGGAATTCTACAAATCTCGCTAAAGCTAAAATGGAAATAATAAAATGAATCGATACAGAAATAGAAGACCTGAAGGAAGCGGAAATGAAAACTTGATGCCGCAGGCAGAAAAACGTCCAGACAGAAAATTCACGACGAGAACTGGCCTGGCAGAAAAATCCAAAAAGATCGGAAAAACTTGGTCTGATGAGCGAAAAAGAGCCCTTTGAGAGAGAATTAAAGTAAAGTAGGCACAAAGAAAAGATAAAGCAAAACTATGAAAACGCCCTTTGTCGTACACTGTTTGGTTCAATAGTGCTCAAATTTGAATATAAGTAATATATAATGGCTACTGTCAATGTTTCATTCGTTTTCAGGACTCTGTATTTTCGAAATACACTTGTACAAATATGATTTATGTATGACAGTATCGTAAACTCACCGAGTTCGCATTTTGCACTCTACAGACATTCTCTGTGTATTCCTCTGGTTACACAACACACGTCCAAGCGGTAGTCAAGTTCGTTCCAAAACTTATGCAGTAACATCCTCTCAATGGACATCACAGCAGCGTTGATGCATTCTTTGAACTATCCAATGTCCTTAAGAGAGCCCAAAAAAGAAAAATTCACAAGGCATTACGTCAGGCGACCTGTGGGGCCAAGTGTACAGAATCACATCATCTTCCCCCAATCGAGCGATTCGGAAGTTCGTCATTTAGATGGCAACGAACATCGATGCTCAAATGGGAGACGCCCCATTTTGTTGGAAGATGGAATTCTCGTAATCAGCAGTCAGTCGTCTAAACAACCCCAAGTCCAACATCTACACAGTTTTCTCACAGAGGAAAAACGACCGATACAGCTTCGTCTGTGACAATGCACAGAATACGTTAACGTTCATACGCCACGGTTTCACAAGAATTTTAAGTGCCCTACATCTCACATTCTGACGATTAACCTTTTGAGGAAAATGGAAGGTTTCTTCGTCGCTAGAAATCAGCTTGAAGGCGACATGTTCATCCCCAAGCATTGTGATGCAAAATTGAAGGCGCAAGCCATAATCTTCCAGTTTCAATTTTTACACGAGCTACAGAGGGATCGGTTTGAAATGTAACAGTCGTCGCAATATCTGCGATATTCAGAGTTCGTCGCTTACGTGGACCGTTGATTTTTCGGACTCCACAACTGCATGTGACACGCTTTTCCGACCGGTATCCTTCTGCTTACACAAACAAGTGACGATAAATTTTCGACACCAACGCCGATTGCTCTGTTTAGATGGCGATTCTTGGTCATAATACTCTCTGAAAGACACTCCACTGTTACAACAGATAAATCTCCCGCAGAGTCTAACAAACAAAAAGTCTCTTTGCTTAATTGTCATTTTGTCTAGGTGCTTTTCTCGTAAGATCAACTTGTGGGCACAATCAAGATATGGCGAATTTGCGGTTCTATTCATGCATGTGACACTTTGAAAAGTATATAACTTTGAAAACGAATGAATCATTAAAGGTGCTTCCACACGACGCCTTTTTTTCTGTTCAACTTTGCACATCCGCATAAATTTTTAACAACGCAACTACGCATGCGCATTTATGCATGCGAAATTTTCTGGGAATGGAGGCCGTGCGTTAAGAGCATTGCTTACCGCTTTCGGTGGGAATCTTTGCGCTTTTTAGCAGACATCAGGCAGCTGGGATCCATGTGTGTTTCATTATGTAGTCTGTTGATGTTATGTTGTAAAGCGATTTATAATCAATAATTTCTGTTGACTCCAAAGGAAGCACGCATAAATTTATAATGATTACAGACAAAGAAAAACTATATATGTAATGCCACTTCAAAAGATTATTCGAATAAAAATTTGAGATGTGACGCATCTGTCAAGCATTAGATAAAAAGTCTCCGATCGTACTACTGTAAAGGATGAGATACCGTAAGTTTCGAAGTTCAAATGGTTCAAATGGCTCTGAGCATTATGGGACTTAACTTCTAAAGTCATCGGTCCCCAAGAACTTAGAACTACTTAGACCTAACTAACCTAAGGACATCACACACATCCATGCCCGAGGCAGGATTCGAACCTGCGACCATAGCGGTCGCGTGGTTCCAGACTGTAGCGCCTAGAACCGCTCGGCGACACCGGCCGGCAGTTTCGAAGTAGGAAAACATAAAAGATAAGCCAGCAATTTGTTAAATGTAGCTGTGAACAAATGTTCATACTATGGCGAATTAATAGCAAATAAATGAGGAGCCTGATATCTGAACAAAAAAAATGATGAGGTATGTATGTGTAGCTCCTCAACAAATCACATTTGTGATGCAAAAAAATATAAAGTTGGGAAACACAACCATCGTCCTAATTGATTTTGATGACTATGAAATTTACAGATTTTTCTAGATGTTAATCTACATATAACCTTTCATGATTAAAGTTGTGTAACCAATTTTTTATAAAATAAAATACAAATGACGCACTGAAAGTTAATTAACCTTCACCTAACGACTCGGAAACTCCGTCAAGTATTTTTCAGTTTCCGGAATAATCGCTGAAATACTTTGTTTTGAAATGATACACAAATCAAACTCAAAGTCAACGGCCACTAGCTAACGAAGTCTTACCGATGCAGTCTTCCAAGGAGAAAATCTAAAATCCCGTTCTGACCTCCAGAAATTTGCAAACAAAACGTCGCCGTCACTTTGTATTTCTCGTATCTCTGTTATTTGGATACTTCTTTACACATAGTCACTTTACCTTTTTTTCTGTCTCTTTTCATCGCATTAAACGCAGCACAAGGTCACAAGCAAAGAAGGGGATCCATAGAATACTGCTTACGCAAAGAGGCGACGAGTAGACGAGTATACACGACAATCCCCCACGCTTAAACTTGTTCTTTCCATGACTTTCTGTGCAGTCCCTTTTATTCCTGTGCGCCTGAGATTACGCACATGGAAAGTAGTATGGCATCCTGTGGATATACCTTAATAGTTGCTCTGTAGTGTATTAATTCGAGGATGCCGTTTTCCCACATACAGACCGGCATTGACAATATTCTTTCCGCGTACGGACCGCGAATGCGGTAAGAAAGCAAGGGAAATAAATCTGGTGGAATACGCACCCTCCAGCACACCCCTCTGGGTCGCCTGGCGAGCCACAGGTACAGACAGCTGTGTCTGCGGCGGCTGGCAGCGGGGGACGGTGCAGGATCCGCGGCGCTATGCGGGCGGACCCGGCGCTCTCGTGCAGCTAATTTACACACAAAGCGGGGTCCACCCTCGCCCTATATACTGCTTGCCACAGCCTTGACGCGTCTGGAAACGTCGCCAGGCTGGGGAGTCTAAAAAGCTGTGTAATGTGACACGCGCTGTTCTCTATCTAGACAGCGACAACTCCGCTGCCACTTACAGCACGTGACAAACCTATTCAGTACACTCTAAACCGAAAATTTTCTCGAAGCAAAGTAGTAATTCTCCCTCAGTGCAAACTAATTTTTTTAGTGCTACCTGCTATTTTGTCGCAAACTGTCATGGTGAGATCGTGTCTGCGTGAAAATACATGCTAATCTTTACAACAAGGTAAAAACAGCAGCTAGCACTGTTAATAACGCTGTGTGTTAGGAACAAATAGCGGCATTATCGATTTCGAACCGACGGGTTCATCGCCAGCCTGCTGTTCGCACTGAAAATTACATTTTGCAGTACGTGGGATGTTCACTGATTTTGGCCAAACTTTCTTGGAGTGCTGGTGCCCTACAGCAAAAAATTATGTAAGAAACAGAACTATTTAATTGTAAATCAACTTAACAATCAATTAACATAACGTAACAACTTCCTCAGAAAAAAACAAAGTTAGCTTTATGTAACTTACATCGAAAATCCCGCGTGTTTGTTTTAAAGCAGTGAAAATTTCGCCATGTAACGATTCTGTTCGTTCCTAATAAACAGCATTATAAACATTGACTGAAATCGGATGTTATTTTGTTGAAGAATTTGCCTGCAATTTTCTAGTCCTTCCTTACCAAACTGTCACACTGACTAAAGTAGTGTAAGGAACATAACGTGAACGTTACAGATATCATATAACGTGCTATTTCGAGGCTGTTTCTTGACATAAATTATGTCTCAACCATTAAATTTGTTATAGGTGTCATCCGGTACGCAAATTCTTCGTTGATCTATTATGGACTGTGCGAAAACGGCTGACATGTATTTCTTGATACAATAATTTACCAACGACCGTATGTAGTGCAGAAATTTATTTTATGAACTTCTTATATGCAGCCAATTTTGGGATTACATTGATGCCATCTTTAGGCCCCACGCGTCATAGTCGTAAAATCGATATACACGGAAGCAGCCACATTACTGGATCCGTGAATCAAAACGCTAATCAACAGCTCTCAACAGCACATCATCGCTGTTGCATAGCGATTTGATTCACGGATCCAGTAATATGGCTCCTTCCGTGTATATCGATTTTACGACTATGACGTGTGGGGCCTGAAGATGGCATCAATGTAATGCCGAAACTGGTTGTATATAAGAAGTTCATAAATTAAATTCCTGCACTACATACGGCTGCTGGTAAATTATTGTACCAAGCCGTACGCAAGGTATCCATTGCTCAATTTTTCTACCGTCCATTGACTTCATCGCGCATGTTTTAATAGTAGCAGAGCAGAGCGTCCATTCCCATGACAAGTGATCACTATAAGATAGCCAGCTGGGTGTAGGTAACTTTACAAATAGAATATTATCTGGAAATTGTGGCATCAACTTAATATTCTAAATTCAGTTGCACTTTGAATAGAACACCTGGCACGTGCACACGCTTCCCTGGCTTTCGTTATGTTCAAGGCAATTTTTCCGAGTATGTGAACAATTGTTCATGTTTTAACGTTTCGACCACTGTAGGCAGTGGTCATCCGTCTGCTGTGTTCACTACTGGGCCAGCGCCGCATGAATATCTTATATATTCTTACTCTGTCTTGTTTCTAGTGTCATTCTGTCAAGATCGTCATCTAACTAGATGTGTGGCTCGATCACAGGAGCGATGAGGAACTAATATCTACTGAAGGTAGTTTAAATTATCTGTTGACAGGTATCAGCGATTGAGGGACATGTCAGTACACTGACGAAGGTCACTTACAGCAGTGGCTGAATCGTTGGTCTGTAAATAGGCAGTAAATTTTTGCTGAATTATTTGCCAATTATTTTTAGTCGTGTGGAAATGTTATATTTAAAAAGCAGTTGAATCAAGGCATGTAGCCTTTTTCGGTATGCCTTTAAAGTTATGAAATTGAAATTTCTCGTTCTGTTACTGTCGGAAGTAGCCCAGAGTTTAATATGAAAATCATAAAAGCAGAAGGAGTGGGTGGAAAAATCTGCGGTGTATAGGACGCTGGTTTTTATGTACAGGGGGGCCCGGAAGGAAAGATCAATATTCAGGGATACGGCAGAAACGGTAATTAGAAGCAGGAAAGTCTAGCTTTTAAGCTATGAGCACTTGCTCGGTACAAGAGATGTGTTTCACAGTAGGGAAGATGAACAAGTGCTCGTAGCTCTGACGGTATGCATTTTGAAGCCGATATTTGCTGGATTTTTTTGCTTCGAATGTGGATTCCTCTCATATTTCTCAATAATGACCATTCCTTCTGCGGATCCTTTAATTTTTTTATACAGGCTGTTTTAAAATCTTTGTGCCAAACGTCTAGGGGTGCCAAATCACGTCAACGGGAACAACTTGTTTGAAGACAAAATGTTCCCTGGTGTGTCCGGTGACGCCTGGCTTCGTTCATGACTGTTTTTGCCATTGAAAAGCGACAGTGCGTAAGCACTCTAGTATGCAATGTGTGTTACCTATCGTCCACGTGAAAGGCAAAACTGAAGTTTCTGATTATGACGGTTTATCGCCTCCAGAAGTTTGTTCCAAAGTCTTTGAAACACCTTCCATTATGTTCGATATGTTTAAGAGGACCCCTTGCATGTCGAAATTTCGTTTTCCTTATATGCAAAATTATACAGTTTGTATATTTACTTACTTAGCGTACGATACATGTATTAATTACACACAAGTGGCCTACAGTACATGTATATAACACATGCAGGTCATAAAGAAAGAAAAAAAGAATCGGTATACAAATATATGAAATGCATAATACCACAAAATATTCGGAAACACAACTACAGCGGGATGTACTACAGTCGAATGTCCATGTTGATGATGTATTGTACCGTCTTTGATCAAAATGAAGAATTCTGCTGTCAGTTTTACTGCACCGATCAAGTGCCTAAACAATTGAGAGAGATCCCAACTGAGTCATCGAATCAACTGAGTCGTCGTATTAATCAAACATTTGTTTAGCAATATATAATTTGTTTCCAGTCTAAAATCACAAAATCTGTCGTTAGACTATCGATTTCGGTCCATACTGACCATCTCCAGATCATTAAAACAGACAAACCATCACATTATGCTAATGCGATGAAGAATACTTGGCACCATCGGTAGATACTTACAGGCACTTAGTTTTATGCTTCTGGTCGTGTTCACTTTTAAATAATTGAGTCTTTCCCTTGGACAGTATGTCTTATACTATTGTACACTCTGATAGTATCCCTGTGTGCTTTAGGTGGTAACTGATTCTTGCTGCTTCGAGCTATTCTTAACAGGGAGACTGACTGCGAACATATCAGACAAAACATCGTTGTTGCTCCCTCTCATGCAATTCTAGAAACTGAACTTGTGTCACAAAACGAGATTAAAATTAACTACCTCGGTCTTCCTGAAAGTTTGTGCGAAAAATTACTTAATTGCCTCCGTGAATTGTGACGATGGAAGGCCTGGAGCCAATTACCTCTCCTAGTTGTCTCACTTTGTCCTTCTCAGAACTCAACAATGAGACTCGTCGACGTGCTGGAGTACTTATAATACGGAAGGAGCATATTTAGCGGAGTACTTAAAAATACGAATATTCAGATTTAAACTTTGTAGCAGAAGTCCACTCCGTTAAAGTAATCTTATGGAGATAGCCTGGTTGTTGGAATAATGCTTTGTATCTTTGTATAATTTGTTTTTACATTTAAAAACTTATATTTTTGTATGAGGACTCCTAACATATTGAGTAATAAACTACATATGAATATATTTTAAGAAGAGGCTTTTATATAATATAATCATGACTATAATTATATCTCCTTAGTATTATATCATAGCATTCACAATATACAGCTTATTCTGTTAGTTTTTTGTAACTTAATGTTTATGTTAAGCCTGTACGAATATAAGTGTTATTGGCTCTATGGTAGATGTTGCCCAAAGAAAACACAATAAAGTGGCACACATTGCTATAAAAACCAAACTAATCTGTTCTCACGATGTCAGAGGCCTCTCGTTGCCCCAGTCATCTTTGCTTATATTCTTTTTTCACAGTCCCTCTTGTTACATGGACATGAATCTAAGAAAACAGGTGTACTGAAATACAAGGCTGAGACAAAAAAAAAATTGTAATAAGAGGCCGAAAAGTGGTCTGCAGCTTGGTAAATATGTTGACATTACTTTTCATATACACGGCGCTGTTACCTAGTGCACATGCGACATGAACTTCGCCGTAGGAAATATGGACGTCCCATTAGAAACATGCATCACGGACGAACAGCATTATTTGGTTCCTTGGTTTCTGCGTAGTGAAAGTGTGCACCTATTAAAATATATCGAATCCCTGTTAAAGTTGCAACTCTACGAATGTAGTCTGAAGTTCGCAAAGAGTGACATTCCTGACATATGACTTGTCCAGTCGAGGCATGTGGTATTGCCACACCATTGAAATTACTTGTCATGACTCAGTATACCACCATTTGAATGATCTGGTCCAGTTTCAAAAAGCGTTTGAAAGATGGGTGCTCCAGCAGCAGTCTGTTGAACGGACGTGTTGATGCTTGTGCACATTTCCGTCGGCGCTTTAAACGAGAAGGTGATGCTTCCTCAAGGACGAAACCTGCGACCATCACCACCAACCAGAGACGAAAAAAGAAATTTCGAAAATGGCCATCAGATAAAAAGCCCACACAGACCCTCTTTTGGGACGAAAACGGCACAATCCTTGACCCCCAGACATCGCAAGGGACCTCTACCAACGGTTCAGCGTGCTCAGGCCTTGAAAAGTATCATCTTTGGTATGGTATCATATGGAAACAAACAGAACTGCTGTCGTGTGTTGCTGTAATATGACAATGGTCGGCGTCAATTATGGTCATGAAGTTTGCGTTCCTTCTCGATCCACCGAACTCTGTAGATCTTCCCTTGAGCGAAAGATCCGGTCTAATGAAGAGGTGAGTCGCGTGATGGACGATTGATTGCACAGATTCCCAAATAAATTCTTCTCTAAGGACATTTAGGTTATTCCATTTGAATGGGAGACGTTAATGTTACAAATATGAGCCTCATGTGCCCAACAAATAATATTTGAAAAATACTTACTGGTTGCATTTGAATTTCATTCTTAACAGGTTCTTAAACTAAAGTTTACGACGGGAGATGCTTTTTACAGGAAATCTAGGCGCTCACAGTGATAGAATTTCTTATATATAAGTTAGATGTATATGATTCAATATCCAGTCTAGCCATAACGATCTATAGAATCCACTGAGATGGTCGCGACAGCCAAAAAAACTCCTTCATTTCACAATATGGTTTGCAGTTCTGCGCACTTCTCTTTCGTGAGAGTGCCTCAATTTAGAATTGAGGGGAACAGCAAACAAAAACATTTGGAAGTGTCTGATATATCGATGCAGTCAACTATTCTGTAAACAGACCGCAGGGCAAACTGCAAAAAATACACAAATTTGTTTTAGGAGGTATATTTACTGCAGCACAATGCACTGCAGCAAAGGTGAGTTTTATGTAAAAACTGGAATAGAAACGTGGGAAATGCCGGAAAGAATTAAGAAGAACTTATTGTCAATGGGAATGCGGTTTTGGAGGCGTTGATGTAGGTTGACACTAAGGGACAAAATTAAAAATGAAGAGACACATAAGAAAATGAAGATGAACACCCCGTAATGGATACAATCGAAGAAAAACGATTGAGACAGTATGAGCACGTACGTGTTCTGTTTCAGGACAGATGACGTAAGAAGTTGATGGAATGGAATCGAACTAGTAGTCTAAAAGAAGAACGGAAAGACCGACAACAACATGAGGAGACGGAGTCAGGGAGCTATGTCAGGGAGGAATGTACAGGTGGAAGATTGGAGAAAGAGCTAGGGCGCTAAAAACAACGTGAGTTCTGTCTTCTAAAGGAGACATTACGTTCGTGTGCTTTCTTTTTTTATGGCATCTTTGGTAGATCTGAAAAGTACCTACTCTCCTTTGCTCGGCAGTGTAAAGGATAATGCTCTTCCGGAAATATTATGATATAGCTCATTCTTCAGAGAGTTTGCAACTATTAGGTTGGCGCATAAGATCGTAGCGTTTTTGTTTTACGTGTTGGTATTCCAGTTGCTATGGGTTTAGTTATCAATTGTCATTTCTTATTTGCAATTCACGCTAGAAGATTGAGTTCCAAGTGGAGAAATCCAACGTTCCCGACATATTCTTCTATACGATTTCAGTAGAGGGGTTACAGTAGTGGATGCAGCCAGAAACATTTCCGCCTTCTATGGGGATATTGCCACTGGACAGAGCACCGCAAGAATATGGTGTTGTCGTTTTAAGAAGGACCGTTCTGACATTAGTGGCTCTCCACGTTCGGAAAGACCTTTAGGTTTTGATGAAGATTATTTAGAGGTATTAATGCACAATAATCTAAGTCAGTGTACTCGAGAACTGGCTTATGTGACGAACTGCGATCATTCCACAATCTGCATGCAGTGGAATAGGTTCAAAAATCAGGAGTATGTATGCCGCATGCTCTAAGTCAAAACCACAAATTCATCGGGTGGCCCTATTTGCATCCCTGCCTGCTCGTCACTAATTGGCTCGTAAACAACACTAACCACTCCTACACTGTATCGTTATTGGTTACGAGAAATGGTGTCTTTGTGCTAAACTAAGGAAAAGAAAGGAATGGATGAGCCCAAACAAAGCAGCAATCGCCCTTGCAAATACCTACACGCATATCCAAAGATAATTTTATGCATGTGGTGGAACAGCGACGGTGCGTTATACTACGGGGTGTTCAAAAAGTCTCTCCACAGTGCCGTATGATTGTTCGCCTGCCTGGGTTACTTCCCTTCATGTGAACCCTCCCAACATTCCACTGTTTTAGTTTATCTCAGCCAGCGTCAGTAGTATCGTTGGTGTGTGTCGTTACGTGTTGACGCGAACGTTTTAGTTCCCTTGTTCGTTTGTTTCGTTTTTGTCACTGTTAAAATCCTAACCATTGAAGAACGTGTGTTTCAGTCGAACAGGTGCTCAAAGTTGGCGGTAAAATACACAGTTTCAGTTCGTCAAACATTTAATTCAGTTTTCCCAGAGACAACACTCCCACATCGCGATATGTGCGAGATTTGATTAACAAATTTCGAAGTATTGGTTCAGTGACAGGTGCACCGAGATGTGGTCGTCCTAGCGTTTTGTCTGAGGATAAACTAATCGATATTTCCGATAAAATGTCCACGAGTCCGAACAAGTCAGTAATAAAACTCGCCCAGGAAATCGACGTTAGTGTCGAAAAGGCCACACAGCTGTAAGGAACAAATTAAAACTTTTCCCATACAAAGTGACAGTCGTGCAATAATGAAACGTTTTCACTGGTGAGGCGTGGTTTCATTTATCCGGTACATGAACTCGCAAAATTCTCGCATGTGGAGTACTGCAAAACCATTGTGTATTGATGAGAAACCACTTCATCCTGTGAAAATAGGAGTCTGGATTGCAATTTCTAGACGTCGGGTTGTGTGTCCCATGTTTTTCAACGAAACAATAAACACACAACGATACTGCAGTGATATTCTGTACCCATTCATAGGAGAACTTGTGTTAAGTGAAATACTGCACAGTTATTTTCAACAAGATGGTGCAACCGCGCATACAGCTCACGTTTCAATGTCACTGCTTGCTGATGGTTTTTGGTGATCGCATAATTTCACAGGGACTTTGGTCTCCACGATCGACTGACCAAACACCACCTGACTCTTTCTTCTGGGGTGCAGTGAAAGCAACTGTCTATAAAAACCGTCCAAAATCCATTGATAAATAGTAAACTGCAATATCCATTTTCACTGCTTCTCTTGCAGAAGAAATGTTACATCTTGTGTTTGGAACATGATTAGACGAATTGAATTGTGTATTCTACAACAGGGGACACGCTTTCATCTTTTAATGTGAAAATTTGTAAGTAAAAATGAATATTCAATAAATTAATAACTTGTATTTCACTGAGTTTCATTTAGGTATATTCATTGCGGCATACGGCACATGCGGCTAACAATCATACGGCACTGCGGAGAGACGTTTTGAACACCCCGTATTAATTTCTTCGCCAAGCAGTAACCACCACTGCTTGTGTTTATTGTCAACAATTAAGACGTCTTTAAGACGCAGTTCTAGAACAACGACCGGAACGACGGAGAGAAGTGATGCTACGTCACGACAACGCTTCGCGGATTCAGCTAGTCTGACAAAAAACGCTATGCAGGAGTTGGGTTGGGAAGTCAGTCAGCAACCGCTTTATGCACCTGAACTTGCGCCCTGATTCATCTAATCTTTAGCCCTCAGATTTTTCACTTTTTCCGCTCTGTATGGAACAACCTTCAAGAAAATTCCTCTCCGGATGAAAATGCGCTCCGAACGCGTTGTTCGCCTCAAAAGCACGTGATTTCTACAGTCGCGCAAATGAAGAGTTACCTCGCCGTTGGCGGAGTGTCGTAAGTAGTGAAAAATATATTATTGACGATTAAAGTCTCTGTTATGTGTATCTGTTGTGTTTATTAAACTAACGGAAAAATGCTACGAATTGACTAATTCCTCCAGAAATACAACTGGGGAGGTGCTGCACTCTGCGTAAGTAGCGTCACTTCCGTGACTCGTAGCCGAAGAGCATTACGCTTGAGACATGACATTTGCACAGAGCGGCGTTGATCCGCGATCTGGACGCCGTTCCCGAGCTGGCGTGGCGTGGCGTGGCGTGGTGTGCTGTGCTGTGCTGCAACGGCGTTTCGCCAGCGCTGCATTCCTGGGCCGCCGACGCGCTGCATTTGCATCCCTGCTGTCGCTCTCTCCGCTCAGACAGCTGACGGGAAGGTGCGTCCTTACTAGCCGGCCGCCGCGCTCTGCACAGCGACCCGCACCAACGGTCGCTAACACTACGATCGAGCCACAGGCCAACTCGCACAACACCAACGCAACACTAGAGAGAATATTGACAACACCATTCCCCCAGCATACGACCGCTCAGGTCTCTAGCAAGATCATGGCGGTCGTCACCACACTTTCCACACAGCTCATGACTGTCCAACCCGGGCAGTATTGGGCTGCCATACAAACAGCACTCACCACACTTTTCACGCCACTTCAAGGATAACACGCCACACCCGGCCCAAATCGCAAACAACCAGACACTATCACTGATCCTGTTCTGGAACGCAGACGGGATCAGCAACAAAAGGGCGGAACTTGCCGCGCTCATGAAGCGTAAGGGTATCCTTATCGCACTACTGAGCGAAACTAAGCTCAAACCACGCAACCACCTAAACTTCACCGGCTACTGCGTCTACCGTACCGACCGAATGGACGGATCTGGTCACGATGGAACAGCCATCATCATACGCAAAGACATACACTCCTGGAAATTGAAATAAAAACACCGTGAATTCATTGTCCCAGGAAGGGGAAACTTTATTGACACATTCCTGGGGTCAGATACATCATATGATCACACTGACAGAACCACAGGCACATAGACACAGCCAACAGAGCATGCACAATGACGGCACTAGTACAGTGTATATCCACCTTTCGCAGCAATGCAGGCTGCTATTCTTCCATGGAGACGATCGTAGAGATGCTGGATGTAGTCCTGTGGAACGGCTTGCCATGCCATTTCCACCTGGCGCCTCAGTTGGACCAGCGTTCGTGCTGGACGTGCAGACCGCGTGAAACGACGCTTCATCCAGTCCCAAACATGCTCAATGGGGGACAGATCCGGAGATCTTGCTGGCCAGGGTAGTTGACTTAGACCTTCTAGAGCACGTTGGGTGGCACGGGATACGTGCGGGCGTGCATTGTCCTGTTGGAACAGCAAGTTCCCTTGCCGGTCTAGGAATGGTAGAACGATGGGTTCGATGACGGTTTGGATGTACCGTGCACTATTCAATGTCCCCTCGACGATCCTCCATTCACGCCTGTCACGGCACCACTGGAGGCGGGCTGCACGATGTTGGGGCGTGAGCGGAAGACGGCCTAACGTTGTACGGGACCGTAGCCCCGCTTCATGGAGACGGTTGCGAATGGTCCTCGCCGATACCCCAGGAGCAGCAGTGTCCCTAATTTGCTGGGAAGTGGCGGTGCGGTCCCCTACGGCACTGCGTAGGATCCTACGGTCTTTGCGTGCATCTGTGCGTCGCTGCGGTCCGGTCCCAGGTCGACGGGCACGTGCCCCTTCCGCCGACCACTGGCGACAACACCGATGTACTGTGGAGACCTCACGCCCCACGTGTTGAGCAATTCGGCGGTACGTCCACCCAGCCTCCCACATGCCCACTATACGCCCTCGCTCAAAGTCCGTCAACTGCACATACGGTTCACGTCCACGCTGTCGCGGCATGCTACCAGTGTTAAAGACTGCGATGGAGCTCCGTATGCCACGGCAAACTGGCTGACACTGACGGCGGCGGTGCACAAATGCTGCGCAGCTAGCGCCATTCGACGGCCAACACCGCGGTTCCTGGTGTGTCCGCTGTGGCGTGCGTGTGATCATTGCTTGTACAGCCCTCTCGCAGTGTCCGGAGCAAGTATGGTGGGTTTCACACACCGGTGTCAATGTTTTCTTTTTTCCATTTCCAGGAGTGTAGAACACACAAACTGAACTTGAAAAATTGGAGGCAACCAATGTCAGGGTGATGTTCAAAGGAGCCTACAGTACGCTGGTGTCAGTATACAACAGGCCGTGCGGTTCTAAGCGCTTCAGTTTCGAACCGCGTGATCGCTACGGTCGCCGGTTCGAATCCTGTCTCGGGCATGGACGTGTGTGTTGTCCTTAGGTTAGTTAGGTTTAAGTAGTTCTAAGTCCTAGGGGACTGATGACCTCAGATGTTAAGTCACATAGTGCTCAGAGCCAGTATACAACAGCCCTAAGAACAGCAAGACACGTGACATCAACACTATACTCAACATATCACCGCGCGTAATCACCACTGGAGATCTTAACGCAAAATTCCTGGCCTGAACTGACGTATACGAAGCTCCAAAGGCAAGAAAATATACGAACACGCACTAGGACGAAACTACATTACACTAGCGCCGACCGAACCGACGCACATTCCCTACCGAAGGGGTCACAGGCCAGACCTGTTAGACATCAAGGGCATAACAACGACACTCCACGTTGCTGTTGAAAACGATCTGCCTCAAATCACCAACCCGTTATACTGCACATTGAAGAAACTCTGCAGAACATTGACCAACACAGGATGTTAGACTAAAGGCGCGCGAATTGGACTTTGTTCAAGGAAACGCTTGACAGTCGCATTCCACTAACCCCAGTGATTAACAAGACAGCTGCAATTGATGAGGCCGTTGAAACCCTCACTAGCGCCGTCCAAGACGCAATAGCCGACACCATACCAATCCGCACCCCACAACAACAAAGTGCTGCCCTGCCCCAGGAGATCCTGGGCCTTACCTCAATGAGGAACCACCTCAGGAGACATTGGCAGCGCACCAGGCACCAGCACTTCAAACAGCACATGAACAGGCTCCAGGGAATAATGCGGGACAAAATACAAACATTTTAAACACAACAGTGGAACCAGAAACTCGAAGGGCTGGACACCACGCGACCTGGCGTGTAGCAGAAGGCCCGACACTTCACCAGGGAGAAACTGTACACATCCAAACTACAAGGGCCCGACGAACCGGCATATTCTGCGGATGAAAAGGCGGAACTTATGGCCCTCACACTTGCAGCGTCATTCACACCGAATTTAGATCCTTTAGACCCAGCGCTCACACTTGCTACCGACCAGGAGGTTACACGCGTCTTGACCCAACCATCGCGCAACAACATCCGACCTCTAGCACAGCTGAAGTCAAATGGGCCATCATGCATACCACCGCTAGGAAGGCCCCTGGTCACGATGGCATTCAAAACCGTGTCCTCCAGGAGTTCACGGATAAATCAGTAGAATACCTCACACACATCACGAATGCCAAACTTAAACACCAACACTTCCCGTCTTTTGGAAGACGGCCAAGGTCTTGACGTTTAGGAAACCGGGGAAAGACCCCCCACCCCCCCACCCAAAAAAAAAAATTACCGACCCATCAGCCTGCTGAGCGCGTTCAGCCATCCTGAGGCCGCAGCAAATCGGCTTCAGGAATTACCGCTCGACAACACAACAGCTCCTCCACGTCGCTGAATACATAACACACGGATACAACACAAACAAAGCAAATGGGGCGGTGTTCCTGGACATCGAAAAGGCCTTCTATCGCCTGTGGCACAACGGCCTCTTATGCAAACTCAGCGACGCAGGTTTCCCCGACGGGCACATACGTCTCATACACTCATATCTTACGGACAGGAGTTTGAACACAGACGTGCAGGGCAAACAACCAACACGACATGGCATCCAGGCAGGAGTACCCCAGGGAAGCATCCTAGGGCCCTTACTGTTTAACCTCTAAATTAGTGACCTCCCAGCTACACGCAACACGACGGTGGCAATCTACGCGGATGACACTGCCATCCTTGCGCAAGATTGCAAGCCGTCTAACATTAACTCACGACTACAGACTGCACTCAGAGCGGCAGAGCCTTGGCTGGTGAGATGGTGTGTTAGAGTAAACGTCGACAAGTGATAAGCCGTTCTGTTCACTAAAAGACGGAAAATACTGCGCAAACATGAACACTGCAACCTAATAACACTACATGCACGCCCAATACGTTTCCGGGAGAAGGTCAAATACCTCGGTGTCTGGCTGGACCGGAAACTACTCTGGGAGGACCACATTCAGCACGTGACCAAAAAAGCAAACGTGAGGCTCAAACAACTCTTCCCTTTGCTTAACAGGCGTAGCACACTGAATAGGAGGGTGTCCAGGTCCATGTACACCACACTTATCAGACCTCTGATGACGTATGCTGCTCCCGTATGGGAATACGCTGCTCCCACACGCCTGCACCCTCTGCAGCTCATACAGAACAAAGTACTCAAAATCATAAGCACCGCTTCGCGCTACACACGCACCGCGGATCTTCACCGGGAATATCGGCTAGATACCATCTTGCAAGTATTCCAGAAAGCCTCCACACGACTGTACAGAAACACTAGACACTCGAGTAACCCGTTTATTCTTTCTCTGGTTAACTACGACCACAACCATAGATGGAAACATAAGAGACCAAAGACACTATTACCAAGAAACTAAAGATCTATGGTCCATCGCACGCTTACACGACAGTACTGGCGAGCCCCTGCAACACAGCTACTACTGGCAACCCCAGATGCTCGACCCGCCGAAAAACAGGCAATCGCAGGGAAACCGTACAGCACACAGCACGCAAACGACCAACATTCACCCCCTACACTGTGAGCTGATCTATGACCGATCGCCCACTAATGTATGACGACCTTGAACTATTACAGGGACGCAGTAACTGTAGCAAAGCCGCACAACAAGCTTCCGCAACGACGAAGGTAACGACGCACGATACCTCGCACTAACATAACCACACCTTGCATGCACAGTCGCAGCTAGCAAGCCGCTACTGCCCTTACTACCCGTCCTACTGTCGCAGAGGTATTTTTTCCTTTGGCCCTTGCCTTGGCACTTTTTTCCTTTTGCTCTTACAAACTGCTACCCTTCGATCGCTTTCGTCCACTTTCTGTCTCCTGATGGACCAGATGCATGGACAACATCACAGCCCACATCCTGTGACTCACGATTTGAAAACTAACATGTCATACGGAGGTGACAGTAGAAATTTTGGTTTGGTCACCACGTTGGTGCGAAAAAAAAAAATTCTGCACAGCGGGGGCAGCTGACAGTTCTGACAAGGCGTCCGCGCCTACTCCTCATCACCGATTCGTCCACGTTTATGGTATGTTCAGGGCTTGACCAGAAAAGAAAGTCGCAGGAATGGGAGATTAAGATGGCGAAGCTTTTAGAAAAAAGTGGTTAAGTACGAGTAGGACTCTCGCACAGAGGGTTCCGTACAAAAACTGGTACGCCTGCCTAATATCGTGTAGGGCCCCCGAGAACACGCCGAGGTGCCGCAACACGACGTGGCATGGACTCGAGTAATGTATAAAGTAGTGTTGGAGGGAATTGACACCATGAATCCAGCAGGCCTGTCCATAAATCCGCAAGAGTACGTGGGGGTGGAGATCTCTTCTGAACAGTACCTTGCAAGGCATCTCAGATATCCTCAATAATGTTCGTGTCTGGGGAGACTGGTGGTCACAAGAAGTGTTTAAACTCAGAACAGTGTTCGTGGAGCCCCCCTGTAGCAATTCTGGATGTGCGGGATGTCGCATTGTCCTGCTGGAATTGCCGAAGTCCGTCGGAATGCACAATGGATTCAGGTGATCTAACAGGATGCTTACGTACCTGTCAGCTGTCAGAGACGTATCAGGGGTGCCATATAACTCCAACTGTACACGCTCCATACCATTACAGAACCTGCACCAGCTTGAACAATCCCCTGCTGACATACACGGTCCATGGATTCATAAGGTTATCTCCATACCAGTACACGTCCAACATTCGACACAATTTGAAACAAGGCTCTTCCGTCCAGGCAACATTTTTCGTCATCAACAGTACAATGTCGGTGTTAACGGGCCCAGACGAGGCGTAAAGCTTTGTGTCGTGCAGTCATGAAGGGTACGCGAGTCGGCCTTCGGCTTCCAAAGCCCATATCCGGGATGTTTCGTTGGCACTTGTTGATGGTTGAGCACTGAAATCTGGAGTAATTTGCGAAAGGGTTGCCCTTCTGTCACGCTGAGCGATTCTCTTCAGTTGTTGTTGGTCCCGTTATCGCAGTATCTCTTTCCGGCCGCAGCGACGTCGGAGATTTGATGTTTTACCGGATTACTGACATTCACGGTACGCTCCCTCGAAGATGTTGTGTCCCATGACTCGTGCGCCGACTATAACACCACGTTCAAGTTCACTTAAATCTCGATAACCTGCCATTGTAGCAGCAATAGCTGATCTGGAAACAGCGCCAGGCATTTGTTGTCTTATGCCGACAGCAGCGCCGTATTCTGTTTGTTTGCATATCTCTGTATTTGAATACGCATGCCTATACCTGTTTCTTTGGCGCCTCAGTATATATATATTTCACCCATCCCAGGAATCGACAATCACAACGATTCTTTCCATTTATCGATATCGATACAGGCAAGATATTGGTCCCGGGAGTTCCAAGACCGTATCAGAATCTCTATAGTAGTACCTGAGACAATTCCGGGCATAGAAAAAGCAGCGAGAAGGGGACTTCAATTTATATGTGTAGAGAGAGGAGATTTAATAAAACATTTTTATATACTTATTTATGAAATGTCAAGTGGTTAGCGCCTCCCATCGGGTAGACCACTCGCCTGGTGCAATTCTTTTTAGTCGACGCCACTTCGGTGACTTGCGTGTCGATGAGGATAATGTGATAATGATGAAAACGCAACAATCAGTCCCGAGCGGAGGAAAATTTCCGCCCCTGCCGGGAATCGAACTGGGGCCCTTTGCATGACATTCTGCCGCGCTGACCAATCAGCTCTGGAAGCGGACATATACTTATGAAAACGTGACAATTTACATTTTATGTTTGCATGCATTAATGCTCTAATATTCGTCTATCGTGCTTTTCACGAATGATCAACGCAAAGTATGTTCAAATGGCAAAACACATTTTTTATGTAATACAATTGCAGTTCAGCAAGTTTCAGGTCTTTTACTTTATTTGTTCTAGAACTTAGAACTACTTAAACCTAACTAACCTAAGGACATCACACACATCCATGCTCTAGGCAGGAATCGAACTGCGACCGTAGCGGTCACGCGGTTCCAGACTGAAACGCCTAGAACCGCTCGGCTATAACGCTTTGAGAGAGGTATGTGGGATAAGTGTAGTGAATCGCAATATCACAGCGGTCTGCTCTTTTCCGTGAAGGTCGGATAAGCACAGAGGGCAACCCAGGAAGTGGAAAACCATCAACTGCAACAGACTACACCTCTCAGGTTATTGTTAATGAGAGTCTGAGAGATGACAGACGAAATACACGTGAGAAAATTGCATATGAGGCCAGAATGTCTGTCATTTTAGTTTACATGATAAGCGAAAAGTTAAAGATGAGAAAAATTGTTACCAGATCGGATCCACATGATCTGAGTGAAGAGCAGAAGGCAGGTCGGAATAGAATCGCAGAAGAATCTCTTTAACGTTATCGACCAGTAGGAGAACAGTTTCTGAAAGGGATCATTGCACTTGATGAAACCCAGAAACGAGATTATGAGCCAGAACTGACGTCTCAGTCGGCACAATAGAAAAGTTCCGACTCTCCACGCCCGATAGAATTCCGCTGCAAAATCAAAGATGAAACTAACGGCAATCTTTGAGTAAGATATGATTGGAGTCATGGCTACAGAGTGCCCCAAGGGACGTCCGTAACAACTTTTTACCTCCAGGTGGTTCTGCAAAATGTTTTGCGCCCGAAAATTCGTCAAAGAAAGCCTGACATGCTTGCAGTTGGTGTCCTTATTTTGCACGATAGTGCAAGACCGCGTATCGCCCTACCAGCGAGAGAAACGCTTGTCAAATACGAGTATGGATGGGAAATACTTCCCCACCCACCATACAGTCCAGTTATGAGGCGACCAGACTTTGATTTGTTTCCAAAATTGATGGAGCAACTACGTGGAAAACGCTTTGATACAATCAGTGATGCTTCCAGTGAGGTGACCAGAGTTATCAGACAGCTGAACAATGAAGGTATCCTATCCGAATAGACAGAACGTTGGAAAGCTGTGATTAGCAAGAATGGAGATTACAGCGGAGTGGGCCGGCCGAGGTGGCCGAGCGGTTCTAGGCGCTACAGTCTGCAACCGCGCGACCGCTACGGTCGCAGTTTCGAATCCTGCCTCGGGCATGGATGTGTGTGATGTCCTTAGGTTAGTTAGGTTTAAGTAGTTCTAAGTTCTAGGCGACTGATGACCACAGAAGTTAAGTCGCATAGTGCTCAGAGCCATTTGAACCATTTGAACAGCGGAGTGTTGTGAAGGTATTTTGTAAAATAAATAATCTTCTTCAATTCTACCTTACAATGTGCAGGACTATTGAAATGGCCCTCGTAGTTAATGAGGCTTGATGGCAGAACTGTGCAACAGTAGAAAGATTACAGCCTCACATATCAGCTGCCTGAAAGCAGTCTTTTCGAAACAGTACAATCTGTTAAGGTCTGCTGCTGACTGCATTCGCAGACAGTGGGGAGCTGCGTTAGCCTCGTTCGTTTTCCGTCAATCCATGAAATGTTGCGCTGACGTTCGGACGCTGGCGGCAGCTGCCTCCTGCCTCACTGATGGATAGCGCGTTGCCTGGAGACGCGCAGCGCCGCAGGAAGCCAACTGGACTTCCTGCGGATTTCTTGCACCACGTGTGGCTTCCGCAGGAAGTTTATCTGCGGTAAAATAAGTCGTCACCCATAGTTGCACGCAGTCGCTTCCACTGGAACAACAACGAAGCGCGGGTCTTTCTCAGGCTTTAGGTTAACTTTTATAGCACTTCTTCTTTGAGCTCCCTTTATCCCTGCAAACTTTGAATCATTTCTGTTACCGGAACTAGACTGCCTCCGACGACGGAAATAAATAATACCATCCCCTTTTTATTTCTTTATCCAAACAGCTATATTAATTGGTTTTCAGTTTAACTGCTGTCGAGTTCGAAGTAACAAGGCTCCACTTTTAAAAATAAAATGTGTAAATCACTGCACAATTCATTCATCCGAACCTGGGGAGACTGCTAATCCATCCAACAATTACGACAGGTGTCATACTATCTTTTTCCCAAGTTTAGAGCCGGCCGGGGTGGCAGAGCGGTTCTAGACGTTACAGCCTGGAACCGCGGGACCGCTACGGTCGCAGGTTCGAATCCTGCCTCGGGCATGGATATGTGTGATTTCCTTAGGTTAGTTAGGTTTAAGTAGTTCTAAGTTCTAGGGGACTGATAACCTCGGAAGTTAAGTCCCATAGTGCTCAGAGCCATTTTGAAGCCAAGTTTAGACGATAAACTTGCGAATTATTTTTGTGCTGCGTCTCACTTTTTATGCTTGAGAATGGAGCCTTGTGACTCCACAGTGCATTTAGTACAGCTGTTTTTAGAAATAATGATGAGACAAATAGTATTCAATTTATGCCGTGAAAATCTTAGTTGCGTATATCCCCAAGTCTTCAGTATCTAGCGGAAGCTACAAGATGTATACGTTACCTTCTCTGCTTCCTCCTATATAGGTAACGTGTGATTTGGCACTGCTTCGCGTGCTATAAGTAAAATAGGTTGGGCACTTGCTACTTACAGCGTTGGCAACAAGCTATGTAACTCATTCGAAACAGCATTGTCAGTAACACTAACCATACTAGTACATACAAAGAACAGTAGTGTGACGGTTGACAACATCCTAAAATTTCTTCTTTAGGGGTCCTAGGCGGCTCTCTTATGACTCTGATCACAAAAACAGCACTTATGCAATTTTCGAATCGTCTGGTTGAGGGAAACACAAGTTGAAATGTTGTTTGAATCCATCCGTAACTTTAAAACGGCATGAAATAGTACGGTGATGTGTTTAATGATTTACTACAGTGGATTAATTTCTTCTTCACACTGGCATAATAAAGGTCACAAATGTAGGATTATTCAGAAATTCATTGCTGGAATCGTTATATTCTCTGCAGAAGTATGTTCTAAGATGATATTTGACGTTCGTATTTAAATAGCGAAGAGAATAAGGAAATGATTTAGGGGGAGAGAGTAACGATAAGGCTGAGGAAGAAAAGGGAAAGGATGAGAATCTCTAGACAGGATGTGAGATAATCAAAAGAAGGCAAAATCTAAGAAAACGAAGAACCAAATGAAAAATGAATTGCAAAAACTGAAAATGGCTTACAAACAAGATTAGAAGCACGCATAACTGAATGTGTGTGTGCCTACTCCACCTTCTTACGTGTCGGGTTCTCGAAAGATCTGGCAGTGATTTTTCTGTCTTAACTCAACATACCATTCGTTTCTGCGTGCATGAAACAATCTTTTGCCTTAGATTCAACATCGACTGCAGTCCTCCATAACTGGTGGCGCTCAGACGCCAGATGATGACAAAAGTACGTGTCGTTCACTACGAAAACAAAAATTTTATTGCAAAAATTGAGTGTGTTGTTACTGCGGTAGTTACGTACACACTCGCAGCACAGCAATGTCTGGAAAGATGGTAATAGTTTATAACCTCAAACACGTCGTCTGAACGCCACCAGGGGCTACGGCAATGAACGATGTCTGCCAATATGCCCTGGAAATAAGACTTCTACTCCATATTAACTGTAATCTGCTCTCGCTGGAGGAACAGGGCACGTGATATCATGGAATACCTCGCGCAGAAAGCACTGTAATGTGGTATTTATTGAGCTACGAGTCAGGTGTGTATCGAACGGTCGCAGTAGTTACGCTAACTTGTGCACAAGATTAAAGATCATAAAAAACAATTATATGCATGGAAGGTCCGCTTCAGTTTTCAGAGTCGCAACTTGTTTTGATGTCTTAAGAAACCGGAAACTGTTAGGGGAACATATGGCGGAACAGGACAGTAACGCAGAACGAGGTAATGGTGTTTTTTTGTCTCGTATGTGCTGCTATATTTCAGACATAGTTATAACTATGTCTAACAATGCATCGGAGCAATTACGTCCCGTGTCCTTGCTTGTTCTGTGTCGATACGTCTTTCCTACACTTTTCTGCAATATCCAGGTACTAAAATCACAGAAGTAAGTAAACATATGTTTGTTCAATTAAATTAAATCGCCACCATTGTCTTAATTGCACCCTCAACTTCATTTATACGTAGCTTAAATATCAATTATGTTTCACGGTGGTCACTGAACGTTGCGTAATCTGAAAGTGCACTCTTGTGGCAGAATGGGGTATGGGCAGAACGGGGTACTGTCCCGTTCCGCACCGTGGTACATTATTTTTGATTTGTTCAGATTTTGTATATAAAAGTTTTTTTCTGTAGAGAATGGTCTAATCGTAGTAAGGGGAAGAAATTCGTAAATGACTGAGATCAAATCTTGGAAAAGTAATCATAGTCTTCTAAATTGTGACACTGTTTGGCAATGTTTATTTGAAATCCTCAACTATGCTCAATTCTGTTAATGGCTTTCGGAAATCAGGAATTTGGTCTGTTAATCAGAGTGTCTTACGATATAAATATTTCCCACCATCAGCAACCACGGATATTGAGTAGCACATTCCGAAGAAAACTTTAACAGCGTAACTACACACAAGTAGCACAGAAGACTGGAAACCCCATCACAAGGGATAACTCCTACACCGTACTCGCCGAACATGCCTTGTTGAGTAGCCATATCACCAGAATGTAGCTTCCAGTCCAGACAGCACACTGCCATTTCCAAAAGTAGCACCGAAAAACGAACGCTCCTTACAAGACGAAGCTAATTAAAGCAGATGAAGGAGAAAAGAAGAAAACCAAGCCTTATAGGGCTAAGTTTGCGAAAAAGCGCCTCGAATTAGTTCAGAAAAAGTTTAAAGTAATTTCAAAACTGGAACGAAAATAACTAATTGTGATCAAAGCTCCAAAACATCCACAAAACTAAAGCAATCGAATTCGTGTGAGTGAGTCGACAATGAGGGCGAAGTTATCTATGTGTGCACTTCATGTGCAGCATAAACCTTGATAGTTTATATACTGTTTATAACTAATGTGAAATACATATCAGCTGTTTTCATTTTTAGACAAGTTTTGTATGTGAAATATTATTCCTTATTTTGCACCACCAAATTACCATTCTCTAATTGGTTCAAATGGCTCTGAGCACTATGCGACTTAACATCTCAGGTCATCAGTCGCCTAGAACTTAGAACTAATTAAACCTAACTAACCTAAGGACATCACACACATCCATGCCCGAGGCAGGATTCGAACCTGCGACCGTAGCAGTCGCACGGTTCCGGACTGAGCGCCTAGACCCGCGAGACCACCGCAGCCGGCATTCTCTAATTTTTCAATAAAAATGCGAAGTTAAGTAACTAAATATTGATACGGTGTAATTTTTTGTAAGCTAAAGTTGTAATAAAGACATCTGGACCAATTGAGCAGCGTATTATAATTTTATTGTTTCTCATAATGACTGTTGTACAATGAGTACCCTGTTCTGCCACAGGTGCCCCTACCACCTGTTGTGTACATAGTTCCGCGTAGTCAGCGCGTACACAACTTTCCCAATAGAGCGCGCAGCGCTAAGCACAACAGCGCAGGCGCAGCGCTCGTCCGTCTCCGCACTACGATATGGCGCTGTCTTAGAGACGGACCAAATTCTGCTTCCGCTGAACCGTGTATTAATATGTAACGCAGCCAATGAGATTACTGCTAACGTGGAACCTTTTCTCCTCGCGGACCACACTCGCGCAGTGATACCTGCACGCTCGAGGTATTATAACGAGTGTACAGACCCCCGATTAGTCAGTCTGCATTTGTCTGTACCAGTCTATGATCAAGTTTCAGTCTGCACCTAAGAAGATTATCATATTCCTGTACATAGCCATGAAGATAAATGTATAGACACTTTGTCAAGTATCAGAGATGTGTGATAATAAGATTAACGTACCAAGACCAAAGGAACTTCAGATTGTCAATTGTAAACAGCATCCAGAATCAAGTAACGTAATGTCTATGATTTTTATTATTTTAATAAATGGGTATGAAAATTAATCAAGTTCTGTTTAAAGTTGGTCACTGTCAATCTGCCACTCTAAGCGTGCAAGTGGCATTTCTATCGTCTGACCTAACGGCAGAAGATAAACACGCCACGATAAGACCACGAGACATATTGCTGACACTCACCTACTTCGTTAGAGCGACAAATCAGGTAATCTGATGGTGTTTGTACCGAAGGTCTTACAGTACGCACACCACACCATCCATCACAATCAGTGAAAGAAACATTGGCTGGCAGCGTAAACTGCCACGTCTTTGCACAGACTGCTTTGGTGCCCATAAGCACAGAGATAACATCCTTAGTGGTTCTGCATGTTCTTACGGCAGCGAAATCAATCTTCAAGAGGACAACGGTCGATCCCAATCTGGTTCGTCACACAGACGAATGTATTTGAGTTGCAAACAATTCAGAGTATGGAGTGGCCGACCCGATTTCCGACCTGAATCTTATAGAGCGTGTTTGAAATACTCTCTCAAGATGTGTTGGCTACCGCGGTTCTTCCGGCACTTTACCGCTTTGAGAGCTGCTTTGCACGAAGAGCAGCACTCAGCAGACGGACAACAACTGCAACAAACAAAGCTGCCACGTTGTATGGCTGCAAAATTATTTGTGCTGTGCTAGAGTGAAACAACCATTTCGAGCATTTCAGATACAGTTCAAAAATAAATTATTTTAAATGTCCTGGTAGGTCAAAAGTGTTTGCCAGTGCGGAACTCGAACCCAAAACTTGACCTGTCACAGTCAGTTCTGTTACCGGTTTACGTATCCAGGCTCGAATGACCCGTACTCATAGCTTTTGTTTGCCAGGAAGTTACAAGACAGCGCACATTTTACTGTGAGAAATTTGCTCTAGAAACATTCTCCTACGCTGTGGTTAGACTACGCAATATCCTTTCTTCTGTAAGTACCACTGAATCACGGGATAAAGCTGAACTGTAAGGTTAGGAAAAGTAGAACAGCGATACTGACAGAAGGACGTCTTGGACAGCTCAGTCACTACTGTCGCGGGAAGGCAAGGTTCCGTGTTCGGTCCGGCGCGGTGCTCAGTTGTGAGCAGCTTGGAGGTTTCGCAACAGCGTACACACCGGTGCAGAGTGAAATATTCGATCTGGAAACAAATTATTTGCCCTAAAACTGTGTTATCTGGTTTAATGTAAATTCCGTCGTGCACTGTACAAGTGACTGACTTCCATAAATTCCAATACAAATTTCTTAACCTATTTTATGTTATTTTTTTCTCCTTCGTTCTGGAAACTATTTAACGTATCTCCTGGCCGCCCATGTGTACAGGCCGTGTTCGTTTTTGCAATCACCTCAGCCAGTTCCGGAAATTGTTCGGTCTGAAGATGATGGACCGGCTTTTCCCTAGTCCTCCTAAATGGATGGTGGTCGGAGCCGACTTCGCGGATTTTAAAGGCGAGGAATTTCCCCAGGAAGGACTGTGTTTCCAACATTTATTGCAGAGCTCTACAGGTCCTGCCATTAAGCAGCGACATCCTGAAACGCTATAAGTGCAGCAGGAAACAGCCAATGAAGATACTTACATCCTGCTGCTGATTATGACTCGTTGGATGGCCTAAACATTAAATAAATTTAAAAATGGATTACAAACAGTCTCGACCGCAAAATAATTTATTTCGATTGTAACCGGTTTGGATCAACATTTGAACAACTGCTCAGCAGCTGACATTCGTGGAGTCACAAAACCCGTTCCATTTATCACCAATGCCTACCATCATGGTATGAGAGTCTGAGAATCGAAAATACTGACCGAAACCGGTTACCCTCGAAATAAATGTTTTCGCTGTAGACACTGTTTGTAATCCATTTTTAAAGTACTTTTAGCGAGATCGCTGTTTGTCCAAGACAACTATTTTAAAAAATTATTAAATAATTTTGTGGAGCTGTTAGGAGGTCTGAAAATCGAGGAGTCGACATGTAGTCCCTGGGGGCGGGAGGCTGAGTGCCATTTTTCGGGGCGCACTCAGCCTCGTGTTGGCAATTGAGGAGCTACTCGACCGAATAGTAACGGCTTCGGTCAAGAATACCATCGTAAAGTCCGGGAGAGCTGTGTGCTGACCCCATGCCCCTCCTATCCGCATCCTCCTCTGAGGATGACACGGCGGTCGAATAGTCCCGGTAGGCCACTCGTGGCCCGAAGACAGAGTGCTTTTTATTATTATTATTATTTCGGGAGTCTGAAGTTATTGATCCTCCTTGATCAGCAAGGTTACTTTTCCGGTACGGAAACGGACAAAAGATTCGAAAGCTTGTGTGCTGGTGTGGAATACTGCCTGGACACGTTACTGTTTTCCTCGGCGAGTATTGCAGATTAAGGAACCTGGAGGTGTTCAGTAGAGAGAGGCATCAGGGAAGAGCGTGAAGCTAGCAGATAGCTCGAGAGGTCGTAATGGGTAAAAGTGACGGACTTGGGTAGCGTTAATAGCTGTCAATAAATTACTATTGTTTCCATGTAAATTGGAGAGTGCTGTTTCCGCCTCCGTAGTATAGCGGTAGCGTTTCCGCTTATCACGCAGGGGCCCCGGGTTCGATTCCCGGCAGGGGAGTGGATGTTGTCTGTCATTCATCATCATTGACCCGCAAGTCGCAGAAGTGGCGCAACTAAAATGGACTGGCCATACGGCGGCCGAACTCCCCCGCGTGGGGCCTCCCAAGCCACACGCTCATTTCATTATTATTTCGAGTGGTGTAATTGTGTGACTCTCTCTCTATTGACTTTGAACTCTCCCGTTTTGTTCTGATAGTCATTATTGGCCGAAGGCGCCAGTAGCCTGATGGATGCTGCGTACTAAACTGTTGGCCGTGAATATATTGTAGTGTTGTATCCTTCCTGAAATTTGCGGGACAATCTCTGGAAGCAGTTACTTCCATAAACAAATCTAGGAGTATGCGTACGGAGTGATTTAAAATGGGACGACCACATAAAATTAATTGCAGATAAAGCGTGGAATGTCAGATCCCTTAATCGGGCAGGTAGGTTAGAAAATTTAAAAAGGCACTGGGTAGGTTAAAGTAAGAAAAAGTGGGAATTAGTGAAGCTCGGTGGCAGGAGGAACACGACTTTTGGTCAGGCGAATACAGGGTTACAAACAAAAAGTCAAATAGGGGTAATGCAGGAGTAGGTTTAATAATGAATAAAAAAATAGGAGTGCTACTACAAACAACATAGTGAACGCATTATTGTGGCCAAGATAGACACGAAGCCCACGCCTACTACAGTAGTACAAGTTTATATGCCAACTAGCTCTGCAGATGAAGAAATTGAAGAAATGTATGATGAAATAAACGAAATTATTCAGATAGTGAAGGGAGACGAAAATTTAATAGTCATGGGTGACTGGAATTCGGTAGTAGGAAAAGGGAGAGAAAGAACATAGTAGGTGAATATGGATTGGGGCTAAGAAATGAAAGAGGAAGCCGCCCGGTAGAATTTTGCACAAAGCACAACTTAATCATAGCTAACACTTGGTTCAAGAATCATAAAAGAAGGTTGTATACATGGAAGAAGCCTGGAGAAACTGACAGATTTCAGATAGATTATATAATAGTAAAATAGAGATTTAGGAACCAGGTTTTAAATTGTAAGACATTTCCAGGGGCAGATGTGGACCTTTGGAGAAAAGAGAACCACTTGTATGAATATCAAGAGCTCAGATGGAAATCCAGTTCTAAGCAAAGAAGGGAAAGCAGAAAGGTGGAAGGAGTATACAGAGGGTCTATACAAGGGCGATGCACTTTAGGACAATATTATGGAAATGGAAGAGGATGTAGATGAAGATGAAATGGGAGATAATATACTGCGTGAAGAGTTTGACAGAGCACCGAAAGACCTGAGTCGAAACAAGGCCCCCGGAGGAGACAACATTCCATTAGAACTACTGACAGCCTTGGGAGAGCCCGTCCTGACAAAACTCTACCATCTGGTGAGCAAGATGTATGAGACAGGCGAAATACCCTCAGACTTCGAGAAGAATATAATAATCCCAATCCCAAAGAAAGTAGGTGTTGACAGATGTGAAAATTATCGAACTATCAGTTTAATAGGTCACGGCTGCAAAATACTAACACGAATTCTTTACAGACGAATGGAAAAACTAGTAGAATCCGACCTTTGGGAAGATCAGTTTGGATTCCGTAGAAATATTGGAACACGAGAGGCAATAGTCACCCTACGACTTATCTTAGATTAAGGAAAAGCAAACCTACGTTTCTAGCATTTGTAGACTTAGAGAAAGCTTTTGACAATGTTGACTGGAATACTCTCTTTCAAATTCTGGAGGTGACAGGGGTAAAATAAGAGAGCGAAAGGCTATTTACAATTTGTACAGAAACCAGATGGCAGTTATAAGAGTCGAGGGACGCGAAAGGAAAGCAGTGGTTGGGAAGGGAGTGAGACAGGGTTGTAGCCTCTCTCCGATGTTATTCACTCTGTATATTGAGCAATCAGTGAAGGAAACAAAAGAAAAATTCGGAGTAGGAATTAAAATTCATGGAGAAGAAATAAAAACTTTGAGGTTTGCCGATGACATTGTAATTCTGTCAGAGACAGCAAAGGACTTGGAAGAGCAGTTGAACAGAATGGACAGTGTCTTGAAAGGAGGGTATAAGATGAACTTCAACAAAAGGAAAACGAGGATAATGGAATGTAGCCGAATTAAGTCGGGTGATGCAGAAGGAATTAGATTAGGAAATGAGACACTTAAAGTAGTAAAGGAGTTTTGCTATTTGGGGAGCAAAATAACTGATGATGGTCGAAGTAGAGAGGATATAAAATGTAGACTGGCAATGGCAAGGAAAGCATTTCTGAAGAAGAGAAATTTGTTAACATCGAGTATAGATCTAAGTGTCAGGAAGTCGTTTCTGAAAGTATTTGTATGGAGTGTAGCCATGTATGGAAGTGAAACAGGGACGATAAATAGTTTGGACAAGAAGAGAATAGAAGCTTTTGAAATGTGGTGCTACAGAAGAATGCTGAAGATTAGATGGGTAGATCACATAACTAATGAGGAGGTATTGAATAGGATTGGGGAGAAGAGAAGTTTGTGGCACAACTTGACTAGAAGAAGGGATCAGTTGGTAGGACATGTTCTGAGGCATCAAGGGATCACCAATTTAGTATTGGAGGGCAGCGTGGAGGGTAAAAATCGTAGAGGGAGACCAAGAGATGAATACACTAAGCAGATTCAGAAGGATGTAGGTTGCAGTAGTTACTGGGAGTTGAAGAAGCTTGCACAGGATAGTGTAGCATGGAGAGCTGCATCAAACCAGTCTCAGGACTGAAGACCACAACAACAACAACGAGGCAGATGCCGACCAATTCTTGAATGTTGTTGGTCAGTCTGGCATGTACACCATGCAGCACTGATAGATGAATTTGAGAAGGTTCATTTAGTAAGAGCAAAAACGTCTCAGAGATGATCAGTCAACTCCAGTGGCAGACTCTAAAAGAGAGGCGTTCTGCATCAAGACGTTGTTTTCTGTTTAAAGTTGCGAGATGGTTATTATTTTTTTCCCCCTAGAAGTGTCGATCAACGTATTGCTTCGTCCTACGTACGTATATCTCGCGAAAAGACCACGAAGACAAAAATGAGAAAGATTCGAGCCCACACGATGGCTTATCAGCTATCGTTCTTTCCGCTAATCATACGCAATTAGAATAGGAAGATAAGCGTAAACATGGTCCATAGTAGACTGCAATGCACATTAGAGGCTCCTAAGGATCATGCTCACGTTTGTTGAGCATCTGCAGCCTGTGGGTCCCCACAAATACAAAATTATAAGGAACAGGAAATGGTGCACGAAGTACCTCCCCCCCCCCCCCCCCCACCACCACCATCAACACCACCAACACCATCACTCGTGGGGTAAGGTGGCTTGCAGAGTAGAGATATATATGTAATATGCAGCTAGACAGCTAAAGTGCCCTTAATTAATGACTTTGGAGCTGTGAAATCTTTAAGCGTGTCTCATGGGTCAAAATGACGTTGCTAACCCTTAGTTAGAGCAGTGGCTCCCAAACTGTGTTCCGCTGGAAGTAAGAAGTGCACTGCAACAAACTATTAACAACACAGGGCTTTTTCCGACATTTTTTTCTTACTTTTAAAAGCTTTATTACTAATTCTGTGTTAGTAGTTATGATTTAAAATTGAAGTAATCGCTGAATAAAACAATTTTATCTCATTTTTTTAAAATTTTAGTAATTGTATTAATGTTTAGAATAAACAAAGTGTTCCATCAAAAAGTGGTTCAAATGGCTCTGAGCACTGATGGACTTAACATCTGAGGTCATCAATCCCCTAGAACTTAGAACTACTTAAACCTAACTAACCTAAGGACATCACACACATCCATGCCCGAGGGAGGATTCGAACCTGCGACCGTAGCGGTCGCGCGGTTCCAGACTGTAGCGCCTAGAACCGCTTGGCCACCCGCCCGGCTAAAGTGTTCCATCAAAGTTCCACAACACTCTACGTATTACGCCAAAGGAAAAGTTTTGGAACTCCTGATTTAGAGTGGATGATAGTGTTGCAGTGGAGAGAGCTAGTCCAGATCCGCCAGTAAAAGTTTCCAATTAAAATCACGGAGAAGTACGGGGGCGTAATTTGTCACGCGCGCCGCCCACCGCGAGGAGTACGTGAACACTGGCGAGTGAGATTTCTTGCGACACCAGGGAAGTTCCGAGCTACGGACGAAGGGAACGTTTCACCCAGTACAATCAAACCGTCATTCTTTATGTGGATGACTTACAGGTGATGAAACATTAGTAGAGAGTTACCTTGGCTGATGCAGCAGAGAGCTATCTGCCAGCTTTTCGCGATGGGATAGCAGTGATGCCTGCTCGGCAGCAGAAGTTCCGTCCACAAGCCGCTGGACACCCACCTGCAACAGACGAGAGACCAATGCGGCGTTAGTTGTAGTGGCCACGGTGCGTGCTGGGTGGTTGGCGTCCTTCCGCGCGGGCACACTCCACTGCTCCGCCTGCCACAAAAGGAGAACCAGCCACGGCATTGTCCCCGACGCCTCGCGACAAAGGCGTCCGCCGGCCGGGACAATGGCGAGCCGGGCGGGGGCGTGAATAACTCAGCCGACAGCGCGCGCTCCTCCGCCGGCTGTCCCCGATATGGCGCGTTATGCTTTACGTCCTGCTGTTTACCTCGCCACTCACTCGCTGCTCAGAGCGGAGGAGCAGTCCTTTACTGCTGCAGAAGCGTCCGCATCAAGTCAATCAGTGAATCGAGCAATGCGCAGACACCTGCATCTTGCAACGGTTATACTAACACACACACACACACACACACAGGCGCGCGCGCACACATACACACACACACACACACACACACACACACACACACACACACACACACACTTCTGAAATACTGAATATTCTTTTTCCTTGTCTAATGTCACTTTAAGATATCGCACATCTAACCAACACTGACTGTTGGCTGGCCCTACATTGCGCTCGTGAACGGTTCCATGAGACAAAACTTTAATCTTACTGAATCACTCAATCTGAAATAATGTAATGAATCGAAATACAATAGGAAAGGAAATTAACACTGTCTTAGTGAAAACTACCCTGACGCGCCAAAGAAACTGGTCTAGGCATGCGTATTCAACTACAGAGACAGATATGTAAACAGACAGAATTCGGTGCTGCCGTCGGCAATGCCTACATGAGACAAGTATATGGCGCAGTTGTTAGATCGGTTACTGCTGCTACAATCGCAGGTTATCAACGCTTAAGTAAGTTTGAACGTGGTGTTGTAGTCGGCGCACGTGCGGTGGGACACAGAAACTCCGACGTAGCGATGAAGCGGAGATTTTCCCGTACAATCATTTGACGAGAGTACCTTGAATATAAGGAATCCGATAAAACATCAAATCTCCGACATCGCTGCGGCCGGAAAGAGGTCCTGCAAGAACGGGACTAACGACGACTGACGAGAATGGTTCAACGTGACAGAAGTGCAACCCTTCCGCAAACTTCTTCAGATTTCAATGCTAAGCCATCAGCAAGTGTCAGTGTGCCAAACATTCAACGAAACATCATCGACAAGAGCTCTCGGAGCCGAAGGCCCACTCGTGTACCCTCGATCACTGAACGATACAAACTTTACGCCTCGCCTGGACCCATCAACAATGACATTGGACGATTAATTTTGGAAAAGTAGTGGTAAGGGCTTATGGGACAAAAATGCTGAGGTCGTCGGTCCCTAAGTTTACACAGTACTTAATCTAACTCACGCTATGCACGACACTCACACCCAAGCCCGAGCGAGGGAGGACTCGAACCTCCACCGGGGGGGGGGGGGGGGGGGGACATTGAGCGATTGGACGAGTGTGGGTATGGAGACAACCTCAAGAATCCATGGACCCCGCATGTCAGCATGGGACTGTTCACGCTGGTGGGGTCTCTAATGGTGTGGGGCGTGTGCAATTGGAGTGAGATGGGACCCCTGATACGTCTAGATACGGCTTTGAGAGGTGACACGTACGCTAGCGACCTGTATGATCATCCGTATCCATTCATGTCCACTGTGCAGTCCGACGGACTTGGGCAATTCCAGCAGGACAATACGACACCCCACACGTCCGGAATTTCTACAGAGTGGCTCCAGGAACACTCTTTTCAGTTTAAATACTTCCGCTGACCTCCAAATTCTCCAGACATGAACGTTATTGAGCATATCTGAGATGCCTTGCAACTTATTGTTCAGGAGACATCTCCACCACGTCGCACTCTCACGGATTTATGGACAGGCCTGCAGGATTTACGGTGTCCGTTCCTTCCAGCACTGGTTCAGTCACTAGTCGAGTCCATGCCACGTCGTGTTGCGGCACTTCCGCGTGTTCGCGGGGGCCCTGGACGATATTATGCTGGTGTACGAGTTTCTTGCGATCTTCAGTGTATTTAGCTGAAACTAAATACTGAAGTACGTTGTGAAACTAACGTAACAAAAAGTGCAATGTCTGATTGAAATGTCCGCAATGTGAAATACTGCTCAAGCCTGAAGAAAATAACTGTTTAAGATTACCTTCACTGTTCACTGTAAATTAATCCGCTTACTTAACACAACACGCTAAAGTGACTACATGCTGTTTGCTCACACGAAAGCGAAGTGTAATCTGCCCTGAAAGAGAAGTGACTCACCTCTTGCTCAGCAAGCTCTTTTATGTCTGGTGAACTGACGTCCTCGAAAGCAAATTCAAATCAGCTAATGCAGCAGGCAGAGAAAAATAATTTACTCACAACTAAATTTTTCTTTGCGTGTCAGAAACACATAAAACTTTACTAAGAATGGTGGAGGCAGGTTTAACTTTAAAGAAAAAGGTTCTTGCCAAACTGCAGTCTGATTATTATCAAAAAAGACTGTTAAACATAACAAGATTCCAACAATTACGAAATTCATTCATTACAAAAACTAGACTTTTAAAGTAGTTGCGTTATTTGTACCATAATGAGACAATAGAGGTGAAATTAACACTAATCATGAATGTTATTAGTTATCTATGGGACAAAGATTTCCTTCAATTAATAGTTCTGGCAAACAAACACTTCATTCTCGTGCTTGCAATTTGTTACCTTGAAACATTCCTTCAAAACTCTTATCCATCCATACGGTCAAGAAAATATCTCTACACTCAAGTTTTTATCTCCACAATAAAATATTCCAGATAATTACTCCCGGATTCACAAATGCCAGATCTCCTTCTCGAAAACTCAACTGCTCGCTACTGTGCCTCTCTCAAGAATGCCCTGGCGCTGCGCAACTGACAGGCCACCAAGCGCACCACAGATTATAGTAAACACGGAGTCAAGGATCTTAACCACTACTCCTGCAGCGCACTCGTACATCTTCGTCCCAGTACAGTAAAGGTGAAATATTCACAATGGCAGAAAACACATAATTAACAAAACCTTGTGCAGGGTAACCACAAAAGAACTTTACACTTTCAAAAAATTCGAACAAACGAAACGATACAACTTATTCACTCCAAACATTAGCCTTTTACTAGTGTCTTTCTGGGAGTTTCTTACGTATGGATGCAAATCTTTTATTACAGTGTTCTGCCACCAGAGAGTGCTACGGTAGAAAACGGCAGAAACACTACAGAAGAGCTGGCGGGTCCTTCAGTAAGCAATGATTGTTCGGTAGCTGCTGGTTATCGAGCATTTCGCTCACATTTTCACCAGCAGCCAGCTAGCACAGTCTCAGTTTATGTCGGGTGCAAACAGTTTAAAGAGAAGGTCTGCATTTAGAAAGGTTAACGTCCTGGTCAGCCATAGAGCAGCACTCCAGCGAAGTCCACAGATATCGGCACGCCGAGCAAATCTTGAGCTTCAGATCCCACAAACAACCGTTTCCAAAAAACTGCGTAAACACTTGGCATGACACCATACAAACTGCAATTGCTGCAGGCTTTCACTCCAGCTTATCATGCTGCACTGAGATGTTGGCAAGCACGGGCAATGATAAGAACACTAAAAGAGATCAATATTTAGTGAATAAACATTTCACACTAATGGTAAACTTCGAAAAATGTTCGTTTTTGTGAAACAGAAATCTCCCATTTCTTCACTGAACACGAACGAGACACTGTCAACAAAATCTTAAATCGGCTACTCCACTTCAAACGCAGTAACTGTGGCGGCGTTGAATGTTGAGATTGCATGTATGCATGTATGTGAGAGAGAGAGAGAGAGGGAGAGAGAGAGAGAGAGAGAGAGAGAGAGAGAGAGAGGCCTGGTGGCTTCTGGGAGGACACAGACACAGTCATTGGAGCGCCCACAGCCTGATCGAGCTTGCAATGGAGCCACGTCGAGGCGTGTCCCGCGCCTGGAGGAAGTGACGTCAGAGGGGCGGCGCCACTTCCCTTGGAGCGTTGCCCGAGGAGGCAGGCCCGTACCGCCTCCCTGTACTCAGGGCCCTGCGCCTTGCCACCGCCGCCCAATGTCCCACGAGGATCTTTGTCTGGGCTGGACGCGTTGCCGCACTTCACAGTCTTCACGAGAAATGCGGTCGCGCCGTGTAACAAGACCATCATTCACTCGTTAGCTAATGTGCGGGGAAAAGAATGGGGGGTTTGTTGAGGCGTACTAGATAAGGCGTCTGTCTTTAAAGTTGCTTTTTCTTATATATTAAGCCTAAGGCTATTCATCATATACATATAGTGCGACAGGAAGGAACAAATGAAAGTAAGGATAATTTCGAAACGGAATTAAAGTTCAGGGAGAAAAGTGGTTATAACTGAAGTGCAGCTACTCACGGAGGTCCGATGTGAGCTGTAATCATCGTATGGTAGCGAAACTTGGTAGATATGGTAATGTATTAATGAGGAACCGATTTACGCTGGAAAAAAATAGTTCCAATTTCGGCCACCAGATGCAAATCTGGAGCGGTGAGTGCCAGAAAAACCTATAGAAATTTTTCCACGTACAATACATTAGGGACAGGACGTGGGTAGAAAAGGTGAAACGAGTGAAAAATCCATAATGTTCATTTTATTATGGAACGCCGTTTTTGCAGTTTGCTCAATAAGAACACCAGAAACGTCGATGAGATGCTGCATCCATAAAACGACGTTATCAACGACACATGTTGACAGATTCCAATTGATTGTGAACAAATCTGGACCAGAACTGAATACATATTTTAATATACACGCATCAAAAAAAGTTTTGCATCACATCGGTTCCGAGAGCTCTAGAACCTGTACAGAAAATTGGAATAGAGATCAACATAAACATTATTTCCGCCCTTTCTATTGCTCATGAAAACCACACGTTGTATGTTGTACCACCATACAGCGAGACCTTCAGAGGGTCCAAATTGTCCCACTCCTCAACGGCGATTCGGCGTAGACCCCTCAGAGTGCATGGTGGGTCGCGTCGTCCATAAGCAGCCCTTTTCAATCTATTCCGGGCACGTTTGATAGGGTTTATGTCTGGAGAACATGTTGGTCACTCTAGTCGAGAGATGTCGTTATCCTCAAGGAAGTCATTCACAAGATGTGCACGATGGCGCTAATTGCCGTCCATGAAGAGGAATGCCTCGCCAAAATGCTGTCGATATGATTGCACTATCGGTCGGCGGATGGCATCCACATATCGTACAGCCTTTACGGCGTCTTCCATGACAGCCATCGGCGTACGTCGGACCCACTTAATGCCACCCCGAAAGTCACGAAACCTCCACCTTGCTGCACTCGCTGGACAGTGTGTCTAAGGCGTTCAGCCTGACCGGGTTGCCTCCAAACACGTCTCCGATGATTGTCCGGCATATGCGACACTCATCGGTGAAGAGAACCTGATGCCAGTCCTGAGCGGTCCATTCTGTAATTATTGGACCTATCTGTACCGCGCTGCATGGTGTCGTGGTTGCAAAGATGGATCTCGCTATGGACGTCGGGAGTGAAGTTGCGCATCATGCAGCCTATTGCGCACAGTTTGAGTCGTAACACGACGCCGTTTGGCTGCACGAAAAGCTTTATTCAACAAGGTGTTGTTGCTGTCAGGGTTTCTCGAGCCATAATCGGTAAGTAGCGGTCATCCGCTGCAGTTAGCCTTGGGCAGCCTGAGTGAGGCGTGTATCTCCTCCATGTTCGAACAACATCACTTTGCTTCACTCCGATACGCCTGGACACTTCCCTTGTTGAGAGCCCTTCCTGGCACAAAGTAGCAATGCAAACGCGATCGTACCGCGGTATTGACCGTCTAGGTATAGTTAACTACGGACAACACGAGCCTTGTGCCTCCTTCTTGGTGGAATGACTGTAACTGATCGGCTGTCAGACCCCCTCCGTCTAAGAGTCACTGCTCACGCGTGGTTGTTTACATCTTTGGGCGTGTTTAGAGACATCTGAACAGTCAAAGAGACTTGTCTGTGATACAATATCCACAGTCAACGTCTGTGTTCAGGAGTTATGGGAAACGGGGTGATACAAAACTTTCTTTGATGTTTGTATTACAATGCAAAGCTATGAATTTCATCTGTCATCACATTGTATGGTCGGGGGAGTCACTTTAAGATTAGACGCAATTGTAGCCCAGCAATGATGGCTGCTTTATGACAGGAAGACTGTTCCTTCCGCTGCTGCCTCGTCCTAATCTCGTAGCATGGAACAAAAGAAAGAACATACATTTTTTACAGTATGATATCACAATATAAAATATACAAAACCTTTTCATTTTTAATGTCGTTACGAAAGTTACAACTACTTGCTGTCCATGTATCGTATTGCGGAGATGATAGATGGTACAGTCTACCAGTCACTGTATCATCACACTGATCACAGCTAAACGTACAGTAAACCACTGTAATATGTATTTTACATTTGCAGAAAATTTCATTGATCTCTTCCGGTCGTGAGATTAATTAACGAGCTTCGCATTAATATCAAAAGTATACGTACTTAAAATGTGTATATAACTGATAAGCACGAGGTAGATAGCCGTGAATGTTTCCGGTAAGGGAAGGTGCACAGGCTCCAGGTAGAATCCGCACGGCAGGTTAGTGAGGAGGGTTGGGGTATCGGCCACCCTGGATGTGCCTTTTAGGCGGTATCTCAGACCCCACTAGGTGAATATCGGGCTGGTACTGAAATACCGCTTAAGTTACGTGATAAGCTAACATTTAGAAAACTTCCGCCCACTTTCACAAAGACTATACGCAGACAATTGGGGTACACATATTCCATTCCAGAGAGGTGACGGCGTGGCGACAGGGTGCCATCACCCCTTGAATTAACCAAGGCAAATCCGTAAATAATGATGCCAACCCTGCCCCAATGCGTGACAAAGGCACAAGAAAAAGAAGAAGAGTGTATGAGAGGCAGGGGTTTTGCATCCTCGACTGCGGATCTCACGTACTATTTGTCAGGATATGTAGGCAGTGTGTCCGTGAGGTACAAAAATACGAAAACACACCACAAGTAAACTTCACCACTTTATTCCATAAAACAAACAGTTTATATTAACTGTGTCTGTCATCTAGTACCGGAAAAATACGGACTTAACGATACTCCATCGTCAGCAGAAAATGAAACTTTTTTTCGGATCCGAACCAAGCTCGTTAAAACTGGTCTTCGGTGTGATAGACGTGCGTGTCGCGTCGCTCTGCTGCAGGCATTTACTGACACCAGTAGTACACTCCTGGAAATTGAAATAAGAACACCGTGAATTCATTGTCCCAGGAAGGGGAAACTTTATTTACACATTCCTGGGGTCAGATACATCACATGATCACACTGACAACAGAACCACAGGCACATAGACACAGGCAACAGAGCACGCACAATGTCGGCACTAGTACAGTGTATATCCAACTTTCGCAGCAATGCAGGCTGCTATTCTCCCATGGAGACGATCGTAGAGATGCTGGATGTAGTCCTGTGGAACGGTTTGCCATGCCATTTCCACCTGGCGCCTCAGTTGGACCAGCGTTCGTGCTGGACGTGCAGACCGCGTGAGACGACGCTTCATCAAGTCCCAAACATGCTCAATGGGGGACAGATCCGGAGATCTTGCTGGCCAGGGTAGTTGACTTACACCTTCTAGAGCACGTTGGGTGGCACGGGATACATGCGGACGTGCATTGTCCTGTTGGAACAGCAAGTCCCCTTGCCGGTCTAGGAATGGTAGAACGATGGGTTCGATGACGGTTTGGATGTACCGTGCACTATTCAGTGTCCCCTCGACGATCACCAGAGGTGTACGGCCAGTGTAGGAGATCGCTCCCCACTCCATGATGCCGGGTGTTGGCCCTGTGTGCCTCGGTCGTATGCAGTCCTGATTGTGGCGCTCACCTGCACGGCGCCAAACACGCATACGACCATCATTGGCACCAAGGCAGAAGCGACTCTCATCGCTGAAGACGACACGTCTCCATTCGTCCCTCCATTCACGCTTGTCGCGACACCACTGGAGGCGGGCTGCACGATGTTGGGGCGTGAGCGGAAGACGGCCTAACGGTGTGCGGGACTATAGCCCAGCTTCATGGAGACGGTTGCGAATGGTCCTCGGCGATATCCCAGGAGCAACAATGTCCCTAATTTGCTGGGAAGTGGCGGTGCGGTCCCCTACGGCATTGTGTAGGATCCTACGGTCTTGGCGTGCATCCGTGCGTCGCTACGGTCCGGTCCCAGGTCGACGGGCACGTGAACCTTCCGCCGACCACTGGCGACAACATCGATGTACTGTGGAGACCTCACGCCCCACGTGTTGAGCAATTCGGCGGTACGTCCACCCGGCCTCCCGCATGCCCACTATACGCCCTCGCTCAAAGTCCGTCAACTGCACATACGGTTCACGTCCACGCTGTCGCGGCATGCTACAGTGTTAAAGACTGCGATGGAGCTCCGTATGCCACTGCAAACTGGCTGACACTGACGGCCGCGGTGCACAAATGCTGCGCAGCTAGCGCCATTCGACGGCCAACACCGCGGTTCCTGGTGTGTCCGCTGTGCCGTGCGTGTGATCATTGCTTGTACAGCCCTCTCGCAGTGTCCGGAGCAAGTATGGTGGGTCTGACACACCGGTGTCAATGTGTTCTTTTTTCCATTTCCAGGAGTGTATAATAGCCAGCATTCCGAGACAGAGCTAACTCGCGCGCGTGAACCGCACGTGACGGCTGTATGAAAGCCTCTAACCCTTAAACGTGTGTGCAACTGTCAAGCAGTGCGTATACAATGAAAATGTCTAAATTTCGTGTTTGACAATAACGTGGTGTTGGCCCTTCATTTACATATTAGCTTGACAAAAAATGTAAGTGAGTATACATACCATTCTCTCTTATCGTCACTCGTTTTTGACGTCAGAAACGAAGCCACACATCATATATTCATACATTCCTCTGTATGCTTGTACGCACGAACGAGAGACTGACAGTGTGCCGTCTTATTTTCAGTATACATTGAAGCGCTAAAGAAACTGGTATATGCTTTCGTATCAAATACAGAGATATAAGAACAGGCAAAATACGGCGTTGCGGTCGGCAACGCCTATGTAAGACAACAAGTGACTAGCGCAGTTGTTAGATCGGTTACTGCTGCTACAATGGCAGGTTATCAAGGTGTAAGTGAGTTTGAACGTGGTGTTATAGTCGGCACACGAGCGATGGGACACAGCATCTCCGAGGTGGCGATGAAGTGGGGATTTTCCCGTACGACCATTTCACGAATGTACCGTGAATATCAGCAGTCCAGTGAAACATCAAATCTCCGACATCCGTGCGGCCGGAAAAAGATCTCACAAGAACGACACCAGCGACGACTGAAGAGCATCGTTCATCGTGACCGAAGTGCAACCCTTCCGCAAATTGCCGCAGATTAGAATGCTGGGCCACCAAGAGGTGTCAGGGTGCGAACTGTTGAACGAAACATCATCGGTATGAGCTTTCGGAGCCGAAGGTGCGCTCGTGTACCCTTGATGACTGCACGACACAACGCTTTACGCCTCGCCTGGGCCCGTCAGCAATGAAATTGCACTGATGATGACTGGAAACATGTTACCTGGTAGGACGAGTCTCGTTTAAAATTGTATCGAGCGGGTGGAAGTGTGAGAGGAAGGAGACAACCTCACGAATCCACGTCAGCAGGGGACTGCTGAAGCTGGTGGAGGCTCTGTAATGGTGTGGAGTGTGTGCAGTTGGAGTGATATGGGACCCCTGATACGTCTAGATACGACTCTGACATGTGACACGTAAGCATCCTGTCTGATCACCTGCCACCATTCATGTCCATTGTGCATTCCGACGGTCTTGGGCAACTCCAACAGGACAATGCGACAACCCATACTTCCAGAATTGCTACAGAGTGGCTCCAGCAACACTCTTCTGAGTTTAAACACTTCCGCTGGCCACCACACTCCCCAGACATGAACATTACTGAGCATATCTGGGATGCTTTGCAATGTGCTGTAAGAGATCTCCACCTCCTCGTACTCTTGCGGATAGCCGTGCAGGATTCATGGTGTCAGTTCCATCCAGCACTGCTTCAGACGTTAGTCGAGTCCATGCTACGTCGTGTTGCGGTACTTCTGTACACGATCTTAGGCAGGTGTACCAGCTTCTTTGGCTCTTAAGTGTATTCCGGTATAAGTATCTACAACAAACATTTTAATAAAACTGAGGACAGAGAATGGCTGCTCAGGCAAGTTGGCTCGGTGGTTTGATAAGATAAATCTATGGCCTTCATTATCTCTTTAATGCGAATTTTGTAATCGAAACATGTAATAAAAATGGATATATGTATGAGTGTATGTACATGTGTATGTTCCACACCTCCTTCTAAACTAGGGGACCGATTTTAACTAATCTTGATACACAAATTCCGTACTGTCAGGCAACAATAGCTTGGTGGGGGGGGGGGGGGGGTAAGAACACCTCCTTATCACAGTTCAGGAGATATTACGTCATAAACAATGAAATGCATGAAAAACTGCCTCATCAAGTATGAGGTTTAAAGTTATTACTTCTGTGCTACTAACTTTTCGCAATAAATTTCGCAGATATTATCCAGATATGCCACTAGATACAACTACAGAATTATATCAAGAAACCACACATAGATGAGAAGATACGAAGTCATAAACATTAGGATGCGTGAAAAAATGCCGCATTCTTCATGAAGTTTTAAAACATTTATTGTTTACTACTAAGACACTCGTACAGTCGAGTTAGCTGAAGGAAATACCTGACACCTTGCAGCGCTATTGACGGCTTTCAACTGTGAAGCGAAAACTGCTGCAGGCGAAAACAGTAGCCTTCTATAAATCTACCAAGAGACGTCTACAAAATAGCGTTGCAGACACGCGAAGCAACTGCGCCCATCGCACAGAAACTGTTACATAATCTTAAAAGCATTTTCATGAATACGTGGAAACGACATTTCTTCGATATTACCCTACAAACACAGATCACTTTTTGTTTTCTTTTCTAATAGAAAATCGACAAAATGAGTATCCTAACGATGCCGGGTTCGTCAGCTAACACTCAGTTAACATTTATTTTATGTTCTTCCGTGTAACTCACAAATTAAGCTTATCTTTGTACTGGAACTTTTCAAAATGAGAGAGACGTAGACTGTTGCACGTATCGAGCAACAGTGTTCGTGTTGGGCTGTACTGTATATACTGGCGCCAGTCATGTATTTTTTCGTACTGGTGGGCTGCCCCTCCACAACCATGTAGTTTCTAATTGGAACAGCGACGGAAACTGCCTCCGGTGCCAGGGGAGCGGCATGCAGTAAGGCGATATGGACTGCGAGTGGTAGCGAACCCGATACCCGTGTCCAAGGCGGCGCCGTCCGCCGCCTGGTCACCCTCCATTGTCACTGCGAGCGCCATCGGATCGCCGGATCGCGTCGCGCCTGGAGAAACCACTGCCGTTTGTGTCGGTGGTAATCGGAAGCCACGGCCTGTATTGCCCGTCCTGGAACGTCATAACTGCCACTTGCACACAAACCACGATCTCGTTTGTAATACGGCGGTTGACAAGAAAAATGCCGTATCCATAACGCACTGATTTATGCACAAAGGGTGTAATAAAAATTTAGAAGTAAACTATCTGGACACGTTCCTCCGTATAGAAGCCGTCAATGTGTTACATGAAAATGAGTCCGGAAATCTATTACTTCCATGTCGTAAATCACTTTCTGCTAGTCTTCGTTGCACATTAATAGTGGGAAACATACAGGAATAGTAAAAGACAGCGTATCAGTTGATAAGTATAGCATGAAATTTTGCACTGATATGTGCAGGAACCTGCCATCGTACTGCATCACGGAGGCGCTGATGTTTTACTTGAGTACTGCGTATTTTCAGTTGTTTTTCAGCCTTCTACAGAAGATGCACCTTCATTCTGGAAATCTCTTCCGATACACACGTTAAGCAGCACGGCTAATTCGTACCGCAAATGGGCATCTGCCAACACCGAATTTGTGAACTTGGAAACCAAGTCTATGATGAACTTAGTAAACGCTTACATGATCATCATGATCATAACGATCACTAAATTAACTCTATGAGGCGGTGACGTGAATAGAACCTTTACCTTTCGTGAAATGGAACACAAAACACTGGTGGCGAACCTAAGAATTACAGCTTAGTTAGACGTAGCCATGACAGATTTTTGAACATTTCCTGTATAACGGAGTTTTATGTTTTATGCTAGTACGTTATTTTCCTGCATATTTACTAATGATTACAAAGAAGATATGTAAACATTATCTAACACTGAAATTAAGCGGTTGTGGGGTCAAGCCCGTTGAATGTTTTCTACGGGTGAGGAGAGTGTGATGTAAAATGGTTCAAATGGCTCTGAGCACAATGGGACTTAACATCAGTCCCCTAGAACTTAGAACTACTTAAACCTAACTAACCTAAGGACATCACACACATTCTTCCCCGAGGCAGGATTCGAACCTGCGACCGTAGCGGTCGCGCGGTTCCAGACTGAAGCGTGTAGAACCGGTCGCCCACACACCGGCTGGCGTGTGCTGTAAGTTCGGGCGTAAACATCCGCTATGTAACTTACTTCATCTGACTTTAAATGTATGTAATATTTTAGACCACTTTTTACCCTAACTTCTGTCGGTATCAATTGAAACTGTAAGGCACTGCATCCAGTCACACAATATGTTAATGTCCGATAGACGATTCAGAGGGTTCAACCTTCATCAAGTGGACTTATGTCAGTTAATATATCGTGCAGGTACTGAGTACGACTTCTGAGTGACCCGTGAGGCTGTCCCTAGTGGTTACAAGTTTTTCTTCCTATTGTGTTTGCATCCAGGGAAAGGAAAATGTGAGCACTCGAGACAGTGCCGCAAGTTGTCCAACAGTCATACACAATACACGCACGTCATATTAATTAGCATAAATCCACCTGGTCGTGGACATTTAATCCTCCTAAACGATTTTCACGGCCAGATTCGGATCTCATCAATGCCATCTTCAGGTGCCTATGCACTCCATGTACAGAGTGTCAGATACAAAAGGCGTTCAAAAAGTTTAGCACAGTCGTCTTTTTTTTTTTTTTTTTTTTTTTTTTTTTTTTTACAGGAGGAGAACGAAATTTATTGTGAACGTAGTTGGAACATTTAGCTATACATTGAGTCTACTCAGTGTAACCTCCATCAGCTGCATCGCATCTGACCAAACGTTCTTTCCACGATGTAAGTGCACTTTGGTAAAATTCTGGGATTGACTTTTACACCATCGCCTGACACAGGAAATAAAGTCTTTCTCACTATCAAATGTCTTAACGCGCAGGTGGGCCTCCAGACGACCAAAGAGGTAAAAAGCAGACGGAGCCAAGTCCGGACTGTAGGGAGGATGAGGAGCAATTTTCCAACCCATTTTCTTGATTTTCTCCTGCGTCATAAGGGCTGTATGGGGTTTGGCATTGTCATGGTGTCGTCTGATGAGCTGACCCTCAAGCTGTGGTCTGTGGGTCTTGACGGCACGTCGCAGCTTGTCCAATGACAAACAGTAACGTTCCCGGTTAATTGTGGAGCCAGGTTCCTAAAAGATCCCAGAAGAAGGTGGCCATCACCTTCTTGGTTTCTTCTTCCGAGGGGAACTCGGATGACGCCACTCCAGGGATTGGGTTTTGCTCTCAGGTTCGGACTAAAACAACCATGTTTCATCCTGGGTAATGACGCCGTCAAAACACTGTTTCCACTCTTCAGTAAAGATCTTCATGAAACCCTCGCACACATATTTTCATCATCCTTTTCATTTCTCTTGTCACTTATCTAGGCACCCAACGTGCACAGATTTTTCTGTACCCTAGTGCTGTAACAGTGATACCACACTACCCAATGACGAACGAGTCATTTCAACAAGCTGTCGTGTCGTCACACACCTGTCATTTTGGATGATTTGATCAATGGTCTCCTTATTCACATCACTCACTGCCGTCAATGCTAGCGCATCGTGAATTGTCCAGCAGAGAGAAACCTCTGCAACCACCGCTGGATACTGCTACGATCCACTGTGTTCTCCCCATAAGCAGGGCGCAACTTCCTGTGAATCAATGTGGCAGAGTCATCGCCGGTCTTAAAGAGGAACTCCATCACCGACCGTTGTCGTAACCTGACATCCTCTTCACGGTCCATTATGCCTCACCTGTAGATGAAAGAAAATACTTTTGTATACCACCTTATAGCTAAATGTTCCAAGTATGTTCACAAAAAATTTCATTCTCTTCCTGTAAAACATTAAAAAAATAGAGACGACTGTACAAAACTTTTTGAACGCCCTTAGTACATCAGTGCATGCAGAACTGGAGCCATCAATGCCTAGATCCCGTGAATTTTTTGTGGAGTGTGTACTTCCAAGACTTGGCAACAACTCTTGTTTATTGGGACAATTTTAGGAAAGTGTGGTTCATTTGTAAAAGAGAACGCATATAGGACACTAGTGCGACCCACTGTTGAATATTGTTCGACTGTTTGGGAACCGCACCAGGTCGGATTAAGGGAAGACTTCGAAACAATTCAAAGTGGGACTAGTTGACTTGTTAACCGGTAGGTTCTAACAACAAACAAGTACAACGGAGATACTCAAATGAGAATCGCTGGAAGGAATGCGACGTTCTCTTCGACGAGCACTATTGAGAAAATTTACAGAACCGGTGTTCGCGACTGACTGCAGAATGAGTGTCCTGCCGCCACTGTACATTTCGCGTGAGAACCATGAAGAGCAGAGATATTTGGGCTCATACGGAGGCTTGTAGACAGTCGTTTTTGCCTCACTCTCTTTGCAAGTCAAACAGAAAAGAAAACGCCACGTACCATACGGTGGCCCGCGGAATTTGTATGTAGATGTGGATGTCGGTTTTGATGAGTGAGTTTGCGAGTATCAAATGTATATGATTTGTGTGGCCATATCTTTCGACTGCAATGATTGTTCACAGCACTAAGGGGATGTAGACCTCAGAAATTGGAAAACTTCAGCCAGTCACCTTTATCCGTTCTTTAGCAAAAAGGATCTTAACAGTCGGGCAGACAGACTGGCAGGGAGACAAGAAAGTGACCCCACAGGGTGAAAATTATAGAAACTACACAAGAAAAAACGTAAATTAGGCACAAACTACGGCGTGCACACACTTAATTCAACAAGTAAACGTCACTACAGATATTCGGATTTAGGTTATGACATGTTCGGTGTAGCTGCCAGCATTGGCGGGCGATGATGTGACGCAGACGAATAGCGAAATTCTGCACGACCCGCTGAAGTGTCGGAACATCGATGCGGTCAATGACTTCCTAAATGGCTGTTTTCAGCTCAGCGATGGTTTTGGAGTTAATGCTGTACACCTTGTCTTTAATACAGCTCCATAAAAAGGAGTCGCACCTTTTCAGACCCGGAGAATGTGGTGGTCAATCGAGGCCCCTGCCTGTGGCCTACGGATACCCCAGAACCAGAATGCAGTCCCCAAAGTGCTCCTCCAGGACATCAAACATTCTCCTGCTTCGATGCGGTCCAACTCTGCATGAACGACATCTTGTCGAAATCAGGGTCATTTTGGATCATGGGAATGAAATCATCTTTCAGAATATTCACGTACCGTTCGATAGTCACCGTGCCATCAAGGAATATCGCATCGGTTATTCCCTGACTGGACTCTGCACACCACACAGTCACCCATTGAGGGTGAAGAGACTTTTCGATAGCGAAATGCGGATTCTCCGTCCCCCAAGTGCGCCAATTTTGCTTATTGATGAATCCACCCAAATGAAAGTGGGCTAAACCAAACCCTACAGCGCATACTAATTTCCACCATGCCTCGCTGCCAACAGTACAGTTTGAACGTCCTAACGCAAACCGTTCAGAAATTATGACGATTTTATTTCATATAACTGTCACCCTGTATAAGGGTTTCGTTTTTAACAACTGAAGTACAGAACCAGAAAGATATACCTTATGCATGCGAGGACCCTTTGCAATAGTTGCTTGGAAAGCGTTTTGCGGTCATATGATCAGTGGTATTATCTCCGGGATGAATAGTATTTCAGTCGATCACACACAGCTCAAGAACCATAAAATCTGGTTCTGGTATACGTCGGTTCATGATGGCCTTTATGTCGCATTGTAACGTGTCTCCCACCAGACATACGTGTCTCTGACTGTCCCATACTTCCGCCATTACTCAGTCTGTGAGAAGACGTTTCGGTGTGATGGCGCCGAGTCACCCGTGGATCGCTTAAAGCCCGACTGAGTCACTTACTGATAACACCGCTGAGGGTCGCAGGCCGGGACAATGGGAGCACATTCATCGGCGCCACTACACGTACGCCTGTTGCTAGAAGCCCAGCGTGCGTTGTTTTCTGTGTGTCGCTCGTAGGATACAAGGTGGTCGCGATAAGACTGCAGAGTAAAGGGCTGTAATCGAGTGTAAGTGCTGAGCGTGTGATTTCTTAAGCGAGGCTGATAGTAAGTGACAGCATAGGGCTGTTTCATCGTGAATCGTGTCATTAAGATTACAGAGCACGGCAGTAAATTCCACTGTGATGAATGAAGTAGTAAACTAGGAGTCGCGTTCCAGACGTCAATTTCTTTACGAGCCCCAACGTTGTGTTATGGTTCTGAAGTAATGTAAGAACACACGAAGCAGTACTGACCGTAACATTTCTAATTTAGAGAAAGCTATACACAGTTTCGATTGGAATAAGCTCTTCCGAACTGTTAAGGTAACATGGATAAATTACATGGAGTCAGTGGATATGAAAGGGAGGAAGTGATTGACAAGGGAGTGTCAGAGTTATAACCCATACCTGACGTTTTTTCCTTTTTCATTGGCCTTCTGACTTGCTGACTCGGCCCACCACCAAACTCTCTAAATTTTTTACCCTCTACAGCTCCCTCAAGAATCATGAAAGTTACTGCCTGATGTATTAACCCTATGAGTCCCAACAAAATAAAAAAATTATTTTAGGATTTGTTCATGTAATTGAACTTTATCATCATAGTAAGCAACGAAAATGAGAAGACATTGACAAAAAGTAAACACTGAATTGTTTCAATGTTGTGGTTTCATCTTGGAACCAATGGGACATACAGTTTTCTACCATCCACTATTTCATAACATATATTTGAAAGCAATTTCGCATTTTTCCGAGACACAGTCCCACAAATAAAAATTTCCATCAACTCATAATAATGCCTGAAACAAATTATAGTCCTACATAAAAAAAATTCGTCTAAGAATCTAATAAATTTGTATCAAAAGTACATATTGCCCGAGTGGTTCCATTTTGAAATAATTCATAACAGCAATAGTTGAAAACTCAAATATACGTTACAATAACTGTAGATATACTTACTTGCACTGCAAATGATCTCCTCATTATGATCACTGTGTGAAAAAAGAAAGAAGTTCCAATCTCCTAAGCTCATGTGCTTGTAGCACAATTTCCGCGGAACTCTTGCTTTGTACGCTGTTGAGTGAATGCTAAAATGCAGATTCGTGGATGTACCTCAGTGTTCCAGAAGATGGTTCAAATCGCTCTGAGCACTATGGGACTTAACTGCTGAGGTCATCAGTCCCCTAGAACTTAGAACTACTTAAACCTAACTAACCTAAGGACATCACACGCACTTATGCCCGAGGCAGGATTCGAACCTGCGCCCATAGCGGTCGCGCGGGTCCAGACTGTAGCGCCTAGAATCGCTCGGCCACTTCGGCCTGCTCCAGAAGATGTCTTTCTTGCAATAACATCGGAAGTTTGATACGAAAGTCACTGCTACTTCAAAAAAATAAGAAAATAAAAATAAAGTGGTGGTTTTAGGCAGAAAACGTTGATATACAAACTGTTAAAATGTCCTGTCATTCGGCTCTTGTTTTTTGCTAATGTTTTCCACACGTTACTCTCTTTGCCGATTCTGCAGAAAACATCCTTATTTCTTATATTACCAATTCCGTCTGTTGTTCAACATGTAAACTGAGCAAACAATAAAGGAAATCACGGAAACATTTGAAAAGAAAATTACAGTGAAGACTGAAGGAATACCAGCCTTACAGTTCAGCGGTTTCAGTGTTATTCTCCCAGTTCAATTAAACAGAATGGGTATTGTCTTGGGAAGAAGTTACGGGATGAATATCATCAAAGTTAAAACGAAGGTAATTAAATGCATTCCAGTCAAATCAGAGGATGCTGAGGGAGTTCGAGCAGGAAATGAGACATTAAAAGTAGTATATAAGTCTCGTTTTTGGATCGGTAAACAACTGCTGATAATCGGAGTAGAAAAGATACATAATAAAAAGTAGCAATATCAAGAAAAGGGTTACTGAAAAGGAACAAATTTCTTAAAATGGCATATAAATTCAGATGTTAGGAAGACTTTTCTTAAGATATATCTCTGGAGTGTAGCCTGGTAGAGATATGAATCGTGCAGGATAAAATTCTGTGTGTCAGTTCGCTAATGGAGGAAAGTGTGGCGCCTAAAATTTGTGGGGGGAGACCAAGGCTCGAGTGCAGTAAGCAGGTACAAATACGAGGGTTATTCGCAAAGTGAGGAACAATCGGTCGCGAATGGAAACTACAGTGAAAATCCGACGAGGCTTTTCACAGACGTTTTTGGGCAGTGTCTCTAGTATGCCCGTCGGTCGCATCAAGACGCTCTTTTCAGTTGTGAGCGCACTGTGAGCGAGTAAAGGTGCTGGAACAACAATGTCTCCCGCCAAGTAGGAGGGCCCGCTGAGAGGCTTCGCCTTAATCAATGCAGCCCACCTAACACAACTACCACGCACTTCCTTCTTCATGGCAACTCTCAGACGCACTGTGCAGGGGCTGTGAAGACGCTCCTGCAGCCTCTGTTCGATCATCCACAACACAGCCCTAATTGGCTCGTCCTGAGTATCGTCTCTGTTCACATGAAACGCTGGATACGAAGACAACAGTTGGGCTCAGGCTACGCGCTATAGACCAGCGTAGAGAATTATCGGAAAGCACAGGCAGCTGCCTTTTAAGACGATGTTGTTGGAAATTTGGTATAACGCTCCGACAAATGTCTAAGTCTGAGCGGCGACTATATAGAGAAGTACCTGGAAGGTGTAGATAAATGTGCAAAGAAAACAGTTTTGATTTTCCCTGTGGTTTTCATTTCGACACCGATCGTTCCTTACTTTCCGAACAACTGTCGTAGATGTGGGTAGTAGTGGCCATACAGAGATGAAGAGATTTGCAGACGGCAGAGTAATGTAGAGAGCTGCGTGAAACCAACGTTCGGGCTAAATATCACAATATCTTCTCTAGCTACACAGTAGCTACTTTTAGTTTTAATAACGGACAACTGATCTTTAACTATAAATAATTCTCGGTGTTAGCTATCAGTACGCTAATGCCATCATCTCACTAAACTTTTCTGCTCAGCAATTGCAGCGAAATTATCTTACTGTTTCGGATTCTGTACAAGGGCTTTTTTTTATATAATTCCGTTCAGTCTGTATTTATCTATGTTCGTATCCGTTTCCCAAGACTCTTTGAACAGTTTCTAAACTGTAAGTGGACGCACAATTCAAATGCTGAGCTCTCAAGTGAAATATGCAGGTGAGATGTAGAGCAACTACAGAGTTATCAACTTGATACTTTCCCGAGTGCAACGGTGCTGAGCTAAGAACCATAATTGTGGTCATACGATGGGACAGATCCTCCGCAACCCGTCGTTATTGGTAAATATTCAAGTTTAATAACTGGTAACGAAGTAATAAATAATTATTCTTTTTAAGATCCTTTTCGAGGCACATTAAACAGTTTTCTTAGAATATGATATCCACGCATTAAGGGTTACATTTGGAGTGACTGGATTGTTCGCCATTTACAAGCACAGCGACAGCTGCTTGGGTAGGCGCTACGCGTGTAGCTATAATGTATATACACAGCTCTAAGCTATGGGCAATTGTTTGTTCGGTCTGTATTAAAATTTAGAGTCACAACAAAATCGTGTTCCAGCTAAGTTCAGAGCTAAGTCAGCACCTCCGTTAAACAATTTGCGCACTGCGTATTTAGTAGAATTTGCCTAGATATTGCACATCAATGTGCTCTGTCAGCTGGGAAAAACAACACTTACTCTGTCAACAATGGGATAGTTAATACTCGTTGCACCTTTTAAGAAAACAGTTTCAGCTCAATCGTCTTCCCATGTTGCTATTAGACCCCTATCTGTACCAATTGCTAGTCATTGCTCGATGTAATGATTTCAAGGCCTTGTAATATCTAGGTCTGAATAGTATATAAATAGTGTATTTCTCCTATTAGTTTCAACATTTACTTTATCGTATAATTAGTTTTTAGTTTTTATTTGTTTTTGGACTAGAGCTTTAGAAATGCTTCATTTATCAAATGTGAATTAGCCTTATAGATCAGTAATTTTTCTGAATTACAAAACTTTGTACAAGGCTTACAACAATTATTTATACAACTCGCTATTGTATTTGAAGAATAGGCCAGTAAATAAGTACTCCACTGATAATAAAAATGATTCATTAGGTAAGAAAATGGCTTTCGGTGTAACAGACCTCCATCCGGTGACAGTGGAACTGTTGAAATTTGTGCGCTTTTCATCATTATTCATGGGTTTCATGAAGTTCGGTCCGGGAGAAGGAAGATCTCGTTAACACAATGTGTAACACTTAATTCATATTAGAGGATATTATGGTTAGAGGTATGCGAGTTCACTGAGGTTGTATGGGATCTTCAAAGAGTGGGGATCACATTCAGGAATGCGTCTTTTTGAGAAGAAATTTGGAACATACTAGAGTTTCCAACAAAAGTCAATGTTGAATACGGGGAAGATGACGGAGCGAAGAAGGAAAGGAGGCTTATAGAAAAAGGAATGTGAGAATACTGGGTCAGTGTTTACTCTCAAGTGAAGACACGATTGATGTGATTTGGCCCAAAACAAGCAGAAAGAAGTACACCAGTCTGAGAGATAATCGGAAAAATTAAGTTGATGTTGGTATCCCTTTCATGGTTTAAGCCTCAGAGAAAAACTAAAGGAACCGAAAGAGAAAAAAAAATTGCGAGAGAGATATGAACATTGTATTACCCTAGCACCCCGATTGACTTTTATTCAAATCTCTGGAAATTTTCACATCTACCCAAAAACGTTTCGCACGCCGTTTCGCCGACTCGACGCGCGAGTTTCAGATGACGTCAAACGTGGCTATATCTGGGCTGTCGGATATATCACGGAAATTTCTGGGTGTATCGTCACATTTAATTTAAGTCCTGCAACAGATTTAGATTCCAGCTATGATTCAGCGTTCGTCTGACTAAAACAGGCTTGAACAGTAAAGTGTACAGTAAACATTACTCCCACACACGGACACCGGAAGAACACTTTTCAAGTAGCTGTGCCAAGGGTGGCCACTTGGCAGTGAAAACAAATTTTTTAAAAAAATTTTTATTCCCATGCGCTGTTCTTCATTAAGATTTTCTGTGGTTTTCCTATACCACTAAAACGAATGCTAGGACAATTTCGCAAACCAGGTCACGGTTGATTTCCTTCTGCGACAACGACACCATGAAGTAGCGGTGCGTCTTTGATCACCCTTAAGTCAAAGGAACGCTATTCTCTTATCGTTCCCGATCACATGACTTCTTGGTTAAGATAAAAAAATCAATCCATAATTAAAAAAATAGGGGCTTCAAGTCCCCATAAATAAAAAATTCTTGGTAACAGAAGGAACAAATCAAGATATGACACTGGAAGAAGGGATGGGAAAGATCACACTTACTGAAGAGTACAAGAATCTATGAGTAAAGATCACACAAGACGGTAATCAAGATAGGGACATTAATTCAAGAACAAATGCTGAAAAGATCTATTGAAAGATTAATTGGTATTTTATGATATTAACAGATTGGAAGTGAATCGAAATAAAAATAAAAATAAACTGTTCAAAACAAATATTAGAAGTATTGACAGTGAAATCCCAATTGATACAAGGATTGATGGCAACTAAGGTCGACTTTTGCAGACGGTCTTCCGGGATATCCAAGCGGGAAACGCTAAGAAAGGAAGTAATCGAGAAAAAAAAATTGATGTTGCAAATTCCGTTATTGATTTTGTGGAAGAAAAACAAGTCATACGGTATGAACATGCGAAAAGGATGTCAGAGGAGAGATTGCCATGACGGATCCAGAGCGGGAACCACCAGGAAGGAACAAAAGAAGGAGACCGTCGACCGCATGGGTGCAACGAATTCAGACATTAATTAGAACAAAAGCTCTCTCTACCAAAATCCTGCTAGCTTGGCTTAGTGTGTACTGGCAGCCCCGGAAATGGGTCACATGCACCCCCCCCCCCCTTCCCCCGGCCATCCCACCCTCCGCAGTATGCGGGTCGGACGTCGAAGAGTGACATAAATGCTGTGAACGACGATGATACGGTATCGTACCGCTGTCTGGATGGTGTAATGGTTCTTTATTTACGTGACCATTACGGCACTCCAACCCCGGTTCTCGATACCAGTAATATTATACTACTTTTCTGCGAAGTAACAGATATATTTTTGAGACAATATTCACATTTGGTTTTATTAATGTATAGATACTGCGATGTATCGATATATTTCAGTGATATGGTTCTTGTGTGTATTCATTTCTTTGAAACTGTGATAATCTTTGACTTACTTGTAACCGTTTTGGCGCGAATGCGCACAGAGCAGTCTTTGTTTCACTTTGCAGAAGTTAAGTTGTTATTTTGCTTTGTAAAAAAAAAAAAAAAAAACACAGTCAAGTCTTGTGTTTGGTTAAAGGGGAAATTAAACATATGAAGATTGATACAAAACTGTTTTCTTGATGATGTGACAATTAAGAAGAAGTATATGTTAATTTGCAAGAAGTTTAATAAAAATGTGGATCGTGAACACCAAGTCAAAAATTATTTCTACCATATCATTGTTCTGTTCTGGGACTGTTTGAACATTAAGAATTTCCTGAAAAACGCATTTGTTAGGTCTTCAAATATTGCTAAAATACATATCTGGACCACCTACCAGTCAAAGTGGAATCACCATAGAATCAACAAGATGAGCCATAACAACTTCGACGAAATCTACGTGGGAATCCATTCAATATAAGTGCCAAAATTAATGACTTTTTTTACAGTGATTTCATTATTTCAATCCGACGAGACCATCCACAGTCAACTACTTTGTTGTTGCCCGATAAAGAGAACATATGCTCCGTGAGCAACATTATTAATCTGACTTCCAACCTACTTTGCAAGTGGTGGTGTTGTTAGAATGGGTAAGGATGGGTGCTGTGATGAGATTTTAGGACTGTCCATGCTTGTCTGGTTTCGTATCTGTGCGTCCTGAGCGTCTGGGACGCGTACTGGCCCCGTTCTTCCTATGTTGGCTGGGACGACGCCTGGCTGAGTTCGGTGGATGGACGTTGCTTGTGAAGCGGACGATGTACCGAAGCTCTCTGTGCGACTTGATGAAGTAGAGGCATCACCACATTTCCGTTTCAGAGTTCGTCTTGTTCATTCTTGGCACTGGCGCATAGACTGGAATCGAAGACCGTGCGCTTGTATCGCCTGCCCCTTGGGAGGGGCGGCGCGAATGGCGAGCTGTGGCGGTGGCGCCTCTGGGAGCGACCTGCGGCGACGCTGCTTGTTCCCTGGGAGCGGACAGTCCTGGAAACGGCCTGCACTGGCTGTGCCGGTCCGTGCGTGCTGGCAGCGCTCGGTGCGGACAGCTCTCGTCAAGACCACCTGTTTCTGCTTGCCGCGGCCCCTCCGTCTGTGTGGCCACTTGGCACCTGATGGCGTGGTGGTAGCCTCCTCCTGTAGGCTGGCGGCAGCACTCCTCGCAGCTGAGGACGCGGCTTGTACCGCACGTGTCGGCGTCTGCTTCGGCTGTACTGGTGGGCTGGCCTCGTGGTTTTTCTTCTTCTTTCTGCGTGGCCTCCTCTTCTTTCCCGCACGCCAATTTAGTGTGTACTGGCAGCCCCGGAAATTGGTCACATGCCCCCCCCCCCCCCTCCCCCATGGCCACTCCTCCTTTCGCACTATGCGCTTAGGACATCGGAGAGTGACATAAATACTGTGAAAAAGGGGCGTGGTCGAGATTAGAACAGAGGTTCAACGCAGCTCTGGACGAAACGTTGGGAACGGAATAGTTTCATGGACCACAGCCATACAACACGGAAGACTCTCCAGCAGACCCGGTCGTAAAAAGCCTTCATTGTATTATCAGAAGATTTGCGGCTTTGTTCCTAGCGTTCTAGTATCAAAAGCGCGAGGCCGGTGTTTCATTCTCGCTGGGCGCAATCTTTTCGTTTTGTCCTTCTATCCCGAAGTGTTTTGATGGTATTGGCGATCGGAAATCATCAACTCTTCGAAATCGATTTCCTCTACACTTTTTGAGAAGTGTACTGCACTGCGTTTAACTGTTGAACTATTGCGCTAATCTCGACCACGCCCCTTTTTTAGTCTCCGACGAGGGGGGGGGGGGGGGCGCATGTGACCAATTTACGGGGTTGCCAGTACACACTCGACTGGCGTGCGAGAAGGAAAGAACTAAACTGGCGTGCGGGAAAGAAGGAAACTGATATTCACACACTAGCTTTCAAATCCTGTAATGTAATCTCTGTCAGTAAGTCCTGGGGAGCCCGTCGATACCGACCGACTTGCGTGTCATCCCCCTCCAATGGCGTCGTTGGACGCTGTATGGAGCGGCGTGAGGTCCGCACGCCGCTATCCCGGCCGTTGTCATGTGTCCTGGGGCCGCCCTAGTCGGTCAACTAGCTCCTCGATTGGCACCACGAGACTGAGTACACACCGTTCCAGCTGATCGCGTAGCTATGGAGGCAGTCTCAAATCTTGGAAGTGTGTATGAAGTCCATGAGGGCAGAGCAGTTCGTAAGGTCCACCTTTTAGGCCAGTTAGTTAGTCTGCATCAAAACACATTAGCAAACCCCTGTCATGACTCATGAAAGCTCGCGAGGTGGCGCTCTTGTACGAAACTGTACTCGTATTACAAGGGGAGGGCGGTTCATATCTCTATGAAGCCAACATGTTTAACCACGCGAACATGCGCAACTGAGGAACATATTAAAAGAAAAAAGTCGCTTCAGTTGCCAGTAATTTCTTACACTAATGGCCATTAAAATTGCTACACCACGAAGATGACGTTCTACAGACGCGAAGTTTAACCGACAGGAAGAAGATGCTGTGATATGTAAATGAGTAGCTTTTCAGAGAATTCACACAAGGTTGGCGCCGATGGCGACACCTACAACGTCCTGACATGAGGAAAGTCTCCAACCAATTTCTCATACACAAATAGCAGTTGACTGCCGTTGCCTGGTCAAACGTTGTTGCGATGCCTCGTGTAAGGAGGAGAAATGCGTATCATCACGCTTCCGACTTTGATAAAGGTCTGATTGTAGCCTATCACGGTTGCGGTTTATCGCGACATTGCTGCACGTGTTGGTCGGCATCCAATGACTGTTAGCAGAATATGGAATCGGTGGGTTCAGGAGGGTAATACGGAACGCCGACTTGGATCCCAACGGCCTCCTTCCACTAGTGACAGGGGCATCTTATCCGCATAGCTCTAACGGATCGTGCAGCCACGTCTCGATCCCTGAGTCAACAGATGGGGACGTTTCCAAGACAACAACCATCTGCACGAACAATTCGACGACGTTTGCAGCAGCATGGACTATCAGCTCGGAGACCATGTCTGCGGTCACCCTTGACGCTGCATCACAGACAGGAGTGCATGCGATGGTGTACTCAACGACGAACCTGGGTTCACGAATGGCAAAACTTCATTCCTTCGGATGAATCCAGGTTCTGTTTACAGCATCATGTTGGTCGCATCCGTGTTTGGCGACATCGCGGTGAACGCACATTGGAAGTGTGTATTCGCCATCGCCATACTGGCGTATCACCCGGCGTGATGGTATGGGGGCCACTGGCTACACGTCTCAGTCACCTCTTGTTCGCATTGACGTCACTTTGAACAGCGGACGCTACATTTCAGATGTGTTACGACCCGTGGTTCTACCCTTCATTCTATCCCAGCGGCCGGCCGCGGTGGCCGTGCGGTTCTAGGCGCTGCAGTCCGGAACCGCGGGACGGCTACGGTCGCTGGTTCGAATCCAGCCTCGGGCATGGATGTGTGTGATGTTCTTAGGTTACTTAGGTTTAAGTAGTTCTAAGTTCTAGGGGACTGATGACCTAAGATGTTAAGTCCCATAGCGCTCAGAGCCATTTGAACTATCCCAGCGAAACCCTACATTTCAGCAGGATAATACACGACCGCATGTTGCAGGTCCTGTACGGGCCTTTCTGGATACAGAAAATGTTCGATTGCTGCCCTGGCCAGCAGATTCTCCATATCTTTCACCAATTGGAAACGTCTGGTCAATGGTGTCCGAGCAACTGGCTCGTCACAATACGCCAGTCACTACTCTTGATGAAATGTGGTATCGTGTTGAAGCTGCATGGGCAGCTGTACCTGTACACGCCATCCAAGTTCTGTTTGACTCAATGTCCAGGCGTATCAAGGCCGCTTTTGCGTCAAAATTTAATCACATGTCAGTTCTAGTATAATATATTTGTCCAATGATACCCGTTTATCATCTGCAATTCTTCTTGGTGTAGCAACTTTATTGGCCAGTAGTGATTTATTGCAAGACCAGTAAAGCTTCGTCTTCAGGTTCCACCAAATAATAGTGGTAACATAAATGTGTATCGGTCGGGCCAGTCAGTCTAGGGTGTCACACCTACGTCAAACAAAAGCATGGGAGCGTAGTGTCAGCAACAGCGGAGCCCGCCACGGAAGCACGACACGGAAGTGACTAGTCAACCGACCAATAAGCCAGCTGACGGTGGCGGCGGAGGCGACAGACATAAAGAAAGAGAGAGAGAGAGAGAGAGAGAGAAGGCGGTCTGGTCCCATGCGTTTGTCTGACGTGGGTGTGACCTCACCGTGACTGACTGGCCCTAGAATCACGCATTTGTGTTTCCATAATTATTATTTACTGACACCTGAAGATGAAGCTCTAAGCATCGAAACCGGTCTGCAAAAAATAAGAAATTTCTGGCGAATGAAGCGGATTTTTTACACTATTAATCCACGTGGAGCCATCCAGATACATTTTTTAAAGGAAAACATGGCTGAAACATTGTTTATTAATTGTTAGATCGGCAGATTTCGACGTCTATGTCATTTCCAAGCAATGCGCATGAGCATCATACGATTTAACGTATCCGACATGGCATGTAAATCAATATTACAAGAAAATGAAACTTCGTGACATTTGATATGGGCATAATAAGTTTAGACAATGAAACTCAATTTCTAATAAAAACAGGGAACGAAATAGGTAAGAATGACATTTTAACTTACCAAGGAGTTAAACGAGGTTGCAGTCTTTCTCCAATTGTATTCAGTTTATATAAAAATGACATAATTAAAAAATGGAATGGGGAGACACAAAACAGGCGAATACAACTAGATAAGGATTGTTATATAAAAACAATGATGTATGCTGACGACCGTACTACAATAGCTACTTCAGAAGACAAACTGCACAGAAATATTTTTGTATTAAATCAAATTTCCCAGAAGTATAATTTCATAATATCCATAGAAAACACAAAAGCAATGACATTGCGATGGAAGCGACAGGTGCGTTCAAAAACAGTGGTAGAAAACATAATCATGGTGGAAGTTGGTCATTTTAACTGCTTGGGCTGCAACATTTATTTTGAATACGATAAAGGTATAAAGAGTTAAACACCAAAATCTCGGGTATCCTTGGAATAGTAGAAAGAACATTAAGCAGAAAGACAACGAAAGAAATACAACGGATATTCTATGAAACATTAGTTGTACCAGTGCTACCCTAGGGATCTGAGGTTTGGATAGCAAATAAGGAAGACATAAATTGTATAGTTACGTCACAAAATGAAATTCCTCAAATCAGTTAGAGAATGTGAACTAGAAGAGTGAATAAGAAACGAAGACATTAGAAATGAGCTTGAAATATTCGGACTAACAGAAAAAAATCGACACCTATGAGTAGAAATGGAAGCAACGTGTAGGCGAAATGCGAGAAGATAGATACCCCAAAAAAGCTTTTCCAAAGTATACCGAAAGCGTCAAGGGACGTAGGTCGTCCCAGCTAAGATGCTGAAGCAGGAACAGCTTCGTCGAATTTAGTCCATGAATGCAGATGATGATGGTGGTGATATAAATGAAATTACTATTCCACATGCAAAGCCCCATTTGACACAGTCAATATTCAACTTACAGAAACCAAATCCTCATATTACACGACTACTTGATAATAAGTATTAGCTCTAGCCACTCACTATACAAAGCGTTAAATCAGCTGTTCGTTAATCGTTAATGGAATTGGTAATACGTCGTAAATGTTATTAAAAATTCGAATCCAGAATTATATCAGCCAAGAGTTAATAAAGGTGGAAAAATCTGACCACAAAAATCTACGAGCAGTCACGCACGCCGCACTGGCTTTTCAGGTTATGCCGTATGTTTGGTTCGTTGTCGTGGCTCCGACCCGCGGTGATGGATGGACGTGTTTCGCGCACCCGAGAGCCTCGCTTACTGCCTTTTATGGCGGCCTGTTAAAGTATGCCGACGGACCACATGCGGCCATAAAACCCTATCACCGCAGAAAGAGATCACGCGATGCGAAGGCCCGGCCGTGTCGCAAGACGCGCCCGTAATCCGCACGTTATTCGGGACGGTGGATCGCGGTAAGCTCATTTCGCAATCTGGGGCGCAGTCGGTGTCTAGCGTTTTATTATCTTCCACGAATAACCGAAAATCGGGTCAGGCTGAGCTCGCAGCTCACATGGTTCTCGGTATCTACGTAGGGACTTCGGGAGGTACGGTGCACACGTCGTCCCACGGTAAGATCACTGCACGACACGAGTGCTGCACTGTCAGGAGAGAGTACGTGCTCCTGGTTTCCTGCAGACACAATTCTGCTGCGATACGCGTAAAAGGTGGACCACGGGATGCGAGTCAATTAGCACGGAATCTAGAAACGTACACCAAACTTGATGTACGCGGGACAGTACGATTCTTGAGGGCAAAACGTCTTAACTGTACATAGAGTCACGGTCGAAAAGTCTGACGGTGTATTGACCAACACCGTTTGCAGCCTTGGGGAAATGTCGTCAACAATTTGATCGAGGCCGCACAGACGTGGGTGAAGTTGACCGGGAAGGAAATAAGATCTCGCACCATGCCATTTCCATCTTTTCTGCAAGCTGAAAGAAGATGTGGAGAGGAAGAGACTTTCCAGCGACTACGACGTTCACACAGCTGTTGTGGAATGGCTCCATGACCAAGCAGTGGATAGCTATCGTCGAAGAATTGACCGGCTGGTAGTAATTTTCAACCCCTGTTTAGAGGGACTTGCTGACTGTTGAAAAATAGTGCCTTGATTCTGTATCACTTTGATGTGTAATACAGCATTCAATAAAAGTTACTTGGTCTCTTACAGTAACGCGTAACTTACATTTCGAGGTCCCCTCGTACCACCTAGAGGACTATCACAAAAACGAAAATAACGTTTTGAATCTCCAGAATGAAATTTTCACTGTGCAGCGGAGTGTGCGCTGATATAAAACTGTGTGCCGGACCGAGCCTCGAACTCGGGATCTTTACCTTTCGCAAGCAAGTGCTCTACCATCTGAGCTATCGAAGCACGACTCACGACCCGTTCTCACAGCTTTAATGCCGCTACTACCTCGTCTCCTACCTTCCAGACTTCATAGAAGCTCTCCTGCGAACCTTGCAGAAACAGCACTCCTAGAGAAGAAAGGATATTGCGGAGACGTGGCTTTGCCACAGCCCTCGAACTCGGGATCTTCGCCTTTCACGGGCAAGTGCTCTGCCGTCAAAGGTCCAGAGTTCGAGTCTCGGTCCGGCACACAATTTTAATCTGCTAGGAAGTTTCACGTTTTGATTCTATTATATTTTATATGTTTTACGAAACACGGACTATTTTAAAAGTCATGAGACTGCATATCTACGAGGACATACACAAAAGTAATGCCACCAAAGTTTTTATGTGAAAACGCTCAAAGTTTTCTAAAAAAATCAGATGTTAATAATATTCTACATCTTTATTCTTCATGCCTACATATTTGCAGTCCTGTGCCGCTAGAGGGCTCCAAAATGTAGCATGTAACGTGGCTGCCTGTGACGTAACTATGTCGGTGCTTGAGGAACAGCGTGCTGTGGTCGCGTTTCAAATTCGAAGAGTTCGTCCACACATAGCGCACCCTCTCCTTCAGAATGACAATGGCAGACCACGTACGAGCGCTGCGACGTCTGCGACAAGCCGATGCCTTGGGTTCACTGTCATCGACCATACTCCATACTGTCCCGACTAGGCACCACCCGAATTTCATCTGATTCCAAAACGTAAACACCTTCGCGGTCTTACCTTTGAGAACAATGAAGCGGTGCGAGCAGAGGTGAGACTGTGGCTCTGAGAACAGTGACGTCATCAATAAACTGCTCTCTCATTGTGAGAAATGTGTTTGTCACCTTGATGACTGTATTGAGAAATGCAGATGTACACGTGAAGAACAAAGATATAGACGGTTAATAACATTTCTTTTATTTAAAAAGCTTCAAGAGTGTTCACATAAAAAATTCGGAGGCATCACTTTTCAGCAATCCCTCGGAAAAAAGAACGGCTAGTCAACGTTTTGTCCCTTTCATTAAAGTTGCTCCAAATGACGCGATCTGTCACCTCATAGACGTTTGATACAAAGACTTTGAAACACTCTGCCTGTAACAGGGGGTCACTCCTAAAAGACGTCACATCCGTATCCTCTCGTATTCCAGCAGATATTTCAATTTCGTGTTTGCAGTGTGTATCTGGAGTCAGCCTGAACAAGTGCTGCTCAGTACATCTTTAACACGAAGCCCAGTGTCGGCAGTAAACGTCGCTTCCTTTCCCGTTACAAATAAAATTATTTTTAAAGCGTTACTTTACGAGCCCATTCGATAGAGCGTTCCCGAGAAAGCCTACTGTGATCTGTGTTTTATCGATTTTTATTAACAGAGCAGCAAAATATGAAGAGTAACCAGTGCTCCAGTAGAGACTCAGCAGTGTTACTGGTCAGCACGGTCCAGGGTGGCGCTATAGGTGCTGGAGAACTGGTTGTTATTCGGTTTTCGTCTCTCTGTTTATAAACATCGAGAAACGAATATCCCGCTAGACTACGTTGAGACCGGTCTATTGAATGGACATGTAAAATTTCGCTGTAAAAATCATTTTGTTTGTTATGGGAGACAAACCGACATTTTTCGTCGATACTGAGCGACGTTTGAAAGACGTGATGGTCTATATTTGTTTGGGCTTACTCCATCTACACACTGCGCAAAAGGAAGTTCAAATATCTGCTAAGACACAAATCAAAATGCGGCTGACGACTCTTACTGAGGACACCTGATATACCAGGTGATCAAAAAGTAAGTATAAATTTGAAAACTGAATAAATCACGGAATAATATAGATAGAGAGGTACAAATTGACACAGATGCTTAGAATGAAGTGGGGTTTTATTAGAACCAAAAAAATACAAAAGTTCAAAAAATGTCCGACAGATGGCGCTGTATCTGATCAGAATAGCAATAATTAGCGTAACAAAGGAAGACAAAGCAAAGATGATGTTCTTTAAAGGAAACGCTCAATATGTCCAACATCATTCCTCAACAACAGCTGTAGTCGAGGAATAATGTTGTGAACAGCCCTGTAAAGCATGTCCGGAGTTATGGCGAGGCATTGGAGTCGGTCGTTGTCTTTCAGCATCCCTAGACATGTCGGTCGATCACGATACAATTGCGTCTTCAGGTAACCCCAAAGCCAATAATCGCACGGACTGAGGTCTGGGGACCTGGGAGGCCAAGCATGAGAAAAGTGGCGGCTGAACTCACGATCATCACCAAACAAAGGGCGCAAGAGATCTTTCACGCGTCACATCGTACGTTCCAGCAGGTTTTTACCAGCCATTCTGGGGATGATGCGATTCTGTAACATGTCGGCCGGCCGCGGTGGTCTAGTGGCTCTAGGCGCTCAGTCCGGAACCGCGCGACTGCTACGGTTGCAGGTTCGAATCCTGTCTCGGGCATGGATGTGTGTGATGTCCTTAGGTTAGTTAGGTTTAAGTACTTCTAAGTTCTAGGGGACTGATGACCACAGATGTTAAGTCCCATAGTGCTCAGAGCCATTTGAACCATTTTTGTAACATGTCGGCGTACCTCTCACCCGTCACGGTAGCAGTTACAAAACCAAGATCATGCATTTCCTTGGAGAAAAAAGACCCGATAACGGTAGATGTAGTAAATCTAACCCATACCGTGACTTTTTCGTCGTGCACTGGAGTTCTCACGACAGTTATAGGATTTTTCGGTAGCCCAAATTCTGCAGTTGTGGGCGTTGACAGACCCTCGGAGCGTGAAATGAGCTTCGTCGGTCCACAACACGTTACTCAACAAATCGTCATCTTCCGCCATCTTTTGAAACACCCACACCGCAAATGCCCTCCGCTTCACTAAATCGCCAGGTAACATTTCATAATGCCGATGGATTTTGTACGGATAGCATTGGAGGGTACTCTCAGTGCCAACCAGACAGTAGTGTATGGAATGCCAGTGCGACGTGCGACTGCACGAGCGCTGACTTCACCGTGCATAGACGAACCCGCTACAGTCTCCATTTCTTCCTGACCTGTTTCAGCAGCATTACGCCTTGTGCTCGGTCGGCCACCACGGGGTCTATCATCTAAACAGCCCGTGGCTTCGAACTTCGAAATCATTCTCGCCACAGCTGAATTCGTCAACGGACCTTTACCCGTTCGAATCCTCTTCCTATTTGCGATAGGATCGTAACGCTGAACTAGCACATTACCCAGTCTGATAATTCAGCTTCACTAAAAGTGACTTTTCAGGCAACGTCAAGGCAACGTCCGTGTTATGGATGGTGACGTAGGAAGGACGGTGGGAGAGAAAGGAGCCGATCAGACGGACGTAGTCAATGGGAAGGGCGAAGGTTTGGAGCTTGAAGAGGAGACTGGAATGCCATACGCGGTCATAAGCTCGTTTGAGGTCCAGGGAGAAGAAGATAGCGGAGCGACGGGAATTAAGCTGGTCAGAAAGGAGATGAGTGAGGTGAAGGAGAAGGTCGTCGGAAGAGAAGGACGGCCGAAAGCCACACTGGGTAAAGGGAAGGAGGCGGTGTTGGTGGAGATGCTGGTGGACGCGTCGGGTGAGGATAGATTCCAGGACCTTGCTGAAGACCGAGGTAAGGCTGATGGGACGGTAGGAAGAGATGGCGGACGGCGGTTTGCCAGGTTTAAGGAACATCAAAGTACGGGAGGTTTTTCACGGGTCGGGGTAGTAGCCGGTGTACAGGACTACATTGTAGAGCCTGGCCAAGGTGGAAAGGAAAGAGACGGGAGCTTCACGAAGGTGACGGTAGGTGACACGATCGTGACCAGGAGCGGTGATGCGTTTTGTGCGGAGTGTAGCAATGAGATCCTGTGTAGTGATTGGGGCATTGAGTTCCGTGTGTGCAATGTTGTCCAAGTACTGGAAACAATGTGCGAGGGGAGGGACACTGATTCTCTCTCTCATTACAGCTCTATTTATACACGATTGTCATGCGCAGTCAGTGACGTTTTGCTGTCCAGCGCCATCTGTCGGACATTTTGTGAACTTTGTTTTTCTTTGGTTCTAGTAAAACCCCACGTCATTCCAAGCATGTGTGTCAATTTTTACCTCTCTATCTACGTTATTCTGTGGTTTATTAAGTTTTAAATCATAAATTTATACTGACCTTTTGATCACCTGTTAATTACACGATCGCCGAACAGTCATGGAAACAAAATATTTATTACATGTATGAACGATCTAGTAGAAATGTTCTTATTTATCTGAGCCTGCTCTGTTATTCAAATGGTTCAAATGGCTCTAAGCACTACGGGACTTAACATCTGAGGTCATTTGTCCCCTAGACTTAGAACTACTTAAACCTGACTAACGTAAGGACATCACACATATCCATGCCCGAGGCAGGATTCGAACCTGCGCGGTTACGGACTGAAGCGCCTAGAACCGCTATACCACAGCGGCCGGCATTACCGTTATTGTCGCCGCACGGGATTAGCCGAGCGGTCTCAAGCGCTGCAGTCATGGACTGTGTGGGTGGTCACGGCGGAGGTTCAAGTCCTCCGTCGGGCATGGGTGTGTGTTTTTGTCCTTAGGATAATTTGAGTTAAGTAGTGTGTAAGCTTAGGGCCTGATGGCGTTAGCAGTTAAGTCCCATAAGATTTGACACACATTTGAACATTTTTTACTGTTACTGTCATCCCTATTACTTACTTGTGCACCATTTTTACCAAATCCCTACACTGTGTTATCTAAGTAATCCTGGGTAATTTATTTTGCAGTTTGAGAACTTGCTCTAATGTTATAACTTATTTAATAAACTCAGTCTCGATCGGGAATGTGTCAACTAAATAAGTTATATTATTAGTAGATCATTGTTTTTCCTGGAACAGCCGGCCCGAGTGGCCGAGCGGTTCTAGGCGCTACAGTGTGGAACCGCGCGAACGCTACGGTCGCATGTTCGAATCCTGCCTCTGGCACGGATGTGTGTGTGATGTCCTTAGGTTAGTTAGGTTTAAGTACTTCTAAGTCCTGAGGGACTGATGACCTCAGGAGTTAAGTCCCATGGTGCTCGGAGCCATTTGAACCGTTCCTGGAACAATGTTGCAAAAACTTTTACTCCAATATGATTTTTTTTTCAGAACGTGTCAGGATCAAGGGGGTTTTAATGTGTGCTGTGTGTGTGTGTGTGTGTGTGTGAGAGAGAGAGAGAGAGAGAGAGAGAGAGAGAGAGAGAGAGAGAGAGAGCGCTACCGAACCTGCGGACCTTGTGGAAGAAATTAAGCGAGTGAGCGCAGCACGTTAGCTTTCGCCAGCCAGCGGGCAGTACTGTTCCGGCCGGGTGCGGCTTGTAATCGCCGTCTGTCCGGACCAATTACGATATTATTCTCGGCGCGAGCGTCATATTCCATGAGCGGCGTGTGCGCTGCCGCCGCCTCGTTTCACTTTTTACGGCGACATGGCACGTGAGTAAGACAGCCGACAGCGCACGCCGGTAGCGACAGGTTCCTCAAGGCAAATGTCAAGGCCGAAATATTCTCGCGAGGGCGGTGAATCATCATTATTAACGTCTGAGGATGAGTGAAAAGGTGCAGTGTAATCGTTGAAGATTGCTGTTCGGTACTCGGATTCAAGAAAAGGTTAATAGTGCTATGAGATGCAAATAGTAAATCTTAAGATATCTGTTAGTCAGAAAATTGCTTCGTATAGAATAATAGCCGAAAAAAGAAGAAAAACGAAACAGCAAACAGGATACATTTTGTTTTATTTGGAGTTTAGAAGAAGACACTGTTCTCGCACTATCGTTTGGAACAGTGAAAGTAAATTAAAAAATAAAAGGTGAATATATTTTGTGCAGTTGGTGTCTTAAAGCTAGAAAATATTCGAAAAGATATTAAATTTCAGTTCTTCCAAGATCTGCTCATTAACACCTTAGCCGCGCGAGGTACCCGTGCGGTCTGGGGCGTCTTGCCACGGTTCGCGCGGCTTTCCCCGTCGGAGGTTCGAGTCCTCCCTTGGGCATCGGTGTGTGTGTTGTCCTTAGCGTACGTTAGTTTAAGTTAGATTAAGTAGTGTGTAAGCCTAGGGACCGATGACCTCAGCAGTTTGGGCCCATGGAAGTTATCACAAATTTCCAATGAACAATTTCGTTCGATCGACCTGAGATCATCAGGTAACAAAACATTTATTACGTTTGCCTGTGTGGTGTCGTTCATACTGTAGCGACAGATGCAAAAAAAAAAAAAACAGCCTGTCACCGAACCTGACGTCAGTTGTAAAATGAATTACTACAGTGAACAGTAAAATGTATTAGTATAGCTAAATAATCATAGTACACTGTCAATATTCAAGTCCCATCCTCCTGTGTCGAGTGCAGACTTTCTCCAAATTTTCTTACCTGCCCAAACGAACATCCCAGATCTTTAAACTGGAAAAACGAAGGAGATACATGTTAACGGAACATACACGCTGAACCAGAACTCCACCGACAAATATTTAGAGCTGCAGTATGAAGCAAAACGAGAAAAAAGTCTAGTAAACGTGGTCTCTAAAATGCAGACCTTCAGAGCTAGGAGCACTTGTTCAGTAGAAGAGATGTTCAGTATCTAATACGAACAAGTGCTCGTAGCTCTTAAGGTACGCATTTTAGAGACCATGTTTACCAGACTTTTTCTTCTTATTTTGGTCCACACTGGCAGGTCTGTAAGTTTGTCGCTGGAGTTCCGGCTTACCCTTTATTTGGAGAACCATTGCTTTGCTGCTGAGGTAGTTTATGTTTGCCTGTTGATAAACCTCGATAAAGAATGGGAGACCTGCATAGAAAATCACTTACCAGAACACGAAATTAAACTATAATGAAATATTCCAATACAGTTGGACAGCCCGAGGTGTGAATGGGAATTTGGATTGAGAAGAGAGGCGTGTACTGCAGACCAAGCAGTGGTGGAAATCCAGTGTGCCAACGTGGCGCAGTGGTTAGCACATCTTCCTAGTGAGCAGCCGGCACGGTAGTTCAGCGTGTTCCGTCAGAGGGTTTAGCTACCCTCTGTAATTAAAAAAACTGAGTGAACGGATCAACGAACAACCTGAACATGTGTCATCGGACGTCCGCCACGAACAAACTCAGCGAACAATATGGAACAAAATGAGACAAAAAAAATTTGTGAGCAGGAGTCCCAGGTTCGAATCCTGGCCTTGATACAAATTTTAATTCGTTGCTTCAGATTGCATGTACACATCACAGATCTTTGAGACATGAAAACGTCTCTGGAACTATATAGTTTTATTTGATTAAAGCACCTATGCCTGGGTTTCAGGAGGGATACCTCCGTTTCGTTTGATGCTGAGGTGCTATTCGAATACTGTTGGAGAGCTTCTGCAATGCTGTTCGAGTTCAGGGGAAATGCGAAATGGGCTGAGGCGTGAATGGGCAATTGAAATGAGGAGGGAGGCGTTCTAGGGTATCCCGCGCATTTATGCAAAGCTAGTGTGCCAGGGTGGCGTAGTGGTTAGCGCATCTGGCTGGCGAGCAGGAGACCCAGGTTGGAAAACCGGCCTTGGTACAAATTTCCGAGCGGTTCTAGGCGCTTCAGTCTGGAAACGCGCGACCGCTACGGTCGCAGGTTTGAATCCTGCCTAGGGCATGGATGTGTGTGATGTCCTTAGGTTAGTTAGGTTTACTTAGTTCTAAGTTCTAGGGGACTGATGACATCAGATGTTAAGTACCATAGTGCTCAGAGCCATTTGAACAATTTTTTTTAGGATTTTAAAAGGTCTCTTGAACCGTATAGCTTCATTTGTCATGAAATAAGTATGGCGCCTAATTAGAAAAGCGGTCATAGAGCGGGCTAAGGTGTTTTTGTACTTGAGGCAGTGGGATACGATTACCATAAGGACAGGAAAGGAAATAAAAACGACGTAACTGACACTGGGTAGACGATATCGGAAAATCTGGAGGACTATTATTGCTGGTGTCGCTGAACAATGTGACCCATGGAAACGCCAAGAGGACGTATGAATGCAACACTGGATGTCAAATGGATGACAATGCTAATGATGACAGTATGATAAAAATAAATCAGTCATCAAACTGAACCTTCCCTCAACAATAGTAATGTTCGTGTACTCTGTATGCCTACGTATATCTCGGAAGCATCTTATCCACCCAGTAGAAATTGTATGAAGTTGTCTAGAATTCTAACTGCTATGCACATTTCATACGTGTTAGCTTTCCCTGAAGTTTTTGTGTAGCAACTGACAGCAAAATATCTGTGCTTACGTCGAAAAATTAGATTACTGATCTGGTACTTCAACCAGGCCACGAAGTCACACTAGTAAAAGCGGGAAATTTTTCCCTCAGTATGATACACGTAAGAAGTATGCCTCAATCTGTAGGAAATTTAGACAGTTTACATCTAAATCTACATCTGCATTTTCAAGGGTAGTCTGGTACCACTATCGGGATCCCCCATTCTCTGTCCACTCCCGGATGTCGCGTAGGAAGAAGGGTGGTAAGCCTCTGTATTAGCTCTAATTTCTCGAACTTTCTCATCGGGGTCATATCGCGAGATATATGCGGGAGGAGGTGAAATGATGCCCGACTTCCTGGAAGTGTTCTCTTGAAATTTCAACGTTTCGGTAATTCTCTCGCGTAGACTAAACGACCGTGTGACGAAACGCGTCGCTCTTCGTTGGAGCTTTTCTATCTGTTCTATAAGTTCTACATAGTACAGGTGCCATATTGATGAACAATACTCAATAATCGAACGAACAAGCCCCTTGTTAACCATTTCCTTCGCAAATGAGTTAGATATCTTTAAGATTCTTCCTATGACTCTCAGTCTGGCATCTGCTTTTTCTATTATTTGTTTTATATGCTCATTCCACTTACAGTCGCTTTGGATAGTTACAACTACATATTTTAACGTAGATACCGTTTCCAACATTTTGTGATGAATAGAATAGTTGTACAATAATGGACTTCTTTTCCTATGTATGCGCAATGTGTTACATTTATTTACGTTCAGCATCAACTGCTCGGCTCTGCACGACTCATCAATCCTCAGCAGGTCATTCTGCAAATCGATACTGTCTTCCTGCGTTGCTATTTTCTTACAGACCACCGCATCATTTGCGAACTGTCTTAAAGAGCTTTCGAAGCATTGTACTAAACCATTTACAGACCTCGCAAACAGTAACGATCCTATCATACTTCCTGGGGGTTCTCTGGAAATTACCTGTACATCTGGCGATTTTGTTCCGTTAAGAGCGGCATGTTGCGTTCTGTCTGTAAGTAAATCTTGTATCCAGCCGCAAATCTGGCCCGATACTCGGTAAACACGTACGTTTTTCACTAAACGGCAGTGCGGGGCGGTGTCAAATGCCTCCTGAAGTAGAGGAACACGGCATCAACTTGAATGGAAACATCCCCCAGGCTATGGCTAAGCCATGTCTCCACAGTATCCCTTCTTTCAGGAGTGCTAGTTCTGCATGTTTCGCAGAAGAGCTTCTGTAAAGTTTGGAAGGTAGGAGACGGATCCTGGCAGAAGTAAAGCTGTGAGTACCGGGCGTGAGTCGTGCTTCGGTAGCTCAGTTGGTAGAGCACTTGCCCGCGAAAGGCAAAGGTCCCGAATTCGAGTCTCGGTCGGGCACACAGTTTTAATCTGCCAGGAAGATTCATATCAGCGCACACTCCGCTGCAGAGTGAAAATCTCATTCTGGAAACATCCTCCAGGCTGTGGCTAAGCCATGTCTCCACAGTATCCCTTCTTTCAGGAGTGCTAGTTCTGCATGTTTCGCAGAAGAGCTTCTGTAAAGTTTGGAAGGTAGGAGACGGATACTGGCAGAAGTAAAGCTGTGAGTAGCGCGCGTGACTCGTGCTTCGGTAGCTCAGTTGGTAGAGCACTTGCCCGCAAAAGGCAAAGGTCCCGAGTTCGAGTCTCGGTCGGGCACACAGTTTTAATCTGCCAGGAAGTTTCATATCAGCGCACACTCCGCTGCAGAGTGAAAATCTCATTCTGGAAACATCCTCCAGGTTGTGGCTAAGCCATGTCTCCACAGTATCCCTTCTTTCAGGAGTGCTAGTTCTGCATGTTTCGCAGAAGAGCTTCTGTAAAGTTTGGAAGGTAGGAGACGGATACTGGCAGAAGTAAAGCTGTGAGTACCGGGCGTGAGTCGTGCTTTGGTAGCTCAGTTGGTAGAGCACTTGCCCGCGAAAGGCAAAGGTCCCGAGTTCGAGTCTCGGTCGGGCACACAGTTTTAATTTGCCAGGAAGTTTCATATCAGCGCACACTCCGCTGCAGAGTGAAAATCTCATTCTGGAAACATCCTCCAGGCTGTGGCTAAGCCATGTCTCCACAGTATCCCTTCTTTCAGGAGTGCTAGTTCTGCATGTTTCGCAGAAGAGCTTCTGTAAAGTTTGGAAGGTAGGAGACGGATACTGGCAGAAGTAAAGCTGTGAGTAGCGGGCGTGAGTCGTGCTTCGGTAGCTCAGTTGGTAGAGCACTTGCCAGCGAAAGGCAAAGGTCCCGAGTTCGAGTCTCGGTCGGGCATACAGTTTTAATCTGCCAGGAAGTTTCATATCAGCGCACACTCCGCTGCAGAGTGAAAATCTCATTCTGGAAACATCCTCCAGGCTGTGGCTAAGCCATGTCTCCACAGTATCCCTTCTTTCAGGAGTGCTAGTTCTGCATGTTTCGCAGAAGAGCTTCTGTAAAGTTTGGAAGGTAGGAGACGGATACTGGCAGAAGTAAAGCTGTGAGTACCGGGCGTGAGTCGTGCTTCGGCAGTTAGTTGGTAGAGCACTTGCCCGCGAAAGGCAAAGGTCCCGAGTTCGAGTCTCGGTCGGGCACACAGTTTTAATCTGCCAGGAAGTTTCATATCAGCGCACACTCCGCTGCAGAGTGAAAATGTCATTCTGGAAACGTCCCCCCGGCTGTGGCTAAGCCATGTCTCCACAGTATCCTTTCTTTCAGGAGTGCTAGTTCTGCATGTTTCGCAGAAGAGCTTCTGTAAAGTTTGGAAGGTAGGAGACGGATACTGGCAGAAGTAAAGCTGTGAGTACCGGGCGTGAGTCGTGCTTCGGTAGCTCAGTTGGTAGAGCACTTGCCCGCGAAAGGCAAAGGTCCCGAATTCGAGTCTCGGTCGGGCACACAGTTTTAATCTGCCAGGAAGTTTCATATCAGCGCACACTCCGCTGCAGAGTGAAAATCTCATTCTGGAAACATCCTCCAGGCTGTGGCTAAGCCATGTCTCCACAGTATCCCTTCTTTCAGGAGTGCTAGTTCTGCATGTTTCGCAGAAGAGCTTCTGTAAAGTTTGGAAGGTAGGAGACTGATACTGGCAGAAGTAAAGCTGTGAGTAGCGGGCGTGAGTCGTGCTTTGGTAGCTCAGTTGGTAGAGCGCTTGCCCGCGAAAGGCAAAGGTCCCGAGTTCGAGTCTCGGTCGGGCACACAGTTTTAATCTGCCAGGAAGTTTCATATCAGCGCACACTCCGCTGCAGAGTGAAAATCTCATTCTTGAATGGTGTTGTCTAAAGCGCTGTGGCTCTCGCGGAGGAACAGAGCGAGATGAGTTTCCCAAGATCTCTGTTCGCAGAATTCATGTCGGTTTTTATAGTGGAGATTTTCGTTCTCTAAAAACTTAATAAACCGTGAGCACAAAACGTGTTCCATAATTCTGCTACAGATTGATGTCGACGATATAGGCCTATAATTATGTGTATTTGTCCTGCGGCCCTTCTTAAAACCGGTAATCTACAAGTACATGTACATCTACATCTACATGATTACTCTGCAATTCACATTTAAGTGCTTGGCAGAGGGTTCATCGAACCACAATCATACTATCTCCCTACCATTCCACTCCCGAACAGCGAGCGGGAAAAACGAACACCTAAACCTTTCTGTTCGAGCTCTGATTTCTCTTATTTTATTTTGATGATCATTCCTACCTATGTAGGTTGGGCTCAACAAAATATTTTCGCATTCGGAAGAGAAAGTTGGTGACTGAAATTTCGTAAATAGATCTCGCCGCGACGAAAAACGTCTTTGCTTTAATGACTTCAATCCCAACTCACGTATCATATCTGCCACAATCTCTCCCCTATTACGTGATAATACAAAATGAGCTGCCCTTTTTTGCACCCTTTCGATATCCTTCGTCAATTCCACCTGGTAAGATCTCACACCGCGCAGCAATATTCTAACAGAGGATGAACGAGTGTAGTGTCAGCTGCCTCTTTAGTGGACTTGTTGCATCTTCTAAGTGTCCTGCCAATGAAACGCAACCTTTGGCTCGCCTTCCCCACAATATTATCTATGTGGTCTTTCCAACTGAAGTTGTTCGTAATTTTAACACCCAGGCACTTAGTTGAATTGACAGCCTTGAGAATTGTACTATTTATCGAGTAATCGAATTCCAATGTATTTCTTTTAGAACTCATCTGGATCACCTCACACTTTTCGTAATTTAGCGTCAACTGACACCTGCCACGCCATACAGCAATCTTTTCTAAATCGCTTTGCAACTGATACTGGTCTTCGGATGACCTTCCTAGACAGTAAATTACAGCATCATCTGCGAACAACCTAAGAGAACTGCTCTGTCACCTAGGTCATTTATATAGGTCAGGAACAGCAAAGGTCCCAGGACGTTTCCCTGGGGAACACTTGATATCACTTCAGTTTTACTCGATGATTTGCCGTCTATTACTACGAACTGCGACCTTCCTGACAGGAAATCACGAATCCAGTAGCACAACTGAGACGATACCCCATAGGCCCGCAGCTTGATTAGAAGTCGCTTGTGAGGAACGGTGTCAAAAGCTTTCCGGAAATCTAGAAATACGGAATCAACTTGAGATCCCCTGTCGATAGCGGCCATTACGTCGTGCGAATAAAGAGCTAGCTGCGTTGCACAAGAACGATGTTTTCTGAAACCATGCTGATTACGTATCAATAGATCGTTCCCTTCGAGGTGATTCATAATGTTTGAATCCATTATATGCTCCAAAACCCTACTGCAAACCGACGTCAATGATATAGGTCTGTAGTTCGATGGATTACTCCTACTACCCTTCTTAAACACTGGTGCGACCTGCGCAGTTTTCCAATCTGTAGGTACAGATCTATCGGTGAGAGAGCGATTGTATATGATTGCTAAGTAAGGAGCTATTGCATCAGCATAACCTGAAAGGAACTTAATTGGTATACAATCTGGACCTGAAGACTTGCCCGTATCAAGCGATTTCAGTTACTTCGCAACCCCTAAGGTATCTACTTCTAAGAAACTCATGCTAGCAGCTGTTCGTGTTTCAAATTCTGGAATATTCCATTAGTCTTCCCTGGTGAAGGAATTTCGGAAAACTGCGTTCAACAACTCCGCTTTAGCGGCACAGTCGTCGGTAACAGTACCATGCGCTTTATTCCGGTCGCCTAGGTACCAATCGTTAGCTCCAGCGATCTGCGATAAACTGCTGCTGCTCGTAGAAGGGAAGCAAGTTCTTCCACATAATCTTTGCAGAATCTCCTGTTGTGTCAGATATCGCAAGAGAGACCTAAAGGATGATTACTGCTAAAAGTCATTCAGTGAAATTTGAATTACTAAATAATCCTTAAAAGCAAGTGCTTGTAATAAGCGTTATTAATTAAATGAAGGTTGTGCATGCATGAATGAAATATACGTTGGAAGAGCTCAGTGAAGCCGGCCGGTGTGGCCGTGCGGCTCTGGGCGGTTCAGTCTGGAACCGCGCGACCGCTACGGTCACAGGTTCGAATCCTGCCTCGGGCATGGATGTGTGTGATGTCCTTACGTTAGCTAGGTTTCAGCAGTTCTAAGTTCTAGGGGACTGATGACCACAGATGTTAATTCCCATACTGCTCAGAGCCATTTGAATAATTTGTGAGCTAAGTGAAAATGTTGCAAAGCGAAGGAGAACTAAACATTACGTCGCGAGAAACAATTTCACTTACGTAATATCAGAACATTAGAGTGGACTGTGTAAGGAAATGTTATTATTATTATTTAAGCATCAGATTGAGAAGGGGAAGCAACATATATTTGCGTGGCTCCCTTTCCCGTTTAGAAAGTGCCGCGTACCATTGTGGAACAGTGAGGCTTTGTGCGAGCGATGTGCGATTAGAGAAGTTTGCTAAGAAATTTCCGGACGTCACCCGCACTGAAAATGTACCTAAGGGCCAGTTTACAACAGAGTTTGAAGAATATTACAAGGGGAGAAATAAAAGTAGTATGTTAACGCCGGCCTCGACTGTTCTGTCCACACAATGACACGTCGGACACTGTTGGCTCTCTAAAAAGACTTGGCACATAGAAAGTTAATGATTAAGCAAACATAAATTTAGAGTTGGCTCTGAGCACTATGGGATTTAACATCTGAGGTCAACAGTCCCCTAGAACTGAGAACTACTTAAACCTAACTAACCTAAGGACATCACACACATCCATGCCCGAGGCAGGATTCGAACCTGCGACTGCAGCAGTCGTGCGGTTCCAAACTGAAGCGCATAGAACCGCTCGGCCACTGCGGCCGGCAAATTTAGAGTATTTGACACTATAATTACGAACTTGGACGTACATATAACATGTTACGTCAATAACAAGTTTAGAAATCCAGTAGAAATGTCCATTCATTAACCACTCTCTGCTTTTCGCACACACTAGTCTCGCACGCAACAAAATAACAGTATTTATCAATAGATTTAAACAAATTACAAATCTTATAATGACGCTTATGTAATGGTGTGTACGTATTATACAAGTGATAAAAAGACAGTGATATCGTCCGGCAGTGCACGATAGGCTGCGCCCTTGTTTTTTGTAATATTCAATTGTCTTCAGAGTCTGTCTTTAATATGCACGTTGAATTAGTCTATAGTCTCTTAGGCGCGTCAGTGGTGCTGGGTGCATTTCTCCTTGTAAATTGTCAAAATACATCATTACAATGCGTAGTTAAATATTATGGGGCAAATTAATGGCTCTTGGCCTCTTTCATTACTCAAATCAGTGTTTGATGTAACGAGATGTGGCGGTATGAAAATACATCTAAACTGCCGACAGTTACAATACAGGTTGTTCATCAACAAGCATTTGTACGAATGTAAAATGAATATATTGTCATCTGTAGTATTTTGTTTTCTCCACATAGCGTGCTTAACGGCAGATAATTTACGTTTCCTTATAACGGACAGCGCGTGGGTGCCGTCACTAATGCCATTTCGTCTGAAGAACCGTTTCCTCGATATGAATTACCTGTCTACATGGTTTCCGCTGAACAGCCGTTACCTGCTGTGAGTTATCTGAACCTGTCCATTCCGTTAGCTGTTTACTCACAAAGGCTGCTCTCACTAGCTGACTTAGCACGCATGGGAACAAAGACGTCTTTTTAACATCGGCGTTGTGTCAGATACGAAAGGGACCGTAAAAAGTGTGTGAAACGAGTGAATTAGGAAGCAAGTGAACATCATCGTAAGCGTGACAATTACTATTTAACTTTTATAACGACCAATATGTGGTACAAAAATAAGTTTTGATTTTGACTCTGATAGTAAAATTAGAATATACTAATTCCAAACTGTCAGTGGTGCCACTAGGAGAACATAGGGCCATAATATCCAAAAAGAGGCATTCATGAAACTCGGTAAAATGGTGGCGGGGTTCCTGTTTTACCCTATGGAAACAAAACTGTCTTAATAAAAATAATTTAAAAATCATACTTCAGAAATGAGGTTCCCCAGGAGGTCAAAGAACTGGCCAAGCAGAAATATGATTAGAAATGGAGATATTCTACTCGACTGAAGAAATTCAAAAAAATGTTCAACTGTGTGTGAAATCTTATGGGACTTAACTGCTAAGGTCATTAGTCCCTAAGCTTACACACTACTTAACCTAAATTATCCTAAGGACAAACACACACATTCATACCCGAGAGAGGACTCGAACCTCCGCCGGGACCAGCCGCACAGTCCATGACTGCAGCGCCTGAGACCGCTCGGCTAATCCCGCGCGGTTGAAGAAATTCAAAAGTAATTTAAATACTAGAGACAATACTCCATGAGAATACCAGGTCACAGAATTCCATAAAAGAACTACAAGCAGAATATAAAAACGGATATTTCCAAGGTTCTCAGGTGTACTGCCGGAGACAGTTGTCGAATTCTGCGATATTTCGGCGAATAACCGTCATCATGTGGTGCTGATGGAATGATGTATGTGCTGCTTCGTGGCGTGCGTGCGTGCTGCCTGTGAAAGAGATATTGGAAGACATCCGAAAATAGTTCTGTTAGAGTATTATAGTATTAGTAAAAACTTTTGTGTTGCCGTCCCGTTCCAGAATACCCTGTAAGGTTATTTCAATAAGCAGTGAGGTGCTATTTTGTGTACTGTACCCGGATTTCAGGACTGACCAAAGACTTGTTCAACCCGAGTTGTGTGTTACGTTTGAACGTTTCCTTAGGTGAACGACGATTTACGTTGCTGGACAAGGGTTGATGCTACCAAGAATTTTGTTCCCACATGTATACGAAGAAGTAATGTACTCTTGATACGGCGAATTTTTTTGGATCAATGTTGACCGTGTATCACATTTCTATGAGAACCTAATTATACTTTTTTTGTTGTAGAAATTGAGTTCCGGATTAATACAGTTTTAGAGAAAACAGCAACCTAGTCAATAATAATAATAATAACACAGTATGCAGTTTAAGTTCTCAAACTCTAGTCGACTTTGTGGATATTGACTGACCATGTAATGCTCAAGCTGGTCAATCTTTCGGAAGAAGCCACAAGGGGGCAAAAAAGGTGTGTTCATACGTTCACCGCCAGATATGTGCGATCAACAGCTACTGGTCCAACTTTTGCAGGCGGTTAACTTGACATTGTATCAGACAAGCAGAAAAAGGGCAGTGCTTCTTAATTCGAAAGCAATCTCATACAATGCGTACGTACATGACAAATCGGCTCAAAAGAAATACGAGTCTCTCTGATTTTCATCTCTTCTCTCGCGTGAATCCCTGGCTATGACAGTATTTTTGGTACAGACAACGACCTGCAGACCAGCGAAGGGAATTGACGTAAATCACAGGCAGGTGTTGAAAAGTTGGTACCACGCTACGACAAATAATAAGTCGGAGTGGTGACTATGTAAAGATGTAACCGGAAGGTATAGCTAAATGTTGCAAATAAAACATTTTTGATTTTCACTTGATTTCTATTTCTCGCCGATGAGAGGGAGAAAAACAAAACAGCCCTTGTAATTCACTCATACAGGAGGCAACATAAAAATCCTAGTGCGACAGATTCCTATCGCCAATCAATTTGGATTCCTAGCCAGGTAGGATCACTAGAGGATGTAGCGATCGTTTAATAAGCGGGAGATTGTTAGTGCCCTACGGAAGGATTACTGCTGAAATTTACACGAAGAGTCGGGCAACATTTTAAATCTTTTACATACAATTCGCAAAATCACGACGAGGAAATCGGAGAAATTAGAAAAAAATGGCTTTGAGCACTATGGGACTTAACTTCTGAGGTCATCAGAACGTAGAACTACTTAAACCTAACTAACCTAAGGACATCACACACATCCATGCCCGAGGCAGGATTCGAACCTGCGACCGTAGCGGTCGCGCGGTTCTAGACTGAAGTGCCTAGAACCGCTTGGCCACAACAGCCGGCCGGAGAAATTAGAGCTTATAGTCTTCTTCGCAAGTCTTGTTAGCAAATGAAGCAAGAGGGTGGGACGGGGCGATATGATAGTGTGACAGTCAGTAAGACGCAATATTTAGGGCACTAGTGAAGTGCACAAGAGAGACATACATATTTTTTAAAGAATACAGCACGTATATTGAATACTGACGCAGTGCATGTCGCACTGAAAACTGAAAATGGAATCTATTTACAGAGATCCGCTTACAGAGAGTGAAAAATACTTGCTAAACGTAAGCCTCGCTCACATATAATACTTCTGCTGCAAGTGGCTCATCCTTTACAGACGTCGTTCTAGTCCTACGGTGAAGGGAAAATCCTGTACAATACCGGGTATCGAAACCGCTTCGTGCGTTTAGCAGCTGCACGCCTCTTAAGCAAAGCTGTTTTCGTCGTTGAAGGCCACTGCGCAGATTGGTGGGTGCGGGTAGCGGCGCCGAGAAGATTTACGGTCATCCCAGGTTATGCGCGGGTTAATGCAGCGGTAAACACAGGCGCGACGTCACGTAAACGCCGCTCCTGTCATCATTTCGTCGAAGAGAGTGACTGAAATAGTTAGAGCCGCACGCAAAATTCCGGCGACTCACGCCCTGCTGAAAGATTCACTGCAGGGAACGCACTGGGAATATTTCTTATTCACTGGAGCGTTCCAAAGTGTTTCCTCTGTGGTCTCAGTATTATATTCGTCACTTTTTAGTGAATCTGCTTCAAAAATTCGAATTTTTTCCCGTCTTTAATCAATATTTAGAGTTTTGTGAACAAAATGGAAGTTAAATGAATCGATTCGGACATAGGAAACATCTTTAAAAACAAATTTAAATATATTTCAATATGTGAAGTACCTTGGAGACTGAGACTCCAAAGGGTTTGCAAATGTATTGCAAAATATGCCCTTTGAAGAATTGTAAAAATTGTAAAGTTAGAGTGTGCTGGTCATGCCTGAAAGCGGATGGGCACACGTTTACGTAAGCTAATAAAATATATGAAGGAGGAAAAGCCCAGTGATGGAAAACCAATTGATGGTCGGGGTCGTCTTACTAAAGAAGAGGTTGGCAAACTGCAGCTCTATTATGGTTTAGCCATAAGAAGGAATCGAGGCAATATTGAGGCCTTGAAGAAAGCAGTACGGGCTACCTTTTTTCCATAAAGCTTGTACGGATGACCATCCACAGCATGCTCTCTGGACATGGTGTGGATACAAAAAATCAGTAGCAAATGGCGAGACTTATGCACACCATATCTCCCTACCATTTGAGGTACTGGAAGCAATTAAGCCCATATACAGGGACCTAAGTGACACTTAACTATTATCACAGTGCTTACATGGAAAGACACAAAATGTTAATGAATGTTTCAACCATGTCATATAGGAACACCTGCCTAAAACTGTGTTTCTTGGTTTCAATACCATTAGATTAGTTGTATTAGATGCAATTATTTGCTTTAATTGTGGGACAGTTAGCAGATGTGATGTTTTACAGTTGTTGGGACTAACTCCTGGTTTCAATATGAGACAAGCAGTGATGGCAATAGATTCCTTGAGACTGGTCAAAGGCGAAAAATGAGTTCTTGAGGCAACTAAAGAGGCCAGAATAGCAAAGAGGAGCTATAAAAGGAAGAGAGAAGATAAGGAACACACAAACCACGAATATTATGCAACTGGAGGGCTTTAAGAACGACAGAGGTGAGTAACAGATGAAATGTACCTTTAATCAGAATCAAATTTTCTGACATTTTTATTTTATGCAAAAAATACTATTTGAGCTAGAGGACTTAAATTTTTTGTGATATTTCAGGCTACTATTTAGAGAAAAGTAGACTACAGACACCAGCTTACTAACAGTAGGAGGAAAAATATACCCTTATTAATTATAAAAAATTACTTTAATTTTGATTGTCGAATTTATGTATTTATAATACAAAAACTATTAATTGAAATCATTTGCTTGTATCCTACCTTTTAGATAACAATGTTATAAATGTGTGCAAAAAAGTTTTAAGCATCTAAGAAAAGTAGTTAATAAGTCTATAGGCCGGCTGGAGTGGCCGAGCGGTTCTAGGCGCTTCAGTCTGGAACGGCGCGACTGCTACGGTCGCAGGTTCGAATCCTGCCTCGGGCATGGATGTGTGTGATGTCCTTAGGTTAGTTAGGTTTAAGTAGTTCTAAGTTCTAGGGGACTGATGACCTGAGAGATGGTAAGTCCCATAGTGCTCAGAGCTATTTGAACCATTTTGAAGTCTATAGACTTCAAACATAGACTGACAGGAAAATTTTTAAATTACTGAGCGACATAAATATTTATATAATGAAGTTTATATCAAAAGCCGGCCGCGGTGGTCTAGCGGTTCTAGGCGCTCAGTCCGGAACCGCGAGACCGCTACGGTCGCAGGTTCGAATCCTGCCTCGGGCATGGATGCGTGTGATGTCCTTAGGTTAGTTAGGTTTAAGTAGTTCTAAGTTCTAGGGGACTGATGACCATAGATGTTAAGTCTCATAGTGCTCAGAGCCATTTGACCCATTTAACTAACCTAAGGACAACACACACATAGATGCCCCAGGCAGGATTGGAACCTGCAACCGTAGCGGTTGCGCGGTTCCAGACTGAAGCGCCTAGAACCGCTCGGCCACACCGGGCGGTATTGGCTTTCGGCACAAGGGTAGAAGCATTTCCGAAACGGCTAAGTCTGTAAACTGTTCGCGTGTCGCCATGGTTAAAGTACAGCCTGCATAGCAAAATGGAGCTGTCTAAACCGGCGCCGAAGCAAGTGTGGTGCACCACGGACCATTACGTGCTAAAGTTGAACGACGGCTGCGGAGTTGCATCCATCCTTGGGGACAATGTCCACGCAGTTGGTTTTCCTCGGCACGACGACATCTATCAGCAGGACAATGCACCGAGTCACGCAGCTGGTAGTGTATGAGGTGGTTCTAAGACCAGCAGGATGAGTTTACCGGACTCCCGTGGCTGCCAGACTCATCAGATTTAAATCCAATGCATAAACTATGGGACCACCTCGATTGGGGTGTCCGCGCCGAGAAACTTAGTGCAGCTGGCCACGGCTCAGGGGGCCACACGTGGTTCAGGTCGAAACAAATCGATTTTCGGTTTTCATCATATTTCGATAGATAAAGGTTTTATTTAAGTACTCTGAAAAGGATTTTGCTGAAAAAAAAATCTTTTCGAGCAGTTAAAGAGCATTCTCCTTCCACGTATGTTTACGTGCCACGTCCACTTTTCTGTCACCCACTGTCAACCCGCCCACTGTCAACTCTAAGCCATATGGAGATGCCATTATTAGCAAAACAGAATGTGTAGGCCATGTTCAAAAACTTTTGGGAACACGGCTGAGAAAAGTAACTGCTGATATGAGAGGAGAAAAATTAGAAGATGGAAAATTGTTGACTGGCCAGGGTCGGTTAGCTGAAACTGAAATGGAAAACTTCCAGGTATACTATGGGCAGGCAGTTAGGAGAAATAAAGAAAATCTGGAGGCAATGAAGGGAGACGTTTGGGCCATATTCATCCATAAGTCCTCTACGGATGATAAGCTATGTCATGGATTGTGTCCACCAGGAGAAAATTCGTGGTGCAAATACAATAGGGCTCAGGCAACTGGAGAATATCATCACCAGCATTCTCTCCTGCTGCTGTTACTACAGCAATTAAACCTATTTTCAGAGACTTGGCTCATCCTGACCTTCTAAGGAAATGTCTGCATGGGCAGACACAGAACCCAAATGAATGTTTCAACAGCATGATTTGGAACCGCCTTCCTAAAACTGTATTTGTAGGCATGTATACAATGAAACTTGGAGTTCATGATGCTGTTATTACATTCATTTGTGGTAATATTGGAAAGTGCGGGTACTGAAAAAAGGTCGGAATTAATCCTGGTGAAAATATGATCACTGGGCTGCAAAATGAGGATATCCGATGCAGACAGGTCTGCATCTAATATGGCCAAGAAAGCAAGAGAAACATCCAGGAAGGTGAAAAAGAAGCTAGAAGCTAGAGGCATAAGAAAGACCATCATATGCAGCAGGACAGTTTTAATTAACTGTAAGTAACAACATTCAACAGTTTTTTCTTTAAAGTCAATTTCCCGCAAACTAAAATTTTCAGTACATATGCCCCATTATATAGGAAACTATCATAGAAAAATGGATGAAATTTTCAGAGACTCTGCACAACATAAAAAAAAACACCTCCGGTTCTACATTCATTAATATTCCCCCATTAGGAAGTTCACGAAAAATATTTTCTGCATAAAAACTTAATATATTTTGTTAATAAATTTAAAAAAGTATTCCTTAAAAACTATAAAATGGCTAAAGTAGATTTTAGTACAGTTGACTCTATTAGCATCATGTAACGTACAGTAAAAATATTATGGTCCTGCATCAAAAAGTTTTTTTCAGAAATGGGTCAAATAATTGCCTAAATTAACAAGGGTTATATAGGCAGGGCGAGGTCCCCTTAAGTTGCCACGGTTACACATCTCCATTGGCACCTTCCAGAACCTCAGTGACTCTCTTCAAGCACATCTCGCAGCGGTGCAGGCAGCGAAGGACGGTTATTCAGGTTCTTGATAGGTGGTCGCAGTAATGTGACTGGACAATGTAAACACCAGCATAATAGCCGACATCTACACGGACGGCAAAGAAAAGTTTTACGCCATAGTTATAAAATTCTTTGTTGAAATAAGCAGCAACGAGATCCACAAAGGAATTTTTTTCTTTCTTTACCGGTTTCAGGCACCTCGTGCCCTTCTTCAGCAGTTTATAGTCACCGGATTATTTGCGAGTGTTAAAAACAAGACATGTGCAGCATATTGTTGTGGTCACGTAGTTCATAGTGCTCGTATCCTGCGATCTTCTCGAAGTGTAGTCATTCTGTAAGGACTCCTGCCAACACTTCTGGCCACACTGTTCCCTATGTCTATCTTGTCACCATTTGTTCTACAGCCACGTCACTTCAGTCACCCGTGCAATCTGTTGGTATGATGCTCCCCTGTCACTCATGCCAGTGATTCCATCTTTTTCCACAAATTGGCAAGAAGCTGCCCTCTGGGCATGCTGTGTTGCCATTTTCACCTGAAAAGCTCCAGTGGACACGCCCAGTAATCACCATGTACTCAAACCATTCATCTCTAGGAACGGCTTTTTGTTCTGTACTGAAAATAAGCTCGCATAAGAATGAAATTTTAGCCAGTGTATTCCGTAGTTACTCGGAGAAGAAGCTTGTGTAGCATGGAGAGCTCCATCAAACCAGTCTCTGGACTGAAGACCACAACAACAGTAACAACATTCCAGTGGTTCAGAGATACTGGATGGTCAGTCTCGTACCAATCTCTCAAGGTGTTCATAATGTAACACTACCCATTTCCGCCAGTGTACAAGAATATTCTACTCAGAGCTATGCTTCTCAGGACTTAAAAAGTGAATTCGTATTAGTAGCGTTGAAAGGCATTGTAACAGTCATTGACGATTTGAAACTAGCAAGAAGAGCTGGGCAACTACGTACCTTCCTAACACTCGCGGATACTGTCAGATATCAAAACTCATTCGATCAATATGCATTATACTTTTATTTAACGGTTTTGGTGAACGTTAATTATAACTACTTGCAATTAGTACAGGAAACAAAAGCGGAGCGCACCAACCGCCTGTTTTCTCTCGCCGCGAGGGGGAAAGAGAAAGCACGCTCCACCCTCTGACGCAATAGGAGAATGTGGCACAAGCGGAAAAAATACTGATCTGAGAACGGTAAGGCTCAAGAGGTGGTCTCATACAAAAAACCGTAGTCCAGTCGAATTCCATTAAGATATCTGCGTCTTTCGGGATATGAACGAAAACCTGTACCAGGACTTCTAAGGTCATTTCCTGCTTCAAGACCTTATTTAGATAAGGAATACTCAGTCTTGTCTCGTGACTGGGATTGTTGACGTGATACAGTGTATCTAATGAACAAAGTTATGTGACTGACATAACACTGCGTTTGAAAATGACCCAAAGTCTAGCGCATAAGGTGTTGTTGGAAAAATGAAAGTGTGGTCAAGACATAAGAGCAGTTATTAAAAGTGCATGCAGATGGTCGCGACGTCTTATAGCATTTTCATGCAAATTGCATCAATCATTTGTCAATATGTACGGTCCTCTGTTTTATTAGATGCGTGTGGCCCAGTCTCACACATCGTCCAATATCCTGAAAGCATGTCTTTTGTTTAACAAGTGAAAATGTCTCTATTATGCTTTCTAGAAGACAAGAAACACACCATCTAGCTGCGTGCTGCGATCTATAGATATTATCATTTATGGGTAAGATAAGAATTTTTTTTTAAAAGGCATCATAGTCGCCTTTGACTGTATGAAATATTTGTTATTACGATTGTAATTTCGGCCGTAGTGCCATTTTCAAGTAACACTGCAAAAGTTACCTAAACACAAAAAATACAAAAATGAAGTACAGGGTGTATATTAAATTTTATACACTCTGTTGTCCTCTGTAGTTTAATCTTGGTGTGTTGGCAGTGCAATCGCAATAATAAATATTTCATACAGTCAAAGGCGACTGTGAAGTCTTTTAAGAAATACCGTGTGATCAAAAAGTCAGTATAAATTTGAAAACTGAATAAATCACGGATTAATGTAGATAGAGAGGTACAAAGTGACACACATGCTTGGAATGACATAGGGTTTTATTAGCACCAAACAAATACCAACGTTCAAAAAATGTCCATCAGTTGGCGCTTCATGTGATCAGAATAGCAATAATTAGCATAACAAAGTAAGACAAAGCAAAGATGATGATCTTTACAGGAAATGCTCAATATGTGCACCATCATTCCGCAACAATAGATGTAGTCGAGGAATAATGTTGTGAACAGCATTGTAAAGCATGTCCGGAGTTATGGTGAGGCATTGGCGTCGGATGTTGTCTTTCAGCATCCCTAGAGATGTCGGTCGATCACAATACAATTGCGTCTTCAGGTAACCCCAAAGCCAATAATCGCACGGAGTGAGGTCTGGGGACCTGGGAGGCCAAGCATGACGAAAGTGGCGGCTGAGCATACGATCATCACCAAACGATGCGCGCAAGAGATATTTCACGCGTCTAGCAATATGAGGAGATTTTTTTCTTTTGTTCTAATAAAACCCCATGTCATTCCAAGCATGTGTGTCAATTTTTACCTCTCTATCTACATTATTCCGTGGTTTATTAAGTTTTCAAATTTATACTGACTGTGAATCCCAGCCATGAGAAGTTAATCAAATGTATGCCTAGTCAGGCACACGGGATATTACTGCACTACCAACGCACCAAGATTAAACTACTGAAGAAAACAGAGTGTATAAAATTTAATATACACCCAGTGCTTCATTTTTGTATTTTTTGCGTTTGGTAACTTTTGCAGAGTTGCTTGAAAATGGCCCTAAGGCCGAAATTGCAATCGTAATAATAAATATTTCGTACAGTCAACGGCGAGTATGATGTATTTTAAGAAATATTACATGACTGTGAATCCCAACCCTGAGAAGTTAAGATAAGAAATGAAACTTCCTGGCAGATTAAAACTGTGTGCCCGACCGAGACTCGAACTCGGGACCTTTGCCTTTCGGGCACACAGTTTTAATCTGCCAGGAAGTTTCATATCAGCGCACACTCCGCTGCAGAGTGAAAATCTCATTCAAGATAAGAAATGTTTCACTTGCTGCATGATGTTTCGATATTATTGCGTAAAAAATATGTGTATCTTTTCATTCCTTGCTGTACGACATTTTGTTCCAGCAGGCTGTCCCTGTTTGGCGGAAGAGAGACGCATCTCCCAGATCAGTGCCACTGTGACAGGTGTTGGTGCCCACGATTTTGCAAGGCGACCAACAAAAACTCAAGAATTCCTGGGACTTAAAGTCTCAAACTTACTTAAGCGTCACCTAATACTGTCCTGCACTCTTATCTACAGTTTCTTATGTGTAAGGAAGTGAATTTTTCTCTGACTCATTTTAAGACAATATGGTACTTCCAACCGACGAAAACATCAGCGTTGTACAATAGACCCGTTTATTACGAAAACTCGACAAATTATTTTGGTGACTATTTTTCACATCACGTACATAAATATTCTTTTGCATACAAAATCCTGCAACAGTGATTCTGTCTCACACACTTATTATCTTTTTTTTTGTGAAAGAAGCAAAACAACACATACATTCGAATATGTTAAAAAATTTGTAAACGAGTTCGTTTTCCAAATTTTAACAACATGGAGGAAACATCAAAAAATTGTCAGAATTTGTAAATCAATCAACATCTACTCATAATTCGTTTCATTGGGAAAAGGCGAAACATCCTGAGTGATAAATATCGATATTGCAGCACGAAACAGACGTGTTTATAAACTAATACATAAAAACAACGCAAACTCTCAAAATACATGTCCACTAACAGCAATCTACATATTTTCAAGAGATTATTAGGATCAATTTCAGACCTGGTGACCTCCCTAACCAAAATTTGCTGCCGAAGATTGAAACTGTAATTTTGTAAAGGAACCATTTGAATAACTGCACAGCAGAAATATAGTCGAAAGATCTATGTCAATGCTTCATACCTATCATAGTTCCTATCACCAATGACCGGAAATGGTTTCCATTGAGGCATACACCTACATATCTGTCCACGAAGATATGTGTGCAAGTGTGTGCGGAGCCACAGATGGTTACAAGGTTTTCCAGAATGCAGTACAATTACTCACTCGCAATAAGGATGCGACCTAGTTTGCGACATTACGGATGCCTTAATCAACAACACTGAAATGACGCACTGCCATGCATGTGCAGTCTTACTGACGAGGGAGTACTTACAGTAGTGAAATATGGCATTTTGTGATCTAACTGCAAGTGGTACACTTAACAACAGTTTATCGAATGAAGGGACCATTTCTCTACCATAGTATTTGTTACGATATTTTATTGGTCGCATATAAACAAATAATTTCGGTTTACATACCCATTTTCCGGTATTTACATATTCTAGAGTCAATATGGGCGTCAAGAATAGTAAGTAAACTGTCACTAACGGTAGCACATAGTATAAGTACGCTGCTGAGTTAGTGTCGTCTCGCTGTCGAAACACTGTTCAATGCAACTTGGTAATATGTACTATATCAGATGAGAATAACCACAACTAATGGTTTTGGCGCCCGTATTGACACTATAATGTACAGGATGAATCCCTGAAAACTTGCACCGCAGATGTTGCCGAAATGGAATGTGCTATTGATGTGCGGTCTTCACAGAATTGGCAGGTACTCAGGGGCTCGTAATGTAAGCCAATCAAAAGATTGTAATAATAGACATAGTATTTTTTGTACGAACATACACTTTTCAGATTGAACCATGTTATTGATACCAACAAACTAAATGTGCTGTAAATTAGAATGTCATTGTTGTTTGTTGCAGGATTCTAGTGCGAGTTGTTTGCGAGATATCGTATTTTGAAAAGTTCCCACACTGACAGTTGTACAAAACCTGTGGTAGCACACACTAAAGAACACACAAGTGCATACACTAGTTATGTGGATTCTGACCAGTAACGAGACAAAAGAACATCAGAGTTTGCGTTCAAGATTAACATCGGCAGTGGGAATACGCGCTGCCAGTCTTGTGTGGAACGATTGCTCCATACGTGCCAGCACTTCAGCGGATATGTCCGAGGAGGCTGCAGTAATACGTCTTTGCATAGCATCGGATGTAGTTGGTATGTCCTTGTAGACAGCGTCTTTCAGCTTTCCCCACAGAAAAAAAGTCTAAAGATGTCAAATCCTGGGAATGGGGTCCTCTGCGTCCAGTCGAACGATTTGGAAACAATTCTGAAAGACATGCTGCACTATGGGCTGAACAGCCATCTTGTTGGTACCACAGATTCCTCCTAGAACGCAGAGGAATCTCTTGTAGCATCGATGGAAGATGGTCTTTTAGAAGGCTGTGATACTTGTACGTGTTCAGTGTTCCGTTCATGAAACACGGGTGTATGAGCTGAGGTTTCACTACCCCACACCATACGTTTACATTCCATGTATGCAGACGTTCCTCCTCATGAAGCTAGCGGGGATTGTCAACAGACAAATAATGCCTGTTTCGGCGGTTTATCTGGCCATGAATGGTAAATCTGGCCTCATCACTATGTAAGATTCATGATTCATCTGGAGTGCCCTGTTTTACTGCCCATGTACGAAGCTGACACGATTCTCATAATCGCTCCCGTGTAGCTCTTCATGGAGAGCGATATGATAAGGATGGAATCTATGACAAAATAAAATGCGTCGGACACTTACCTGACTCGTGCCACTTCCTCCTGCGATTTCGCGGCAGGAGCAAGAATATTCATTTCCCCTCTTCTTTCCCACTTTCTTCCTTGTGTTACGTTGTCTACGCCTTACCTTGTAACTTTCACGTAACTTGTTGAAGAGCTGATAAATAATTGCCGAGGTGGTTGACGTCTATTGGGATGCCTTGTCACGTACACCGTACAAGAACAGACTTTATTCTTCCTACACTTCCTTACACCATGAGCATGTCGGCTTTTTCTGCGTTTGGCAGTCCCAAAAGCCCAAACACTCTAACAATACTCACAGGAATTTAACGTTTCCTCAATAGCAATAAGGCGACTACATCCTAACCACGAAAAGCAGCCGGCCCTGCGGTTCTAGGCGCTACAGTCTGGAGCCGAGCGACCGCTACCGTCGCAGGTTCGAATCCTGCCTCGGGCATGGGTGGGTGTGATGTCCTTAGGTTAGTTAGGTTTAATTCGTTCTAAGTTTTAGGCGACTGATGACCTCAGAAGTTAAGTCCCATAGTGCTCAGAGCCATTTGAACCAATTGAACCATTTGAACCACGAAAAGCACCCTCATACCGTAGCACCGCCTCCCCAGTACTTTGCGTGATGGTAACGATCTCCATGAATTCACCGAATCAAAATCCTTCCAACGAATTTCCACAGGATATAGCTTGCTCCTTCAATCCAAATCAGTCGTTTACAATCATCCACTGTTCAGTGACGTCGCTCTTTATACGACCCCAAGCTCCAGTTAGTTTCGACTACAGAAATCTGTACCTTATGAGGATATGTTCGACAGTTCATTCTCTTTAACTCCCTACGCACAGTCACTGTGCCAGCTGGACTTGTGGTAGCACTTTGGGTCTGAAAGTAGGTTCCTTCCACTAATTTCATGCGATTTTTTACAAACACTTTCCACAATGCTGGACGGTCCCTGTCTGTCAATACATAAGGCCTACCGAACTTTGTTTAGCTGTGGTTGTTCCTTCGCGTTTCCATTTACAAATCATATCACCAATAATTGATTTGAGCAGCTGTGGAAGTGTTGAAAAGTGTCTGATACAGTTGTTACTCAGGTGCCATCCAACGATTCGACGATCGTCAAAGTCGCTCAACTCTCCTGAGCGACAGCGACTCATTCTGCTGTTACAGCTGCTCTACCGATAACACAACTATACTCGCCTCCTGTTGTAATGACGAGCCCGCGTCGTGGCGTATAGTGGTTAATTCCCCGTTACATAGACGCTTTTGGGCACTTTTGATCAGGTAATACGATGGGAGTTTAATACGCAATGCAACACATTTTTCTCAGCCAAAAAAAAAAAAAAAAATGGCTCTGAGCACTATGGGACTTAACTTCTCAGGTCATCAGACCCGTAGAACTTAGAACTACTTAAACCTAACTAACCTAAGGAGATCACACACATCCATGCCCGAGGCACGATTCGAACCTGTGACCGTAGCGGCCGCGCGGTTCCAGACTGTAGTGCCTAGAACCGCTCGGCCACTCCGGCGGGCTTTCTCAGCCAGTTTAGGCTGAAAAAAATTGCGGAATTTGTTGTGGGACGTCTTGAAATGTTCCCGCTTCAGCCCCTATGATGTTCTGATAGGTGGCGCCGGTATAAGTTGCTTTCAGAATGGCATCTGTAACAGAAGTGCGTTCCAAGCAGGGTTCTGTCACTGAGTTTCTTTTCAATGGAAAACCAGAGCGTCATAGATATTCATAGGCGCTTGCAAAATGTCTACAGAGACTTGGCAATGAACAAAAGCACTGTGAGCCGTCGGGCGAGGCGTATTTCATTATCACATGAAGGCCGCGCAAACCTGTCCGACCTCTCGGATGCTGGCCCGCCGCACACGGCTGTGATTCCTACAATGTTGGAACGTCCGGGCACTCTCATTCGAGATTATCGACGGATCACAATCAAACACCTCGCTGCATAGCTAGACGTCTTTGTTGGGAGTGCTTATACACTCGTCCAACAGTTAGGGTACTCAAAGGTGTGTTACCCGCTGTGTTCGTCGACGCTCTAACAAAAGACCGTAAAGAGCAGTGAGTTTGGTCAATGATGGATGCACTCCGCGGGAAGCAGAACATGGATGATGGGGAGTTTATTGACGCCGCCAGACGATGGCTCCGACATCCACAGTGGTACAGTGCCGTCCCGGCATACAGGCCCAACCAGTAAGATGGCGTAAGGAGGTCGCATTGGACGGAGATTATGCTGCAAAATAGGTTTTTGTAACCAAAACAGTGGAGAATAATATGGTGTACTGGAATCCTGGATAACACCAACCTGGTTCTAGAAAAAAAGTCTTGCATTCCTTACTGAACGACCCTCGTATTTCTTTTTACAAATGACTCTCAAGAAATAAGCAGAAGTTAGAGAGAGCTCGACCTGTGCAATCTGTTCTATGGTCATCTTAGACATTCACCCTTCAAGACTGAATGCCTAAAGAGCAACCAACAGTGGTCCTAGTCCGTCGCTAGCTGGTTCGCATATTCGAGCGATACAACCTTCATGCGCCGACATATCTACATCTACATCTAGATGGATACTCTGCAAATCACATTTAAGTGCCTGGCAGAGGGTTCATCGAGCCACCTTCACAATTCTCTATTATTGCAATCTCGTAGAGCGCGCGGAAAGAACGAACACCAATATCTTTCCGTACGACCTCTGATTTCCCTTACTGTATCTTTGTGATTGTTCCTCCCTGTGTAAGTCTGTGTCAACAAAATATTTTCGCATTCAGAGGAGAAAGTTGGTGATTGGAATTTCGTGAGAAGTTTCCGACGCAACGAAAAACGCCTTTCTTTTAATGATGTCCACCCCAAATCCTGTATCATTTCTGTGACACTCTCTCCCATATTTCGCGATAATACAAAAGGTGCTGCCCGCCTTTGAACTTTTTCGATGTACTCTGTCCGTCTTATCTGGTAAGGATCCCATACCGCGCAACAGTATTCTAAAAGTAGACGGACAAGCGTAGTGTAGGGAGTCTCCTTAGTAAGTCTGTTACATTTTCTAAGTGTCCTGCCAATAAAACGCAGTCTTTGGTTAGCCTTCCCCACAATATTTTCTGTCTGTCCCGCCCAATTTAAATTGTTCGTAATAGTAACAGCTAGGTACTTAGTTGAATTTATGGCTTTTAGATTAGACTGATTTATCGTGTAACCGAAGTTTAACGCGTTCCTTTTAGCACTCATAGGGATAACCTTACACTTTCCGTTACTTACGGTCAACTGCCACTTTTCGCACCATTCCGTTATTTCTTCTAAATCGTTTTGTAGTTTGTTTTCATCTTCTGATGACTTTATTAGTCGATAAACGACAGCGTCATCTGCAAACAATCTAAGACAGTTGCTCAGATTGTCTCCAAAATCGTTTATATAGATAAGGAACAGAAAAGGGCCTTTAACACTACCTTGGGGAACGCTAGAAATCACTTCTGTTTGACTCGATGACTTTCCGTCAATTACTACGAACTGTGATCTCTCTGACAGGAAATCACAGATTCAGTCACATAACTGCGAGGATATTCCATAAGCACACAGTTTCACTACGAGCCGCTCGTGTGGTACAGCCTTCTGGAAATCTAGAAATACGGAATCGATCCGAAATCCCTTGGTAATAGCACTCAACACTTCATGTGAATAAAGAGCTAGTTGTGTTTCACAAGAGCGATGTTTTCTAAACACTTGTTGACTGTGTCTCAATAGACCCGTTTTCTTCGAGGTAATTCATTACGTTCGAACACAATATATGTTCTAAAATCCTGCTCCATATCGACGTTAACGGTATGGGCCTGTAATTTAGTGGATTACCCCTACTACCTTTTTTGAATATTGGTGTGACCTGTGCGACCTTCCAGTCTTTGGGTACGGATCTTTCGACGAGCGAACGGTTGTATATGATTGTTAAGTATGGAGCTAATGCATCAGCGTACTCCTAAACGAACCTAATTGGTATACAGTCTGGACCAGAAGACTTGAATTTATTAAGTGATTTAAGTTACTTCACTACTCCGAGGATATTTAATGAATGCTCGATTAACTCACAAATGATTGTTACGCTTCCGCGAGGCAAACGACAGATCGTCCTGGTACTCTCCTGGTCAGTTATTCGCCAGACGCGCGACCCCAGTTCTGTCTGACCGTTTGGCCGCGTGACTCGGTCTCCCAGTCGTGTCCGCCGTGACAGAGACAAAGACAGAAGCGGCGTTTTTGCTCAGGGCGGCGGGCCGCTCGCTTCCTGAGAGGCGGGCCGCGCCGATCACAATCACCGTATAAATCAGAGTCGTGCGCTAACGGAGCGCGCATGTGGGTCGCTCGTGGCCATTGTGTGCCAGTCAGCCGGCAGCCGGCGACCAGAGCGCTAGTTGTGCAATTAGGAGGCGGCACAGCTGCCCCGCCGGGGGCCCCCACTGCGGGGCACCGCGTTCGACTACCGCTCTCAATCGTTGCCCAGCAGACGCTAGGAATGGGAAAAAGCGATCGGTTAAAGTAGACACCGATATTTTTGGACAACATGGTTGTGGAGAGAAGCAGCGATTAGTATGATTCATCAATAATTCAAGAACACCCTTAATCGCATTTATTATTATCATTATTATTATTATTATACCGCCAACCGGTTTCAACCCGACGTAAGGGTCATTTTCTGGGCGTTTAAACCATTGGTCGACTGCTGGTGGTGTCACTCCTGTCTACAAACTATAGTTTCCTGCCGTTATGTAGACAGGAGTGACACCACCAGCAGTCGACCAATGGTGTAAACGCCCAGAAGATGACCCTTACGTCGGGTTGAAACTGGTTGATGCTATAATAATAATAAATGCGATTAAGACTGTTCTTGAATTATTGAGACATCGATATATTGTGAATAACCGGTATTTTTCGGTAGTTTCGTCCCGGTTATAACAGGTGGTTATTTTTTACTAAAAACAGAGTAAAAAGTCTGCATTGATTATTGTATAAAATGAGAAAAGCTTCACTGTATTTTAATAACAATCCCGACAGAAACGAGTTACAAACACGTGGCATAAGAATTAGGGCAGCATTCTGAGACAAAATATCCCTACTGCCGTACGTCGTGGCTTAAGGTACGCGTGTATGTACCGTGTGCAAGACTTACCCCACCCCTGGTCTATACGATATTTTCTCGCTGTCATCGCCGGACCTCCGTTGTATTTCAAAAAACACCAACCCTTGGCTAGAAATATTTTTATGAAGTGACGTAGCAGTGAAGTACAATGCTTCATTTGCTTTAAAAAATTAAAGATTTGTCTACCATTTCTATGAAATAATAAAAAAAAAAAACATTCCGTCTTCAGGCCACAAGTGGCCTACCGGGACCACCCGCCCGCCGTGTCATCCTCGGTGGAGGTTGCGGATAGAAGGGGCGTGGGGTCAGCACACCGCTCTCCCGGTCGTTATGATGGTATTCTTGACTTTTTTTTTTTTTGGTCATCAGTCTACTGACTGGTTTGATGCGGCCCGCCACGAATTCCTTTCCTGTGCTAACCTCTTCATCTCAGGGTAGCACTTGCAACCTACGTCCTCAATTATTTGCTTGACGTATTCCAATCTCTGTCTTCCTCTGCAGTTTAGCCCTCTACAGCTCCCTCTAGTACCATGGAAGTCATTCCCTCATGTCTTAGCAGATGTCCTATCATCCTGTCCCTTCTCCTTATCAGTGTTTCCCACATATTCCTTTCCTCTCCGATTCTGCGTAGAACCTCCTCATTCCTTACCTTATCAGTCCACCTAATTTTCAACATTCGTCTATAGCACCACATCTCAAATGCTTCGATTCTCTTCTGTTCCGGTTTTTCCACGGTCCATGTTTCACTACCATACAATGCTGTACTCCAGACGTACATCCTCAGAAGTTTCTTCCTCAAATTAAGGCCGGTATTTGATATTAGTAGACTTCTCTTGGCAAGAAATGCCTTTTTTTCCATAACGAGTTTGCTTTTGATTTCTTGACTTAAGCCGCTACTATTCGGTCGAGTAGCTCCTCAATTGGCATCACGAGGCTGAGTGCACCCCGAAAAATGACAACAGCGCATGGCGGCCCGGATGGTCACCCATTCAAGTGCCGACAACTCCCGACAGCGCTTAACTTCGGTGATCTCACACGAACCGGTGTAGCCACTGCGGCAAGGCCGTTGCCTTATGGAGCAATAAAAGACGAAGGTAATTATGGTAACAGTAATAAATTAAAAACTTAACAACAATTCATTAATCGTACACAATAGAAGTAGACAGTAGCTGATCTGCTGGCCATGTCTACATAATTACCTGCTTGTATCCCTTGAAAACGGACAAATTAATTCGAAAAACAGAGTTCAACCGCTGTTTTCACCCTTTAGCACTGACTTTTCGTAATGCCCGAACAGTGGTTCGATCCCCGATTACGACACGATTTTTGAGCAGAGTTTCAAAAATTTAAAATCGGTAGCAGAATACTGCTGATCTTTTTTAGTATCACTTTTGGAGAAAAGCACCGAACGATGGAGAGTTTTCTTTTAGTTGCCTTTTTAATTGAATATTTTGTTACTACGCATCTTGAAACTGAGTTAGTCAAAATGTTACAATCTTTGTTCAATTTTTACGTTTATTATAGGAAATAGTATGAACGGAAACAGAAATTCGATTATTTCATGAAACGGTTATACTGGCTTGGAAGAAAACCAGTTGTTTCAGCGTTAACCGCCATATCTAGCTGACACACCTCGGCACTCACTACACTGTCTACTATTCCAACTCTGGGTAGAGATGGGAAAAACCGACTGGTGAAAACAGATACCGATGATTCAGATCTCAGAAATAGGTATTTTTCGGTATTTGTACATTCTCAGTTTTGTTTATTTCTTACTAATAAACGGATAAAAAAACCATTTTATCAATTTGTCATAGCAGTGGTGCTGAAACTTTTGGTTTCTAAATAAAGCTTGTTTTAAAAACGAGTAATGTTTATTGGCAAAATTTCTGTTGCTTTGAACTAGTGTTCTATTATAGAAAATGAAAAATGGTATCAGTGGTATTTTAGTAACAACGCTAACAGAAAAAAAGCAACAAATGGTTAAGAAACGGTTCAGCATTGCTGAGACAACGATGTAGCTATTCCAGTATGGCGTGGCCTATTAGATTATGTTTGTAGACATTGTAAAAGGACCACTTTTTTAAAAAAAGAATTATTGGCTTTCTGGACGTGTTCATACAGCCATCTCAAGAGCGGAGTGTCAATTATGACGATGCGAACGTTACAAAAAAATACGCGACCGACCCGAGAATCGAACTGGGGCCCATTGGGTTAGCGATATGCCAAGCTGACCGCTCAGCTACCGAAGCGGACAAAGGACAGCTTACCACGAAAAGAATAGTTCTCGAATCTCCGGTTTCACTCCTCAGTACTGACTACTGGTAATGTCCAAATAGTGGTATGACCCTCGATTACAACACAGATTTTTGAGCAGAGTTTCCAAAAATAGAATACCGGTCATTTAAATTATTTTCAGCCAAGTGTCCGGATACTTTTGATATATTGATTTTTTTAATTTATCATTTTGTAAAATTTTGAACAAAATATGTACTAGTAATTGAAGTGAATTTGTGTGATATAACATGTAAAGTCCCACAGGGTGCGACCTGTTATATAATAACAGGCAGCAGGTCATTACTCGGGAAATATATAAATATGCTAAAAAGTACTGCCTAGTGATAAGGCGACCACGGACAACGAGAAGATCCACGGTTGACAGCACTGAAGCCTCCCGACAACATCACAGAACCTTGGAAATCTGTCGATTGGTCCGCTCACCAAGGGTGTTCGCACTCGAACACGGTCATCACCTCGGCATCAGAGGACATCTGGACTTGTCTGTGAATAACACATTTGACCAGTGACAAAGCTGCCGGTTGACATGGGGACGTCAGAATTGAAGGGGAACGGTAAGATGTTGTCGTATTAACCGGGGCACTCTTAACAGGACGTCTAGGTCATAAGCCCCTTTATCGTAACTTGTTCACCAAAATATGATGAGACAAGGCGGTTCCAGTGGCCCCTCTGAGATCGTCTTGTAATGCTCTAGCGATATCCGTACGGTGCCGCAACGCAGAGATGGCCAGATATAGGTCTTCACGTGGAGTTGTAATGCATCGGCGACATTGTCCCACGCGCCTTGTGCAGTATCCCGTCTCCCTGTGGCGTGTCCACAACCTGTGATTAGGCACTCGAGTCTGCAACAGCGCGACCGAAAGTTCGTCCGTTTTGGATCAAACAGGCCGCCCTTGCAGCTTGCACTGCTTCAATACGTTGCACTGCATTTGCTTGGTTGAATACGACGTCCGAAAACGACAATTTCCATTTGTGCGTCTCGCTAGAAAATGCTGAGACACTGGTATTCACTTTCTTCTCAGCGGTCACCTGACACTGTAATGCACAACACAGCCAGTGGATGGCGAATGGTTTTAATTGTTGCCCACACTGAAAGCAAAGATTCCGAGGCATGCAATGAGACTACAGGTATTGCCTTAACAAAACAGATTTAACATTCGGTACGTTGATATACATGTTCCCCCCAATTCTTCTGAAGAGCATATTATGGGTCCACCGGGCGAAGTAGCGCTGCGATTAGCACACTAGGCTCACGTTCGGGAGGACGATGGCTCAAAACCGCGTCCGGCCATCCAGATTTAGGTTTTCCGTGATTTCCCTAAATCGCTTCACGCAAATGCCGGGATGGTTCCTTCGAAATGGCACTGCCGATTCTCTTCCCCGTCCTTGACATAATGACCTCGATGACGACGGGACGTTAAACCCAATCTTCCTTCCTTCCTTCGACGGGTACAGGTGGGCCACAGTCAATCCTACGCATCCCAGTGGATCCACTCGGCTAGCGCCTGACATGATAGACACTTTGCCCACTCGACCGTGCAGGATAGTAGGCCTTCTCACGTACCTTGAATCAGAAAATCAACTTGTTTGTAGCAAGACAGATATCCATAAAGACAGTCTCACGACGTCTGGAACACCAAGGCTAGTCTGACCGGTGATAATTGTTGTGGAGTGATGCATCCAGGAGTGGTACCGCGATTGTCTTTTGAGACGAGCCCCAGCTCCACGTACAGCGTCACGTTTGACGTATCCGAATGTGGAGGTACCGAGGAGAACAAACATTGCCTATATTCGTTGTCATACGGGCCCATATTTCTCGAACGATAGCGAGCAGTTCAGGGTATGAGCGCGGGAAATCGTACCTTGAGTACATTTTTACGGTTTCTAAGCATGTGTGGTACGATATAAAATATAAGCTTTTTCAGGTCCAGTAACGTATTCAGTAATTACTTAATTGGGCAGGTGGTAGCGTAAAGCAGCATTTTATGAAAAATTTTTGGCGGAGTCCCAGGATGTTGTCACCTTTCTGCTTCCAGAGAAGCTATCAGTTTCACGAGGAGAGGAGAAACTGGCATACTTATGGGCACCTCAGTGAGAGGAGTGCATGATTGGACATGTACTTAGCACCTTGAGTCTGAACCTCGAGCGGAGCGTGAATTACACGATCACGAACACAGGCGATACGCCGCTACGCTGCCGAATAGCCCACTTCCCGATAGCCGTGACACACTCGCGGCTGAACGGTTGTTCCGCCAAAGGCGAGCCCGCACCACGCCGAGGCTCACGAAATCGGAACGCTGCGCGCAGTTACGGGCCTCACGTCATTTGGACGCGTCTGCAGTTATGAAGCAACACGTAGAACAAAATGCAAATTAAAACTGCTTTCATAATAAGCTGTATTGCGTTGTCTACAAATATTTCGAATTGAACTGTCTCTAAAACTTTTTGAGAAAAAGTGAGATAATTGATTTGTTCCATTGATCATCTTTATAAACCATTGCAGTAATAGACGACGTTTTGTTAACTAAACGAAAGACCTACGCGAAGTAAGTGTGCAATTTACGACCTTAGTGCTGTTCAAAATCTTTCCTTTTACACAATCATAATTGAGAGCAAGGTATGCGCAATCAGAAGAAACAGCTGTATCTAGAAGAAACAATTGTATCTAAAAAAAAAGTCATTGAACCTATTGGGCGCGTATAACAACCAAGATTTGCAGGAGAATTTCTGCGAAAGGAGACGAGGTACTGGCGGAAGGAAAGCCGTGAGTGCGGGTCGTGAATCGTGCTTCAATAAGTCACTCGGTAGGGCACGTGCCCGCTAAAGGCAAAGGTTCCACTATCGAGGCTCGGTCCGGCACACAATTTTAATTTGCCAGACAGTTTCATATTAGCGCATACTCCTCTGCAAAATGAAAATTCGTTCTGCAAACCATCATACTAAGATTATGGACGATGAAATTGAAATTCAGCTTCTCTAATTATTTAAACAATTAATAAACATAAAAAATGACTCTGCAAATGAAAAAACGGCCACACTGATTTATTTGCCTCTAATGTGCGTATGTAGTTTTATACCCGGAAAAGAAAACTCAATAATTTGGGAAAAATATTGCCTGCATGGAATAATGTGCAATATACGCGTGCGAGGCGAATAGCACGAGAATATTGATGCCAGTAGGACTGTTGTTTTAGCCTGTGTCCATAGTCTTCAGAAACTGTGTATTCCTGCAGTCACCACTATTCTACGTCGGCAGACGTACCACCTATATCTTAGGAAAACATGAGCGCTCTTTCTCTCTGGCAGCAACAAAAATGGTTCAAGTGGCTCTGAGCACTATGGAACTTAACATCTGAGGTCATCAGTCCCCTAGGACTCAGAACTACTTAAACCTAACTAAGTACATCTCACAATCCATGCCAGAGGCAGGATTCGAACCTGCGATCGTAGCGGTCTCGCGGTCCCAGACTGAAGCGCCTAGAACCGTTCGGTCACAGCTGCCCGCTTGGCAGCGACAGTCATCTTAACAACAAGCCTTTATGTCCGCTGTAAACGACAGTATTTGATTAACACGATCGATTCGTAAAGCTGATTGCGTGAAAGTTCATCAACAAGCAAAAAATTCACTGATGGCTGTGAAATCGTATAGGGGTTCATATTTGTTAAGAATTGAAAACATATCACAATATGATGTTCCAGGTGATCAAAAAGTCAGTATAAATTTGAAAACTGAAAAAATCACGGAATAATGTAGATAGAGATGTAGGAATTGACACACATGCTTGGAAAGAAATGGCGTTTTATTAGAACCACAAAAATACAAAAGTTCAAAAGATGTCCGTCAGATGGCGCTTTATCTGATCAGAATAGCAAAAATTAGCATAACAAAGTAAGACAAAGCAAAGATGACGTTCTTTACAGGAAATGCTCAATATGTCCACCATCATTCCTCAACAATAGCTGTAGTCGAGGAACAATGTTGTGAACAGCACTGTAAAGTATGCCCGGAGTTATGGTGAGGCATTCGCGTCGGACGTTGTCTTTCAGCATCCCTCGAGATGTCGGTCGATCACGATACGCTTGTGACTTCAGGTAACTCCAAAGCCAATAATCGCACGGACTGAGGTCTGGGGATCTGGGAGGCCAAGCATGACGAAAGTGGCGGCTGAGCACACGATCATCACCAAACGACGCGTGCAAGAGATCTTTCTAGCAATATGAGGTGCTTTTTTTTTGGTTCTAATAAAACCCCATGTCATTCCAAGCATGTGTGTCAATTTTTACCTCGCTATCTACATTATTCCGTGGCTTATTAAGTTTTCAGATTTATACTGTCTTTTTGATCACCCGGTATACATATGCGATTCTAGTATAATAGAAACGTGTCTGAGTACTCGTTTTCGCCTTAAAACGATCCTCTTTTTCTTTAGACAGCTCACACCAACACAATACGAGGGTGCTATAAATGATTCGTTTTGAAATTTCTGTTTTGTCCTACGTATTACACGTACGAATATGATGGTCAGAACTGTAAACTCAAGAGTTTGCACTGTGCCCACCAGCTGGCATTACGGGTGCAATATGTTAACAGAATCGTCACAAAGCAAGGAAGGAATGTGCGTGTGTTAGAATACGTGAGATGTTTATCCCTCAAAACAGTGCAGCGTGCATTCAGAAGGATTTAAGGAAGAGAAGCGCCGTAGAAATAGAGCATTGTGCCTTGATATCGACAATTTGGGGACACTAGATGTGTCTGTAGACAGAAAAGTACAGGTCGAACAAGTGTGTGAGATGCAATCGTGGAGAGGTTGACGGAAATTTCCTGTGCCGTCCAAAAGAATCAACGGTCCGCGTAAGGCCGGAACTTGGAATACTGCAGCACACTGTGAGGAAGATTTTGAAACACATAACCGTAAGGAATAAGGTTGCTGATGCAGCTCGTCCAAAAATTCAAGATTATGGCCAGTGCCTTCAATTTGCATCACAGTGTATAAAGGGAAGCACTTGAAGACGAAAGTTTCGCCTCCAAACTAATATTCCGCGACGAAGCAACCTTACGCCTATCTGTAAAGGTTAATCGTCTCGATGTGAGGTTCTCATATACTGAAAATCCCGGTGAAATTTTGCAGTGTGATCGACAGTCGTCGGAAGATAACGTTTTCTGTGCAATGTCACACACGAAGTTCTATGGGCCCTTTTTCTTCAGTGTGACGGGTCGCTCTTACCTTGCTATGTTGTTTGCACAGCTGACTGCTGATACCGAGAATTTCGTCTTCCACCAAGAAGGGGTACAAATCCCCCCCCCCCCCCCCCCGGGGGGTACACCCTCCCCCCTCCATTGGAGCATCGATTTTTGTCACATCCCTACACTGGGCCTAGTGGTGAGGACGATGGTACATTAGGGACCGTGTTTACGTACCTCACTGCCAATAAGACTGAAATAGCTCGGGCCATTCAGATGCTGCTGCTACATAGAGACGAACTTGAGTGTTACTTATACGTGTGTCATGTGACCAGGTGGGTGGTGAGTTTACGGTTCTATTCGTGCATCAGTAGCATTTGTACTCGGATTACGCTAATATAGAGCTCTGAAAACGAATGAATCATTTATTATGGCCTTCTGCATTAACCGAAGCAAAATCTGAGACGCCACCGAATTAGTGGCAGAGTGTGCTACTGCTCTTACGTTGGAGAAACGAACTCGAGGTTTCGCAAGGAGCTGCAGGTGGTTCTCGGTTGTTGTGTCAACAGCGGTGCCGTTGTTCCAGTTGCAGGACTCCAAGTCGGCCGCTGCAGCCGCGGAAAGGTCGCAGCCGGGCCTCAGTCACGAACATCTCGCCGACCTTTCCAGCGACCTTCGCGCCCACAAATCCCGATCAGCCTTATCTCTTCCCCTCTCCTCGCCTTGCTGCCGATATCCAGTATCGCTTTTTCATGCAGATAAACTCAACCAGAGCTAAGAGAAGAATGTAGCCTTAACTAGATGAATGGTAGGTTTGTGCGTCTTTGTGTTTGTATGTGTGTGTGTGTGTGTGTGTGTGTGTGTGTGTGTGTGTGTGTTTTACTGCACTGATGCATGAGATGAAGTGTTGAGGAAAAGTACAAAAGTTTCTATGGACTGCGTTGTAACGAAAATGGCGTTGAATCAGTCCACTTATCACGCCATACTCAATTATCGCAATACATTACAGTAGTAATTACTTGTCAGCCTCGATGTTGACAGTTGTGACTTGGTTTAGATTAGATAACATCAGGGCGCTAGCAGGCGTTAGGCATTAAGCTCTCGTTGTGAATAGCAGGTATCAGGAACGACACCATGTAACAAAAGAAGGGAGGTTAGAGCCGTGTGTGTGTGTGTGTGTGTGTGTGTGTGTGTGTGTGTGTGTGTGTGTGTGTATGTGTGTGTGAGTGTGTGAGTGTGTGTTTCACTAAAATAATTAGAACTCACATTTACCCTCACATTAACACTATTATGCAACTTTTAAGGAGAAATTTTGTCTAATATTCTAAAATTTTCTATTAAAATACCATAAAGGCTAGAAAACCAATAATAGCGCAAAAATTACTCCCTGATATTTCAGGAACCAAGTCGGTCATTTCAAAGAGTCCAGACCTACACTTTTGTCTGAATCTAACGCAGTAAACTAAAATGCGGCGCACCTCGTCGTGTGCACCACAAGCACCATGCACTGGAAGATTCTCTTGCTGGAGCAAGAAACCATGACTCATAGGATTGTGTCCTACGCAAAAATTAGTGAGAAGGACCTCATGTCGTCTATGCGGCTGGAAGGAGGTTCGCCATGACCGAGCTTTTGACTTTACAAGATGAAACTTATTGTCTGTGGTTTCCAATCATTCTTCTTCTCATCTAGGCATGGTTTTGTACCTCAACAGTGAGGATATAGCATTTGGGGAGAAGTCTGAACCATCCGAGTATCACTACACGCCTCGTTGGTTGGTATATCTATATCGCTTCGCTTCATATCTATTTTCTCTGATACCCAGCTGAATGACACCTCCTTCCGTGGCCTTTGTAGAGCAGAAGGGAGTCCAGTCCACGTTGTAGAGAAATGACACAGCTGTTTAGGCACAAGGCTTTTATGCAATATGAGTCATACAAAAATCGCTGTCTAATGATTGTTAGACACCAAATTGTATTTATGAGTTTCTTTAACCAAAAAAATTGTTACATTCCGAAGAAAATAGCCAAGTGCGAGTATAGCTCGGGTTCTTAGGGTCCCACACAAACTTAATTGTGTATGTAAGTAGTTCATCCATCTCGAGAATGAAGAATTTGTCATTTTTGCTTATTGTTGATATCAATACTGCCAAGGTATCCGTCCTGGAAATTTCAAAACTTTTGAAAATGTTTTAATTTTACGTTTTAAATTTAAATTTTTGGGTAATTCGCATTCGCTATTCTAATTTTTCATTAATTTTCTTAATTCTGAGCTTATGATAACTAGCAACACCAATTAATTTTTCCTTTACTTTAATTTAAATCATACTACTTGCTCAGTTTGATGAATCGAAAAGAACACGAAGCTTCCTACTAAGTTTTGACGAGTGAGTTTACGAGTATCGAAATAAGTAACATAAATGGCCGTATCTTTTCTTTGCATTCACTTAGAATCTTAAATGTTTTACTCCACCAAGAGGCCCTTAGACCTTAGCATGTGACATAAATTTCAAGGGTCCTGAACAGACGGACGGACAGTTAGACACACAGATGGACGAAAGGACAACAAATGTGTATTATAAAGTTCCCGTTTTTACAGGTTGTAGTACGGAATCCTAAAAAGCCGGCCGCTGTGGACGAGCGGTTCTTGGCGCTTCAGTCCGGAAACGCTCTGTTGCTACGGTTGCAGGTTTGAATCCTGCCTTGGGCATGGATGTGTGTGATGTCCTTAGGTTAGGTTTAAGCAGTTCTACGTCTAGGGGACTGATGACCCCATGCGAAAGAAGATGGCCCGGAAGACAATAACCACCCAAGTATTTGTTGTGAATGTCGAACTCTTGTACTATCTCATATACCTAGTGAAGCAAAGCGCTGAACTCTGAGGAACATACGAAACCAATCCACTAATTAGCGACTTATTGCACATTGTCTAGTATGTGACAGTTTAAAATAAAGTGTTTGATATATTTAGTGCCAGGTGTCATTCGACTTTTCAAAGCGTTAAGCTGGAATGTGAAGAAATTTAAAGTCAACTTAAACAGTGTGGGGTGCTACACTACTGAATGAAAGAAATATCAGCAAGTAGCTTTAGATGTGGATGACAAAACTCGATATTCCTCACAGATTTTATTACTGACAACATGTTCTGCCTATACATGTTAAATTAATTTAGTTACATTCGTGATTTCGGCTATTGTGCCGTTATCAACAAACAGCTGTAGCAACATTCAATTAGGTACTTTTTGGAATATATTTTCAATTTTGATTTGTTTTAAACTGCCTAACTGTTAAATGCATACTTATTTTTGTTGAAACAACTTGTATAGATGCCACAAAAAGGACAAATGATTATGAAAAAAGCTGTACTTACAGACCCCAGCTAAATCAGTCAGCTAAATAACGTTAAAAAGAAACCGGAACTACCTCTAAAAAAGCAGATTTGACAATACTGATGTGGAGTTACCTAGCGGTATGCGAGTGTGCTAGTAATCATTTAGCGGTATGCGAGTGTACTCGTAATTATTTATGCGCAAAATTAAGAATTTGGAAAATACAGGGTGACAAAGAATAATGGGAATGTTTGAAGTGAGTAGTGACAGCCATGGGCAGGTGGCACCACTGCAGGTTCGTGACAGCGAGTAAACAGCCCGCCGTCTCAGTAATAATGGATCAGTGGAACGGACAACAGGGTGCGTTAGCCATAAACATGTTTTATAGAAGCAATGATAGTTTGGTAGCGGCGGAGAAGGAGTTTCTCCGTTTTCATAATTTAGTACGTCATGATGCCGTCCCGTCGAAACTCGCGATAAAATGTTGGATTAATAACATCTGCCCTCACCAAGAAACCAACAGCACGACCAAGAAGTGTGCGTTCTCTACCGAACATTGATTTTGTACGCGAGTCGGTCTTACGGAGCCCACGGCGTTCAATTCGTAAGCAAGCTGCAGTGGTTGGAATATCCCGGGAGTGTATTCGCAGAATTCTTCATCTTGATTTAAAATTTCATTCGTACAAACTACAGATGGTGCAACAATTGAAGGACAACGATTAGCGGTAACGATTAGGATTCTATCAACAAATGATAACAAAAATAAACAATACGATGAATTTCTAAGCAAGTTGTGGATGTCAGATGAGGTACATTTGCATCTCTCAGGTTATGTGAATGAACAGAACTACAGTTACTGGGCAAATACAAATCCTAATGACGTTCATGAGCGTCATTTCCACGCTAGTGAAGTGACCGTATGATCTGGTGTTTCACTACATAGTATTATCGGGCCGCATATGAACAGGGAAACACAACAACTGCCAATCCCAATAGTTACGTGATGTTACGAAGATTCATTACACCTGCATAGAACAACTTTCCAAACGTTCAAGAATCCTGGTTTCAATAGGACGGAGTTACATCACACACTGCACCGCAATCAATGGAATACGCCGTTGTAGCCTTGGTTCAAATGGCTATGAGCACTATGGGACTTAACATCTGAGGTCATCAGTCCCCTAGACTTAGAACTACTTAAACCTAACTAACCTAAGGACATCACACACATCCATGCCCGAGGCAGGATTCGAACCTGCGAACGTAGCGGTCACGCGGTTCCAGCCTGAAACGCCTAGAACCGCTCGGCCACACAGGCCGGGTTCTAGGCGCGTAGTCCGGAACTGCGGGATTGCTACGGTCGCAGGTTCGAATCCTGCCTCGGGCATGGATGTGTGTGATGTCCTTAGGCTAGTTAGGTTTAAGTAGTTCTAAGTTCTAGGGGACTGATGACCACAGCAGTTGAGTCCCATAGTGCTCAGAGCCATTTGAACCACATAGGTCGGCTTTGTCCCCTTGAAGACATTCTTGACTATCATCAACTCATCACGTCCAATCTCAAAGGTACTAACGCTCACGACGCTTACAACGTGTATTTCAAGTAAACTTGATTTTCATCCTCATTGTGGCACTTTTAGCGCCACTCTTATGCCACTGAAGCGAGAGTTGTGTAGACATCAACTATCAGATGGTGAAACACGCCTACCAACTTACTTTTATGTTGCGCAACTTCTTGGTGTTGAGATTTTTTTTCCCGTCTGTGTATATTTCAATGTAAGATGCTTTTTGAGCCCCAGCGGTTGGTCTTCAGGTGCTTGATCAGTTAACACCAAATTTCAAAAACTGTTTACTGCTAGTCCTTTAAGAGTACATAGATACGTTACGAGGTGTCACTTTGTGACTGCAGCTGTCACAAAACCAAGACAAAACCGCCAGTGGTTACATAGTTTTTGGTGACAGTATGTGTAGACAAATGGTTCAAGTGGCTATGAGCACTATGTGACTTAACATTTGAGGTCATCAGTCCCCTAGACTTAGAATTACTTAAACGTAACTAACCTAAGGACACCATACACATCCATGCCCGAGGCAGGATTCGAACCTGCGACAGTAGCAGCAGCGAGATTCCAGACTGAAGCGGTTAGAACCGCTCGGCCACAGCGGTCGGCCTATGTTTGGACATATTAGCATATATTTACACACTTTTCACCTCACAGCGCAGTTGTAAACACATTTCAAACAAGTCAAACAGAACCCAAATACAAATATATTGCATTTCCACATATACATAGATATTGTAGCTGTTGCTGTCTCTAAGATGATTCAAAGATGTTACAATATTATTTAGACACAGATATCACTTGTAAAACAAATTATTTTTATAGATATCGTATGTAACCTTGTGTTATAGAACGGTTGCACCTGTTACATTCTCTTTTTTAGGAAAAATAAACGTTTGAAATTGTTGAAAAAATAGTGACTGTTCAATTCAATTTGTTCATTTAACACATTTTCGGAAATTCTTTCTCTATGTAAGAGTTTCTAATTCCCTTAGCAGATCATTTTTAGTATTTTCTTCGTGGAGTACAGTTACGCTGTTGTGGTTATCGTCTGTTCAGATACGTAGGGCTGGCTTCTGAGGTTTTATCGAAGTCGTGGAGCCAGAAAGCATTAGTTTGCTCTTTGTAGTGTTAAGGAAAGTCCTCCCTGTTTTATGTGTGTAGAACACTTGACACCCATTACACTGCACTGTTCTCATAAAGAGAACTGCCCGAAATAACGAACAATAGTTCAGTATCAAGAACAGGTGGCAACCGTAACTACCACCTTCTTTCTCTTTTATGTCATTTTACACGCGCAACACACGGGGACAATACTGCACTATATAACTCAATGTTTATTTGTTTGTCACTGTGCCTGGGCCCTTGTATAGTGGTTGTTTGAATTTACATTTAAGGCCAACGTCGACTTCCGGCGAATCACTGTACAGTTACAGTACCAAAAAGATAAAAAATAACATAAAAAGTAAAAAAAAATCGCGATGACATGGAGATCGCCAGCATTCATTAGGGCCGGGTAAATGAGGTTTCACTGTGACTGATGGATACAGGTAAGAGATTGTTTCGACAGCTACAATTACTCGGTAACGTGTTAAATCACTTCTAACACGCGGTACGAAGCAGAAAGCAGTAGTCGCAGTTATTGCGTCAGCCCTGCATGAGGTGGGCGGGACTTACTCCTACAATAAGGTCCCCCCCCCCCCCCCCCCCCAATTCCTGCACAGACCACGTGCTGGGTGGAGCTCCCTCCCTCTTCTCCCGGCATCTCCCTCCACTACCACTCGTGAAAAACTGCGCCGATATTAATTCTTAAGTCGTGACCTGAAAGCCTAACCATTGTTAGAGAAGCACAAACAATAGCAACCGCGTGCCAGCAAGGACAGGGTTAAATTACGTTCGCTTATTCATGCGGTGTATCCTCTCGCAGCTGTGAAAAGAAAAGAAAACGGCATTTCCTTCGCAGCTGAGGTAATGCTTGCAAACAGGCTTCTGCTCACGGAGCTGCAGTCGCGTAACATGGCCTGAGCATACGGGCGTCCCCACGCGGACGACGGGAAGGGTATTAATGATACCGACCCCGGCGTTTGCTTTGGGATGACTTACGGAGCAATCAGAAGACTAAGCGAGCGTTAGGTAGGAGGGGGGAGGGTACTAGAGAACAGACGGGATGCAGTGGAGCGAGAGAAGGGAAACGGCGCGGCAAATAAAACAATAAAAGCCGCCGCCTGCGGCTGAAGGCAGAGGTTGCTGAAAAATGGACGAGGTGTGCAGGGCGGTGCCCGGCCAAGGCGCGGATAGCAGCCAACTAGCCGCAGCAGCAAGCAAGCAAGCAAGCCCGCTCCCCCTCTGTTGTATTTCCTTCTCAGTATCTGGCTGCAACAGTATCGGCGTCGAGATATCTACTACTGAAGTTCCTTATACAGGGTGACGCAGAAAAACGGGACCATTTCCACACTCCAATAAAACTCAGCTGTGATACCATGAATTGCATCCAGAATTCTTAGTCGAACTTTGCTCTTGAGGTAGAACCACAAGAAAAAAAAGTCACAAACGGATAAATCTGACGATCTAGGGGCAGGGAATGTTACCGAATCGTGAGCTCACACGCCGTTATCAGCACCACACTGAGTTTAAACGACGCCGTGCAATAGGTCTGCGATACTGTAGGAAGACTTACCAGGAATGTAGCCACTGTACACCATTGCTCACATAGATAGTCACGAGAATGTGTGGTCACAAGAAGAACGGACTCCAGACGGCCTCATGGCACTACCGAGAGGAAAGACCATCATGTTCGGCGTAAGGCAATGGTGCATCTTACTGCATCTACAGCAGAAATATGAGCAGTAGTTGGTACCACACTGACACAACGAACTGTTACAAATCGCTTACTTCAAGGACAGCTTCGAGGCAGAAGCCCTGTACCGTGAATTCCACTGACCACGAACTACCACCGTGTGCCACTTCAGTGGTGTCAAGCGAGAGGTCATTGGAGAGCAGCGTGGATGTCTGCTTCCTCTTCTGATGAAAGGTGGTTCTGCCTCGGGCCAGTAAGAGTCGTGTTTTGGTTAGAAGGTGCCCAATATAGGCTCGCAACCAGCCTGTCTGCATGCTAGACATCCTGGACCTACATCTGGAGTTATGATCTGGGCTGCAATTTCATATGACAGCTGGAACACTCTCATGGTTGTCCCACGCACTGTGACTGCAAATTTGTACGTCAGTCTGGTGATTCTACCTGTTATGCTGATATCCATTTACGGCTTTTCCTGTAGTGCTGCCATCCATGTACAGCATTTCAGGGTGTGTTTTCCAACAGGATAACGATCATCCACATACCGCTGTTATAACCCAACATGCTCTGCAGAGTGTCGATATGTTGCCTTGGCCCGTTCGATCACCAGATGTGTCTCCAACCGAGCGCATGTGGGACATCATCGGACGACATCTCCAGCGTTATCCACAACCAGCATTAACCGACCCTGTACTGACCAAACAAGTGCAACAGCCATGGAATTTTGTCCTACAAAGTGACATCCAGTACCTGTACAACACAATACCAGCACAGCTGCTTGCTTGCATTCAACATTCTGGCAGTAAAACTGGTTATTAATGTACCAGCAATTCACTTTCGCAATTGCTTATCTCGCGCTTACTTAAACCTATGATTTTGCAATATTATCAATTAAACATGTCACCTAGACAAATGTATCCCCGGAATTTCGTTTCTCTACATTAGTTATTTTTTGGTGTCACGATTTTTCTCCATTATTGTAAGTCACCGTTTGTGATTGAAGGCAGCTGTTTTCCTTTTTTACGAATATAAACATACCGCCGCTGTTATACGCGCAAACGGCCAGCAGTTGTTAAGACTTAATTATTACAATGATCATCAAAGTGGGATATGAGCATAGGCGCTGTCGCTGTTCACACTTAAGTCACGGTGAGACGGTCGTCTCCGTTATGTAAAACAGCTGCAGTTCGTCGGCAGATGAAATCTACAACACACTGACTCGGGCAGGGAGACAGATATCACAAGAGCTCAAAGCAATTCTTTGAAAAGATGAGGTGCTCTGTGTATCAGTGAGCCGCAATGGCTTTAGGAGCGTGATAATGAATTTCAGCCAAGTGTGTAATCAAGCATCATCTCACAAACCATCTCGTAACGTGAAGGGATTGCATAGGTATTTGATGTCCTCTGCGTTAGGTCACATACGAACGACTCGAATATTCTATGACACGACAGTTATTTTGATAGCCAAATGTGAGATACCTCGTACTTAGGTAGCAGTTAAACGTATTACAATTTGGTGTTACGCAAAATCATTATAAAAAAGAGTAAAGTGTTTGTTGATATATAATAAATAAGGGCAGTGAACAGTTATACTTAAAGAATTTTCAAGTAACGGCGTCGAAATAACGCAGTAAATACGAGCGAACTCGACGTAGAATCATAGATGCGACGCAATACAGTACCTTTTCCATTACGACGTCGTACCATACCACATTTTGTGAGTGGATTTCTGTAATAAATACGGTATTTTTGAAGTTGTAATAGAAAACACACGCACCGAAATATAGCCAAAGCTTCAGGATTGAGAAAGCAGGAACTCTTAGTACGGTACAGCAAAATAACGCTGTTATCTCTGTTGGACCCCCGAACATTTGGGAAGAGTGTTTGTGTGTCTTCGGAGTGTGAAACAGATCAGCAAGCACCACGCGTAATTCGCTACAGGCGCTCTAAGCCTTTTTTCTCCGTTGATTTTCACTGCCTCGACGCAACCTGCTGGCATATTTTCTGAGGTCCCAAATGATTCTGTCATTAGCTCCAACCTGAAAGAAGGCAGTGCATAATAACGATGAAAATGCCCGCAGAGTTAGTGAGACTGAAACAACGCGAAGAAAAAGACAGTAACAAAGAAGAGCCGGCCACTGTGGTCGAGAGATTCTAGGCGCTTCAGTCCGGAACCGCGCTGCTGCTACGGTCGCAGGTTCGAATTCTGCCTCGGGAATTGATGTGTGTGCTGTCCTTAGGTTAGTTAGGTTTATGGAGTTCTAGGTCTAGGGGACTGATGACCTCAGATGTTAAGTCCCATACTGCTTAAAGCCATTTTAACCATTTGCATAAAGGTGAAAGAGATAACACAGTCTTAAAAAACAGATCGCAGAATAAGTGTTTCGAAGCTTCGAGAAGTAATTCACAGCAGGAAATCCAGGAAGCGCCATGTCTAAGACAGGGGAGAACTCTCCAAAGGTGGATGTAAACTTTGTTATAATGATAGGCTTATGTTTATCAGTTGTTCTTTATATTTGTATACAGTTTTTGAAAGGAACATCCCAATCTCTAACTGAAGAGGTACTACAGGACTGAAGAGAGTTAGAAGCACTAAAATAAAACAAAAATAAGGTATCTCTTTACCGCCCATTATTTTCAACAATCGAGAGTATTTGTTTTGTTCCCAATATAGAGTGAAGCGAGGAGAGGTGACGCATATTTCCAAAACATTGTCTAAATCCTGTAAAATGCTAATGCAAAAGTATAAATGCTTGCTAACCATTTGGTTCGCATTTCTCGTCTCTGAGAAAAATATCACTTCTGTAAATAGATAAATGAGATTGGAACTTTAAACAGTATCTAAAAACACTATATTTTGCCAGCTCTCCTCCTAGGGTAGGTAAGAGGACGCACCATGCGTAGGAGAGATGCATCATGATTGTACTTTGGAACTGGTTCGTTTAATTATAAAGGCAAGTCTTGCGTACTGGTTCACAACTGGCAGAACAAGCTTTCATTACAATTTAAAGCCAGTGGAAAGAATGAATAAGTCATAATACACTTAATTATCATAAACGCAAGTGGTAAATGACACAAACGTAAAAACAGCATCCTTGACGCTGCTTTCTCGTTTTCCTTACGTTGCATTTTCTTATACAGCGTTTTTCATCTTTTCCTGCTTTGTTTGCATGTATGCTTCCATTTTACTAAATTTGTCCACATTCGTTTCTTTTAGTGTGTGTCATGGCACTGATTACCTCGACGTTGAGCACCCGTAACGATCTAGGGAAATCAAGGAAAACTTAAATTTGGATGGACGGGGATTTAAACCTCCGTTCTCCCACATACGCTTCCAGTGACTTACCGATAGCTCACCTCGCTCGGTATTAACAATCGACATCCACGTCAATGATAGGTGGCGTCCCTCCTGCCACTAAAGTATTTGAGGTGAGTTTTCTCTTTCTTATACGACAGAAGCGAAATTTCGTAGCATGATATTTAGTTTTGGGAACGAAATCAAGGACACATATGCTACACAAAACGTGCCACGCCTTATTACTTCCCTGTTAGAGAAAACGATCACTCGTGAAGGAAGGTATATCTTGAGGTAAAGCGTAACAAGCCACGCCCGGTTAAACCAACTACTCAAGTATATCATATACATACAGAGGTCAGAGAAGCGTAAAAAGCTCTCGGTCTAACTGGGCGTGGTCCGCTGAATTAGAGCTGTCTGTTCTGCTGTAAAACACCCTTACTTTCGAACACAAGGGTCACACAAGTTACAGAGCGATTCGTTGTAAAAGAAGCCATGCCCAATTTTTTTTTTTTTTTTTTTTTTTTTTTTTTTTTTTTTTTTTTGAAGCATTTTGATCCTATTGTACAGTGATGGGCAACGAGATGTGTCGGAGAGAGTGTTGCTAGCTTAACTTGCATAATTCTCTGAGTTTATTCGAAGTTTTCATCTGCCTACCCGCTCTTTGTGACACTGGTTCCAGCAAAAAATTAACAAAAGTAGAATTGTTTAGTGCAAACTTTGTGATGCAAGGGTTCCAAAACTATGAAAATCGTAAATTTCTGTTATAGATACAAACTTTAATCAAAAAGTAACAAATCACATAAAGCAGTATGGCTATGGTAACCACTAAAAACCACTCCGTCTTCAGGCCACGAGTGGCCTACCGGGAACATCCGACCGCCGTGTCATTCTCAGGGGAGGATGCGGACAGGAGGGGCGTGAGGTCAGCACACCGCTCTGCCGGTCGTTGCGATGGTTTTCTTTGATCGGAGCCGCTACAATTCGGTCGAGTAGCAATTCAATTGGCATCACGAGGCTGAGTGCACCCCGAAAAATGGCAACAACGCATGGCGGCTGGATGGTCACCCATCCAAATGCCGACCACGCCCAACAGCGCATAACTTCGATGATCTCACGGGAACCGGTGTATCCGCTATGGCAAGGCCGTTGCATGGTAACCACTAAGAAATTGAAATTTTGTGCATAGAGTTACTGATCTATCAAAATGTGGTTCTTTTTACAACCCATCTAATTCACTGCATTACAGTCATCTTTGTTTCCACAACACAAATGCCCGTTTTTAAAACCCTTGAGAATAGTCATTAAACCGCTTTTATAAGTGCCAGTCAAATGTAAACGAGACAGGTGGAAAAAAGGAAAGTGTTTATTATTTCATAAGTAATCGCCATAACTGGTAACACATTGTCCCCACTGTCTAACCAGACGGTCAGTACCTCCATGAAAAGTGTTTGCGGTTGCCTACGAAACCATGATTGTACCCGGGCGTGTCCCTCTTCGTGCGTAGCTAGTCGATGGGCACCGATGTCTTCCGTCAGAGCTCAAAAACTATGGAAATAGCATGGGTAAAGATCGGGACTGTATGAAGAATGTGCAAGGTCTTCCCAGCGAAACTTCTGTAGCATAACCGAAACACCTTGGCAAAATGTAGGCCCGCATTGACGTTTTGTGTCACAGTGGTATAATTGTATTAACAGTCATCACGCTTAATTTTGAAACTGTAAGTAGGCTTGTTATATTTATATGTTGTTAACGCCACGTAGTGCTCTGTGTGAAAATCACTGACTGTGCTGTGTGCAGTCTGTGGCTGGTTTACATTGTTGGAATATTTGCTATTGTAGTGCTGGGCAGCTGGATGTGAACAGCGCATAGCGTTGCGCAGTTGGCGGTGAGCTGCCAGCAGTGGTGGATGTGGGGAAAGAGATGGCAGAATTTTGAGAACGGACGATCTGGACGTGTGTCCGTCAGAAAAACGAAATTTGTAAGACTGGATGTCATGAATGTCTTCTGAACACTATTAAGGTAAATACATTGTTTGTTCTCTATCAAAATCTTTCATTTGCTAACTATGCCTATCAGTAGTTATTGCCTTCAGTAGTTAGAATCTTTTATTTAGCTGGTAGTATTGGCGCTCACTGTATTGCAGTAGTTTGAGTGAGAAATATTTTTGTGAGGTAAGTGATTCATGAAAGGTATAGGTTATTGTTGGTCAAGGCCATTCTTTTGTAGGGATTATTGAAAGATTGCGTTGCGCTAAAAATTTGTGTGTCAGTTTAGTGATGATCAGAATAATAAAAAGAAAGAAATGTCTGAGTACGTTCAGCTGTTAGAAAAATCAAATAACGTAGTGGTTGTCCGGAACCGTCATTTATAAATTTTTCTAAGAGGATGTTTCAAAACAATAAACAGTTCACATACTTTTTCCCATTTGTCTCCTTTTCATTTGACTGCTCGTTATATAGACATAATGAGCTGGTTGTCATTTTTGTTTCCTGCACATCTGGATCTTCAATTTTCAAGACAAATAAAAATTCTATGTAGCTAGTTGGTACAGTATAGGGCTTACATAACTGATATTCATACGATGAGGTCAATCTTTTGTACTGGTATATGAACAGCAATCAGTCTTGGATTACCGTGTTGAGGCTTAATTACGTTTGCTCCGTAGTCTGGCTCGCTTGAACATGAATGGTCATAACAGTCACTTGAAACTGGTCGTTCCACGATGGAGAAGGTCTATGGAAATTGGATATCCTCTTTATCCCAAAGGAACACCGTTATTCATTACTTGCATGACCAAAGACGTTGCAGTTTCCATTCAGCATTGTCATTAGTTCCTAGGTTCGAAACTAAACAAATTTTGCTACCTATGATCGTATACTTATTTCCGATTTATACTACCTTCTTCACCCAGAAACCAGGGAACACACAATTTGTTTTCTGTGCTGCAGTCGTTCGTGAACGAATCTCCATGTTCTATTATCCGTCTCCAGGGTGTGCACTTCCTATTTTGGAGGAATTCATCGACGAATGACGAGTTTTCGTTCTCTCTGACGGTTGACAGTCTACCAACCTACCAGTCACCATGCCACTAACTAGTGAAGCCAAAGAACCTTCGCTGACTGAAACCAACTTACCATGAACCATTGCACGTTATCCCTGGGTTGAAATCGATTGCTGCATAGGCATAGGTGAGAGTTATGTCCATCATCCATGGTGTCTCACCTGAAACAGCAGCAAACAAAAATTGGATGAAGATTAGATGGTAGATAACCTACAAAATATCACTGCTCTAGAGCAAAACAATACCGAGTTACAGGAGTTGTGACTGACTTTCTACTCAACATTTCTGGTTATTAGTTACTTGCAAATCCTTTTCGAAATATGTATTTCATTCAAATCGGCACAGCAGTTATACTCATGTTATAATATCGTTCTGAACATCGACCTGACACTGAATTCCATCTTGTATTCATATGATTCATTATAATGTATGTTTAAGAATAATATTACTATTCCACAGTTTCGATATTCTTATAATTTTCAGATATCTTGAAGCTTTTTACAGCACTTTAATAACAGGTAATATTAAAACTGTGGCGTAAATTAACATAAAAACCATTCTGCGTCAGTAGTAAAATATGCCAGAGTGTTAGTTATTTTTTATATTTATTCCTGTCACGGATCACACTATTTTATACCGGGTAATTAACTTCGGTCTATGATGACTATCTTCAGATCAGAGAACAAACAGTTTTCCACTCACATCAAGCCGACAAAATTCTCGTGTAGTGTGCGAAGCAGTTTGAGACGTTGTGAGAAAAGTGGTTGCAGTGGTTTCCCCGGCACTCTCTCGCTTTTGTAACAAAAATATATTTTTTAAATTAACTGTAGCCTTCAGCGTCAGATTACATCATTGACCTTTCTACTCACACATGTTCGGGTTACATGCGAAATTGAGACTTTGTGAGAACTGTTACTTTTCCATGAATCCCACCGCATTTTTCAGACAACTTTATTTTATTTTTTGAAAAGAATGAGGCACAATGGCTTATAATAACGATCTCTCTGCTTACACAAGTGTAGTAATTCGTTCAAGTGTACGTTATCACCTGACAGTCAACATTATTATTGTAGTCTGATGAAGCTGAATTCGATAAACATACGTTTTTTTTCAGGGTTCTTGATAGACATGCTGTAGTTCAAATGGTTCAAATGGCTCTGAGCACTATGCGACTTAACTTCTGAGGTCATCAGTCGCCTAGAACTTAGAACTAATTAAACCTAACTAACCTAAGGACATCACACACATTCATGCCCGAGGCAGGATTCGAACCTGCGACCGCAGCGGTCGCTCGGCTCCAGACTGTAGCGCCTAGAACCGCACGGCCACTCCGGCCGGCTCATGCTATAGCTCCGGAGTTCTCTGTACACAGTTGGAATACTTCTGGAGAATTTCAATAGCACGGGAAATGTTTAATCTCGTAAAAAAACTTATTTTTGAATTTGCAAAAAAAATATGATCACAATTCTGAATTCTTCTTCACAAGTCCTACGGAAGACCCTAATTATATTTTGTGTGTGGATAATAGTTTATGAGATAATTCCAATAATGAGGGACCAACTTTCACTACATAAAAAAAAGAATCCGTGCAACACTTCACAGTACAGGACAGCACCCAAGAGTTCTACCGAAAATGGTCAGTTAAACCCCTATTCGAACTCGGAAAGCTTTGTCCTCGGGTAGCTGACGGTTCAAATGGTTCTAAGCGCCATGGGACTTAACATCTGAGGTCACCAGTGTCCTAGACGTAGAACTATTTAAACCTAACTAACCTAAGGACAGCACACACATCCATTTCCGAGGCAAGAATCGAACCTATGACCATAGCAGCAGCGTGGTTCCAGACTGAAGCGCCTAGAACCGTTCGGTCACAACGGCCGGCGGTAGCAGACGGTCCGGCCCCCAACTGGTCAGCGATATGCTCAAGATTACGAAGTGTTTCTCTGTGTAAGTTAACCGTATAAAGTAAAATCGTGGGAGAGATAGATTTTGTAGCTTTTGTTAATGATCGTGGTGTTAATGTATATGTAATTTAAGTGCGAAGCATTCTGGAATCTGAAGTACTATGGAGTTGCTGGGACAAGAATTCACGGTGCTCTTTTTAATTTATTTACTGGAGGCAGTGAAAACTTATTTTCACGTTTGGAAGACGATCATGAGCACACACAAGCTTAAGAATATTTATTGAACAGAGTATCACGAAATATCACGAAATTCTGTTAAAAGAAAAGTCTAAGATTTGGATGACATGTCTTGACTGCTTATTTGTAAAGAAGTAGATAACAATCAGACAACAAAGCACACGTTAGCTAAGAAGGATGTAAGAAGTACATGGAACAATACTATTCAAGCTAGTCTGAACTGTATGGTTACGCTCGTTCAGTCGGTGCTCTTGTGCGCTCATTGCTCTAGTGTAAATATCTGTGAACCATAACACTCATAAAAATGTACAATTCACCGAAACTGAAACGTCTTCTCGGTTCGGAAGACTAGAAAACTGTTCAATGATAGAGGCGTTCTCTTCACTTCGACTCACGCTGTATTTCAAAAGCTGTCACGTGCCACGGCTGATATAGGATCGAAATTATCATCGAAGTATGTTTAGATAAATTAAGAAGATCGCCATGGCGTTCTTACATTCGTTAAAAACACCTTAATGCAGGAATGTTTTACTGAAGAAATAGACAACGACAGCAATAATAAGTCCTGAAACGTTTTTGGTTCATCATCGCAAGTGTATAACAAAATACATCTATTTATCTCGAGCTATTATCTGCACAACAAAGTTATCAGAATTTTGTGCATAACTCATTCCAGAATGCTTCGCACTGTAAATTAAATATACATTAGCACTACAAACGCTACAAAATTTATCTCTATCACAATTTTACTTTATGCGACTAACTTAAATTGGACAGAGAAACACTTCGTAATCTTGAGCATATTGCTGACCAGTTGGGGGCCGGACCGCCTGCTACCTGAGGACAAAGCTTTACGAGTTCGAATAGGGGTGTCACTGACCATTTTCAGTAGAACTCTTGTGTGCTGTCCTGAACTGTTATCAAAACTTATTTTCCCAAATTCGCAAATAATTTCGTACACGTATTTTCCCGAACACTGTTGTTTTGAAATAATAAATTCGTTGAATGGAAATAACATGGCTCCAGCTTTATTAGGTATAGACGTACTGCATATTGGTGACGTCAAAATGGTAACAGGCCGAGACTCGAACCCCGATATCCCACTTATAGCGAGCGGTCGCCTTACCATTAGGCATCTGTGCGCGACTCAGGGCCAAACCCAAACATCCATGCGTCACACTGTCTACACCCCAGTATGGTCTCCCACATTCACCATTAAATGCTCGCACCTGCACTCTGTATTCCCGCACCAGTGAGAATGACACAATGAGGAATCGAGGCCTATGATGTTATCGTCTACTGCCCGCCTCGGCATGTAATATTCACTTGCGTGTCTGGATGGACAGACATCGGTGACGAGAGACAGTCGACCGACATTATTACGAATTAAATTTGTTGAATGCGAGTAGCTTGGATTTAACAGTGTTAAGTCAGCAAGAGGTAGTATATCTATATGTAGCACATATGAAGCCAAGTCAACCGCATTCAACGAATTTATTTCGGAGTAATTTCAGGCGGGTGTCTGTCATCAACAGCGTCTGTCCATGCAGATATGACAGTAAATACTATTGTTTTCTTCCTGAAATTCTGCAGTATTACTCAGTTTTGTACAGGATATCCACAAAGTGTGCGTACACAGGGAATTAAATATTTTTTGTAAATATTCTATAAATATTAATAAATAATAAAACAAACTCTAATAATTTTTTTAGACTGAATGGTGGCTCTGCCGAAAGAAAAAAAAAGTGGAGTTGGTGTTCTTTAAGTCGACGTTGCCGAAGAATCTAACCTTCTACATCCCCATCGTCAATCTATTTGTTTTACTGCCGTTGGGGATATTAATCACCAAGTTTCAAGAAACAGAAGTGTGTTGGACAAACCCCGTTCCGGACGACCAAAGACTTCAGACGAAACGAAAAAGTCTGCTTGCCCATGGTTTATGGTAGCCCAAAGTAATCGCTTCGCCGGAGATCCACAAAGTTGGGAGTTCCAAGATCGACCATCCACAAAAACCAGACAGGGGACAGGTTTCATCTGTACAAGTTTCAGATTTGCATAACTTAGATGAAGATGTCGACTATAGGCGCATGCACATGTTTGAATGGTTTGCACATAAATCGAAAGAAAATATCAATTTTACTGAACACTGTTTCTTGTTGGTGAAGTGAACCGACAAACTCTTAGATACTGGCGTCAAGGCAATCCGCAATGGATGAGTCCATTCAAACAGCAGGGGCTGCCAGAAGATGATGGTGTTGTGTATTTTGTGGAAAGCCCTTCTGCTAGGATCTTTCTTCTTTGATGAATATATAACAGGTGAGTTAACGAATATGGTGGGAGACAAATTTATGCCTCAAATGGCTCTGAGCACTATGCGTCTTAACTTCTGAGGTCATCAGTCAAATTGATGCCTCAGATTCAGCGTTTGGGTGAGGGACTTCCAGAATTCCCTGCCCATTTTGCCGCAGCGGTTATAGATTGGCTGAATGACAATTTTCCTCACTGGAGTAGGAGAGGAGGTATGCGGTGTGAGTCCCTCAAATGGTTCAAATGGCTCTGAGCACTATGGGACTTCTGAGGTCATCAGTCCCCTAGAACTTAGAACTACTTAAACCTAACTATCCTAGGGACATCACACACATCCATGCCCGAGGCAGGATTCGAACCTGCGACCGTAGCAGCAGCGCGGTTTCGGACTGAAGTGCCTAGAACCGCTCTCCCACAACGGCCGGCGTGAGTCCCTCGTTCGCCAGACATTTCTCCCCTTGATTTCTTTATCTGGGGCATGCTGAAAGAGAAAATTTAATGTATTACATATTTAAACCACCTGACAGAACACGTTACCGTAAGTCGACTGAAATTCAGATCTGTTCCATCGAGTTCATCTTATCTGGCAAAGTGCATCAAATTATGCATTGAAAACCACGGCGATCATGTTGAAAATGTTATTTATTAACGTAAAGTGACTAAAATGTGCTTTATTATTATTATTTATTAGAGGTCCTTACGTGCCCGGACTTTATGGAGACCCTGTATCGACAACTCTGTAACTAGAGCGTATCTATCAAGAGCTCAAAAATAATAATAATAATAATAATAATAATAGTCTCCATTCTTGAAACTTAGGTGCCGACTTCATATGACTTACTATTATTAACACGGTATTCTCTGAATATGGATTCGGAGGATCCATTATTTCAGAGTGTCGCAATGTTGGTCTGCACCAGCCGCTTCCAAGCGCCTTCTTTCGTAAGCGAATCTGATTTTGGGGTAGCGGTCACGAAGAGGCAGGGAACTTGCAAATTGTGTCAAGAACGGAGGACTGCTTGCGCGCTTCGCTCTCTCGCACAGAAAATAATTATTGTGGGAAGCGCCCCGTCGCCGGAATGCTGATGAGAGCCCGGGCTGTCAACAGAAACTGCTGGAAAGGTCGCGCGCAGTGTAGTAGGCCGCTGTCTGGGAACGGGGGCGACCGAAATGTGCGAAGGGCGCACGTGGGCGCCGAGGCGGCAGCATCGCAAGTGGCACGGTGGCAGCTGGATGGAGCCTGCCCGGCTGCCTTCGGCGCCCTGTCAGCGCGCCCTGCGCTGTCTCACGCGCCAGCGCTTCTTCCTCGCTTTCTTGCGTCGAGCGCTGACGTGATGCTGCGACAAGACCTTTCCTCTTGCGCTATGCCCCTGGAGAAGTCAACAGGGACGGATTTACTTAATCTCAGCTAACGACGTGCTTTACTGATACGACGCCACTGCTGTTACAGCGCGCAGGCTTAGCCGTACTGCAAGTGTAAACCGAGCTACGTATGCTAGAGATTAAGAGGCGACACTTCGAGACCGGAGCGGCGTGCGACGAAATACGAGCGAGGGACCAGAAGGAGTAAGATCTGAGAGCTTGAAAGTGTTCAGTGCACATCAGCAACCACATCCTACAAAGCACTGTGAAGTGTATGGTAGAGGATACTCCAAGTACCACATATTGGGCGTTCCTTCTAGTTCCAGTCTCGTATGGAGCGTGGGAAGTATTTTTATTTTTACTTGACTGGCTTTATCGTGACCCTATTCAGCCATATAATCCATATAGAAAATATATTACCGTTATCGATTAGTAAATTTAATGTTTATATTTTTATAAACAGTTGCAGTTCTCTGTAACTACTGTAGTACCGTGAGTGTGTGGGTTTTATTTTGTCAGGTTGTACATGGATTGATCCAACAAGTACCCTTTGGCTCCTGCAAGAAACAATTTCCACCTCACACTACTACAGAAGTCAGACAGACGCTCCTAATGTACCGACAAGAACAGCTTGAAAAACATTCAGCAACAGATATCTTCTGGAGTCGTGCGCTTTAAGGAAAAGGCACAAACATATTCTATATTCTTACGTAACTAGTGGAATACTTGGGTGCTGGAGTATTGCTAGTTAGTGTAAGAAAAACATTAAATGCACGAAAAATATTATTTACTGCAAAAAAATTCTGAGAAATCAAGTTAAACTTTTTCTTATAAATTAATAAAATTCCGTGTTCTTTTCGGAACACTAGGTTACCTCTTATGGATAGGAATGCTATTATTTTACAAAGTATGGAAAGGTTCTTTTCTCCCTCTTCTATAAGAATGTTATTTACTCGGCAGAATGGCTGCGAGCCGCGGCTACACAACTTGAATAACTTTTCTAGGTACGGTCAAGCCCGTTGCGTGAGAAATGTAATGGAGTGTACTGTTATGGAGGACAGATGGGGCTCGCATACGCTGTAGCGCACAATACCGTGAGCTGCGACGACTGCTGCCTGCGTCGCTCGCTGCTGACAAATAACACAACTATCTCTTTCTACCTGGATTAACCCTCGCCAATCAAACTCTCCCTATGCCTTGATGAAGTCAAGGACTCCTATCCGCCCCTAGTCTGACTATTAGCGTGGTACACCGGTCAGATAACCAGTCCACCGCGATGCCACTCAATATTCCCTCACAGGCGTTTAACTAGTTCTCTGTCCGTGTTCACACTGCACAATAAGTGTGGCGGCCAACACAGTGAACAACACTTAATTGCGAGCGACTCAATATAGAGTATCACTCCAATTTGTTAACGACAGAGGTGCTCTCCTAGTGAAGTACTGAGCAGAGACTTTGTTCTTTGCTCTTTGCGTACACGTACGAGCACACTCGGTCTCGTTGCGTGTTCCCGCTCCAAGAGTGACAACGGAACCGCTCCTTTTCCTGGAAAAGTTGGAAGGGTATATATCATTCGCTGTCTTCCCTCACTCCTCTGCCTCTTTATGTCAGAAATATTCCACCAATCAGCGTTGCTCTTTTAAATGGGAGAATGACGTTTCGTTTAAGTCGATCAGTGCGGAAATGTGTAGCACCCTCGTTAGGCGTCTATTGTCCTCCTGTGAGAACTCCGTAACTAAGGAGTCGGCCCGTCAAAAAATGCGTCTTTTGGGCGCTCCCACACAATGTAGCGGAATTTGTTTTTTAAGTCAAACACAGAAGTTGTTATGCCTTTGCTCTGGCAAAAGCTGTCTTCTGTCTGGGCGGTCGCTCTGGCCGAAGTAGGTATGTTGACTCACCCCTTTGAAGGGATGGCCCTCCCAGCGGGCTGGTTGCATCTTTAGAACGAAAATTCCTATGGTCGTCATGTTTTGTACGCCAGTCTCGACTTTTTCAACCTTGATGAGCACTTGCCATTTACTTATTAGATTTGCATATCACTTACATGAATTCATACAAAATTGATTCTACCTCACCGAATTTAGGTTCGAATGAAGCGTCTTGATGTGCAGAATACGATTGTGAGGACAGAATATATAAGAAATGAAGGTCAGGAGACCAAGTCACTTTACAGTACTATTTTTTAGAATTCGTGTTAACACCAGTTCAGATAAAAGTATATGCACGCAAAAACCAAGTAACTGTCTCAGAGCGAAGTATGTCACATCTTTCAATGAATATCATCGTAACATCTACCAGATATACAGAATGCGCTCTATGCAGGCGGTTTATCGTGACAATTGGTATATAAACCGATGGAAAAAAAATCGCAACACCAAGAAGGAGTTCCGTGACATAAACGAAAGTTGGTAGGGTTGTTTCTATATTTGAAAGATGATGTCTGTTCAAATTTTGCGCCAGCCGCATAAGAGTGGCTCTAGCAGTGCCGAGGACGTTAATAAGCTTTGCTTTAAATACAGGCTGAGCTGAGCGTCAGTTACCTTTGAGACTTAACATGTTAGTCAAAAATCCCTTTACGGCGACAAAGTCGCCATTATTAACACCTCACTGAGTTAAAACGGTGTCGTGTAATAGGGCTACGAGAAGCTGGATGTTCTTTCTGCGGTACTGCAGAAAGACTTGTCAGGAATGTAGCCACTCAAGATGTTTGCTCCCATCGGCGATCACGAGAAAGTACGGTTGTGAGAAGAACGGGCTACAGACGGCCACGTGGCACTAGCGAGAGGGAAGACTGCGGTGTTTGGCGTATGGCTTTGGTGCATCGTACTGAATCTACAGCAGCAATTTGAGCAGCAGTGGCACGGCAGTGACACAACGAACTGTTAAAAATCGATTACTTCAACGATAGCTCCGAACCAGGCGATCTGTAGCCTGCATTCTACCGACACTAAACCACCGCCAATTGCGTCTTCAGTGGTGTCAAGGGAGAATTAATTGTAGGGCAGGGTGGAAGTTTGATGTGTTTCCTGATGAAACCTGGTTCTGCCTCGGTGTCAATGATGGCAGTCTGGTGGTTAGAATGAAGTCAGTTGACAACCTGCTCTCAACCTATCTGAGTGCCAGATTCACTGGACCTAAATTTGGAGTTACCGTCTGGGGTGCGATTTCTTATGGCAGCAGGAGCAATCCCGTGATTTCTCCACGAACCATGAATGCAAAATTTGTACATCAGTCTGGTGATTCGATCTGTTGTGCTGCCATTCATGGACAGCATTCCAGAGGGTGTTTTGCAGCAGTACAACGCTCACCCACTTACCTAACATGCTCTAAAGATTGTCGACATGTTGCCTTGGCGTACTCAGTCACCCAACCTGTCCCCAGTCGTGCACATATGGGACATCATGAGACGACAATTCCAGTGCTATTCACAAACAGTATTAACCGTTCCTTTATTGACCGTTGAAATGCAACAGGCATGGAACTCCATCCCACAAACTGACATCCGGCTGCTGCACAATACAATCCATGCATGTGGATTCACCTTTGGACGCTTGCATTCAACATCCCGACGGTTACACCTGTTGTTAATGTACCAGTATTTCACATTTGTAATGGCATATCTCGCACTTACATTAATCTGTGATCTTACAATGTTAATCACTTCAAAATTTTACATAGACAAATGTGTCCGAAATTTCATTACTGTGCATAAATTATCTTTTGGGGTTGCGATTTTTTGCGGTCAATATTTATATTCATAGTGAAACATGAGCAATTGAAGGTCAGTGGCTGTCATAGCAAAAACTGTCAGGTGGATGTCAATTACAAACGACATTCACGATCGCGGTAAGTAATAGACTTTACTTTTCGCTACAGTTCTTCGTAGAAACATAACTCATGGTGATACTTTAAAGTCATGGTGATACTTTCAAGCCTTTTTATATATCTTTTCCTTACTGAGGCAACACAAAGCATCACACTATGGAATAAACAAACATGTAAATTACATATGCTCCATCTGAAGACGAGCCTGGATAGGTTCCAAATGTAGATAGTGAGATATACGTGTATTTGAATAATAAGTCTGGTAGCAGTTTTCTGTATTTATACATAATGAAGGAAGTACAGGGTGCCCGCGCTAGAGGTATACACAATCAAATGCTTATAACAGAAGATCTCGACATTTTACGTTTTTGAGTAATTACTTAATCGATAAAGGTAATCTCCAAGATGTGTCCCTCACTATTTCATGAACGGCGCTGAGTCGTGTGGAGCAAGCGTACGAATGTTTTCTGTGGAGCAATACAGATAAACTCTTAACTGTGAACATGTGGACGAAACAACGAAAAGTGATTGCGTGCGTGCAAGAAAGAGAATGGAACGTGAATCCTTCCACAAGTAAATCCATTTATTAGGTGAATATAACTCTTAGAGAAACTGGGAAACTGATTTCAAGTGCTGAAAAACATCCTAAAACCCATGTGAATGAAGAGACTTTGGCACTGATGGGCGGAGCATTAGCTAGAAGTCCAAATGAAACCTTCTGACGCGCTAGTAGTTACGTGGCCGTCCTCTATTCGATGGTGAACGACACTGTGCACAAACGACTCCGGTTGCGCGCTTGCAAACTGCAACTTCTGCATCACATTAAGCCCGAGGATCACAGCAGCCTATGTATTAATACTGTTACGTCGAAAGTACAATTAAGCACGAACACGAAGGCAGGGTTGTCAGCGAAGTACAGCACTTGGAACTGAAAGCACGGTAATTACGAACACCAACGGACAGCCAGAATAGAATTGACCTCCTGCACGGACCCGCCGTTTCAGAAGTTCTCATTGGAGCTGACAATAGAATCCTGGATCTAGATCTTGTCAATGGTTCTCCGTATGGTGGAGCTGGCACATCGTCGGTTTTCTGGTAGCGTTATTTACATCGTTTTCCCTACAATGAGCATCGAAAGTAGCCCCACACGTCGAAGCTTCGCGATCGTTGAGTCAGACTTCACTTTCCTTCCCATCGTCGATTTTCTTTAGGATGAGATGGACGCTGTTTCTGCCCTTTTATCTTCTTGACAAAGTGTCATAATAATATGACATCCAAAGAGCGACGAAGTGAACGATACGGCCTGAAGTAGGGCTTTAGTAGCTCCGAGTAGGCGAGGCCACAGTGTACTCTTGTGTTTCTTTCTCACATGCAGAGAGTAACTAATGCTTTGGCGTGGCGGAAACGAGTAGAGTTTTTGAACATACCTCTAACCGTACGTACAGGCATAGCTGCAATGAGGTGACAAAACTCATGGGATAGCGGCATTCACATACACTCCTGGAAATTGAAATAAGAACACCGTGAATTCATTGTCCCAGGAAGGGGAAACGTTATTGACACATTCCTGGGATCAGATACATCACATGATCACACTGACAGAACCACAGGCACATAGACACAGGCAACAGAGCATGCACAATGTCGGCACTAGTACAGTGTATATCCACCTTTCGCAGCAATGCAGGCTGCTATTCTCCCATGGAGACGATCGTAGAGATGCTGGATGTAGTCCTGTGGAACGGCTTGCCATGCCATTTCCACCTGGCGCCTCAGTTGGACCAGCGTTCGTGCTGGACGTGCAGACCGCGTGAGACGACGCTTCATCCAGTCCCAAACATGCTCAATGGGGGACAGATCCGGAGATCTTGCTGGCCAGGGTAGTTGACTTACACCTTCTAGAGCACGTTGGGTGGCACGGGATACATGCGGACGTGCATTGTCCTGTTGGAAGAGCAAGTTCCCTTGCCGGTCTAGGAATGGTAGAACGATGGGTTCGATGACGGTTTGTATGTACCGTGCACTATTCAGTGTCCCCTCGACGATCACCAGAGGTGTACGGCCAGTGTAGGAGATCGCTCCCCACACCATGATGCCGTGTGTTGGCCCTGTGTGCCTCGGTCGTATGCAGTCCTGATTGTGGCGCTCACCTGCACGGCGCCAAACACGCATACGACCATCATTGGCACCAAGGCAGAAGCGACTCTCATCGCTGAAGACGACACGTCTCCATTCGTCCCTCCATTCACACCTGTCGCGACACCACTGGAGGCGGGCTGCACGATGTTGGGGCGTGAGCGGAAGACGGCCTAACGGTGTGCGGGACCGTAGCCCAGCTTCATGGAGACGGTTGCGAATGGTCCTCGCCGATACCCCAGGAGCAACAGTGTTCCTAATTTGCTGGGAAGTGGCGGTGCGGTCCCCTACGACACTGCGTAGGATCCTACGGTCTTGGCGTGCATCCGTGCGTCGCTGCGGTCCGGTCCCAGGTCGACGGGCACGTGCACCTTCCGCCGACCACTGGCGACAACATCGATGTACTGTGGAGACCTCAGGCCCCACGTGTTGAGCAATTCGGCGGTACGTCCACCCGGCCTCCCGCATGCCCACTATACGCCCTCGCTCAAAGTCCGTCAACTGCACATACGGTTCACGTCCACGCTGTCGCGGCATGCTACCAGTGTTAAAGACTGCGATGGAGCTCCGTATGCCACGGCAAACTGGCTGACACTGACGGCGGCGGTGCACAAATGCTGCGCAGCTAGCGCCATTCGACGGCCAACACCGCGGTTCCTGGTGTATCCGCTGTGCCGTGCGTGTGATCATTGCTTGTACAGCCCTCTCGCAGTGTCCGGAGCAAGTATGGTGGGTCTGACACACCGGTGTCAATGTGTTCTTTTTTCCATTTCCAGGAGTGTATATAGATGGTAGTAGTATCACGTATGAGTAGGCGAGGCCACAGTGTGCTCTTGAGTTTCTTTATCACATGCAGAGAATAACTAATGCTTTGGCGTGGCGGAAACGAGTAGAGTTTTTGAACATACCTCTAACCGTACGTACAGGCATAGCTGCAATGAGGTGACAAAACTCATGGGACAGCGGCATTCACATATATAGATGGTAGTAGTATCACGTACACAAGGTACAAAAAGGCAGTGCACTGGCGGAGCTGTCCTTTGTACTCGTGTCATTCCTGTCAGACGGTTTCAGACATGATTCCGGCCGTACGACGGGAATTTACAGACTCTGAACGCGGAATGGTGGTGGAGTCAGATGCATTTTGGAAATCGTTAGGGAATTCAGTATTCCAAGATCCACAGTGTCAAGAGATATCGAGAATACCAAATTTTGGGCACTGCCGTTCACCACGGGCAAAGCAGTGGCCTTCACTTAAGGACCGAGAGCAGCGGCGTTTGCATAGAGTTGACAGTGCAACACTGCGTGAAATAACCGAAGAAATCAATGTGGGCCGTATGACGAGCGTATCCGTTAGGTCAGTGTGGCGAAATTTGGCGTTAATGGGATATGGCAGCAGACGACCGACGTGAGTGCCTTTGCTAACAGCGCGACGTCGCTGCAGTGCCTCTCCTGGCTTCGTGACCATGTCGACTGGATCCTAGACGACTGGAAAATCGTAGCCTGATCAGGTGAGTCCCGATTTCACTTGGTGAGAACTGATAGTAGGGTTCGAGTGTGGTGCTGGACCAACGGTGGCCTGTGTTTACTGAAATGGCCTGGGACTTCTGGATGTTCGGCTACTTGGAGACCATTTGCAGCCATTCATGGACTTTGTTCCCAAACAACGATGGGGTTTTTATTGACGACAATGCGCCAAGTCACCAGGCCACAATTGTTTGCGATTGGCTTAAAGAACATTGTGGATAGTTCGAGCGAATGGTTTGGCCGCCCCATATGAATCCAATTGAACATTTGTGGGACAACCGAGAAGTCAATTCGTGCACAAAAACCTTCATCAGTAACGCTTTCGCAATTCCGGACGTCTGAAGAGACAGTATGGCTCAATATTTCTACAGCAGACTGCCAACTTATGGAGTCCATGCCACATCGAGTTGCTGCACTACGCCGGGCAGAAGACCGACATGCTATTAGGAGGTATCCCAGGAGTTCTGTCACGCCAAGTGTGTATCAGAGGGGACGGCTGCAGGGCCAGAACTCGCTGCGACCAGCCGGCGCAGAGCTCAACGTGGAGCAGTTTGTGGCGCAGCGTGGCGTGACTCAGGCTGCTGCCTGCTGGTCTCGCGCGCCTGGAATACCGCCGCCTGCGTCCTCAGCACTCAGTACGCCGGCCCGCCATTTACATTTCAAATCGGAGGCGGCCGCATGCCGGCGGCTGGGCTGGCCTATGCAACTTGCGAGCGTTGCACGGTGGCCTTAGGGAAGAAGGGCGCCGATTTACTATACCGCGCCGATCTGTTACCACCTGCACTTGCGCTCGCTGACACACACGATAGAATTATACATCTTAAAGTACTGTGACGCCGCCGGAGAAAAAAAAATTATAGTCACTTGATTTTCAGCAACTCAGTTTCATTTATGCGTTTCGAGTAAACTAATCGTTGCAATATCTGTAGGCAAGACAAATTACAGATTGTTTAGAACAAATAAAAGGCAAAATACCCTCAGACTTCAAGAAGAATATAATAATTCCAATCCCAAAGAAAGTAGGTGTTGACAGGTGTGAAAATTACCGAACTACCAGTTTAATAAGTCACGACTGCAAAATACTAACACGAATTCTTTACAGACGAATGGAAAAACTGGTGGAAGCAGACCTCGAGGAAGAGCAGTTTGGATTCCGTAGAAATATTGGAACACGCGCGGTCATGCTGACCCTACGACTTATCTTAGAAAATAGGTTAAGAAAAGGCAAACCTACGTTTCTAGCGTTTGTAGACTTAGAGAAAGCTTTTGATAATGTTGACTGGAATACTCTCGTTCAAATTCTGAAGGTGGCAGGGCTCAAATGCAGGGAGCGAAAGGCTATTTACAATTTGTACAGAAACCAGATGGCAGTTATAAGAGTCGAGAGGCATCGAAGGGAAGCAGTGGTTGGGAAGGGAGTGAGACAGGGTTGTAGCCTATCTCCGATGTTATACAATCTGTATATTAAGCAAGCTGTAAAGAAAACAAAAGAAAAAATTGGAGTAGGAATTAAAATCCATGGAGAAGAAATAAAAACTTTTAGATTTGACAGAGACAGCAAAGGACCTGGAAGAACATTTGAACGGAATGGACAGTGTCTTGAAAGAAGGATACAAGATGAACACCAACAAAAGAAAAACTAGGATAATGAAATGTAGTCGAATAAAATCAGGTGATGCTGAGGCAACTAGATTAGAAAATGAGACACTCAAAGTAGTAGATGAGTTTTGCTATTTGGGGTGCAAAGTAAATGATGATGACCGAAGTTCAAAATGGGTTCAAATGGCTCTGAGCACTATGCGACTTAACTCCTGAGGTCATCAGTCGCCTGGAACTTAGAACTAATTAAACCTAACTAACCTGAGGACTTCACCTGAGGACATCACGTAGCGGTCGCTCGGTTCCAGACTGTAGCGCCTAGAACCGCACGGCCACTCCGGCCGGCCGAAGTACAGAGGATATAAGATGTAGACTGGCTATGGCAAGGAAAGCGTTTCTGAAGAAGAGAAATTTGTTAACATCGAGTATACATTGAAGTGTCAGGAAGTCGTTTCTGAAAGTATTTGTATGGAGTGTAGTCATGTATGGAAGTGAAACGTAGGCAATAAATAGTTTAGACAAGAAGAGAATAGATGCTTTCGAAATTTGGCGTTACAGAAGAACGTTGAAGATTAGATAGGTCGATCACATAACTAATGAATAGAATTGCGGAGAAGAGGAATTTGTGGCACAGCTTGATTAGAAGATGGGATCGGTTGGTAAGACACATTCTGATGCATCAAGCGATCACCAATTTAGTGTTGGAGGGAAGCATGGAGGGTAAAAATCGTAGAGGGAGACAAGGGATGAATACACTAAGGAGATCCAGAAGGATATGGGTTGCAGTAGTTACTCGGAGATGAAGAGGCTTGCACAGGATAGTGTAGCATGGAGAGCTACATCAAACCAGTCTCTGGACTGAGGACCACAGCAACATACAACAACAATGATAAAATTGACAAAAATTCAAAAACCTACAGTAAAACGAACAAACCGAAGGAGGTGAACTGCCTCATACACCCGGTACGGTGTCGCTTGTCAGTCACAGATTTCATACTACAACTGAATAACGGATTTTGACGATGCGTACAAGTAATACACATGGAAATCAAGTGGCGCGAATAGCAACTCGGCGTGGCGCTGAACGCGTATGACAGGCCAGATTAAAGATGCAAGAATAATATAAATATGCACATTTAAGCGACAAATGAACATTTGTACCAAAAACAAAGCAGAAATTTCAAATGGTCGTTATTAGAAGAACAGCTATAGCACATAAACAAGAACACAACGAGTAGATCGACATCCACAAAATTTGTAGCTAAAACTGTATTATTACTTCACAGAGAAGCAAAAATTGCCTATATACAACGTCCTAAATGTATACCAAATAGTACATACCAAAATATGTACGTATTCGAGGCCACTGAACATGCCTTGAAAAGAATAAAGAAGAAACGCTTATGGTACAAAAATGGTGTTATATTCACTTTTGATCAGACAATCCCAGAGCAAAAACTATCAAAACCCGTTATACAGTGTGCAGTACAACAGCGAATCCTGCCACTTCCTTCACATTTTGGCCTCCTTTATGCTGCTCCGTGGATCTTGTGCCTCAGGGTTCACAAGTCGGACGTCGTACAGTGCCACTAGTTTGCACACACTGATTACTGCTCAACGCAACTCAAGTAACTGCTCTCGACCTGTGTCGTTCATCGACATTTGCAAGTGCCTTACAATTAGTGTTAGCTTCACCACGTCGGATTATTAATTATTTTGGACCGGTGAGCTTAATAGTCGTGCGGTCTTCGCCCATTACGGAGGACGACGCTAGCTGTACTCCCGTAGCGGCTCTGTGGCTCGGAACGAGGACGACCCGACGCAGGAGCAGCAGGAGCTCCGGCAGGTCCGACCTCGGACTCCTCCAGGCCTCAGTCCTAATTTCTAAACTTGGTCCCATTCCTCAGACACCTACTTGTCGAGTGACTTTCACTGAGAGGTTACCTATGCCCATGTCTTCCTTGCGTGAGACGCTCTCGGTTTGGAGGCAGAAATCAGAGAACCGGCACCGAATAAAGCTGGGCGCTTCATGAAAAAACAACGTCTGTGATATGCTTCCGATAATTCCTGTTAGGAGGTCCTGATACAAATGGCTTTTGTGGGAAAAAGCTGACCTCCAATTTCGCTGACACCAGGGTTGCGTGTAGACAGTACTGTCATCTATATACTGTATATTTTAAGAACGATTTTCTGAGTCTATAATTTGGCAGCCTTCATTTGCATCCTGTTTTTTAAAAAAAAATGCAATATTAACATGCATTTGTGTAATTTTCCCTCAGAAAATAGCTCTCCCTGTGACGGTAAGCCAGTGTCTTTCACTCCGTATGAAGACTGGTGGGGGGGATTCGAGTCGTCAATAGCGAATTCCGTAAAAATAGACGTCAGAAAGTTTAGTTGACGTAGATCTGCTCAGCTAATACATTCCGTAAATATGATACTGCGGTGCCTGTGTTGTACAGAAATACTACGCAGTGTTACTTCGGATATGCATGCACGTCTGAAGGAACACGCATAGCCACGACTACAGCCATTATGAAATATTTCAGTGTTCAATACGTGAAACATATTCGAGGTTGCGAATATGAGCAACCATAAGCTGTATAATGAAATAATGACGAAACTTCCCCTTTCCATGTAAAGAATAACAGTGCTGGTAAACTTCTACGTTATTTGATACTGAAACAGCTGAGCAAAACTGAACGTACTCAGTTTTCTCTTTTATTTATTCTGATCATTTCTAAACTGATACACAATATTTTAGCGCAACGCAATCTGACCTTTAATAATCCCTACAAAATAATAGCCCTGACTAACAATAGTCTACCGTTCATGAATCACTTACCTCACCAAAATCTTCGTTACTGGAACAAATGGAATACAGCGAGCGCCAATACTGTGAAATAAATGAAAGATTCTAACTACTGAAGGCACAAATGAAAGATTTTCAAAGAGAACAAACAATGTATTATTTACCTTAATAGTGTTCAAAATTATATATATATATATATATATATATATATATATATATATATATATATATATATATATATATATATATATAAAACAACTGCCATACATCGTCAAACAAGTGTCTAGAACCTGTACTTGTACATCCATTGTGTATACTACCGAACAGGGAAGACATATTAATTGAAATTCACTTGCCCGGTGTCGGTGGATAAACACGATATTGCAGCTCTTGTGTTGTTCAGAATGATAAGCTTGCCCGAAGGAATACTGCAGAACATTTCTTAACAAGACAGGCACTGCTATACTGCATTTATCCTCCGACATAGTACAAGCCTCATTCAATTAAATGTCTCCTCTGTTCTGATATATACACTACTGGCCATTAAAATTGCTACACCACGAAGATGACGTGCTACAGACGCGACACGAAGAAGATGCTGTGATATGCAAATGATTAGCTTTTCAGAGCATTCACACAAGGTTGGCACTGGTGGCGACGCCTACAACGTGCTGACACGAGGAAAGTTTCCAACCGATTGCTCATACACAAACAGCAGTTGGAACGGCGTTGCCTGGTGAAACGTTTATGTGATGCCTCGTGTAAGGAGGAGAAATGCGTACCAACACGTTTCCGACTTTGATAAACTGCCATATCACTTGGCGTGATGGTATGGGCTGCCATTGATTACACGTGTCGCTCACCTCTTGTTCGCATTGACGGCACTTTGAACAGCGAACATTACATTTCAGTTGTGTTACGACCCGTGGCTCTACCATTCATTCGATGCTGCGAAACTCTATATTTCAGCAGGATAATGCACGACCGCATGTTGCAGGTCCTGTACGGGCCTTTCTGCATACAGAAAATATTCGACTGCTGCCCTGGCCAGCACATTCTCCAGATCTCTCACCAATTGAAAACATATGGTCAATGGTGGCCGAGCAACTGGCTCGTCACAATACGCCAGTCACTTCTTTTGATGATCTGTGGTATCGTGTTGAAGCTGCATGAGCAGTTGTACCTGTACACGTCGTCCAAGTTCTGTTTGACTCAATGCCCAGGCGTATCAGGGTCGTTATTACGGTCAGAGGTGGTTGTTCTGTGTACTGATATTTCATGATCTACGCACCCAAATGGCGTGAAAATGTAATCACATGTCAGTTCTGGTATAATATATTTGTCCAATGAATAGCCGTTTATCATCTGAATTTCTTCTTGGTGTAGCAATTTTAATGGCCAGTAGTGTACATACATATGGAATGAACTAATGCAGGTTGTAGACACTTAGTTGGTGACATATGGAAGTTTGGGTCCGGCCTGAAGCGTGTTCGGATAGCCTAATGGTAAGGCGACGGCTCGCGATAAGCGGGAAATCCGGTTTAGACTCCCGGTTCTGCGCAAATTTTCGTTGTCATCATTCCATACACAGCTGATGGTTGTCCATATTCGCAAGTACGAGTATATTTAATAAAGATTGCACTAACATTATAAAATCCATTCGATATAAAACAGCGAGAAGTAATAACATGGCAGTGTAGCAGCGGCTAAAGACGAATGATACTATCTCTTACTGGAATTGACAAACTAATCGTTTGTCTGTGGGTACAGAATGGGTTAACCGTGAAAAAAATGTTAATAAAAGAAAATTCGTATTTATCCTGATCTTGCTAATGTACTCGTAAATTCCACTCTAATGCAGGTATTGGCAACTGTCTCTAAATGTGTGAAAAAATTATGCTCTTCAGTGCAAACTTTTGAAGTATGACATCATAAAATACTGAAATAATCATAAGTTGGGCAAAACACAGAAAAATTACAGTCTGTTGTTGATTAATCAAAGTGTAGGCTTCCGTTTACCGGCAGTAAATCGCTGAATTGCTGCTCAACCAAATGACATGATTCTTTTCGAAGCGCTTACCGTTTGCCAGACTAAAGGACGAAGGGCAGTAAGAGTGCCATAGTAACGTTAAAAAATGAGCTGATGGACATTCGAAAAAAGACGTGAATAGCCCCTTCTAAAATACTGATTTGTATATTAAATGTCAATTGTAAAGATAAATTTTGCAGTCCCCTGGAAATGGCTGGATATGAAAACAAAATTAACTTATTTGTGGGCCACGCAGATATGGAAGCATACATCCCTTTCCATGCTCCAACCGTGTTTCCTTGGTTGTGGTACTTTTTTCACTTATAACGTCTTATACACTTTTAACAATGTTCTAAAATATTTCTCCTTGCAAATAAAAAAAATGGCTCTGAGCACTATGGGACTTAACATCTATGGCCATCAGTCCCCTAGAACTTAGAACTACTTAAACCTAACTAACCTAAGGACAGCACACAACACCCAGCCATCACGAGGCAGAGAAAATCCCTCACCCCGCCGGGAACCAACCGAACCCGGGACTCCGGGCGTGGGAAGCGAGACAGCTACCGCACGACCACGAGATGCGGGGCTCATTGCAAATAAAATCATAGTTTACTGCCAGTGTGGTAGTACAGAGTGTTTAGAAATGAATATCGGGGTTTTAACGCTTTATAATATTTATTACATTAAACTTACAGTTACAAATGATATGTGAAATGAAAGAGGCCCAATGACGGGGCTTGTTTTGCATGGCCTCCACATTCAACCGATCTAACGCCATGCGCTTTTTTCCTTTGGGGTTTCATTAAGGGTCGTGTGCACGTGCCTCCGCTACCAGCAGACTTCCCTGAATTAAGAAATCGGATTGAAGCAGCTGTTGCTACAATCACTGAAGACACACTTATCAACGTTTGGGAAGAACTCGGCTATAGGCTTGATGTACACCGTGTGACAAATGATGCTCACATTGAACATTTATAAGGTTCTTGGTAAAACTGTTTGAATTGCACTTTCATTTGACATATTATTTATAACTGTAAGTTTAATATAATAAATATTACAAAGCGTTAAAACCCCGATATTCATTTATAAACACCCTGTATTACCGTGCTCGCCTATTGAGTTTACCGAACGTGTCAGCGGCTGTAATTCTATACGGGGCGGTAATGTCGAAACCCAATAACCGTCACAATGAGATCATGGAATGGCTCCATTCAAAAGTAATAAACACACTCATTAACACGTTTATCCCACTTGGAGATGAGACTATCAGTTCCTGTTCCGTACAAAGCGGTTGGCAGCTGACGGATCCACAGCCGCAACCACTCTTCAACTTCCTCTTCCGACTGAAGCAGACGTCCAAGCAGACGTCCAAGCATGTCCTTCTGCAGGTCGCCAATTACATGAAAATCACATTGTGAAAGATCCGGGGTCTACGGAGGATGTCGCAGATTTCCCAAACAAATCGGCGAAGCGTGACCTTGCCGGCCGGAGTGGCCGAGCGGTTCAAGGCGCTCCAGCCCGGAACCGCGCGACCGCTACGGTCCCAGGTTCGAATCCTGCCTCGGGCATGGATGTGTGTGATGTCCTTAGGTTAGTTAGGTTTAAGTAGTTCTAAGTTCTCAGAGCCATTTGAACCATTTTTTTGAAGCGTAGCCTTCGTCCGACTGACAGTTTGGGGACAGGCGTTACAGTGCAACAGGATGATTCCCGTCTGGCAGCATCCCTGAGCGTTTTCCCTTTATGGCGCGTCGCAGTTTCTGCAACATGTCTTCGTAACGCTGCACACTGATTGTGGTTCCACGGTCGAGGAGGTCGACGAGAAGAGAGGCCCTGCAGTCGAAGAAGAAGGTCATCACTATCTTACCGGAACTTGTGTAAACAACTTTAAATATGAAACTTCCTGCCAGATTCAACCTGTGTACCGGACCGAGACTCGAACTCGGGACTTTTGTCTTTCACGTGCAAGTGCTCTACCATCTGAGCTACCCAAGCACGACTCACGCCCCGTCCTCACAGCTTCACTTCTGCCAGCACTTCGTCTCCTACGTTCCAAACTTTATAGAAGCTCTCCTGCTAATCTTGCAGAACTAGCACTCCTGAAAGAAAGGATGTTGCCGAGACACCGGTCACAGCCCGTGGGGTGTCTCCAGAATGAGATTTTCACTGTGCAGCGGAGTGTGCGCTGATATGAAACTTCCGGGCAGAGTAAAACTGTGCGCCGGACCGAGACTCGAACTCGGGACCTTTGCAGGAGAGCTTCTGTAAAGTTTGGAAGGAAAGAGACGAGGTACTGGCAGAGGTACAGCTGTGAGGACGGGTTATGAGTCGTGCTTGGGTAGCTCAGATGCTGCTGGCACAGTAGCTCAGCGTGTTCGGTCAGAGAGCTGGTTGGCCTCTGTAAGAAAAAAACTGAGTGAAAGGATCACCAACCAACTTGAACGGATGTCAAATGACGACCGCAACGACCAAACACAACGATCAACAACGAACAGAGATGCAAAGAAAAAGAAAAAAAAATCGTAGAGCACTTGCCCTCGAAGACAAAGGTAGCGAGTTCGAGTCTCGGTCCGACACATAGTTTTAATCTGCCAGGAAGTTTCATATCAGCGCACAATCCGTTGCAGAGTGAAAATCTCATTCTCGAAACTTTAAATTTCTTTGTTTGGGGGAGATGTTTCCACTGTTGGCTTTACTGTTTGGCCTTGGTCTGTCGGGATGTTGTCGAACGGAAATGTGTTGGTGCACGGCAGTGCCCGCCCCACACTGCCAATCGGACGAATGCTACGCTTCAGCGATTTGGTTGGGAAACACTGCAACATCCTCTGGCAGCCGCCGACCGCGTTCCACGAAACAGGAGTGACCCGTGGCGGCTCATTTCACTATCGGCAACTTTTAGCTGGCGTCTTAGAATGGGACGCGGGTGACTTATCTGTGCGGTTATCGCATAGTGTGGAGCCCGGACAGCAGCAGTGCTCGGAGCAACGGATAGGCACGACGTCTGCTCAGGATCGCTGCTCACTCTACTCCGCCAGGATTGGGCAGAAGGCAAAGGTCTGGATCGCTTATGTTGTGCACAACTAGTTGTTTAGCTCTGTGCTCCGATTTCCCGCTCCGCAAGCTATTTGACCAGATGTCCGTGTTTATGTGCATTAAGTCTTTATGCACGCCTTATTACTTGGCTCTGTCATTCGAGGACTAGTGTATTGTATTGTATGTTAACCGGGGACCTAGAAGCGACGGAGAGGCTCCGTCCCGGCCGCAGCCGCAGTGGTCCACAACCCCACGACGACTACCGCAGTCCACTTCACCCCTCCGCTGCCCCACGCCGAACCACTCTTTCAGGGTTATTGAGCGGTTCGGCCCCCGGTGGACTCCCCCCCCCCCCCCCCCCCTAGGGAAAGTCTCACACCAGACGAGTGTAACCCCTATGTTTCCGTGGTAGAGTAATGGTGGTGTAAGTGCACGTGGAGAACTTCTTTGCGCAGCAATCGCCGACATAGTGCAGCTGGGGCGGAATAAGGGGACCCAGCCTGCATTCGCCGAGGCAGATGGAAAACCGCCTAAAAACCATCCACCGACTGACCGGCTCACCGGACTTCGACACAAGTCCGCCGGACGGATTCGTGCCGGGGACCAGGCGCTCCTTCCCACTCCGGAAAGCCGTGTATTAGACAGCCTGGCTAACCGAGCGGGCTAGTACTAGTGTATTGCCGTGTCTGCTCTGTTAGATCTTGAAGTAATTTATCTTAATCTGTTGGCTGGCGTTTTCTCTCAGGAGAATTTGTCGTGGCTAATGTTGTTACCGCTATGTAATGTGCCCACATAGCTACATCACGGGCCTAAGTCTTATCTAGTAAAAAAAAGGAAAATATGTGTTTGTTTTAAAATTCTTATGCAAGATAACCAGTTATTCTGTTCCAATATTTGTTTTCATGATGTTTTAGAATCAGGTGGGCTTTGACTATTATCCTGCCCTTTTAAGCATGTCGTGAGCTCCAGCTAATGTTAAGACCATACTGAGTTGTGTGTTACATTTGTTTCTGGAAGGAATTACAGCACTCTTACTGTAGTACTCTGTTAGCGAAGCTTATTTTCTAGAGCGTATTAATTTATTTGAAACGCTCTAGTTGCTAGGAGAGCGTTCCGTGGTAACCATTTTTTTCCTACGTTATAGTAAGCCGAGTGTTGCGTGATTCATTTCCTGCATTATACTGGCTACCGTCAACGGCTGAACGACCGTATAAGATGCAAGCAGAACGACGCCATTTCTTTCCTTCGTACTGAAACCAATTCACTCACCAATCTGGTTCGTGTGTTTCGTATTATTAAATTTTCTGCCTGGGTAACAGATGTATGTCCTGTCAAGTGTATCACAAGTTTGTGTATTTAAAAAAAAATTAATTGGGAGTAAGTTTTATGTAAATTCATATCGAATACTGAAAGATTCCTCAATTATTTTGTTTTAGCTGAAACATTTTATTTTAAAGTAAGATAAAAGCAGTAACAACTGAGCCCAGTACGTTGGCCTGATAATTCAATTATTGTTAATGCAGAGTTGCTTTCATGTAGAGTTTACTATTGCGCCAAATTTCTCTAAAAAAAACTGGAGGGGGCGGATAAGAAACGAAACGACGCCGGGAAATATGTTACAGTTTGACAAAAACATTTCATTTCTGTCTAACTAGCCCTTGCCACTTCCCTGTCCATTCCTTTCCTAACCAGTTCTGGTTATTGACAGGTTAGAAAACTAACGAGCTTTGGACCTGAAACAATAGATTCGTCATCGATCGTGTGCTTTGCTGTCGGTATTCGAGTATAGAAAGTGAGAAATTCGTGACCATTGTATCACAAGATCATTGCGTCAGCTACAGCAGAATAATTGCGATACTTTTATTCCCTCGAAAAAGACGCGTGTTTCTGATTGTTTGTCGTACACGTTTACTGCATGGATAATTTCTTCATTCTGCCCATCGAGCCATTTTTTGTCATCTGAATCTTTCATTATTGGAACATCTGACTTATGAGCAGGATCATACACTGCCCTGGTGCATGAACACTTCTTTTCCATGCTAGTCTTGATCGCTTCAGTTTAGCTTGACAATACAGACGATTCAGTAACCTAGCATACTCAGAATCCTTCACTGTTCGCCCCTTGAGAGTAATGATTCGTGATGGTACCCTGCAGGTCCAAAAACTGTGACCATCACTTATCTACAGGAGAAACTTTTTTCGCTGCTTTTTATTTGTGCTTTCGTCTTCGCCAGCATACTCTCTTGACTGCAGTTCTGTCTTGAGAGTTGTGGTGCAAAGAAGTTTAGTCTACAGTCATAATAGCATTAGTTCTTGAATCTACGAAATCATTTACACGTTTCATGCAGCTACCCACATGCGTTTTAGACGTGGGAGAAGGAGCACCTACAGAGTATTGAGATTTTTTCACCTGCAGTACTTCATAATACGTTCATGTTCATCTGAAATGCCTGCGATGAAAGCAACATTATTAGTTTCGATAGGATGAAAGTCTGCCAGGATATAATGAATTTTATCGATACTTTCTTCAGAAGAAAGATCAATTTGCGAGTTTGTAAAATTAGCAGCGTTCCTACCATCACCTTTAAATTAAACAGTACTAAACGTCAATGAGTGCCGAAACGGTTTTCAAACATCATCTCTCAATCCAGTTTTTATGTGCATCCAGTGTGCCTTTGTTCGATATTCGTTTTTACTGATTTTCACGAAACGCATGGCACGATCGCTTATGACAGCTACCAAAAAGACAACTGCACGTCTCATCTGTATGGAAGATTGAACAAAATGGTTGCAAGAATCACAGGATTCACAGCAAAAGATCCCAGCCGCTCAACAAGATTTTCTGTTATTCCGTGAAAATCATCAGGCTTTTTTCTCAATCCATCCTCTTACAAACATTAATATTCTAGTCCTAAGGTAATACTCCGATGAGTTCGATCGGCATACAATATTTTTATGTAGGTTGATCTGCGGCTATTATTTACTGCAATTAGGGCTATTGCAAAAGAAAGACGTATTAGGAATGAAGATATTGTGCATGTTTGTCATACAAGGCGTCGCTACTGGGGAGACGTAAACCGAATGCCCGAGAATGGTCTATTGTACTCTCTATAAAAAGAACCGTGGCGCTGTTATTTCCATTGGCACGTGAAGCTGACAGGAACATCGAAGGGAGCTGTGGCTATGTTGAGCGATAGCGGGATTTGGTGTTACTGGTTACAGAACACCCTTCAGCTGTCACTCCGCGCAGCGTGACAACAATGCTTCTCGTGGCGCGCATATACGTCACATGCTTGGCTGATGACTGCTCCGTTTTGTCTGCGCAGAGAGGGCCGGCCGTGGGACGGGGGACAGGCGGAACATTCAACGACTTGTCAGACACAGTCCTGGAGCTCCATAACAATAGCATACTGCGTAATGGGCTCCATTTGTCATTCGATCCTATTGAAAGTCAACTAGACACTAGGATCTCTTCACGAACGTATCAAGCGGTTGGGACGCAATGCACAACTCGAAGTTTTTCTTTCTGCTCTGTCGCACAGGTAACTTCCGCTCAGTTTCATTATCTGGGTATTCCTTATTATTACGCCAAAATTATTTTGAATTTATGCATTAATATTTATGATCAACTTTAAAAGAATTCAGGTAAAATTAGCAACAAATCCACACATATTGTTACACATTCTGTTACCTCTCGTCCCGTAATGACGTCTAAACAAGATTAGTTGCCACGGCTTCTGATATTTTCTGGGAGGATCTATAGTTACATACGAACTCCCAAACATCCTTTGTTACTACTATTTTCTTTCAATTTTTCTTTCTTGTACCTAACTTGTAATTTATTGCTAATAAACACATGCATATACACATTGCTGTAACTACAATGACTGTTTCATGTTTCTAGAGATACAAGAGGCTGCTGAAAAGTAATGCCTCCGAATTTTTTATTCTGTTCTCAATATCGATTGAGCTATAACATATCACGCGTATTACTCGGTCGACTTTCCTGTTTTGCTGACGCAAGCTGCAACCGCTGCTGCTAGAGGGCTCCGATTTGTAGTGTGTCAAAATGGCGGTGTGTAACACAACCATGTCTGTGCATGAGAAACAGCATGCTGTATGCTGTAATCGAGTTTCCAACCGCAGAAAACATGCCTCCAATTGAAATCCATAGCAGTAGGAAAGCTGTGTGCGGTGATGATTCTATAGACATCAGTAAGGCGCTACGTTGAGTGTTCTTTTCTTTTAATGAAGGAAACGTTAGTGGTCGTAACATCCATGCCTATTTTTTATTCAGAATCATGTTAGCGACAGCGTTGTGTGTGGAATGCGAATGAACCTTCTCGTGGTATTAACAAAAAGGACTTCATGGATACTAAAATAATAAATAATTATTGCCAATGACATAATTTAATATTCTGTAATAAACTATATCTCAGGCAATACCCATGGAAAAAGATAATGAAACTCTCAATCTTTTATTAGCTAGGATTCTTCTAGAATTATCCTTCTTCTTGTTCGAACTGTTGTACTGATCGGATGAGATTGATGTCTCGTAACTCAGATGTCTGTAAAAAACTGTATTATGTTATTAATTATTTGAAAAATAGAGTTTCTGTGACATTGAAATGAATCTTCTTTCTTTGGAGTTTTATTTCATTATGATTCTCGTCCAGTATAACTGTTAAGTTTTTCTAAGCAGCTGCAAAGGAGCGCAGCCAGCACTATTGATCTACAGCGCTGTTTATTGGTAAATGCTAAATAATAAGCGACATTGAGAAATATATTCGAGTGTTAACGCATATAGTGAAGGTATAAAAAAAGGTGTAGTATACAGGGTGAACCATTTATCTCCACCATCCTAATTAACTATTTGTCCAGATGCAAATTACAAAATGTTTCAAGCAAATGTTCTTTAGCCATCAGGGGGACATCAATCAGCATGATTGCCTTCGTTGTAGCTGCTTTTTTTTTTTACAAAGATATGAACAGCATATGACTTTTTTAAATCTCACCCTGTATTTTTTATTCGATAAGTCATTTCCTCTCCTAAAGATCTGTTAAAAATGTATCACAGTGTACCATTCACTGAAGCACGACGTTATTAATCACATAACACAACATTGACTTTGAGACCGGGATCACAAACTTGTCCACTTGCTGGAGTCGTCAGAAAACAAATTAAAACCAAGTGAAAACGTAAATCAAAATTGACTTTGACTCCTGTACCATTGCCCAGGAGTAGAACATTCAAAGGTGCTCAAAGGGGTGAATCTGGACACCGATACACGGGTGCACTCGAATGAAAGTATTGTTTACTGATTCCAGTGTTGCCTGATGAAGAAAATTACTAGCAAGCACGATACGTTCCTGCATGTCCTCTAGAGTTGTTGGAATATCGCGATAGACAATGTCTTTAATGCATCCCCAAAGAAAAAAAGTCCAGAGGATTTAAATCAGGAGACCTAGCAGGCCAAGTAACTGTTCCCCCTCGACCAATCCATCTGGAAGGATATTTTGGGCTTAGAACACGGCGTGCACGCAAGGCATTATGTGCTGGACATCCATCGTGTTGATACCACATTAGCATTCTGGTTCTCAGCGGCACTTCATCAAGGCGAGGAGGAAGAATTCGTCTGAGGAAGTTGGCATACGCTGTGGCTTTTAGACTACCATTGATGAGATAAGGGCCAATAATTGTAGTACCAAGCATCCCACACCAGACGTTAACTCTCTGTCGCTGATGTTCCACCTGTCTAAGCCATCGTGGGTTGTCGCTGGACCAATAAAGCTTGTTCCTGGTATTTATCTGTCCTTTGTTTGAGAAGGAACATTCATTGGTAGATAGAACACTGTAGAAGAAGTTTGGGTTGGCGAGGATTTGCTGCTGGGCCCACTGACAGAACTGAACACGATATTGGAAATCATTCCCATGCAATTCTTGATGTAGGTGCACATGGTAAAGATGGAACCGGTGACGTGTCAGAATACGATGTACTCTGTTTTTAGGAATGCCAATCTCGTGTTCAAGCTGTCGTGTGCTCACATGAGGATTAAAGCAACGGAAGAGAGAACAGTAACTTCGGCAGCTTCGTCTGTGCGAGTGCTACGACGATTGCGTTGTCGTGGGTTGAAACTTCCCGTTTCCTGAAGTGTCGCAACAAAACGATAAACAATCCGTCGTGAAGATGGGTTCTTCTCAGGATAACGCTCTCTGTACACTTCCGCTGCCTGCGTAGAATTTCGCCTACCTTCAATAGCAACAATAAAAGAAACGTTATGTCGATGCATTTTTTGGAGGAAGGACAGCGTTTACTATATGTCTACTCTGCACAACAGTATCTAAAAGGACTAAACTGATGTACTGAATGTTCCATTACATAAGAAAACAATATTGCAATTACTGTTCTGCTACCTTACATTCCCCACAGATGAGTAGTATTTCTACTTTCTCTTCGTTGGCGTACATTCTACTCACACTACTCTTCTACTGACGATGGTTGACGGGTGTGCATTCTACTTATGTTTACATATGTCCTCTGTCAACGTCAGCACGTGGGTGTGTTCCATTACACCGAGTAACTGCACTAAGAGCTGGGAGCGTCAGCGTCAATGTTGCGTTACGTAATTAATAACGTTGTGTTTCAGTGAATGGTACACTGTGATACATTATTGTATAGGTCTTTAGAAGAGGAAATGAATTACCGAACAAAAAATTCAGAGTGCCACTTAAAAAAGTCATACCGCTGTTCATATCTTTGTAAAAAACAAAGCTACAGCAAAGGCAATCATGCTGATTGTTGTCCCCCTGACGGCTAAAGAACATTTGCTTGCAACATTGTGTAATTTGCATCTGGACAAACAGTTATTTAGGGTGGTCAAGATAAATGCGACATCCTGTATATATTATTTGTTAGTAGTAAAATAGTGCCTGAAGGAGAATCGATAAGTGATTGTCTTATGTTAACCGCCATCTTAGTGAAATATTGTAGCGGCAGTTTTAAATTGAATTTTTATACAGATATAAATCTTTTTGGTCATAATTGCGATAATAATTGTGTATTGGTGGCCCAGAACCGCCTCAGAGGTAATAATTTCCTGTTAGACTGTGGATAATCTTTAAATATAGTGAACTTATATCAGTGCAAACAGCATCTTACGTCATACCAATTATTACATGCTGATGTATGAAGTCCTGCATTTCGTAAGAACTTTTATGAAATATTTTGACAGGAAAAAATACATTAGTGTAGTGTGCGTGTGGTATTATGTGACAAAACTATTCACTTTGCTTAAAGAAAACTTGCCACTTCGAATAACAGTAGCGGTAATTTCGATAAACGATCTGCAACTAGTAATGAGACTATTATGCAACAGCACTGAAAATTACTAAAAATCATTACTCTTGTATAGTTGAGAGTACTTATGATACATTTAGCTTGTTTGCTGGTCATATATGATCATGATACATTTAGCTTGTATGCTAGTCATATATGATCACTTTTGCGCATGAACTTAGTGCCATTTACAATGCTTGACAGACGACATTGCTCGACATTCCCAAGTGGAGATTTCTTTAACAAAATAACGATCATCAGCCGGGAAAAGCATTAATGAAATAAAACCTCATGTTACATTTATATTGTAGTAAGTAACTGGTTTTGTTGTAGTCTCGTATAAATTCCGCAATACACGACACACAACATTGGCTCCCAACTTGGGGCCACAATACACAACATTTATTGCAATATTGTAACTCTTTACAGGTGCAGTGTACCATAATAAAATATTAATGCGTACGTTACTTTCTTTTCATGTATGAATCTGACACGGGAAAAATTACCGTAGGTATATGTATGTCATCTGAAGTGTTACAAAAAATAACTGAAATCAATTGAGCTGTGCTACCCGCCGACAACGGCGTTCATGGTCATAGCTTGCGCACATACACGCAATTAGCATTGGTTACTTTGCGTTGCTAATAAATAGCAACAGTTCAAATTGACAGCAGCCATAAATATCAGTGCTCCAGTATTTTCAAGTATAATCTGTCTCTTAGATATTTTGTGTACACATTCCACCAATTTAGCTTTTGTTATTTGTATATGTGTTAGTTGTAAGGTATTTTGTGGGAAATATTGTTATTGTCAGTGATACATTTTTGTGCAATATTAGTGTAAAACATGGTAGGCCGAAGAAGCAAGTAAAGTCGAATGAGCATGCTGATGCAGAAATGGCATCAGGCCCTCAAAAACATCAAACTTCGTACACTTCAGTGCAAGTCCTCGATAATGTAAATATAGATTATGTTGATTTATTATCTGATATTCCAAGCGAAAATGAAACTGCGGAGTTGTCAACACAGACGGACATTCCTGCAGTTAAACCCTTTAGAAGTGAATGATAATATTTCTACCGGGCAAGGGGCAGAAATGAGCAGTTCTCAAGCTATGCCACGACCGGATAGTAAAACGTTAGCATTATTATTTAAAAAGTTCGATGTATGGAACAGGAATTCTAGCGCAGGGAGCAGGAGCGTGAGCAGCAATGGTAGCGCAGGGAGCGGGAGCGTCATACGAAATTCATGGAGCAAATAAACTATTTTCATAGAACGAGATAAGGAAATTCTCCAGAGAATTAATCAGGTGTTAGACGATCGCGATACATCAATTACGACTCATTTCAACAAAGAAATCAATGCAATAAAGACTAGTATTAAACCGTTGGCAAACATACCAACTCAAGTGAGTAATCTTCGAACCGAAGTAGATAAGTTAGAGAAAAGCAGTTAAAAGCTTTGACTACTACTGTGGAGTCAATACAGAAAGATATTCCCACAGAAGTACAGAAACAAGTCCGAACGGAAGTAGCCGGGGCATTGAACATTGAAAATTACAATCTTGAAACAATGTCAGCACACGGTAATGAGTACGCTGGTACTGACAGGCAAAAGAACAATGCAAATTTCCGACAGCCTCTATTGCAGTGCATAATACACCATGTTTCAGTAATCAGTCTGTATTGCCCCAGCAATTTGTTTCACCAAGAAACCCGAATTATGAAGACGAGTGTACTTCCAATAATGTCACCGAGAGAGGTGGCGCAGTGGTTAGCACACTGGACTCGCATCCGGGAGGACGACGGTTCAATCCCGTCTCCGGCCATCCCGATTTAGGTTTTCCTTGATTTCCCTAAATCGCTTCAGGCAAATGCCGGGATGGTTCCTTTGAAAGGTCACGGCCGATTTCCTTCCCCATCCTTCATTCAACCGAGATTGCGCCCCGTCTCTAATGAACTCGTTGTCGACGGGACGTTAAACACTAATCTCCTTCTCCAATAATGTCAGTACACCGCCTGATAATGTTTGTTTTCCAGCGAAAATGAACTGAAAATCAGTTAAACAAGAGGTCGCAGTGCAAAGTGTAAATGTCTGAGAAATAGGTGCAGTTTGTGATAGGCGTCCAGTCAGTTGGTAACGGTAATTCGTGCAACTGTTCTGTTCAAACTTTAGAGGCACAAGGCGGTTGCTCGTTGGCACCTGCATGGTTAAGTTTCCGGGTTAATAACAAAGCCACGTAATGTGCAGCGACAATCTAAATTTTATATTAGAACAGAGACCGGTTCGATTGTATAGTTGAGAAAGTACACGAGTATTCTGCAGCAATTTCGTCGAAACCGTTTAGTGCTGCATAAATGAATTTTGTCACGGAATGATCAGCGTGGTAAGTTCAGCTGATGACGTAACAGTAGAGACGAGAGTGAACAAGAACTGAGTCGGGTGTTTAATGAAATCTAATATGGCCTAGCTGATGGCTATATTACACACGAAAAACTGGCCAGCAGCGGAGATACTGTAAGGCTACGTGTTTCATACACGCTGTGCTCCGCATCATGCATGAACGTCAGCAACTTCATGATGTCCAGGTCATCAGATTGATATTTAACTTTTAATATTTAGTATGCCGTATCGGCATCAGGCCACAGGCCACATGGCTGTCTTTACCGGCAAACTGCAAGTTCCATAAAGTCATCTGTAAGACATGTTTTTTACAAGCAATAATACGCACAGATATGGTTATACATGCCTCATGTCATTAAAAACAAAAATACTGGTCAGTCACACGAGCCCCAACATATCTCGGCTGCCTCGCTATATCCAATCAGTGCATAAAAGGTTCGGGACGCAAATGCGCACGTTTTGTCGGTTCACTACGTCGCTGGTAATGAAGATTGCTTCCAACGGAAAGCAAAGCTTTTAAGATGTCGATATTCTTCTGGAAACGTCACGTATTACATTTATAAATCATACCGAGGCGTAACGTTGTTAGGCAATGAAACCTGAACAATGTTCATTTTGCATTGACGGTAAATATTAGTAAACAGAATTCTTTTGAATCTTTAATTCATGTAAGGCTGTAAAAACAACTTTGTAATGTAATTCAGTATTCACCTGACCTGCTGGCAAGATCGCAGACGTACAGAATGACTCATTGTACTTTCATGTCAGTAATTACACTCGTTAGCAAAACGGGGCTCTGACACGTTTCATTATTTTGTGGCGGATCGTGACTCTAAGTTGAAACCTTCTTGCCTCTGGCGGACATCGCTCCTATCGGCTAAGGTATACAGACATGACATGCGAGATCACAGCTTCAAGTGTGTCGGTACATCTTAATCTGCAAGGTACGTAGGAGTGATCCCGTGAAGTACGGAGTACACGAGAGATGCACTGGCGGAAACGAAGCTGCCAAGGCATGTCGTCAGTCGTGCCTGGATGGCTCAGTTGGTGAGAGCATGACTTGCGTAACGCGACTCTTCGTGTTCGGGTCCCCATCACTGCCAGCTGACGAAAGAGTTGAACAATAAGTAGGAGCGGATTCCACCACAGCAAATGATATTCCAGTAAATTATAATCGTCTAGATAGTAACTTAAAGTAGACATAAGCAATTAATATAAATGCAATCGCAGTACTGTGCGTATGTTAACTGTACACTATACCTCATCATAACAAGAAAGTGATCGACAGACGGGAAAATGGGCGATGTTGCCGTTCCGCCGCTACTCGCTAGCCAATATGGCAGCAGCAGCAACAGCTGAGCAATTCGGTACTGAATTCCTTTGTATTTTTCCATTAACCAGTAATACTGAGTTCGACTTGCACAATCTTAGAGGACTTATCACTTTAGTGTTCATCTTCTCTATTACCTGTCTCCATTACTTTGCGTGTTATAAAAAATATCTGTATAAAGAAACAAAGCTTATGATGATACCGAATCACAACAGCTACATTGGCAACCGTAATTGTCGCCTACAGAGCGATATAACAACAGTGAACGAAACTGAAGGCAGCGTGACCAAACTCGTTCTCTGATTGGTTGTTGCTATGGTAGTTCTTTTTTAAACAACTAGCTGTCGATCACTTTGTTACTCTAAGTATACTTCACCATACCTGAACCTTTTCCTCAATTTAAGGAATACCGCATTAAAATCCACTACTTTTCTTCCAGCAGATAATGCATTGCTTTTTTTTGTCTGTTAGCTTCGACGTTGACCTACGTTAAACTGTACAGAAAACACACGCATATATATATATATATATATATATATATATATATATATATATATATATATATATATATATGTGCGTTGTGACATCGTACGATGCTATAATTGTTCTTATTCCATTACAGATGTGTCACAAAAATAGGAATACTACGTAGACATTCGACTGCCCGTATTGCAACAGTGGAAAGGGCATATGTTTACAACTCTCTGCTTAGAACAAGTTGACTTACGACCAGTGACCCCTGATCGTACGGTATTGTGGCGCACTGAAGTTGCCATTCATTCTCACTTCAAGTATTCCTTCGGACATCACCGTTGCAGGAAGGAACTTCTATCCTGCCTGAGAACGCAGCACCATCTGCCGCATACCTCTGTAATTCAATGCTTTATATTGTAATACGGTACTGAATTTAATGTTGGCAGAAATAAAAAAGTTTTGCACACCTTTTTAATCTGTAAGGAAATGTTAGCTTTTTCTTCTGTCCTAGAAGTTGCATGTACGTTCCATACCAGCTGAATCGCTGGGGCCACAATTAACGCTGATAAGTTACTATGAGACTCTGAAAAAACTCAAACGGGCAATTCAGAACCGGAGAAGAGGAATGTCGAGTAAGGGCGTACACATTCTCCATGTCAACGCTCGCTCAGACATCGTTCGGCAAACCGTTGCTCTAGCCGGCCGGTATGGCCGAGCGGTTCTAGGAGCTACAGTCTGGAACCGCACGACCGCTACGGTCGCAGGTTCGAATACTGCCTCGGGCATGGATGTGTGTGGTGTCCTTAGGTTAGTTGGTTTTAAGTAGTTCTAAGCTCTAGGGAACTGATGACCTCAGAAGTTAAGTCCCACAGTGCTCAGAGCCATTTGAACCATTTTTGTCATTAGTCCCCTAGAACTTAGAACTACTTAAACCTAACTAACATAGCGACATCACACACATCCATGCCCGAGACAGGATTCGAACCTGCGACCGTAGCGGTCGCGCGGTTCCAGACTGAACCGCCTAGAAACGCTCGGGCACATCGGTCGGCACTGTCATTTGTTCCCTAGATTAAAAGAACATTTGGCCGGAAAGCGATTCAGCTCCGACGACGAGGTGAAAGAAGAGATTAAAAACTTTCTGAACAGCATGGCGGCGCGCTGGTGTGACATGGACATACAAAAACTGCCACAGCGTCTACAAAAATGCATGGATAGAAATGGTGATTATGTCGAAAAATAGCTAAATGTTCAAGCTGTAAACTGATGTAAACCATTGTAGAAATATACAGGTCTATGTACTTATAAAAAAATAGGAGACCTTACTTTTGGGATTACCCTAGTAATACTACCCTGTTTACTCAGTGGGCACCGTCAACTGTCTTTCACCAGTTCCCAGAAGCTACGTGGTAACAGGGTGAAGTTGCGACGTGCCGGGGCTAGCAGTGTATCTAACACTAAATTCTTCTAGAATATTCATCAGGAAATGATGCTCTAAGCCCCCCCCCCCCCTTTTCTAACTCCGACTTTTGCTGTTTTTAACGTAGTGGGAAATGAAACGGTTGCTCTCCGATCTACATAATGAAAGTTCTGTTCAAAATAACAATGTGATTTATTATGACTAAACTCAAAATAATAAACACAACACATGAAACATTTACAATACGTCAAATTGGATACTCAGAGAAATGCTGTGAAGGTGAAGTTGTCCGTAAACTAGCTTCTGACGTTTATGACCTTGTGGTATGTGGAGCCAATTCCTTGCAACTCAAATCTTAAGAGAAACACCCAGCCAACCCAGCATTAATTGCTATTATAGTAGTGAGAACTCAGACAATGAACACCCAAGACAGAACCACGTAAGAAAAGACGGGAACAGGCGCGCTCTGCTGAGCTCTGATTATCACAGAGCAAAATTCCCTACTCTGCCGGTGCTGCGGACATACATTACCAAGCTGTCTTCTTAACTGCAAGGACGCGATCTGGCGTACCGGAAGCGATGGCTGGTTGCTTCGGCGTCCAGTCGTGGTGGTGTTAATATCACGAGTATAGTCCGAAACATATTATCCTGGTCTGGTTGTTACACACTTCCTGTCAATACAAATGCGTCTCTGAGGGAGACGAAGAAGGCTCGCCACACAATCACTGACGGTACAGTGATTGATTTTAACAAGCGAAGTCACACAGTAACTCCGATACAGTCAACTTTAGCCAAAACTGCTCAAGACGGACAACATAGGCCGCTTGTACGCAGAACACTCAATTGCCAACTGTACTCGAAAAGTTACGTTGAAGTCGAAACTTCAGCAACTTCGTAAAACAGTTACAATTAAATGAAAGTATATTAGACAGCCAACGGAAGGCAGGCTGTCCAGAGCAGCGAGAGCTCAGTCTTGTAACCTACTCCGACTGAAAGACGAGAGCCGACTCCCTCAAGAGCACCCGTACAAACCAAACACAGAACGCCGCCCCCATGACAGTGGTCATGGTTAAACGTTCCAATCAGCAACTCGAAAATCGGTGGAAAATTCCACTCTATTGCTGAAGCACTACCATTCCACCAATGGAGATTCTTGGCACCAATTTCTGCGCCGATTTTGCTACGTCACAGAGCTATGCCCTGAGCAAGCTAATCACAGTTACGATTTTGCAGAAAACGCGGGAATTTGCCCGCCAAGACTGCCTGGGAACACAAGCCATTCCCACTCCTCGCTGGTAGCCCGCCAGAAAGTGTTTTCACTAAGTTTCTGCGAAGTAACGGAATCTCTAGCCCCGCCGCCCCTTCTGATTCCTCTGAGCGTGTCGCTCCCGCTCTTATGACAATGTCAGCGTCTGGAAAGCATCCACCCAACTCCCTCACACCCGTCAGCTTAACCCTTTCAAGCTCAGCAGAACTCGCCTGTCACCGGACCACCCGGGTGACGAGAGACGCTTAATGGGAAGTCCGCGTGTGAAGGAATAGCAACTTTTCACCGCATGCAATTAGAGAGGAAAATCGAATTACTCAGAGTAATATAGAAATATGAGATGGGGCTCATGCCACCTCTCAAAATTTGGGGGCGAATTTAAACTGGAGTGCGTGAGCTTTACACCCCTGGTTGGACCCTTTCAATCTATTACACTCCTGGAAATTGAAATAAGAACACCGTGAATTCATTGTCCCAGGAAGGGGAAACTTTATTGACACATTCCTGGGTCAGATACATCACATGATCACACTCACAGAACCACAGGCACATAGACACAGGCAACAGAGCATGCACAATGTCGGCACTAGTACAGTGTATATCCACCTTTCGCAGCAATGCAGTCTGCTATTCTCCCATGGAGACGATCGTAGAGATGCTGGATGTAGTCCTGTGGAACGGCTTGCCATGCCATTTCCACCTGGCGCCTCAGTTGGACCAGCGTTCGTGTTGGACGTGCAGACCGCGTGAGACGACGCTTCATCCAGTCCCAAACATGCTCAGTGGGGGACAGATCCGGAGATCTTGCAGGCCAGGGTAGTTGACTTACACCTTCTAGAGCACGTTGGGTGACACGGGATACATGCGGACGTGCATTGTCCTGTTGGAACAGCAAGTTCCCCTGCAGGTCTAGGAATGGTAGAACGATGGGTTCGATGACGGTTTGGATGTACCATGCACTATTCAGTGTCCCCTCGACGATCACCAGAGGTGTACGGCCAGTGTAGGAGATCGCTCCCCACACCATGATGCCGCGTGTTGGCCCTGTGTGCCTCGATCGTATGCAGTCCTGATTGTGGCGCTCACCTGCACGGCGCCAAACACGCATACGACCATCATTGGCACTAAGGCAGAAGCGACTCTCATCGCTGAAGACGACACGTCTCCATTCGTCCCTCCATTCACGCCTGTCGCGACACCACTGGAGGCGGGCAGCACGATGTTGGGGCGTGAGCGGAAGACGGCCTAACGGTGTGCGGGACCGTAGCCCAGCTTCATGGAGACGGTTGCGAATGGTCCTCGGCGATACCCCAGGAGCAACAGTGTTCCTAATTTGCTGGGAAGTGGCGGTGCGGTCCCCTACGGCACTGCGTAGGATCCTACGGTCTTGGCGTGCATCCGTGCGTCGCTGCGGTCCGGTCCCAGGTCGACGGGCACGTGCACCTTCCGCCGACCACTGGCGACAACATCGATGTACTGTGGAGACCTCACGCCCCACGTGTTGAGCAATTCGGCGGTACGTCCACCCGGCCTCCCGCATGCCCACTATACGCCCTCGCTCCAAGTCCGTCAACTGCACATACGGTTCACGTCCACGCTGTCGCGGCATGCTACCAGTGTTAAAGACTGCGATGGAGCTCCGTATGCCACGGCAAACTGGCTGACACTGACGGCAGCGGTGTACAAATGCTGCGCAGCTAGCGCCATTCGACGGTCAACACCGCGGTTCCTGGTGTGTCCGCTGTGCCGTGCGTGTGATCATTCCTTGTACAGCCCTCTCGCAGTGTCCGGAGCAAGTATGGTGGGTCTGACACACCGGTGTCAATGTGTTCTTTTTTCCATTTCCAGGAGTGTATTTCCGTCATAGCTACTTTGATATTTAGATTAAAAATTGGGCAGCGATAGACTGCATCCCTGTCCCACACCTTTTTTTAATCCAAGTACGTCGTTCTCGGTCTTCCAATTTTATTTTTACGTACTAACTGTAGACCGTGGTATTGTGATGCAGAGGGGCCAGAGCGTAGTGCAACTGGCGTCCCGTACGCTGCCGCTCGCCGCCCGCAATCAGCGGCTGGTGCGGAACAACAGACGCAGGGCCATTGTGCAGAGCAGGGCGAGCTGCCGAGCCCTACTGTCCGCGGGCCAATCCCCCGCAGGGATTAGCAGCGTGGCTGCTGCTGATAAAACTCCGCCAAGCGGCTGCACCTGCTTGGTCCACGCAGGGGGGCCGGGCCAGTTACAAAAGCACTGTACACCCGCGCACTCAAGGGAGGACCACTGAAATTTGGCTGGATATGGGAGGTTAAGCGCCCCACCGGCATTAAAGATGAAGCACCAGGCCAGTCACAGAGCGAATGGTGAAAGGAATCCAGTCATATCGTACCAGTATCTTAGGATAACAGTGTTTGAGGGTGGGAATTGGGACGATAGGATAGCCTCAGCTGTAGTTCAGAGAAGTCACACATTTCGATTCATTGTTACTGTGGTATCGACGTTCGATACCACACTTGTTACGGGCTACAAATGGTTCAAACGGCTCTGAACACTATGGGACTTAACTTCTGAGGTCATCAGTCCCCTAGAACTTAGAACTACTTAAACCTAACTAACCTAAGGACATCACACACATCCATGCCCGAGGCAGGATTCGAACCTGCGATCGAAGCGGTCTCGTGATTCCGGACTGTAGCGTCTACAACCGCTCGGTCACTCCGGCCGGCTACGGGTTGCAGTTATCGATCGCGGTCCATATTAGTATCGATGGACCCGCGAGCCGCGCCGCTAGCGCCGCTCCGCGGCTTGTGTAAGCAGGCTGTTTAGGTTTTTTTATTGGTAACGGCACGTAGCGCTCTGTATGAAAATCACTGTCTGTGCTGTGTGCAGTCCGTGGCTGGTTTGCATTATTGTTTGCTATTGTTGTATTGGGCAGCTGGCTGTCAACAGCGCGTGGCGTTGCGCAGTTGGAGGTGAGCCGCCAGGGGTGTTGGATGTGGGGAGAGAGATGGCGGAGTATTGAGAGCGGATGGTCTGGACGTGTGTCCATCAGAGACAGTAAATTTATAAGACTGGATGTCTTGAACTGATATATATATACAAGACATCCAGTTCAAGACATAATGACTTTTGAACACTATTAAAGTAAATACATTGTTTGTTCTGTATAAAAATCTTTCATTTGCTATGTCTATCAGTAGTTAGTCCCTTCAGTAGTTAGAATCTTTTATTTAGCTGGCAGTATTGGCGCTCGCTGTATTGCAGTAGTTCGAGTAACGAAGATTTTTTTGAGGTAAGTGATTCATGAAGGGTATAGGTTATTGTTAGTCAGGGCCATTCTTTTCTAGAGATTATTGAAAGTCAGATTGCGTTGCGCTAAAAATTGTGTGTCAGTTTAGTGTTGATCAGAATAAGTAAAGAGAGAAATGTCCGGTTACGTTCAGTTCAGCTCAGCTGTTTGAAGATCAAATAATGTAAGAGGTTTATCAGCACAGTAATTCATAAATTTTTCTAAGGGGACGTTTCACTTGTAGCAAGTTTCTAGCGATCTCTCGTCCACTCTTGCTCGGGACGTCAAGTAGTAAAGTAGCATGGCCTTCAGCTGATAGGAAGCAACCTCTAACAAGGAGCTTACTAACGTATGGCCTAAGTGAGGCCTCAATAGCTACCTGCTTATAATTATGTGTATGCAGCCAAGAAGAATCCTCTACAACCAATAATCATTTTTTACCAACGACTTCTAATTATTTTAGTCGTTGTAGATCAAGACCATGCAGCCAGCACCTTATCGGCGTTACTGACAAACCTGCTGTGATCTGTATGTTTCCGTTTAGCATTGGCCGCCAGTCAACATTGGCGACGACTCGTTCGTCGTCATCATAACAGTTGCAATACTGAAAAAAAAAAGAATTTTACCAATAGGAAATACTGCTTATATGTAACTTTTAAGTCGCTTTGTGAAGTATACTAAGGCATTTTGAGGGTCAGATGTGGACTCTGGCCGCAATTTATTGGTAATGGACTGCAGATTAAAACTGAATAAGTCGCAAAAAGGTAGGAAATGAAGAAGACGGAACGTGGATAAGTTGGAAGAACCAGAAGCTGTTAATAGTTTCAAAGGGGGCCTTACACAATTAACTGAAACTGGATAAAGGAATACAGCAGAAGACGAATGAGAAGCTTTGAGGTATGAAACAGAGAAGGCAGCAGAGGAAAAAATAGATCAAAACGCAAGGGCTAGTAATAATCCTTGAATAACGCAGGGGATACTGAACTTAACTGAAGAAAGAACAAAACATTAAAACGCAGAAAATTAAGCAGCTGAAAGGTGAAATGCGACGTCTGAAAAATTAAACTGACTGAAAGCGCAAAATGGCTGAACAGGAATGACTAGAGAAGATATACAAGTCTATAGATGCACGTATAAACCGAGGAAAGATAGATACCGCCTATACAAAAATTAATCAAGCTTTGGATAAAACAAAAGCAGCTGCATGAATTTCAAGAGCTCCGATGCAGAACCAGTACTAAGGAAGGAAGGGAAGTCTGCAGGGTGAAGGGAATAATAGAATGGCTATGCAAGTAAAATGATGGCTATAGTATTGAAAGGGAACAGGAAGAAGATGGTGATGAGATGGGAAATATGACACTGCGAGATGATTTGACACAGCACTGAAAGATGTTCAAATGTGTGTTAAATCTTATGGGACTTAACTGCTAAGGTCATCAGTCCCTAAGCTTGCACACTACTTAACCTCATTTATCCTAAGGACAAACATACATACATTCCCGAAGGAGGACTCGAACCTCCAGCGGGACCAGCCACACAGTCCATGACTTACTAGAAAGACAGGTTGAAGAAAGGCAAAACTACATTGATTTAGAAGTGCTACTGGTCTACCAATGTGTTGCTTTTATTTTTTTTATTTGTTTTATTTTTTATGTGTTGAGTATACAGCAGGTTATTTAGAACTGACTGAATAGCTTTCTGTGACTGCCTAACAGATTCGATAAGTTGCTGTGCTGCAGTGGTTAAGACATTCGAGTTGGATTCGGGAGGACGACGGATTAACCCTGATCTGGGCATACAGATTTAAGTTTACCGTACCTGAACAGCGTAAGACAAACGTCAGTATCGTTCTTTTGAGAATGACACCCTCGATTTCATCCGTTCCTAAATTACCGTCCGTAATTCGTTTCGAATGATATCGTCATCGACGGAACATTACAGCCCGATCTGTTTTCCTTCTTACTTTCCTTCCTTCGTTCAATACGCTGCTAAACAATTGTCGATGTAGCTATCTGCTCAAAAGTATTCCGATACGTATTAGTGGACATTAATATCCACCTTCATAACAGCTTGAACCCTGATGTAGACAATTTCAGTGATGTATCTAAATGTCCCCAAGAGCCGAAATCAGAGAAGATAGTGATGTTCGAGGCCGGTGTCTGGAGCGAAGCCCGCGTTCTAATTCAACCCAGAGACGTTCCATTCAGTTCAGTTCGGGACTCCAGACACGCCAATCCATCCGGAATGCTATTGTCCACAAATCATTGTCTTCCAGATGCTACTTCATGCCAGGGTGCATTATTATGCTGATATATCCTCATCAACCACCTGTTCCTCTGCTGTACGGAGTACACATTTCTGTAAAATGTCATCACATCCTCCTGTATTTGGCATTTCTTAAACGCAGTAAGGGGACCACAAACTACTAAAAACATCCCCAAACCGGAACACTACTTCCTTCGTAAGTCACTGTTGGCACTACTCATGATAGCAGGAAACATTTTGCAGGGCGTACCATGATTCATCGTTCTAAATCACTCTTTTCGGCTTGTCCACTGCCCAGTGGTGTCGCTCTACCAATGTGCCCTTTTCCTTTTAATTCCCTGCTCTTATTCATTGTGCTCCTTAGACTATTGGTAGCACTTTGTAAAATGAGAGTAATTCCTTCCACAGAACTCACACGATTTTTTACAACCAGCCTCTGCAACGCTCGATGGTTTCTGTCGATCAGTAGAGTCCGCGCAAAATGCCTTACCCGGTAGATGCGCATTCGACAGGGTAGGCGACGTGGAAAGCGGTGGTGGTGGGGGTAATCGGCAGGAGCTGTAGGAGAAATGCCGAGCGCTGGAGGGGAAGAGCCATTCCAAACTGAAGCTTACCCCCACTTCCCTGGTGACCATTCAACAAGATCTGTCACCTCTGTTTTGGTTAGCATCTAAAAAGAATTTCACCGAAAATGCAGGGATTTATTTTCACTTCACTAACTTTCAGAGAAGCATCATCAGTGCCGAATTTTGAGTAAAGCCTACACATTTCTCTTGTTGCCATGCAATAACTTGCTTCTTTTGCCAAAACACAGCGAAGTTCACAAAATGTCATATCACTAACATGTTGAGCAGACATGATTGCTAGAGATTTCTGTAATGGTGGTTTATTAAGTTCATTAAGTGAGGAACGGAGGGAAAAGTAAGGTTAATAATTTATGGGAAAGCACATCCTCAGTACAAAATAAACGTGTAATGTCTTCAGTTTATTGTTCACAATCCCATAGCATTTCTCGTTTCACCAACTATCGAAAGCCCTTAAAAATTAAATTCTTTCATCAAAAAAGTCTCTAGTTAGTGGAACGACACAGAAGATAATCAAGTTTTACACAGTAAATATATGGAAAAATACTCTCCTCTTTGTGTGCTATCATTTATCAAAAGTTCTTTTCGACGTATCAAATCGTTTATGAAATATGGAATGTTGTGGATATTTCATTCTGGTTTTATCGCTAGGGTGGCGCGATCCAACCAAGGGTGCTACATCAGATCAATTTTCTTGAGATTACTGATGAATTGAGACCTTCAGCCAAGTCTAAAGAAAAATTCGATATGTTAGCTAAATTTCACATGCAGCAACACATTACGTAATATGTACCGCACGTAAAATCATAGTGACCCATATTTTTTATTGCAAACTTTTTCGAATTTCTCGATTGTCTTACTTCCATGTAAATATCACAATAACCATGACCATTAACGAAATGATGGTCAGATCATCATGAACTTGACATAAATATACAAAATATTTTTTTTGCCTAATATTTTCCGTAAAATCGTTTGAGAAAGATTGCAGGGCGTGCGCCTCCATTCTGTCATCGCTGACCGGCCGGAAGGTAGCAAACACTGCCGGCCTCCCCTAAACAAACGGATGAATTCGCCCAGCGCTTAGGACGAAAATTGATCATTGCGCATCGGCTACAGTATCCTGTTCAGACTTTTTTTCTACGTAAGGTCCTCCTAGTCTGACTTATATGTTGTTGTTCGTTTTCGTTTCCACTTCACAATCACATCAATACTAGTCGACTGGGTATCCTTAGAAGGTTAAAATATAACTGAAGAATCCGTTACTCTGGTGATATCCAAGAAATATTCAGTATTCTAAGACACTAACTCTCCTGACTGACGCACTCTGCTTTACTTCATTTCTACAGATAACACTATACTGCGTGCCTCCTTTTATAATGGCTCGTCCGCCTCTCGTGACCTCTGGAGCTCAATACAGCATTATATAAGAGTGTTCGGATACTACATAAACGCCGTAATCCCTTATTTGTTAAAGGATTTAGTTCAAATGGCGCTGAGCACTATGGGACTTAACTTCTTAGGTCATCAATCCCCTAGAACTTAGAACTACTTAAAACTAACTAACCTAAGGACATCACAACATCCATGCCTGAGGCAGGATTCGAACATGGGACCGTAGCGGTCACGCGGTTCCAGACTGTAGCGCCTAGAACCTCTCGGTCATTCCGGCTGGCAAAGGATTTAGTGTGTGCACATGTAAAAGTAGGAGGGCGAGTCAAATGAAAACCTTAAACATTTTTTAAAGTATTATTTATTGTGCAGAAGTGGTACAAAGCTGTATCAGTTTTCATCATAATCTAGCCCACGCTCAATGCAAGTTCTACAGCTTACAAAGTGCATAAATTCCTTAACAAAAAATTCTTTTGGTAGTCCGCACAAGCATTCATGCACCGCTTGCTGTACCTCTTCATCAGAACGGAACTACTTTCTTCCCATTGGTCCAAACATATGGAAATCACTTGGGGCAAGGTCTGCTGAGTATGGTGGATGAGGAAGACACTCAAAATGCAGGTCTGTGATTGTTGCAACTGTTGTACGGGCAGTGTGGGGCCTTGCATTGTGATGTTGCAAAAGTACACCTACTGACAGCAATCCATGTCGCTTTGATTTGACTGCAGCCGCAGATGAGTTTTAGGAGATCTGTGTATGATAGACTGTTGACAGTGGTGCCTCTAGGCACGTAATGCTCCAAAATGACGCCTTTTTCGTCCCAAAAGAGGGTCAGCATAACCTTCCCTGCTGATGGTTCTGTTCGAAACTTGATTGGTTTTGGTGTTGAGGAATGGCGCCGTTCCTTGTTCGCTCTATTCGTTTCCGGTTGGTGGAAGCGAACCCTGGTTTCGTTCCCAGTAACGATTATTGCAAGGAAGCCATCACCTTCTCGTTCAGAGCGCCGAAGAAGTTGTTCACAAGCATCAACATGTCGTGGTCTCATTTCAGGAGTCAGCTGCCGTGGCACCCATCTTGCATCCAGTTTGTGAAACTAGAGCACATCATGCACAATGTGGTGTGCTGACCGATGACTGATCTGTAAACATGCTGCAATGTCATTCATTGTCACTCGGCGGTTTTCCTTCACTCTGGCTTCAACTGCTCCAATGTTCTGTGGAGTCACAACTCGTTGTGCATGACCTGAACGAGGAGCATCTTCCACCGAAGTCACATCATTTGTGAACTTCCTACTCCATTCGTAGACTTGCTGCTGTGACAAACATGCATCACCGTACTGAACCTTCATTCGTCGATAAATTTCTATAGGTTTCACACCTTCACTTGGCAAAAACGGAATAACAGAACGCTGTTCTTCCCTAGAGCAAGTCGCAAGTGGGGCGGCCATCTTTTATACTGATACTGCGACGGTATTGTGTGTATCTGCATTATGCTGCCACCTACAGGCCACTCTGCGCGCTGTTTGTAGCACGCTTACCAACTTACAGGATAACGGCGCGAAATTTCGATTGGTTATTACAAATTTAAGGTTTGCATTTGACTCACCCTCGTATTAAAATAGATTTATTATGTGTTAATGGTGTGTTTGTTTGGACTCCATTTTACAAGCATTAACGTCAGGAATAGCTTTTATTTCTCTTACGGATGCTAACAGTGGAGTTTTTATTTTTATTTTTTTTTACTTCTTTTTGAGTCATCAGTGTTGTGACTGTTTGATGCAGCCCACCACGAATTCGTATTCTGTACTAACCTCTTCATCTCAGAGTAGCACTTGCAACCCACGTCCTCAATTATTGCTGGATCTATTCCGATGTCTGTCTTCTTCTACAGTTTTTGCCCTCTACAGCTCCCTCTAGTACCATGGAAGTCATTCCCTGATGTCTTAACAGATGTCCTATCATCCTGTCCTCTCTCCCTATCAGTGTTCTCCACATATTCCTTTCCTCTCCGATTCTGTGCATAACCTCCTCATTCCTTACCTTATCAGTCCACTAAATTTTCAACATTCGTCTATAGCACCACATCTCAAATGCATCGATTCTCTTCTGTTCCCGTTTTTTCCCACAGTCCATGTTTCACTATCACACAACGCTGTGCACAAACGTACATTCTCAGAAATTTCTCCCTTAAATTAAAGCCTATGTTTGATACTAGTAGACTTCTCTTGGCCAGGAATGCCCTTTTTGCCAGTGCAAGTCTGCTTTTGACGTCCTCCTTGCTCCGTCTGTCACTGGTTATCAAAAAAGTCTGGACCTGCTAACGCACATGTAAGTCAAATGTAGTGTATTCACGTGGTGCGCATTGAGACAATCGCAGAGTGTATAAAAGTATTTGTTGACAGTCGTTTAAGCCGTGCCTTACAAGTGCTGATGGGTCGAAATAACCGCGATCACCGCTGCAACTCAGAAACCATTGTCTGTTTAGCCACTACGGAGTACAACTCGCCGGCCGGTGAGGCCGAGCGGTTCTAGGCGCTTCAGTCTGGAACCGCACGACCGGTACGGCCGCAGATTCGAATCCTGCCTCGGGCATGGCGTGTGTGATGTCCTTAGGTTGGTTAGGTTTAAGTAGTTCTAAGTTCTAGTGTTCTGATGACCTCAGATATTAAGTCCTATAGTGCTCAGAGCCATTTGAACCAATTGAAGTACAACTTGTATGTCCCCACAGCAAATACCCTCTACCACGCACCAATCAATTAATCATTTTCAATCAAATCATCCACATTCATTCACTTGGGAAAAGTTATCTGATCTGATTTTCTCGTAATATATACGGCGACAGCTCGTCGACGCCAAAGTATTTTCTAGTGCATTTATTCTTTGAAATAAGAGGGATGCATATTTGCATTCTCCATGGTTGGTAGAGTGGTAACTAGGACAGCTTCTGGAGTATCTGTTGAGGGATTGGTATGTTTCTGAGCGATACATATTCTGCTTTTCTTCTCGCTGAAGCGAGCCAATTAACATTTGTGCCGCTACCGGTTTTTTTTTAAGAGAAAATGGATTGTAAAAGGAAAATAATTAAGGCGTGGAATCATCGGAGATCTGGACATGTAATGATGGGTTAATACACGATTTCCGCCATAAATAAGGTTTGTGACTTTTTTGTTCTGGAGTGAATGAACGAATGAGTTTTTTCTGAATCATTTGTTGATCACGTTGGCCCTGTAATTAGTGGGGAATTTTCAGCTGTGTCGAAGAGAGCCTGCAATCACTGAATCTGTGTTAAATCGTCCAAAAAGGCTTCGTACATATCTAGTATTCGCAATCTTTCGTAAAAGGAACACATTGTCCAAATGATTGATTCTCTCGACTGACTGCAGTGTTTAACAGTAATAATAAATGTAAAGATCTCTTAAGCAAGCCTGCCGCTGATAACCAAGGACTCCACCAAATATTCCATTTGGTTGATTGTTTTTATCACTATATCACGTAATAAAATATTATATTAAAAACTATACATAGATAAAGGAGAGAGAGAGAGAGAGAGAGCGAATGAAAATAGAGATAATACTAATAATCCTCCATTAGTCTAATTTTTCGCCTGTCTTATCACGGATCAGCCAAGAACAGGGAGGGCCTTACTTTACTGTATAGGCTTATGTGTGAAGGTGAAGGGATCTTAAAGACAACAGATACACGTCCATAAAGACAAGACATCACACAGAGATGGCAGCTAGCGGCATTGACCATCTATTGTTAGATTAAAGAGACGGCAACTTACTATCCGAACATTACAATGTTAAAAACTCATTAAAATCTTTCCGAGTGGTCTGCCGTATCATGTTAAGAAATTCTTAACTACTAAGACTATGGCCTGAGCAAGACCGCTGCACCACGGGCGAAGCGTAGTTATTTTAGAACGTTTTATGAGATGACACGGCAGCACACCGAGAAGAACTGTAATGAGATGGGCACCGGCTGCTGAGGCCTACTTATTTACGACGGTGTACGCTCTGCTGTTTTGAAGCCCTTACCGACAACAAGGCGCCGAAGCAGTGTTAAAGTGTATGCGGACCACACTGAGATTGCCCTCGCAAATGAGCCTCTCGGACCAGCCGCCAACTGGCGCACTCCTACCAGCCCCAGAGCACCCTAACGCCACTCGCGCGCTGTCGTAGGTAAAGTGCTGAGCGTCGGTAGTGACTGCACAGTCATCTCGCCTAACTGGGTCCGTCGCGCTCAGATGCACAGGGCAGGCAGGTGGCCCAGGACTGCGTATCCAGAACAGGCGGAGAACTTAAGCCGTAGCAGCTCGAATACTTCGCAGAAGTGCACTACGAGCCGTTGCTGCAGCATTCCCGCAAGTACTTTATTTGCCAGTTCCCGTTAGCTCTATACATAGCGCGTCGCGCTGGGCTTACACGCAATTCCTGGTGGCTGTTGTGACCTCAGCGGTTGCGTCATCTTCATAATGACATTAGCAACGCGCCAGCAATTCTTCCAGCGAGACATCGCAGCTACTTACAGCGCATAGCAGCCGCATGCAGCACTGTCTCTCCTCTTTAAAAACATTAGTTTAAAAATGCTACTAGTCCTGGGCACGATAAAAGTCAGTCTGGAATACAAAAAAGTCACTGTAAGTTTAATTTTTTTATTCCAGTCTTTGATCACAATACAGGGTGTTACAAAAAGGTACGGCCAAACTTTCAGGAAACATCCCTCATACACAAAGAAAGAAAATACGTTATATGGACATGTGTCTGGAAATGCTTACTTTCCATATTAGAGCTCATTTTATTACTTCTCTTCAAATCACATTAATCATGGAATGGAAACACACAGTAACAGAACGTACCAGCGTGACTTCAAACACTTTGTTACAGGAAATGTTCAAAATGTCCTCCGTTAGCGAGGTTACATGCATCCACCCTCCGTCGCATGGAATCCCTGATGCGCTGATGCAACCCTGGAGAATGGCGTATTGTATCACAACCGTCCACAATACGAGCACGAAGAGTCCCTGCATTTGGTACCGGGGTTGCGTAGACAAGAGCTTTCAAATGCCCCTATAAATGAAAGTCAAGAGGGTTGAGGTCAGGAGAGCGTGGAGGCCATGGAATTGGTCCGCCTCTACCAATCCGTCGGTCACCGAATCTGTTGTTGAGAAGCGTACGAACACTTCGACTGAAATGTGCCGGAGCTCCATCGTGTTGAACCACATGTTGTGTCGTACTTGTAAAGGCACATGTTCTAGCAGCACATGTAGAGTATCCCGTATGAAATCATGATAACGTGCTCCATTGAGCGTAGGTGGAAGAAACTAAAATGAGCTCTAACATGGAAATTAAGCGTTTCCGGACGCATGTCCACATAACATCTTTATTTTTGTGTGTGAGGAATGTTTCCTGAAAGTTTGGCCGTACCCTTTTGTAACACCCTGTATAAATTCCCTTGATGATGACGGTTTCAGTCAGTAATGACCATCTTCAGATCAACAATAAAAAAATATATACACCTAGTGGGCAGTCTATCTTTCAACACAATACAGCATTTCGCATCACAATATAGTATCATACAACCTGGAAAATGTACAGGTCAAATAAGGTAAAGCGTATGTGTTCTACACCATGTCCTAACGTGATAAGGCCGTAATGGCATCGTCAAAACATAAAAAAATACTCAGCACAGCATCATCACATAAACCTAAAATACGGTGTGGACGATGTGGCCTATTTTATATCGTATTTTAGTTTTCTGTGCCGATGCTGTGCTGAGTATATTTATATATTTTGACGATGCCATTACGGCCTTATCACATTAGGACGTGGTGTAGAACAGGTACGCTTTACCTTATTTTACCTGTACATTTCTCAGGTTGTATGATACAATATTGTGATTTGTAATGCTGTATTGTGTTGAAAGATAGACTGCCCACTAGGCGTATATATTTTTTATATTGTAGATCTGAAGATGGTCATTACCGACTGAAACCGGTCATCGTCAAAGGAATTTATATTGTGATCAAAGACTGGAATAATAAAAGAAACATTTGACAGAATTGGATCACTGTTCATATTCGCGACTTTGTCGCAGCTGGTGAGTATAAAGAACAGTTGTATCGTAGGACGCCACTGTAACCAAACAAGACTACCGAACTTTAAACAAGTAAACAAAGGGCTACTCTTTATGACTGCTACCAGTTAGAATAATGATCCACTGTATATTGTACACGGCGTGTTTCGAGTGAAGTCATTCGGAGCCAAGTTGGCGCTGCATACAGCTACAGGGCGTTCGTTGAATACTTCTTTCATCTGTTACTTCCTCGGTGGCAAGTAGGAAGTACAGTATATATATAAAGGAAATGGCGTACAAATGTTAATCAATCCAATTAATTCAGACACGTGGCCTTAATCACGAGAACAGCCATCTAACGATTGCAGAGGCGCTGCCCTAGAATCGTAAATTTGTCGGTATAGCCCACACAGAAGTGTAACAGAAACGCTCGGGGAAATTAAATGGATAAGCTTAGAAGAAACACTACGTAGTTCTCGGGGAACACAGTTGAGTAAATTTAGAAAACCTGTTTCGAAGAAGACTAAGCGACTATTGTGCTGCCACCGTCTCATCAAAATTAGAGATTACGGTGCGTACGGATTCTTTTTTTCCCTCACTAAACCTGCGAATTGGGTACGATAGAAATTTGTCATTCGATATTGCGACCTAGCGTTTTTCGAATGTCTGATCCAACAACCACGCCTCCTTTCAATTTTGCTTCTGATGCGGAAACTTCTCGCATAGGTGCTTCGAATATTGTGTGTCTTTGGATAAGGCTTTCGCAAAATGATTGTTAGGCCCACGTTAATTATTTGTAGAGACATACCAGTAGCAGCTGAGAGCCTGATCACCTGAACAACGTCGCATACTCTTTCTCCATGATACTCTACGGAGGGATGTGAAATTTAATCCAGGAGCTTGATGCACCGTTTGGTTGGCTCAAATGGCTCTGAGCACTACGGAATTTAACTTCTGAGGTCATCAATCCACTAGAACTTAGAACTACTTAAACCTAACTAACCTAAGGACATCACACACATCCATGCCCGAGACAGGATTCGAACTTGCGACCGTAGCAGTAGCGCGGTTCCGGACTGAAGCGCCTAGAACCGCTCGGTCACCGCGGCGGGTCACAGTTTGGTGATAAGGAAGAAGAAGTCGATACATCTCCTTCATCTGCGTGTCAAACAACATCGATGAAAATTTCTTACGACACCAGTTTTCGAAACGGCTGGTTATCGATTCAGGCCTATCGCCTCATCGCACTGTCTCGTCGTAACTGTGGGGACTTTACCAATTGGAAGACTTGAATATACCAAACTCACTATTACTTATTCGCCGTGTTTAGTCAGTAGTCATCACTGGCACTTGTAAGAATACAGGTATCGATGCTGTACTTGAGGGATAGAATCTGCCCTTGCGCTTCCTTGCTCAAGCGCAACTGCATCGCTGACGGGAATGTCCCATAGTTCTAGAAGGGACAGATTGGCGCCTGGAGATTGTTGAACCCGAAGGAGAGTCAGTCGCTCCAGAGCCATAACGCGAGCAAGACTCGATCGTGGTGAGAATAATGATTTTGAAGCACAGGATTAATTTCGTACAGGGGTGTCGTTATACAACTAAAAATCAATCGTACGGTAAGAAAGGCAGTGGTGAAGTTATATAAGCTAGTGACAGATGGGTGACTGTAATTGTCGTGTGAGTGTAGTTAGAGCAAGTAGGGACGTAATACTTGAATTTAAAGAGTAATAAGTTAACTGTGTCGTACAAAAGCGTTCGCATATTGCAACCTCTTCATTGCTATTAGAATTTTTGGAAGAGAATAAGCTGTAGAATAGTGTGGCAGAATGGATAGGGCATGCGTCGTAGGCTCACGGCGAGAACTTTAGTTATCGGCACATCCACCTAAAGTTCACATCCGAAACATGGCCACCTCTGAATGTCCGATGGCTCATTTTCCGATCAGCGAGACTATAGCAAGCAATAATCGAGTGTAAATAATAAATAGTATAGCCGGCCGAGCGGTTCTAGGCGCTACAGTCTGGAACGGCGCGACCGCTACGGTAGCAGGTTCGAATCCTCCCTCGGGCATGGATGTGTGTGATGTCCTTAGGTTGGTTAGGTTTAAGTAGTTCTAAGTTCTAGATGATGACCTCAGCAGTTAAGTCCCATAGTGCTCAGAGCCAATAAATAGTATAATTGCCCTCTCTCTCTTTCTCTCTCTCATTTGGCGCCTATCGTCATTATCCCCGTCGTCATGCTACGATCTGCTCAAAAAAATCTCACTAACTTCACGGCAAATACTAATTCTGCTTCAAAAAGAACTTCGCACTAATTTATCGTGGTGTCTGTCTCGCTTCGTGGGCTGCTTTTAAATCATAAAGGTGAACTTTCCCCTGCTGTCATTCTGGAAGTTGTCGTAACTACGCCTCATTAGTCCAGACACACCCCTGCTGTTACCCAAGTCGAAATGACGACTTGCCGCTCTGGCAGCGACAAAGGTGGAAGAAGACGATGACCACGAGACGGCCACCAGCCGCTGCTGAGGCCGCACAGCAAGTGGGTCGTCGGTTCGTGACCTCGCGCGGCGGCAAGCTCCATTGTTCTCTAGCCGATGGCGAGCCTTCCCTTCATGCACACGAGAAACAGTGGTAACGGTAACACAATGGATACAATGCCCAGATCAAACGTGCATTACATACAGTACCCCAAGCGCCCTACCCATCAGCATGGCACAGACTTCAGATTTCATGTTTAAAGAATACTTACACATCAAATACTCCTATATCAACAGTATCTTTCTGCATACGTACACAGATGTTTGCGGATTTTTTTTCAATTCCCTGAAATAATAGACTGCGCTACCACGAACATACCCTCCACATTAGGCAGTTACCAACACACTAAGTAACAGGATTACGAAACTGAACGTGATTTCCAAGAAATGATGACGGTTTGAAACTACCGTATGCTACCAACAGGGCCTCCATATGCTTTGGCTTGGAATCAAACGTTCTGGATATGTTCTGTCGATTATCATTGTAATCTGCAATACAGTTATTGACATGATGCATTATGTGTGTTCTTTTGATGATGGCTATGACTGAACGCATTGCTTTGTAGACAATGTGTGTAAGTGCCAAGAATGATCGCTGTCCTCTATTAAGAATTGGTGGAAGATAGTACGTGAACAGCTACGATTGTTATAACTGTGCATTTGCTTGGATAAACAGCAGTGACCGAGCAGAGAGAACGTGTGCTGGAGACGGTTGGCGTGCGCGGTGTGACCTTGGTGCTCGGCCAACGCCCAGGTGGCGACGTCATCTCACAGGTAACCGTTTCGCCATTGTTGGCGAGCGTAGGCCACGAACCCTACATTACCGGCTCTTAGGCGAATTGAAACGCTGTAACAAGTGCCTGTGCACTCCTTTATTAAAAAAGATGGTGGTTGGCAACTGTCCACTTATGACCCGTGTCCCAAAGAACGTGACGCGATGTTGACAAAAAACGAAGTGACAGTTTTAATTTCAATATATTCCACAGCAATCTATCGACGATGAATCTTCAATTGTCTGACGGCCAGTTCTTGTAAGAATTTCTGTTCTCATTGACATACGTGTTTCTTTAGCGAAACGTGATCATAACAAATCCTTTTGCTCCGTCAAATCCAGTGTTTTGGTACCGTCACAGTGTATTAGTTTCCTTACAAGCAAGCAAACCATTTAATCGAGAGTTAGTATGTCTTTTTTTTCGGCATTTGTAAAGCAAAGTTCTCGTAGAGAAATCGTTGGATTATTTCAAACATCCATATGGATTTCTGCGGGAAAGGGGAGATATAAAAGACAGAAAGAACTCGGTACGCTGGCCCTCTAAGCACATTGTCAATTTCGAAAAAAAAAATTCCTTGCCGGAATACGTAAATAGATTAATGGACAAAGCAGATACACTTGGTACTTGGTTTTAGGTTGCAAACGCGGTTAAACGTTATCGTAACCAGTTTCAGGCTCACGGTCAACCAGTCAATCAACGACATTAAATGAGAAAGAATCAAACTCATAATAACAACGAAATATCATATCGCTATATATGCCTAGAGAGAGACGTCCCTCGACACAGAGGTTTCCCATCCACACAACATTACACTTGAAACGTCTTACAATGAGTATTACACAAGTACTAAAAATTTTTTTATTCAAGAAGTTTCTGCAGGATTTTGAGTATCTTCTTCCACACCAAATCTTTTCATTGCCGTCTGTGATATTTGAAGTCAGATAGTTATTGGGTGTGTTCTTCTTCTTCTTCTCACAGGTTCTCGCTCCAGTATTAGTTTCGATATCCTTGTTCCCTTCATTCTTCTTACATGTCGGTGTCAATGTAATTGTCTTCGATACATAACTTCATATATTCCTTCATTCACTTCCATTGTCCGTATCACTTCGACTTTCCTTTTGCAATCTTTCCTTGAGATTGTTTGCTAATCTTCTTCAGAAAACCGTCTCTAACGCTTTAATCCTGTTTATGTGCCTCTGGTTAATTCTTCATGTCATTGCTTCATACAGGACTACACTCTCTAATATCGATTTGAATACGAATCTTTTCGTTCTATTCATCACATTTCTTCTCCACAGGACTGAAATGAGCATCTCAATTGTCTTGCTTCCATTACTAATTCGTATATTAATTTCTAAACTTGAATTTCTCCTTTTCTTACAATGAGCCACAGGCAGGAAAATTGTTGACATTTTTATTTTTCTCCCCCACGTACAGTTCATCCAGATCGTTATAAGATCTTCTCTTCTGTTATATTTAATCTGCAAACATTATATTTTATATTCCATTGATAGTTGACTAAATGTTTAAATTTCATCCTACCTATCTTGCGCTATGACAACTTGATCATCAGCAAATAGTAAATGGTGTAGATATGTTTCGTCTGCAATCACTAACCCCATTCTCTTACATTTACGAGACCAGCTCCTGAGATTAATGTCTATGTATGTATATTGAATAGCACTGTTGACACGGACCAGTCTTATAGGAGGCCTTTGCTTGTCCTAAATTTATGCAGATTTTATTTGGCGTGTATTATCTGCATATACTTGTTGCACTATTTTAATTACGGGATTATGTGTGCCTGTCACATGTAATTCTTTCGAAAGCACTTTAATTGGAGTGGTATCATATGCGTCCAGTGACATCGTTGTAAATACAATTATTTACAGAGACAAGTTTCGTGTTACACAGCTTTTGAAGTGAAACAACATAACTTCAAGAATTGTACTCTAGTATTCTGTATGTACAGCCTGATGAATTTTAAACTCGGAAAGTGTCACTATAAATAAATTAGAATTCAAATAAGTGGAGTAGTTATTTCATCGTACATTGAAAACGGTTTCGGACTGCTGATAGCTTAAACCAGTGCGGCATTTAATGAAAAGGATGAAGAACATTATAGAGGCCCTTAGCTATTAAATCACAAGCACTCCGATGACAAAGGTATTTTTATATAAACATCGAAGGAAATAGCAAGCAATTGCACAAGTAATATAAAAATAGCCATTTCTGATTTTTCGCCAAAAGTGACTACGAATCTTTAACAACGAATGGATATCCAAGCGTCTGTCGTTGCTTATAGGAGTCAAAAAATTTCTATTGCAGTACTAACACGGTATAACCCTTTGCAGGTTTTAAGACTGTGGCTACTGTCTTGCGTTTATGCATAAAAAACGAACAATGCGCAGCCCACCTGTTTAATTTTGTAGGTTTAACCAGCTTTACATTCGCCATTCGATGAAGCTTCTGTGTGTGTGTGTGTGTGTGTGTGTGTGTGTGTGTGTCCCGAATACCAGCAGCGCCGTATAGCACCAGGTAAGGTACAGCGGCTCTAAAAGGCATCATGTTGGCCGGTATCGGTGAGTGTCGGCGTCGTCTGCTGAAGGAGCGTCCGTTTTATCTGAACCGCCTCTCCCAGGCGACTTTGGGAACGCGAGACGCAGGCCTTTTGGGGCAGCGGGGGGAGGGGGTTATATCGAACGACTTCGCCGAAGTGCCTCCCTCGACCTGAATTCGACGACGTTCTAATGGCGTCTGGCGAGTTCTTCTTCGCCTGGAACGCTTCCTGAAAGGAAGTGCCAGGGACGCTTGAAGGAACGCAGTTTTGCAGCGACTGCGAACTGATGGCGTCTGTCACTAAACTTATGATGTTAACACAGAGTTATGGAGCTGCGCATGTGTAGCCGCCTACATTACCAGAAAAATCAGCTTCATTTTGAAGCCTGTAAAATGACATCGCCAGAAGGAAGATACACTGCAATTCGATGTGACTGAAACTGCAGTAATACACGTGCATAGCAGTATCCGTCTTTACCCCTAAGTCTTTTCATTGCCTCATGATTCTACATTAAATGCAATTCTGGGATAATAACTTTTGTTTTACACATCAGTTTGTTGTAGGCGTTTAAAAGCAGCTACACTCCTGGAAATTGAAATACGAACACCGTGAATTCATTGTCCCAGGAAGGGGAAACTTTATTGACACATTCCTGGGGTCAGATACATCACATGATCACACTGACAGAACCACAGGCACATAGACACAGGCAACAGAGCATGCACAATGTCGGCACTAGTACAGTGTATATCCACCTTTCGCAGCAATGCAGGCTGCTATTCTCCCATGGAGACGATCGTACAGATGCTGGATGTAGTCCTGTGGAACGGCTTGCCATGCCATTTCCACCTGGCGCCTCAGTTGGACCAGCGTTCGTGCTGGACGTGCAGACCACGTGAGACGACGCTTCATCCAGTCCCAAACATGCTCAATGGGGGACAGATCCGGAGATCTTGCTGGCCAGGGTAGTTGACTTACACCTTCTAGAGCACGTTGGGTGGCACGGGATACATGCGGACGTGCATTGTCCTGTTGGAACAGCAAGTTCCCTTGCCGGTCTAGGAATGGTAGAACGATGGGTTCGATGACGGTTTGGATGTACCGTGCACTATTCTGTGTCCCCTCGACGATCACCAGAGGTGTACGGCCAGTGTAGGAGATCGCTCCCCACACTATGATGCCGGGTGTTGGCCCTGTGTGCCTCGGTCGTATGCAGTCCTGATTGAGGCGCACACCTGCACGGCGCCAAACACGCATACGACCATCATTGGCACCAAGGCAGAAGCGACTCTCATCGCTGAAGACGACACGTCTCCATTCGTCCCTCCATTCACGCCTGCCGCGACACCACTGGAGGCGGGCTGCACGATGTTGGGGCGTGAGCGGAAGACGGCCTAACGGTGTGCGGGACCGTAGCCCAGCTTCATGGAGACGGTTGCGAATGGTCCTCGCCGATACCCCAGGAGCAACAGTGTTCCTAATTTGCCGGGAAGTGGCGGTGCGGTCCCCTACGGCACTGCGTAGGATCCTACGGTCTTGGCGTGCATCCGTGCGTCGCTGCGGTCCGGTCCCAGGTCGACGGGCACGTGCATCTTCCGCCGACCACTGGCGACAACATCGATGTACTGTGGAGACCTCACGCCCCACGTGTTGAGCAATTCGGCGGTACATCCACCCGGCCTCCCGCATGCCCACTATACGCCCTCGCTCAAAGTCCGTCAACTGCACATACGGTTCACGTCCACGCTGTCGCAGCATGCTACCAGTGTTAAAGACTGCGATGGAGCTCCGTATGCCACGGCAAACTGGCTGACACTGACGGCGGCGGTGCACAAATGCTGCGCAGCTAGCGCCATTCGACGGCCAACACCGCGGTTCCTGGTGTGTCCGCTGTGCCGTGCGTGTGATCATTGCTTGTACAGCCCTCTCGCAGTGTCCGGAGCAAGTGTGGTGGGTCTGACACACCGGTGTCAATGTGTTCTTTTTTCCATTTCCAGGAGAGTATTTAAAAGCAAAGAGTTCACTCAAACAGATTACACCAGATAGCTGTGACATCGAAGCACAAGGATAGTAGTTGTAGTCTCAGAATTTCTTCAGATCATTTATAAGTGGTTGTTTACTAGAGCTTTCTCAACGCCCGATTGTTCGCGAAAAGGAAAACCACTGTGAAAATAAAAAATGTTTTATTTGTAACAGTTGGCCACACCTTCCACCTACTTCTCTATATAGACGCCGCTCCGACTTAGACACTTGTCGTAGCGTCGTATTAACTTTTGAATACCCTCTTCACAGAAGGCAGCCGTCTGTGCTTTCGCCAATTCTCCACGATGGTCTGCAGTCATTGTCTGTGCCACAACGCTATCCCCATAGGCAGCGTTTCCTGTGCGCAAGAGCTGAAAATCAGACGGCGCCCCTTCCGGGGTAATCGCACACCTACCATCGAAAACGCTGCAGGCGCAGTGTGCGGCCTAGCGTTCACATGATGGAGGACAACGCCTGATGACAACATCACTCTTCTCTTGTACTGTGTCGTCCTCCACACACAACTTTCTGTAATCGTCCGATCCACTCACTCAACAACATCATCCGTTAACTCTAGCTTCTACATCTACATCTACATCCATACTTCGCAAGCCACCTGACGGCGTGTGGCGGAGGGTACCTTGCGTACATCTATCGGTTCTCCCTTCTATTCCAGTCTCGTATTGTTCGTGGAAAGAACGATTGTCGGTATGCTTCTATGTGGGCTCTAATCTCTCTGATTTTATCCTCATGGTCTCTTCGCGAGATATACGTAGGAGGGAGCAATGTACTGCTTGACTCCTCGGTGAAGGTATGTTCTCGAAACTTCAACAAAAGCCCGTACCGATCTACTGAGCGTCTCTCCTGCAGGGTCTTCCCCTGGAGTTTATCTGTCATCTCCGTAACGCTTTCGCGATTACTAAATGATCCTGTAACGAAGCGCGCTGCTCTCCGTTGGATCTTCTCTATCTCTTCTATCAACCCTATCTAGTACGGATCCCACACTGTTGAGCAGTATTCAAGCAGTGGGCGAACAAGCGGACTGTAACCTACTTCCTTTGTTTTCGGATTGCATTTCCTTAGGATTCTTCCAATGAATCTCAGTCTGGCATCTGCTTTACCGACGATCAACTTTATATGATCATTCCATTTTAAATCACTCCTAATGCCTACTCCCAGATAATTTATGGAATTAACTGCTTCCAGTTGCTGACCTGCTATATTGTAGCTAAATGATAAGGAATCTTTCTTTCTGTGTATTCGCAGCACATTACACTTATCTACATTGAGATTGAATTACCATTCCCTGCACCATGCGTCAACTCGCTGCAGATCCTTCTGTATTTCAGTACAATTTTCCATTGTTAAAACCTCTCGATATACCACGGCATCATCCGCAAAAAGCCTCAGTGAACTTTCGCTGTCATTCACAAAGTCATTTACGTATATTGTGAATAGCAACGGTCCTACGACACTCCCCTGCGACACACCTGAAATCACTCTTACTACGGTAGACTTCTCTCCATTGAGAATGACATGCTGCGTTCTGTTATCTAGGAGCTCTTCAATCCAATCACACAATTGGTGTGATAGTCCATATGCTCTTACTTTGTTCATTAAACAACTGTGGGGAATTGTACCGAACGCCTTGCGGAAGTCAAGAAACACGGCGTCTACCTGGGAACCCGTGTCTATGGCCCTCTGAGTCTCGTGGACGAATAGAGCGAGCTGGGTTTCACACGATCGTCTTTTTCGAAACCCATGCTGATTCCTACAGAGTAGATTTCTAGTTCCCTGACCGCCTCCGTTGTGAACGTCTGTACGACATGCTTCAAATTTGCTGCATTATTGCCGCACATCGTTGTCACTCACGACAGTTATGTTATATGGGCTTCACGGAAATCAGGCGGAACTGCTCTGAATGACGAAGTCGAATGACAGCACGCACTTCACACATGGCGGGAGACTCCATTGTTCCAGGCGTTTTTACGTGCTCAACGTACTCCCATATCTGAAAAGTGCGACGTGACGCGAACGAGGGACGTACTAGAGACACTGCGGAACACATCTGTTAAAGCTCCTCCGTATTCTGACTGTGGTTTTAATTTCGCGACCGATCGGACCAAGAAAAACGAGTAATTAAGCACTACATGAAAACGGCTACACAAATATCAATTCATTTCTTGGAAAAATTTAAAATTGGTGCAAATATTGCCAAAATGTTTAAAATGTTCAGAATTGTGAAACAATGCAGTTCACTAAGAGCGATGAAGTCGTGACCTATGACTACATCATCGACACACAATTAGTATTAGTCAGCTCATACTAACACTTGGGTCTAACCATTTACGTAGGAATATGACATCAAATCCTCTCACAGGTTGTCACAAGTAATGCATGTGGCGACTTCGGTTCATTGGTAAGATACTGCGAAAGTAGAGTCAGTCTTCGAAAGAGACTACTTGCAAATTAATTGTGCGTCCCATTTTAGAATATTGCTCTAGTCTGTCGGGATAACTAGGGAGACTGGACGTATTAGGAAGTTGTAACAGTTTATTTGGCGCTTCACTGTGTGAGGCAGGACAAATGGTCACACATTTGTTTGACCAGTGGGAGGCGCTGAACGAAATGAGCTGAAGAATCCTTGAAGGCAGACTTGAAAGTATCCTGTGAAAGCTTATTTACCAAGGGGCAGCAACCAGCATTAAATGAAGAAACTAGTTCTTCAGGCCCCTACGTATCGCTCCCATGGGAATGGTGAAGACGAGCTTAGACTAGTTACATCAGGCACAGATGCACAGTATTTAAGCAGTCATTCTTCATCGGCTTTCAAAATGGCTCTGAGCACTATGGGACATAACATCTGAAGTCATCAGTCCCCTAGAACGTAGAACTACTTAAATCTAACTAACCTAAGGACATCACATACATCTATGCCTGAGGCAGGATTCGAACCTGCGACCGTAGCGGTCGCGCGGTTCCAGACTGAAGCGCCTAGAACTGCTTCGTGGGCTTTATTCACAACAGCAGCGGGCAGAAGCCTTAACATGCTGTACGATGGTAAGTACGCTCTGCTACGAACTTCACAGAGATTTGTAGAGAGTGTATGTGGATGCACATTTAGGAGAAACAGCTCAAAGCCTTAAAAAGTGAAACCCCTGTCGTGCCCAGTCCGTGCATAGCGGGATCACAGGTAGTAAAAAGTCGAGTCGGTGAACCTGAAGCGTAAGCCAGTCCTTAGCAGACGAGTAGCAGCTAGTCCAGGAAGTGTGGTACTGTAGACAGGGCCGTATGCTGATCTGGATCGCTGGCTCCGATGGTGCTCCTACACACAATGATGAGGAAAAACCTTGTGTCTGCCTGCCTGATAGCATGTTGGTCCACCTTTGGAACGCAACATGGCAGCGATTCTGCATGGCATGGATTCGACAAATCCGAAGCTATGTGGCACCAGATGTCAACAAACAAGGTCAGGAAATTGCCGTAAATGTCTGACCGATGGTGTCTGGGCGCGGAGCTGTCGCCTGATACCGTCTCCGAGATGTGTACCATCGGGTTCAGATCAGATGAATTTGGTGGCCAAGACATCTTGTGTCACGTACCGTTATCCTGATGTATCACATCAAGTATAAAGGGATGCAGGCGGTCCGGAATAACGTTCACCTGGTCTAGTGCCGCCTTAGTGCCGTCTATCACCACCACAGATCCCATGGAACCTCAGGTGAATGTCCCCCATAGCATTATACTGTCCCCACTGACGTCTGTCCGTGGCGTGGTGCATGTGTCGGGGGGCGGTTCATCTGGAAGGCAACCATCAACCAAGTGTAAAACGACATTACTCGTTTGTATTGATCCACGATCTAGTGATGATCATCACATGGCAACTGCAATTGTAACTGACGGTGTCGTTTGGCCAACATGGGAACACATAGGGGTCGTTTGCTACGGAGCCGCAGGTTCAACACTAAGCACTGAGCGGTATGTTCCGAATCGTACGTGCATTTGCACTATATTGAGTTTCCACATCGTCCAGAAAAGCCGCCTGCCACCCTTTGCAGAGCCCCTAAACCTCCGACCACGTTCTGAGGGTTGGATATCCAACGCGTTGTCGCTCATCTCGATCAATCTATTTCCATATGTTTCCGTCAGTGGCACGTCAACTTTGTCAAAGTCGTTTAAGTCACTGAATTTTCCCACTTGGAATCAGTATCGTCAACCCAGGAATGTGCGAAAAACGAAAGGAAAGATTCCAAGCGTCTGGGATATGGTGCTATTGAAGGATGTCGAATATTAGATGGACTGACAAAATAAGGAATGAGGAGACTCTCCACATAATGGGTAAGGAAAGGAACATCCTATCAAGAAGAAGGGACAGGATGATAAGACAGTTGATAAGACAAAAAAGAAATAAGCCACATGGTACTTGAGAAAGCAGCAAAGGGTTAAAATTTCAGGGGGAGACAGAGATTGGAGTACATCGAACAAATGCCTGTGGACGTTAAGTGCAAGTGCTGGTCTGAGATGAAAAGGGGTCCTAACAAACAGCATCAAACCGGTTATAAGCCTGAAAAAAAGAGAAAAAATAAAGGTAGCTAGTATGAGTCCCTTGCATCTCCACCCCACTTAAATATTTTGCTTAAGATGTCACGTGGCCGCATTGCTACTTGGTGGCATTCAGTGTAGCGGTTGGCGTGGTCATAAAGTGTTTCATTCACCAGAGTAGTTGAGAGCATGACGGTATCGCAAAGAACCTGAAGACTTCGCTTTGTGCATGTCGTCAGAACGTATTATTAAGGGTTATTAACTGTATGATTCAGCTTAATTAAACTTTTTTTGTTGCACAGGTGCTAAAACATGATGTTACACTTTAATAACGGACCAAATGAACGGCCATAGGCTTTATTATTGTGAAACTCTCACCTCTTCTTGGGGAGGAAAAAGAAAGCTGTTTCTTGCTTCGGTACACTGACTTTACAAACAATCTACAGAAAATAATGCTGCGGCTTTGGAGGTGCTACCAGTTCAGTTTCTGTTAGTACTAACGAGAAGACCACCACTTGATTTCACAGTAACTTCGCTCAGTGGAAGAGGAGTCAAAATAAGCGAAAATGTGTCTCGGCTTATCCGTAGATAGTCGACCGCTTCTGATAAAATGACAGTAAAAATTTTCGAGTTACTTTATGATTTTTTTGTCGAGTAGTACACTGAAACGAATTGGTGACTTAGCGCTTAGAGAAGCGGCTTCTTAATTTTCCGCGACATGTTCGAAAACCGAAATTGCTTTTATTTATTTTATTTCATTTTTGTTTTTATTTATCCTCCTGTGTCCGTAGAAAGTTAGTACACGCATGTTTCTTATCGTATTAGGGGATACATGGGATATATATTAATCGTAAAATTACAACTGGATTTCAGAAAAAGTGTCATACTGTACATTTATTATGTAATATATGTCTGTATGGTATGTTGAGGGGTTACAATCTTTATAAATACTCATATGCTGCATTTCATTCTCATATCAATTGTTATATTAATTCTTATATTTTATTCATGTATTTATTCTTCAGGAAGATTTGATACATCCCCTTAGATGATAACGATCGTAGAAACATTCGAAAACCACGAGCATCGCGCGAAGACAAGTTTGCCACAATGGCATTTTTTCGTATGAATCTTATTTCGGAAAGAAACGTCTTTAACAGTGCTGAACATTTCACTGCAAACCATCCATAACAGAGCACTTTGCCGAAAAATGGCGCTTCAAATTGATTATGAATCAAGATACACTACAGGAATTTCACCGACAACAATTTCAGATAATATTCGCATTCTTTTTTTCTTAATTTATTCATCTGACATACAATTAGTAGATGAATAAGGACAACGCTATCTCACTATAACTGGAAAACATTCGTATAGTAATCTTATACACGGGGCACAAAATTAAGAAGCCGCGACGTTGGCCACTGTCTCACCATTTCGTCTGTGGATATCGCGCGCGTAAAGGTACATAAGGCACCTGGAAAACACCTCGAAAACTTTGACCGTCGTTTTTACAGACACGGTCAAGTATCTACGGATAAGCCGAGACACGTGTCCGCTTATTTTGGCTCCTCTTCCACAGGGCGACGTTTCTGGCAAATCGGGTTATGGCACTTGCCGTGTTCTCCTTGCAAGACTACCAGTGTTAGTTCAATACAATCTCAAAGGCGCTCTACATTAGAGGGAAAAAAGAAATACTACCAGCTACAGTGATTATCCATTCCATTATCGGTCATCCCTTCTCACAACTTCAGTCGACGTTCCCATCCTACAAATATCACTGGGCGTTTCTCTGTGGATAGTTCTATCGTTGAAATAAGATTAGAGGCACATGCTTTGCTACTTTAGTCCATATCGGTTTTCTCATTTTCTGGCTGATGTTTCCGATCACCCAATAACTGTAAATACTAGATTAGTCTTACCAGGGCCGGAAGATATTATAACCTGATTTACAGGTTAAGAATTGTCCAAACGCTTTGTGAAGGACGTTGGCTTCAGAGATGTTAAACGAGGTTACATTTAACTCCCAGGAGTTTTAAGGTGTTTACCTCGTTCGTTTCAACAGCAACATTCGGCCCGCAACTGACCTGAAAAGAAAAGAAAAGAAAATCTGTATTACATTTCAATTATTGCAGCATTTAAAAAGCAATGGCCATGTTACCTATTTATTTTAATAAATGAAATTTACAATGCAATAAGGATTTTAGCAATCTTTTATTCTAGTTGCAATACGAACATTATCGCGAGTTTGATCTTAATGTAGAGAAAAGAGAAGTTGTGAACGTCGTCCAAATGAAACATATGGTGAGCGTTGACTATAAGAAAAAACAGATCACATGTCGTCCAGATACATGGGGGAAACAATACGAGAATTTACGAAATGGAAGGACTACATAGAATAGATTCTAGGTAAAACAAAAGACAGACTAGGGATCGGTCACTGTTGTGATACCGGGAAACTGCTATTTGTTTACGCGGGAGATTACTTATAAAGAAATTTTATGGCCGGCTACTCAACTCTTTGAGATCCTTATCAGATTCTACTGATAAGGTTCATCAAGTCCTGTCTGTGCCGAGGCAGAGGGTAACAGAAATGGTGGAAGATCTCAACAAGCAGACAACTGATGCAAGATGTTAGGAAATTTCAAGAACTGGTTTTGCTGTAGAATTACCAAATGACACTGAAGTGACAAAAGTCATGGGATACATTCTAATATCACAACGGACCTCCTTTTGCCCGGTATAGTGCAGCAACTCGACGTGACACGAACACAACAAGACGCTGGAAGTAGGCTGTAGAAATATTGAGTCATTCTGCGTATAGCTGTCCATAACTGCGGAAGTGTTGCCGGTGCAGGATTTTCTGCACGAACTGACAGCTCGATTATGTCCCATAATTGTTCTGCAGGATTCGTGTCGGGCTATCTGGGTGTCCATATCATTCGTACGAGTTGTCCAGAATATTCTTCAAGCCAATCCCGAACAACTGTGGCCTGGTGACATGGTGCATTGTCATCCAAGAAAATTCCATGGTTGTTTGGGAACATGAAGCCCAACAACAGCTGCAAATGTCCTCCAAGTAGCCGATCATAACCAATTCCAGTCAATTATCGGATCAGTTGGGCAGGAGTCCAGTCCATGCCATTCCATGTAAGCATATCCCACACAATTGTGGAGCCACCAGCAGTTTCCACAGTGTCTTGTTGACAGTTTGTGTTCATGATTTCGCGGAGTCACACTCGAACCCTGCCATCAGCTCTCAGCAACTGAAATCTGGATTGATCTGACCTGGCCACGGTTTTCCAATCGTCTAGGGTCCAACCGATAACATCATGAGCCCAAGAGAGGCGCTGCGTCCCACGTCATGCTGCTAGCAAAGGCCGTTTGCTGCCATAGCCCATTAATGCCAAATTTTACTGCACTGTCGTAACGGATACGTTCGTCGTAAGTCTCACACTGATTTCTGCGATTACTTCACTTAGTGTTTTTTGTTTGTTAGCACTGACAAATATACGTATACGCAGCTGTTCTCGGTCGTTAAGCGAATGGCGTCGGCTACTGTGTTGTCCGTAGTGAGAGACAGTGCCTGAAATTTGGTACTCTTGGTGCACTCTTGACACTGTGGATCTCTGAGTATTGAATTCGCTAACGATTTCCGAAATGGAACGTATCGTACGTCTTGCTCGAACTACCATTTCGCGATCAAAGTGATTGTGGGGCCATACCCACTTCTGAATAGCCTGAGTACAAATGATAGCTCCACCAGTGCACTGCCCTTCATACCTTTTGTAGGCGGTACTACCGTCATCTGTTGTGTGTCAATCACTGTCTCATGACTTTTGTCACCTCAGCGTACCTGTTTTCCCTATCGCTGCCCCAGAGACAGGCTAATACAGTGGAAAATGTCATCTACCGTACACCCTGTAGCGATCTGCAGATGTACAGTGCATGTATGTTGCCGATAAAAACTTTCATCCAAATGTATCCCTTAGAGATACGTAAGTGTGTGTAAGCACAAATGATGGTGCACTGAGTTCAGAGTCAGCTCCTCACAGGACCAGCCAGGTGCGCACACAGGCTTCCTTTGTAGGCAGACATATGAGTGACACCTGGTACCGGGTTCCAGACACGTGTCAGCCCACGTGCTGGCTGACATTGCAAGCCGCCCCACGCTGCGAGCTGTTGTGCCCGCTGCGGCAGACCACGCACGACCTCCAGAACGCCCACCCGGGTACACCGACCTCACTTCCTGCTCACCTTAGCCCGTCATAATAGCTCTCAAGCCCTCACTTTGCTAATGAGACTGTATTCAATAATCAGAATTTTTAATACTCATTAAATAACACCGCCATTCGCCTGAGTATGGAATAGCTGTTTTGGAGAAAAGATTGTTTTTCTGCTTCGTAACTGGTATTTTGTGCTTAAAAAATTCCCCTAATTTAAGTATTGTGATTTCCGTGGAGAGAAGTTTTATTTTTAATTTTTTTTGTGTTACAGACCATCTTTTAATGACCATGATTCCCAAAACAGGCACAGAAGTCCGTTGGATGAATTAAATCATCTCTTTATTTTGTTTTCATTACTGCGCATTATCGGCTGTATCTGAAATACATATCCAGTGTAACATGTTAAAATTTTGTTCCTGTGCTGATCCACAGCTTCTAAATACATTATAAAACAAACATGGTCCGTTATAGGCAGTTGCCGGCCGCGGTGGTCTCGCGGTTCTAGGCGCGCAGTCCGGAACCGTGCGACTGCTACGGTCGCAGGTTCGAATCCTGCCTCGGGCATGGACGTGTGTGAAGTCCTTCGGTTAGTTAGGTTTAAGTAGTTCTAAGTTCTAGGGGACTGATGACCACAGCTGTTAAGTCCCATAGTGCTCAGAGCCATTTGAACCATTTTTTTGTAGGCACTTGTTGTTGTTGTCTTCAGTCCTGGGACTGGTTTGATGCAGCTCTCCATGCTACTCTATCCTGTGCAAGCCTCTTCATCATTTAATCATACAGTAAAGCTGCATGTCCTCGGGAAAAATTACGGCTGTAGTTTCCCCTTGCTTTCAGCCGTTCGCAGTACCAGCACAGCAAGGCCGTTTTGGTTAATGTTGCAAGGCCAGATCAGTCAATCATCCATACTGTTGCCCCTGCAACTACTGAAAAGGATGCTGCCCCTCTTCAGCATTTTCTACCAAGGAATAAAACTTTACAATAAATTACTAAAAGAAATTAAAGAAATTGCAAAAATACACTTATTTAAAAAGGCAGCTAAAAAGTACCTGTTATGCAATACATCTGTAGGCAGTAACATATTTATTTTAAATTGTGTGATTAGCTAATTTCAACTATATTCGTTCTCAAGCACATGCGTGATATTACGTATCACATATTGTAGTATTACGTGATGTCTAAAGATGTGTAAAGTAATTACCTAATACCACGATTTGAATAAAGAAGTTTTACTTTAGAGACAACGAACCACGATTTTTTTATAAGTTAAAATGTAAAACAGAAGATTATAAGTTAATATGTGAAACAGAAAATTATTTTTGTGTCCAGTAGAAAGGAAGAAACAACGCATCAGAATGAACGTACTTTGGTTAGAGTGCCAACACTCATCAATTCATCACTTTCAATTGTACGTAGTTTCTGTTTCATGTATCATATATACGATCAATTTAAAGTTCTCTGCCGTTGTGCCATGAGTTCTCTGCTGTTGTGCCATGAGCGCTCCGACACAAGTATGTCCATTTTGATGGTTATACTGTGTAAGGTTCTTTTCATTTTTTCCACTACAAAAGCAGCGGATATTTTGTATTTTAAGTGAGCTTCAGCTGGTACGTTTTCAAACAAAAAATTTAAAAATGGTTACAATTGAAACAATATGGCAGCCAAATTTAAGCGGACGTGTAGGTGTTTTAAGCAAATTTTGTCCCATTATTTCCTAGTGCTCATCCTGCCGTACGTCGTCCGCTGCTTTCATGCCTCGGAACATTTATTTTTGCTTTAAATTCGCGGCAGAATGCTCTTCCTGTCAGCATAGTCGTCAGTCCTCAGCTAACCTAAGACCAGCATCGGTATAAAACACAAGCGACACGAGCTGAGAGGGGTCAAGAGTACGAAATTTGGTACACAGGGTGTGACATTCTTTCATTTTTTTACACTTTTTCGGAACAGTCACAAGAACATGTAAGGCACATTATGCAACCAGGTTCCACTGTAAATTATAAGGAAGGACAAGGCAACACTTCTGCAGCATGTGCGTTTACGCCTAAAGATGACCACTGGCTGGGGAAACTAGCTACCGGATGAAGAAGTATTCTTGTGATTGCGTAGAAAAACACAGAAATAAGAGAACGTGAGTCCATAACCTTATCTCCAAGACTAGTATTGTTTTTTCAGGTTGTATCATAATAGCGAAAACTGACACGAGTGAATGTAGGAGAATGGGGCGAAGGGAGGCAGGGGGCGGGAGGGGGAAGGAGGGGCCAAAGTAATGCGTCGCTTACGTGAAAAAATTTCTGCCTAGCCAAGGTGAATTATGCAAATCGTGTTCCGTTACTTATCGTGTTTTACTTGCCATCCGATTTCAGAACGGGGACGAACATTAATCACGACTTGGAGTACTTACTTACCCGACACTGGCCACGGTATGCTTGAAATATATCTATACGGTTGGCTCTAAAACTGAGGCGGGTCTGCGATAGGCCTTGAGAAAGGTTCAAATAGCTCTGAGCACCATGGGAGTTAACTTCTGAGGTCATTAGTCCCCTAGAACTTAGAACTACTTAAACCTAACTAACCTAAAGACATCACACACATCCATGCCGGAGGCAGGATTCGAACCTGCGACCGTAGTGGTCGCGCGATTCCAGACTGTAGCGCCTAGAACCGCTCGGCCACCCTGGCCTTCTTTTGGCCCCTCTAGTGACACATGCCAGATATTTGCACTGCCGCCTGAATCGTCTGTCTACACAGTGGATTTAATAACCATCAGGGAGGCTATTTATTATGGCACGCAGGCTTTACTCCTTGCACTGATCCTCACTGACCCCCAAAGTGTGCTGCAGAACCTGCAGAACTTTTGGTGAACAGACTAGCAAATATGTCTTGCATGTCTTGGAGGCCATAATAGACGGGTGGACATTGGCCACTGACGTCCGCTTACGTAACATGAAAGGGCATCCTGGCAGTCTCCATACCGTCACTGCTGACCGCCGCATTAAGACGAGCATTGCGGAAGGACAGTTTCGTCCGACACTGATCCCTTATACGGATTTCAACTCGACAATCAAGGAAGCTCTTCTCACGACTGGGTCTGCGGATCAATAGCTCGCTAATGGTTTGCGATTGACCTGACAGCTAGACAGAGAGAGTAAGTGAAGAGGCCTGGCTGTTGGCGTTCCGCTGCCAGACTCGGCGTCGGACTTTCCCGGGCTGCAATTTCTCCCGCTAACAAACGGAAGCGGCCGCGGGGCCTCGGCGGAACGACACGGGCTCGCCGCTCCGTGCGGTCTACGCCTGCGTCTTTGCCGGTCGTGGTCTGCCGGCCTCGCCGCCGACTCCCTCACGCCTGTTTAGACACGCGCTTCCCGCCTCGTGGCGCCTCTCTTTACCAGCGCCTCTCTTGCGGCATTCCATAGTAATTTTAAAACGTTCTAGTCTCAGTGTTTGGTTTTTTTATAATGTAAAATACGAAGGGTGTTCATAAAGTAATGCACCTTATTTTTTCCTCGGCCAATTTCTGTTGGAAAAAAATTTTTAGTATGTTGGTGCATTGTGGAATATTCCTGATTCAGCTCCTGTAGTTTCATGAAGTTCCAATAGATAGTGGCGCTATACGTAGCCTCCAAAATGGCGTCTACAACGGAGCTGCCCTCCAAGTAGAGCGCTGTCACTTAATTCTTTCGGTGGAAAACCAGAGGATGGGAGATATTTACAGGTGCCTGCATAATGTCTGTGGTGACCTCCCAATGAAAAAAGGCATGGTGAGTTGCTAAGCGAGGCGTCTGTCATCGCCCCCACAAGCTCGCGCAAACCTGTCCTCTACCGCGTGCCGGCCAGCCACAACACATAGCTGTGGTTCCTGCAATGTTGGAACTTATGGACACTCTCGTACGAGGACAATGTATCTCTCTCTCCCTCCCTCTCTCTCTCTCTCTCTCTCTCTCTCTCTCTCTCTATATATATATATATATATATATATATATATATATATATATATATATATATATATAATCCACACAGCCGCGCGGGATTAGCCAAGCGGTCTTAGGCGCTGCAGTCATGAAATCTGCGGCTGGTCCCGGCGGAGGTTCGAGTCCTCCCTCGGGCATCGGTGTGTGTGTGTGTGTGTGTGTGTGTGTGTGTGTGTGTGTTTGTCCTTAGGTTAATTTAGGTTAAGTAGTTTGTAAGCTTAGGGACTGATGACCTTAGCAGTTAAGTCCCATAATATTTCACACACATTTGAACACACACACTTCACTGAATAACTGGACGTCTGTTAGTAATGCTGACACACCCGTCCACTACTTAGCTCTGAAGTGTATTGTGCTACCATCAGAAAATTGAAGAAACGACTACTGCGTATTTGTCGCCACGAAAATGTAAACAAACTTATCCTTCTCCATCAAAACGCAAGGCCTCCTTCGGGAATAATATCGTATATTGCAATTCTGAGTAAAACCAATCTACTATTAGAAATACAGTGTTGCCTTACTTACTTAAGGCCTCTCATATTAGGGTGGAAAGTAGGAAAAACATAGGACATTGGAATTCAGGCTCAGATTAGGAACGTATTACTGTTACTATAATTATTATTTCCGTTGTCTTCAGTCCGAAGACTGGAAGACTAGTTGACGCAGCTCCTCGCGCTAGCCAGTGCTATGCAAGCCTCTTTGTCTCTGTACAACTTCTGCAGCCTGCATCTGGCATCCACAGCGTGCCATGTGAAAGTGGCGAAAATTACACAGGACGGACAATCCACGTCAGAGCCGAAAACTATGGTCAAATGGACAGCGTGTTGAGAATAGAAATGTAATTGTATAAGATAAACTTGGTGAGTACGGAGATCTTTTCCCTCAGATCGACGTATGGGGACTGATTACCAAAAAATGGAGTGAGGGGACGGATGATGCTGAGGGTGGTCTACGTTTCTCAATCGCGGTCAGGCAGGGAAGGTGGGGGGGGGGGGGGGTGAGCTTACTGCACTATTGTTGAGGTCTAGCATTTACCCTTGCGGATCCCATCGCTCAGGTTCCCTCACTATGCCGATAGAAGTTAGAATACCAGGCGACGTTACCTGACCAATAACAAGCTTGGGAGACAGTCATCTCCCGACGAATCAGATGGTGATAACCTTCGAAACATCGATTTTTGATTCAGACTTTACACGCTCACAACACCGAAAAGATTTTATACTTCAGTGCCGCCGTGACGTCATACTGTATCCGTCGTGTCTTTAAGCCTGCTTACTCTTTCAAGGCTTCGTCTCCCTCCACAATCCGCACCATGCAAACTTTCCTCCATTACCATAAACCAGAAAGAAAAATCCCCTATCATAGCACAAAGAAGGAGAGTATGTTCTGGGCGAAGTTACGGATGTAAAAGAAGTGAACTAGCTTTCGTTTTATCTGGCAGCTCCAAAGACATTTAAATCAAACATCTTGACATATTCTCGCTTTTCTACTTGTTAGTGTTAGCCCCATGTCTTTTGATATGATGCATCGTGTCAAGTAAAGTAACATGATACATTTCATCCCAACAGCAACAAATCAACCCACAGAAATTTTATCCGGCGAGAAAAACTTTTTTACCTATTCCATGTTTGTCTTCAGTCACATGATATTACACCGAAGAGCCAAAGAAACTGGTACACCTGCCTAATACTGTGTAGGGCCCCGAAGAGCACGCAGAAGTACCGAAACACGACGTGGCATGGACTCGTCTAATATCTGAAATAGTACTGGCGGGAACTGACACTATGAATTCTGCAGGGGTGTCCATAAATCTGTAAGCGTACGAAGCACGTTGTAAGGCATCCCAGATATGTTCAATAATGTTCATGTCTGGGGAGTTTGATGACCAGCATAAGTCTTTAAACTGAGAAGAGTTTTCCTGGGGCCACTCTAAAGCAATTCTGGACGTGTGGGGTGTCGCTTTGTCCTGCTAGAGCTGTCCAAGTCCGTTGGAATGCACAATGAACATGAATGGCTGCAGTTGATCAGACAGGATGCTTTCATACGTGTCACCTTTCAGAGTCGTACCTAGACGTATCACGGGTCCCATATCACTCCAACTGCACACGCAGTACACCATTACAGAGCCTCCACCAGCTTGAACAGTCCCCTGCTGATATGTAGGGTCCATGGATTCTTGAGGTTGTCTCCATACACCTTCATCCGCTCGATACAATTTGAAACGAGAGTCGTCCAACCAGGTAATGTGTTTTCAGTCATCAACAGTCCAGTGTCGGTGTCGACGGGCCCGGGCGAGGCGTAAAGCTTTGTGTCGTGCAGTCATCAAGGGTACACGATTGGGTCTTCGGCTCCGAAAGCTCATATCGATGACGTTTCGTTGAGTGGTTCGCACGCTGACACATGTTGATGGCCCAGCATTGAAATCTGCAGCAATTTGCGGAGGGTTTGCACTTCTGTCACGCTGAAAGATGCTCTTCAGTCGTCGTTGGTCCCCTTGTTGCAGCATCTGTTTCCGGCCACAGCGAGGTCGGAGATTTGATGTTTTACCGGATTCCTGATATTCACGGTACACTCGTGAAATGGTGGTACGGGAAAATCCCCACTTCTTCGCTACCTCGGAGGTGTTGCGTCCCATCGCTCGTGCGCTGACCGTAACATCACGTTCAGACTCACTTAAATATTCATAACCTACCAATGTAGCAGCAGTAACCGAATCGATCTAGCAACTGCGCCAGACGCTCAACTGTCGGCGTTGCCGACCGCAGCGCCTTATTCTGCCTGTTTACATATCTCTGCATTTGACAACGCATGCCTATACCATTTTCTTTGGCACTTCATAACTCTGCCCAGAACATAATCACCTTTTTTTGTTTTGACGGGTGCAGTTTTTATTCTGGTTTCCAATTTTTAATCTACCATAATTATGACATCTCCTATTATAGCACAAAAAAGGCGAATATGTTCTGATGTTAGGGATGTAAAAGAAGTGAACTAGCTTTCGTCTTATCTGCCGATCGATGTATATGTTGGCTCAGGCGACGAGTGTCCGGTATAGGTTTTTTATGGTCTTCTGAACAACGAGTAAGGCTTTTACTAAACAACAGGGCGACCATTGAATACATGTATTTGTCTACATTCTTACAAAATTTGAACCGATTCGCACATGTCTAAAACACAGAAGCGTCACGCATAAAAAGAAACTCACAAAAAAGTGCTTTTTTTTAATTTAAAATCCGAATGAAGCTAGATTTTTGAAATAAAGTTTTCAATTTTACTGTAGAAATGTAATTTTTGTTTTTCTGAATAACTTTAAACCATAATGAGGTTTTCACTCTGCAGCGGAGTGTGCGCTGATATGAAACTTCCTAGCAGATTAAAACTGTGTGCCCGACCGAGACTCGAACTCGGGACCTTTGCCTTTCGCGGGCAAGCGCTCTACCATCTGAGGTACCGAAGTACGACTCACGCCCGGTACTCACAGATTTATTTCTGCCAGTATCCGTCTCCTACCTTCCAAACTTTACAGAAGCTCTCCTGCGAACATTGCAGAACTAGCACTGCAGAACTAGTCAGGGCTTCACGAAAAACTTTTTATTCCATGTTACTAGCTCAAATAGAAATCGAGCACTAACACCCTCTCCCCCCAAACCACTATTCTGTTCACGGCTTTCTCAGACGCATCTGCTGCAGCGCTTTCGCTGTGTAACTATTGACGATTTTATACCTCAGATTATTTCCTGTCAACCGATCATTTTTTTAGTCAAGTTATGTCATAACTTCTTTTCTCTCCATTTCTAATCCGTATCTCCTCATTAATTATCCAATCTCCCCATCTAATCTTCAGCATTCTTCTCAAAAGGTTTCAGAAGCTAGTCTGTTCTTGTCTGAACTGTCTGTCGCCCAGTTTTCACTTCTATACACGACAGCACTCCAGATTCCTTCAGAAATGATTTCCTAACACTTATATTTCATGTTAATAAATGTCTATTCTTCAGAAATTCTTTTCTTGCTTTTGCAGCTTGCATTTTATATCCTCACTGCAACGGCCATAGTCACTTCTTTTGTGACCAAATAACAATACTCCTGACATGTGCCTTATGCGCTGTAGGGAAATCAGGGGAAACAAATCTAGATTGGGATTTGAATCCGAGTCAACCCGAAAGATTTTTCCATGATTTACCACTACGCGAACCCGCTCGATGAGACAGAATTTTAAACCTCTATACTGATGCCGGTCTCGCACTTTAACATTGACTGTCATCGTCGTCATCATCATCATCATCATCATCATCATCATCATCATCTCTTCACGGATTCGGCGGTTGACCGTTCCGAACTCACATACAAAATCATTCCTATCTTCTTTGAGGTCTTCCAACATCCCTTTTCCCATTCGGCTTGCAGTTCAGGACCTTCTGGGGAATTCTATCGCCTGGCATTCTCATGAGCTGTTGTCTCCACACTCACGATATTTTTGGATTTTTTCATTCATATTGAAAATATTTAATTCTGTCCCAATATCTTCTATTCTAATTACGTCTCTTCTTGTGCAGCCCTTCGTGTTCCTTAGGAGTCTCATCTCTGCTGTTTGAATTTTATTTTTTTGGTAACCTTGGTTTCGCCTACATAGGATAACAGAGGAACCGCCATCACTTTATAGAATAATGGTCTCTTTTTGTACTTTATGGCCCATTGTTCTGGAATAGTACCACATGAAGAGTGGAATCTGTGTATTTTATTTTCAGTGTCAGAGTCGAAATCAAAATTAATAGCACAGTCTAAAAAAGAGATCTGACAGATTATTTTCGGAAACATTATTTTCTCTCTGCTACTAGAAATGTTAAAGTTGTATTTTTTGCATATTTCGATCAGTTGGTACAGTGAACTTCGGAAATCATCTTCATTCTTTTGTATAATAATGATATCATCAGCAAACAAAAGTGCATTCATGTATTCCTCATTCGTTATCTTAATTCCTTTGTTTACTTTCCATTTCCATTCACGAAGAATGAAGTCAATGTAAATATCACTGAAAGTGAAGCAGAAATCATAGACAGCGCTGTTCATCTTTATTGATAAGTAAATGTCTCTTTAGCAGTTTTTTTCCCCTACTGCATGGTTCTTTCCAGTCTTAAGGAGCGAGAGTGGCTTACCGATTAAGTCTTGAAACGGCTTGTCAGCAACATGTTTATGGTCTTTAGCGCTGAGTCCACCAGTGTAAACACGGTTCATACCTCATTACGTCACCTGAGGGCTCTAATCATTCACTATAAATGGGCGCTAAAAAAAGACTACCTCCCAATGACACACGAAACAGGTAGATACACATCTGCCCTCCGTTGTAAGACTGAGTTTACATTCCGTTCGAGGATAATGCATAAGGAGCAAGACTGTCATAGTCACTGTATCCGAGCACCAAATTCGGTCACTTTAGGCTCGTAATCATTACGCCAGGTGTTTAGGATTACAGAATATATTTAAATTGTTTTGGCACGTCCCTTATGGCTGTTTTAAGAGCGAACATTTACGTGATGTATTACGTTGTACCTCCTACTGGAGATATTTGAGCACTAGCAAAAAGTAATATCATGCTGACTAAACACATCTGTTACAAATCGTGCATACCTCCTTCTTACAATATCTCCCTCCCACCGCCCTCCCCCCCCCCCCCCCCTCCCCAGAAAAATCTCTCTCTCTCTCTTGTTAATCTTACTTCGTAAGGCCCTACGCTAGGGAACTGAAGTACTACTCGAGCCAAGAATTTGTGGTATTCCTCGTGCACGAACTAAACTTCTTAAGGATTCCTCCAATACATCCGTCTGCCGTCAGCCCTCTCCACAAAAAGATGTCTGTTGTCGTTCCAGCTAACATAGCTTCGTATACACCCAGTGGCAGACATTTGACGACTGTGACGGATCATCGATGGAATAGTGAAACATTATAGGCCAGTCTTCACTTTTTCTGAGCATTTATATAGCGTGTGATCCAGCGGCGCCAGCAAGTAATGGTAGGGTTACTGCCTCAAGAAGCAAGCGCAGGTTCGCGTCCTACAAGCAACTTTCTGGGTAGGGCAGAGAATTGCGAATAACAATAGAAAATATTCAACACTCAACAGCCATTCAAATTATCATAATTATAACAATTTAAAAAATCAAGAATGATGAGTTATTTCCAAATGCCACATAGCTGTCAGTATAGACGTATCTTTAGTGAACTAAGACTATTTTAGGAATAAGCAAGATAACTAAGAATGTATTTTATTGCTCTAGCAACTGGAAACTCTCACTAAACATACAAGTGTCAATCATAGATTACCTGTAAATACGTTGAATTTGTCATGTCTGACAAATAGTAATATTCACGACAGGAAAGTCTTCGAGCAGTGTAAGGGGCAGACAAATGAAAACGAGACAGGTGGGAAAAGTAAATAAATTGTCTATAAAAATTTGTATGTGTGGGGATCCACAGACTCCAGTTTGTTGTAGTGTGGATCCTTTCATAAAATGACGGAATATGGCTACTTTTTACTTCTAAGTAAAAATAATTTGAAAACGACATGAAAGACAGACATTACAAATGTCCTTGACAATAACGCTTAGTCGAAATTAGCTAATCGCACGATTTAATAAACATCGCGTTACTGCCTACCAGGGATCACGTTTCCATTTATTAAATTATCATTTCAAAATTAAGCGCCATAGCTGTTAATACACTCCTGGAAATTGAAATAAGAACACCGTGAATTCATTGTCCCAGGAAGGGGAAACTTTATTGACACATTCCTGGGGTCAGATACATCACATGATCACACTGACAGAACCACAGGCACATAGACACAGGCAACAGAGCATGCACAATGTCGGCACTAGTACAGTGTATATCCACCTTTCGCAGCAATGCAGGCTGCTGTTCTCCCATGGAGACGATCGTAGAGATGCTGGATGTAGTCCTGTGGAAAAGCTCGCCATGCCATTTCCACCTGGCGCCTCAGTTGTACCAGCGTTCGTGCTAGACGTGCAGACCACGTGAGACGACGCTTCATCCAGTCCCGAACATGCTCAATGGGGGACAGATCCGGAGATCTTGCTGGCCAGGGTAGTTGACTTACACCTTCTAGAGCACGTTGGGTGGCACGGGATACATGCGGACGTGCATTGTCCTGTTGGAACAGCAAGTTCCCTTGCCGTTCTAGGAATGGTAGAACGATGTATTCGATGACGGTTTGGATGTACTGTGCACTATTCAGTGACCCCTCGACGATCACCAGAGGTGTACGGCCAGTGTAGGAGATCGCTCCCCACACCATGATGCCGGGTGTTGGCCCTGTGTGCCTCGGTCGTATGCAGTCCTGATTGTGGCGCTCACCTGCACGGCGCCAAACACGCATACGACCATCATTGGCACCAAGGCAGAAGCGACTCTCATCGCTGAAGACGACACGTCTCCATTCGTCCCTCCATTCACGCCTGTCGCGACACCACTGGAGGCGGGCTGCACGATGTTGGGGCGTGAGCGGAAGACGGCCTAACGGTGTGCGGGACCGTAGCCCAGCTTCATGGAGACGGTTGCGAATGGTCCTCGCCGATACCCCAGGAGCAACAGTGTCCCTAATTTGCTGGGAAGTGGCGGTGCGGTCCCCTACGGCACTGCGTAGGATCCTACGGTCTTGGCGTGCATCCGTGCGTCGCTGCGGTCCGGTCCCAGGTCGAAGGGCACGTGCACCTTCCGCCGACCACTGGCGACAACATCGATGTACTGTGGAGACCTCACGCCCCACGTGTTGAGCAATTCGGCGGTACGTCCACCCGGCCTCCCGCATGCCCACTATACGCCCTCGCTCAAAGTCCGTCAACTGCACATACGGTTCACGTCCACGCTGTCGCGGCATGCTACCAGTGTTAAAGACTGCGATGGAGCTCCGTATGCCACGGCAAACTGGCTGACACTGACGGCGGCGGTGCACAAATGCTGCGCAGCTAGCGCCATTCGACGGCCAACACCGCGGTTCCTGGTGTGTCCGCTGTGCCGTGCGTGTGATCATTGCTTGTACAGCCCTCTCGCAGTGTCCGGAGCAAGTATGGTGGGTCTGACACACCGGTGTCAATGTGTTCTTTTTTCCATTTCCAGGAGTGTACATTTATCCCATTGTGAGACAATATAGTCAACGCCTTCATGGAAAAACATTTGCGTTTGCCTGTGGAACAATGATTACACACACCCGTGCACCTCTTCGTCCGTAGCAAGTAAACGACCAAGAATGTCTTTCTTCAGAGCTCCGGAAATAATGAAACCGCATGGGGAGAGATTGCGACTGCAAGGAGAATGTGTAAGGGCTTCCCACCGAAACTTCTGCAGCGTAGTCGAAGTAACCTTGGCAACATGTGGGTGGGACCAATTATGGTCCCATACGCTACCGCAATAATTAATCCACGAAGGTATTGACCACCTCGTCTCACAGTGGTATAAATGTACTACAGTCATGGTGATTGCCCCTTACAGAATTATCTTAATGGCACTATCATCTTTGCAATATATGATGATAGGATACAAGCATCAAAGAAAAACTCATTGCTTCAGAAAACTACTCTTATCACAAAGCCAACCTATCCTACAAAGCCAATCTGTCTTATAAAGCCAGTGTGTCCTACAAAGTCAACCTGTTTTGTATACATTCACAGTAGCAGAAAATAAGTCTAAACGTCAAGAAGGAGAAGTGTTGCAGGATGCAGTGTGGGAAACACACACACACACACACACACACACACACACACACACACACACACACACAGAGAGAGAGAGAGAGAGAGAGAGAGAGAGAGAGAGAGAGAACGAGTCAATTGCTTCTTTACACAGAACACATCACTCATCTGCTTTGGTAGTAGACACTATTGTATTACTTGAGAACAGTTTTATGTGCATATTTCGAACGGAATACTGCACCCGAAGTTACTTTATTAGGAAAGTGAGACCTGATAATTTCTTCAAATAATGCACCATCAAAAACTCGAATTTCTTAGACGTCGTTTGTTACATGAATTTTGACAATGTTCTATTACTTGCGGTTCAAATGTATGTCATCGGTCGTTTTGTATGCAGGCACTTCACCAACACTGAAACAAGGAGATATTTCTATGTCATGAATTCTGCTTAGGTAATGGCCTTGCTGCAGTGGTAACACCGGTTCCCGTCAGAACATGGATGTTAAGCGCTGTCGGGCTTGGCTAGAACTAGGATGGGTGAGTGTCTGGGACTGACGAGCGCTGTTGGTTAGCGGGATGCACTCAGCCCTTTTGAGGCCAATTGAGGAGATACGTGATGGAGAAGTAGGGCCTCGACCACGAGAGCTGACAACGGCCGGGCGAGCGGTGTGCTGATCACATGCCCCTCCATAACCGTTGAGGATGACATGGCGGTCGGTCGGTCTCCTATGGGCCTTCAGAGACTAGTGTGGAGTTTGAGTGAGTATTCTGCTCAGCTTATGGATTGTACTAGGATATTCGACACTCTGCTCAGTTATGACGCAGGATCACTTTTACTGTTGCCATCAAAGCAAGGTTCGTAGGGTATGATTGGCTGGGAGACCCCTAAGGGCAGGATAAGCCACGTAATTTAAAAGTATTTTTTTTGTTCGCACACAATGGCAAATTTTCTATGTGAATTGAGAGAGCTGTCACTTACATGTTCAGTGTAGGTGATTAGGATAAGCACATATGCACTTGAAGTGTTCTGTTTGTGCTACTGTTAACGTTGAGAGAGGAGAGGAGGATACCCAATGCAGGCAGAGAGTCCATAAGATTAATACTAAAGGAGTTACTTGGCCCATTCACTGGAAAGATTATTATCAACAATGTCTTATTTCTGCACTCCAGAAGGCATTGTGGGGTGGGGTGGGGTGGGGGGAGGGTAGGGGTGGGGGGTGGGGAGAAGACAGGGTTAGAATTTAATCCAACGTATGGATGTATACTCTGGTACACAGGATCTTTACGCCACCACTTGTCTCCCCCGTACTGGGAAAATGTCACCAGTGAAAATTTATTTCCCAGCACGAAAACATTTATAAGATTGATTCTTAAGAATTGCTCATCAGTCTGGGACCGTCTCCAAGTTGGTCTAAGAGATAATAAAGAGAAGATCCAACGAAAATCGTCGCGTTTCTTCACGGGATGGTTTCGTTGGCACGAGAACCTTACGGACATGTTAAACGATTCCAGTGGTTTGGTGTATCGCGCAGACGTTTACCCTGCTGAAATTCCAAAGAAGATTTAGGCAACATAAGGCTTCCTCTCCCACGTCTCGAGAAATGACGACGGGAAAATCAGAGAGCTTGGAGCTGGCAGGAAGTTAGTCGAAAGTCGTTCTTCTACATCTACTCCGCAAGCCGCCTGACGGTTGTGGCGGAGTGGATAGAAAAACCCTCCAGAGGATGCATTCCGATTTCAGGCAGATTCAATTACACAACGTAACATTCGCCGTAGTAGATCGGAGAAAGAAAATGTTAATGCAGTTGTTAACTATAGGGGCGTCTACATAAAAGATCGGGAACTAGACTTGCTTATGAAGTGTAACAATGCCCACATAGTGCTTGGATCAGAAAGCTGACAGAAACCAGATGTTAATAGCCACGAAATTTTAAAATTCGATCGGAATGCATATCGCTAAGACAGGTTGAATGCCGGTGGTGATTTGGATACATCAGTAAGAAATACGATAATTCCGACTGGGAAATAATTTGTTTGAAGATTGGATGTTTTTACAGACTCCATGCGTAGGATGGCGAATCGGTTGAGGAGAGACTTGGAGAGTATCTCGCGTACATTTTCTGGTCATGTTGCAGAATTAGGGGGAGATTTCAACCTACCATCTATAGACAAGAAGATTAGAGCGGGTTGTAAGGGCAATTGTATCGAGTGAAATTGTTGTAAATGCCTTTTCCGGAAATGGTTCCCATGCAGTATTCGCGGATGAAAGCGGGGAAAAGACAGTGATGCCAAGACTTACGGTGGCTTGTGCGACAAAGATGTAGCTGTGGATGTACACTACTGGCCATTAAAACTGCTACACCACGAAGATGACGTGCTACAAACGCGAAATTTAACCGACAGGAAGAAGATGCTGTGATATACAAATGATTAGCTTCTCAGAGAATTCACACAAGGTTGGCGACGGTAGCGACACCTACAACGTGCTGACATGACGAAAGTTTCCAACCGACTTCTCATACACAAACAGCAGTTGACCGGCGTTGCCTGGTGAAACGTTGTTGTGATGCCTCATGTAAGGAGGAGACATGCGTACCATCAAGTTTCCGACTTTGATGAAGGTCGGATTGTAACATATCGCGATTGCGGCTTATCGTATCGCGACATTGCTGCTCGCGTTGTTCGAGATCCAGTGACTGTTGGCAGAATATGGAATCGGTGGGTTCAGGAGGGTAATACGGAACGCCGTGCTGGTCGAGATGACAGGCATCTTATCCGCATGGCTGTAAAGGATCATGCAGCCACGTCGTGATCGCGGAGTCAACACATGGGGACGTTTGCAAGACAACAACCATCTGCACGAACAGTTCGACGACGTTTGCAGGAACATGGACTATCAACTCGGAGACCATGGCTGCGGTTACCCTTGACGCTGCATCACAGACAGGAGCGCCTGCGATGGTGTACTGAACGACGAACCTGGGTGCACGAATGCCAAAACGTCATTTTTTTCGGATGAATCCAGGTTCTGTTTACATCATGATGGTCGCATCCGTGTTTGGCGACATCGCGGTGAACGCACGTTGAAAGCGTGTATTCGTCATCGCCATACGGTCGTATCACCCGGGGTGATGGTATGGGGTGCCATTGGTTACACGTCTCGGTCACCTCTTGTCCTCATTGACGGCACTTTCAACAGTGGACGTTACATTTCAGGTGTGTTAGGACCCATGGCTCTACTCTTCATTCGATCCCTGCGAAACCCTACATTTCAGTAGGATAATGCACGACCGCATGTTGCAGGTTCTGTACGGGCCTTTCTGGATACATAAAATATTCGACTACTGCACTGGCCAGTACATTCTCCAGATCTCTCACCAATTGAAAACGCCTGGTCAATGGTGGCCGAGCAACTGGCACGTCACAATACGCCAGTCACTACTCTTGATGAACTGTGGTATCTTGTTGAAGCTGCATGGGCAGCTGTACCTGTACACGCCATCCAAGCTCTGTTTGACTCAATGACCAGGCGTATCAAGGCCGTTATTACTGCCAGAGGTGGTTGTTTGGTTGTTCTGGGTACTGATGTCTCAGGATCTGTGCGCCCAAATTGCGTGAAAATGTAATCACATGTCAGTTATAGTATAATATATTTCTCCAATGAATATCCGTTTATCATCCGCATTTTTTCTTGGTGTAGCAATTTTAATTGCCAGTAGTGTAGTAGGATTCGAAGCAGCTTTCTCCAAGTCGAACGCCGTTGCACAGTGAGCGTTGTGACTTTGAGGCAGATGTCATGGCCATGAGCTGTTTCCAAATATCCTGAAAATCCGTAGAACCTACGTGCTATTATCAGCTTTTGTTTTATTTACGTAAAATGGTAACAGGTCAGTAATGCGCCATTACAGATACAGTGGCATGGGCGGAAATGGTCTCTTGCATGCAGTGAACTAATTGTAACCAAATTTTCGCGTCTGTAGGAGGTTTAAAGTACTTTCGACTTTGTGTTCTGGCAGCAAGTTTTTCGAACGTATTATGCAGGTAGTTGACTGTCGTCTGCCACTGTGTCGTAACAGTATCCTAGAATTAATCTCTCGGTTATTTTGTTTTATTTTATTTGATGTACTTTTTTGGGAGGAGCAGCATTCGTGTGGTGAGTTTACCATCTCAAGGTAATCAATCTCAAGACTAGGGACAAAAAAGTTCCACTGTAGTAAAATGTATGCAGTACTTCCAGGAGACGTGTGGGAAAGACGCCGAGTAAGAGCTTTGTTTACCTGAGCAGGGCGGGTGCTGCAGTTCTTTGTTCGGCCACCTGCTGAGGCGTGCTGCTGTGACGGCGCGTCCGGCGCGAGCCAAATGAGCAGCTCTTCAAACAACCGGCCGGCCCTAAATCTGTCCGCGGCGACTGATATCAGCGCATTAATCTACCGGCGGCGCTGCCGGCACAAAGCACGCCACTTCCCGCCGCTGTCCTTCTTAACGGCCCGCCTCGCCACAAAGGGAAGCCGCTGTGGCGCGGGGGTGGCGCCCGGAGCGAGACACGCCCACTACTGTCCGAGCCACCGAAGAGGCACTCTGCGGGATGAAGCCGCATCCTGCAAACTCACGTCTGTTCGGCACCTTTCAAAGTTGTAACGCCGGATAGAGGTTCGTGCGTAAACAAAGACGCGGTCTGCATTCAGCGGATGGCACACTGAGATGGCACTGTGAATCCATTTTCAAATATTTGTGTAGAATACCCATTAAAATGTTCATAGTTGGCTAGAGTGCAATAATCCTTCAAATCACACTAAGTTATAAAAAATGAAGTTTTTTTGGCAAGAGCGGTACTTAAAACTGGATTCTTGTGTTCCGCGAACAGTTGCCTTACCGTTAACCTCAATTCCTCAGTCTCAGTCGGTGTTCATCTACAAACAAATTCCTCGATGTAACCGTAGGCTTCCGCGGCCGTTGTCAATGTCAATAAAATTCTTCTGGGTTAGAGACCGCATTGTCATTTATAAAATTCCAACGTTTCGGCGTCTGTTGCAAGACGCCGAAACGTTGGAATTTTATAAATGACAATGCGATCTCTAACCCAGAAGAATTTTATTGACATTGACAAATTCCTCGGGTCACCGTACGGTGCACGGCGGAGGGTAACCTGTACAGCGATTAGTCATTTCGCCTCCCGTTCCACTCGCAAACAGAGCCAACTTCTCGCTTCTTATCTTCGTGGTCCTTAAGCGAAATGTATGTTTACAGCAGTAGAAACGTTCCACAGTCGGCTTCAAATGCTGGTTCTCTAAATTTTCTCAATAGTATTCTTCGAAAAGAAGGTGGCTTTCCGTCCAGGAATTCCCATTTGATTTCCCGAAGAATCTCCTTAATTATTCGAACCTAGTGATAACAAATATAGCAGCCTGCGTCTGAAATCCTTCAATGTCTTCCTTTAATCCGACGTGGTGCAGATCCCAAACGCTCGAGCAGTAATCAAGAACAGGTCGCCCTAGAGTGCTGTATGTGTTTTCCTTTACACATCAACCACAGTGACAAAATTCTTCCAATGAACCGATGTAGACCATTCGCCTTCCCTATCAGGCTTCCCGTAACGAGAAAACCCCCGCAAGTGTAAGACAAATGTGAGGACATATGTCTTATACTTGGGGAGGGGGAATAACATCACCACAAAGGAACAAAGTCCAAGGCCCATGGCTATATAAATGTATGAACTCACTGGTCAAAAGTCACGAGAATGTCGGGCCCAATCATTATTTTTGCAAACATGGCTACTATGATAAATAAGAAGGGTCGTAGACTCATGAGCAATGAAAGGCGATACAATTACCACGTTGGCGCAAGAGAACTATGACGGCGTGTCGAATGGAATAGTTTGAGGCGTCAGTCACTGGTATGTCATGAGTCACCTGTAGCGCCCAGTGACGTGACAGTGGAACCCAGTGAGCGCAAAATGGACGAAATAAGGCATCTGTTCACTGCCAAAACAGCGGATGTCATTCATTAGGTGTTCAGCCTCCAAATTCGTGCATGCACTAGGGCTTTCACATGCTGTGAGTATACCATTTGGAGGAAAGTCGCCATCTCCACTAACAGTCAACAACTGTGGGCAACGTTGATGACTGATGTAAACGATGATGGATTGTAACAGGACAGACGATTCAATGTGCAGCAAAATAACTGGCCAGTTAATTGATGGACACAAACGACTGGTGAGCAGCCACAACATCCACAGCCACGTCTTTGCTGTTGCTGGCCACTACAGTACCCAGAAATTAACAGGGCTGCAGAAACAGCGCCTTGGGACACTATAAGCACAGAGGAAAAAGCGGCTTGGCTTTTGAGTCGCGGTGTGCGTTGCTGCACGCTGATGCAACTTTATAAACCACAAGAGATGATCCCTCCCGTCTGCCATTGGAGCAAAATTCGCTTCCTCAAATTAAGGCTGATGTGTGACACTATTAGATCGTTTTTGGGCTTAAAATAGGCGGCCGGCCGGAGTGGCCGAGCGGTTCTAGGCTCTACAGTCTGGAATCACGCGACTGCTATGGTCGTAAGTTCGAATCCTGCTCCGGGCATGGATGTGTGTGATGTCCTTAGGTTAGTTAGGTTTAAGTAGTTAAGGGGACTGATATCCTCAGAAGTTAAGTCCGATAGTGCTCAGAGCCATTTTAACCATTTTTTGGGCTAGAAGACCCAGTCCATTCCACGTGACCAAGTACATTCCACGTAAACACATTCTGGAGCCACCACAATCTTCCACAGTGCCTTACTGACAACTTGGGGCCATGGCATCGCGTGGGGTCTACGCCACACTCTAACCCTACCGTCAGCCCTTACCAACTGAAATCGGGGCTCGTCTGACCAGGCCAAGGTTTCCCAGTTCTCTAGGGACCAACCGATATGGTGACGAGCCCAGGAGAGGCTGTACAGGCGATGTCGTGCTGTTAACAAAGGCACTCGCAACGCACGTCTCCTGCCATAGCCCATTAATACCAAATTTAGCCGCATTGTCGTAACGGATACATTCGCCGTACGCCCCAGACCGATTTCTGCGCTTATTTCACGCATTGTTGCATGTCTGTTAGCACTGACAACTCTACGCAAATGCTGCTGTTCTCCGTCGTTAAGTGAAGGCAGTCGGCTACTGCGTTGTCCGCAGTGAGAGGTAATGCCTGAAACTTGGAATTCTCGGCGCTCTCTTGACATTGTGAATGTCTGAATATTCAATTCCCTGACGCTTTCCGAAATGGAGTGTCTCATGCGTCTAGCTCCAGCTACTATTCCACGTTCAGAGTCTGGTAATTACCGTCGTGCGGTTATAATCACATCACAACCCTTTTCACGTAAATCACATGTGTACAAATGAGAGCTCAGACAATGCACTGACTTTTTATACTTCGTGCACACGATACCACCGCCATCTGTGTATGTGCATATTGCTATCCCCTGACTGGTCACCTCAGTGTATGAAATTTTGCATGACAACGTGAACTTACCCTTGAAATTTTCGAGCAACTTTGCTTGTTTCTGATGCTCGGTTGTTTCTGAAAGGCAGGCATAGCATAGGATAGGAATAACAGCCAAGAATTATATTTGTAGATTTTTGAGAAGAGTGAGTTAGTCCACTTTTTCGTAACATATGATAGGTATTTTCTGTATTTTCTTCTACATTATTGATGCTGTGCTTCAATTCACTTTGATATGTTTGTAAACGCTTGTTGTAACCAGTTGAGATCAGTAAACAGCTAAGAAGTTAACACAATATCGTGTAATTCAATTGTAAAGGTAAAGTTCAGTGATCTGAGAGACACCATGATGACAGTTAAGCCATCGGCACACGGACCGTGCATCCGAACGTTGAGCATTGAGCGTGGAGAGTTTCTGACGTCATAGCGTGGAACAGACTCCCGAACGTGGAGAGCAATATCTGGCATGTGAGATATTCTGAGCGTGCGTCTGAGCGTTGACCAATGAGATGGCAAAACGCCACCTACGTCACACGCACGCCGTCTCCCTTCAATACAGAGTTGTTAGGCGCCATATTGACATTCATTTCAAGCGTATATGTATATATGCCGTTTCTGAGCACCAGCAAATTGAGAATCACTGGAAAACCCGTTGTTAACTGTGTGATTCGTTCCAATAAAATAATGAGAAATATCATATTCGCGGCAAAAGAATTATTGTAACTTGCGTATTATGAGAGTAGGCTATTTGAAGTCAGCGACACACTGAAGACCCACCCAAAACGCATTGTTCTTGGTACAATTTATTGTTATTAAATTTCAATTGGGAACATATCTACGATTAAGGTTTTCAGACAAACGTAAGACAATACGAATAGTTTTTAGTTGCGGGGGGGTTGTTTTAGCGTAATGGGTAGCGTCACTAATCTGCATTATTATGATTGCCGGGCGGTGGTTCGCGTCTTCTTACTTCCAAATTTTTTTCCTAACATCTGCGTTTTTATTAGGTTCTGCTACTTTATTATTAGTTTAATATAAGTATATACTATAATAGCTGATGTAAATATAAGTTCGCCTTTTTTGAGGGATGACTTTGTTCGATTGGCTTGATCTACAGGACAGCTTGCACCACTTGTATAAAGGTATTTTGCTCCTTTTTCTTTTACGCTCCGTAATTCACATGTTGCAAAGAATCTGCTACTGGGTAGGAAAAGTGATCAAGTAAGACTGACCTTGGGGTTTTACTAAATTGTGGGAATGATGAAATAATGCTTATCTTATGCGTAGAAGTAATCCAAATTTGTACCGAACTGTTTGTAATGGAACTTTTTGTAAGTTTAAGTCTTTATTGATTGGACATGGTACTTTCCTTTTCGTGGACGATGGAGGAAATGTGCGTTTTAATAGAGGTAACGTGGCAATTTTACGCGCGCTCGTCGAGTAAATACTGTGATCTGCGAACTAGAAACATCCCTCAACTGCCGCTGGAGTGCGTTGCGATCGCGTACACCACGGTGGTCCCACGTACCGTTTGCACAAGTCTCATCGCTCCTGAGCGTTCAGCAGCACGTTGAGCTTGGCACGCTCAGCGTTAACGTTCGACAGCACGGTCCGTGTGCCGACGGCTTTGCGTTACAGAATCGTATGCTGCCACTTAAGGGTTAAGAGGACAAGGCAACGTCCACGGCGCTGGTGGCTGCACCGCACCGGCAGTGGGCTGGGTCGCGTTCCCACAGCCGGGGCCGCCGGCTGCCTCTCCCAACACGGAAGCCGCTTCTTGCCCGCGCTCCCGCCTCCCTATTTAGCAGCACGCTCTGCGCTGCGGCCCTTTCGAGGCACACGGCGGCTCCCTGCCAGACACGTTCCTCCTGGCGCAAGGCCGTCCGACGACCGCTCCCGTGTTACGCCGCTCAGGGCCGCCATCCGGCCCTGCTGTGCTGTACTGTACGGCTGCACCTCATCGCAGCTGCTGATGCACGAGAGTCGTGCCTTCCGAGGTAGACCGGCATACAGCCATCATACTTTTATAATTGCTGATATCGCTCACGTTGCAAAACAAAATGAGCATCTCAAGGACACATCTAAGTAGAGAAGTAAATTGTGATGATCGGGGAAGAAAAGCAGGGAGGAAAGCAGAGGAAGTGAAAGGGAACGGACTCGTCGGTGTTTCAGGGTCACGACGTGGAGATCAGCATAGTCGAAGTCGCTAATGAACGCCATTGCGCTGCAGCCGTTGGTGAAAGAAAGAACTACAGTGAAGCGCCGAAGAAACTGGTATGGGTATGCGTATTCAAATGCAGAGATATGTAAACAGGCAGAATGCGGTGCGACGCCTATAAGACAAGTGTCTGGCGCAGTTGTTATATCGGTTACTGTTGCTACAATGGTAGGTTATCAAGATTTGAGTGAGTCTGAACGCTGTGTTATAGTCGGCGCACGAGCGATGGGACATAGCATCTCCGATGCAGCGACGAAGTGGAGATTTTTCCGTGCGACTGTTTCAGGAATGTACCGTGAATATCAGGAATCCGGTAAAATATCAAATCTTCGACATCGCTGCGGCCGGAAGAGATCCTGAAAGTGCGGGATCGTCGACGACTGAAGAGAATTGTTCAACGTGACAGAAGTGGAACGCTTCCGCAGATTGCTGCGGTTTTCAATGCTGGGACTTCAACAAGTGTCAGTCTCGAACCATTCTGCGAAACATGATCGATATGAGCTGTCGGAGCCGAAGGCCCACTCGCGTAGCCTTGACGACTGCACGACACTAAGCCTTACGCCTCTCCTGGGCGCGTCAGCACCGACACTGGACTGTTGAAAACTGGAAACATGTCGCTTGCTCGGACGAGTCTTGTTCCAAATTGTATCTAGAGGACGGACGAGTACGGGTATGGAGACAACCTTATAAATCCACGGACCCTGCATGTCAGCAAGGGACTGTCCAAGGTGGTGGGGGCTCTATAATCGCGCGTGATGTGTGCAGTTGGCGTGATATGGGACCCCTGATACTCCTACACACGAATCTGACAGGCGAGACGTATGTAAGCATCCTGTCTGATCACCTGCATCCAATCACGTCCATTGTGCATTCCAACGAACTTGGACAATTCCAGCAGGGCAATGCGACGTCGAGAATTGCTACAGAGTGGCTCCAGGAACACTCTTCTGAGTTTGAACACTTCCGCTGGCCACCCGTCGTGGACATTATTGAGCATATCTGGGACGGCTTGCAACATACTGTTCAGAAGAGATATCCATCCCCTGTAGTGTTACGGATCTATGGAGAGTCCTGCAGAATTCACGGTGTCAATTCCTTCCAGCACTACTTCAGACATTATTCGAATCCATGCCACATCATGTTGCGGCACTTCAGCGTACTCGCGGGGTCCCTACACGGTATTAGGCAGGTGTGCCAGTTTCTTTAGCTCTTCAATGTATACTCTCTATTTTCCCGATGAAGAGAGGAGAGGTATTGAACCAAATTCCGTGCTAGCAGCCGGTCGTCGTTTAATTAATCCCACTATAATTCAACTGAATTCAACTGGGCACTCGCCAGTCGTCTTCAAGTGAGCCATCGAAGACTGACGAACACTTATTGTTTTTTTTCAATTTCCCATAGGGGTCCGGACTGGCAGCGGATAAAACGGCTCTTCAGCCAAAGTTTACATAAACCGTATAGAAAAACGGTTAAAATATACAAAAGATAGCAACAATACATGGTTTTATAAAAAAACAAATAGGTGGACGATAGTTACGACTTTTACATGAAAAGAACTGACAATAAACATGGAATAAGTTTCTTTTAATTTACGTCTATGGTCACAAACTTTTTGTTAACAGATTACCGGTTTCAGTCTTTAATTACCATCATCAGATCTGTTTCATAAAAACAAAGTCCTAATGATTTTATGAAACAGATCTGATGATGGTCATTAAAGACCGAAACCGGTAATCTGTTAACAAAAAGTTTGTGTCCATAGACGTAAATTAAAGGAAACTTATTACATATACGGGACACTGTTTTTTCGCGACGATGTCGCAGCTTGTGAATAAACATGGATTTGGTGAACTACGTAGAGACTGTAAATCTTGATCGTTTTTCAAACTCGTTCGACGAGTTTACATTACAGGTAAAATACAGTCACCCGTAAATATGAATCGTGCCATGGTGGAACGGTGATGATAAGTGATAAAGGATGAAAGTGCGATGAAGAGTGTGTCTATGGGGCCCTGTAGAACCGCAGGGCCGCGGTTCGAGTCCTCCTTCGGGCATGGGTGTGTGTGCTGTTCTTAGCAAAAGATAGTCTAAGTTAGTTTAAATAGTGTGTAAGTCTAGGGACCGACCACCTCAGGATTTTGGTGCCTAATGAATTCACACACATTTGAGCATTTGAACACAACCGCTGGTAGCAACTAGAAGGCAGCAAAGAGGATGAGTGGGGTGGAAGGAAATGGAATGATGATGTGTCGGAGTGATTTTATTACGGTTGGAAGGAGGGGCATATCTCGGGAGAGGCAGATATGCTCCGTTCCGCGGTATGTGTCGCGCTGCGAGTATTCTGCGCAGGCGTCAAAATTTATCTGAGGGACGGACCCCACCCACCGCCGGCAGCGCCCTGCACTGTCCAACTCGTAGCAGCTATCGAGGTTCATCAGCTTTCCCACCAGGCGTTTTTCCACGGATTCTTCAATAATGGAGTCCCAAAAAGATGTTTCTGTAGTCAGAATCATAGTTTTATCACTTTCCACTGGATGTCCACTTCAAATACAATGCTCGGCAGTAGAGGAGTGCATTGTTAGGCACCAGGGGAAATCTAGATTTGCCGAATAAAATGTGCCTGAAAAGAACAACTGGTTGCTATGCCTTGTCATCTGAAAGTCATATCACACTCGTTTGAGCGTACCCACGTTCCTAACCGAAGGTAACCTGATTTACATTAAGATTTGCAACCAAAGAGTCGATGTCAACTTTTTTAGAGAGCAGCTAGGAGAAGCCGTGCTGATCGCACTTGCCTCTGTTCTCAGCCTCCGACATGTAAGCATCGTTGCAATGATTTCATAATATAACAACTTACTGTGAGTTACTTAAGTGCTGTTTTACTATCAGTTCATCTATCCACATGTCTATTTCATTATTCATTGTTAGCAGGGAAGACACAACACTTAGATGTGGCACCGATGCGTCACTGGCGTGATTTTGTTCTTAATTTGCAATATCCATTTTTACTTATTGTGTCTGCGGAACCTTCTGTCATTCATAAAAGATGTCAGAGTTTTTCAAATCAGTCGTACAGCACATAGCGACTACCAAATCGCGATTTGCAAATTACATTTCTTAACATTCAGTCAGTGCACATCCTGGGTTGCGCCGCTCCCGGCATCAATCTGGGGTTAGAAACTTCATGTTGGTAAAGCATTATAAAATATTTGAATTGGCGGATGTGGAAGCAAATTCACAGTTTGAACATTAAATTCGTCGGGAAAATATGTCTCCATGCTGTTACTGAACGTCAATACATACAAGCGTCTTAGATAGCACCAAGTGGACTGCCCAGCTTAACGTCCCCGTAACTAGTGTCACATACTCTCACTCCAGGAGACATTGTAGAAAGGTTTGGGATTTAATCCAAGACATTGGCGCGACCTCTGGCTAGGAATGGTAATTTAGGCTGTATTCTGGTGCTGTCTAGGCAAATACTGTGCTGAGGTCCCGTGTTCACTTCAGAAACACAGCGCACAGGGAGGTGAAAAAAAAGTCTCTATGAGCAGTTTGGATCCGCGTAGTAGATTATTCGTAAAAACGTCGAGATAAAATCGCAACAAGTGTTTCGTATTAATAGGTACTTTAATTATCAATCATTTTAATACAATAGTTATTCAGAGTCTCATAATGGGTACGCATTAGATGAATCACAGATCTTGACTGTCGCTGACCAGCTACACAATCGCTTGGCACCGTTTCTTTTTATTATTCATTTCCTTTTCGACGCTGCCGTAGCTCTCGCATTCGCTCGGTACTTGACTTTCTAGGCGTTTTGAATTCCTTCTGATGCGACCTTTCTACTGACTTGGATTGTCTCCAGGGTGTCCCTCGAGGAATGGTCAGTATTCAGGGACACGACACGAATCCTCATTTGCAGCTAAACACCTCGTATGAATATACGCCCTATTTCAAATGATAGGTCACATGTAATGTACATTTGTTTTTGGGCTAGTAGCACGCCCTTGTGTTTTACCCGATTCGCTGCATTGGTCGTGGTCGTGCAGTTAACTGGCCACCAAGATTGTCGGACCTTAACGCCATTAGATTTTGGTTTATGGGCTTGGTTGAAGTCTGAGGAGTGCAAACGGAACAAGAGAGATAAACTGCTAGTTCGCGTTGTAGTCGCTGCTGCCCTCATTAGGGAACATGTACAGGCACTCAGACAAGCAACATGGCATTTTCTTCCAAGAATGCACAAATGCATAGAAGTTAACTTTGGGGTATCCAAGCTTGTACTGTAAACAGTACAAGAGCAGTAGTGTGACAAGTACTATAATGCTTAGAGGTGAATGTGTCAAAAACGCGTATTTTTCAATTGATACTTGCAAAATGCACCTTGTAAACCAGATAGTACATGTAATAATACAGCAAATAAATAAAACTGTAAATTAAATGTGTTCCATCACGGAAACCATTCGGACCGTCGCCCGACATACGGCTCGACAACTAGGGATGATGGTGTGGAGTGCCATTTCTTTTCATAGTAGGACCCCTTTGCAGAATGAAATTTTCACTCTGCACCGGAGTGTGCGCTGATATGAAACTTCTTGGCAGGTTAAAACTGTGTGCCGGACCGAGACTCGAATTTGGGACCTTTGCCTTTCGCGGGCAAGTGCTTTACCAACTAAGCTACCCAAGCACGACTCACGCTCCGTCCTCACAGCTTTACTTCTGCCAGTATCTCGTCTCCTACCTTCCAAACTTTACAGAAGCTCTCCTGCGAAACTTGCAGAACTAGCAATCCTGAAAGAAAGGATTTTGCGGAGACATAGCTTAGCCACAGCCTTGGGGATGTTTCCAGAATGAGATTTTCACTCTGCAGTGGAGTGTGCGCTGATAAGAAACTTCCTGGCAGATTGAAACTGTGTGCCGGACCGAGACTCGAACTCGGGACCTTTGCCTTTCGCGGGCAAGTGCTTTACCAATTTTTTTTATTATTCTGTTTTTTTCTTTCTTTTTTTCCATTTTGTTCGTCGTTGATAGTTGTCTTTGGTCGTTGTGGACGACACATGACATCCGTTTAAGTTCGTTGTTGATCCTTTCACTCAGTTTTTTTTATTTCAGAGGCGAACCAGCCCTCTGACCAAACACGCTGAGCTACCATGCCGGTTAAATTAAACCTAACTAACCTAAGGACATCACACATATCCATGCCCGAGCCAGGATTCGAACGTGCGACCGTAGCGGTCGCTCGGCTGCAGACTGTAGCGCCTAGTACCGCACGGCCACTCCGGCCGGCCTCTCGATCTCAGGACCTTTGCCTTTCGCGGGCAAGTGCTGTACCAACTGAGCTAACAAAGCACACCCCCCCCCCCGGCATACAGTTTTAATCTGCCAGGTGCCAGGAAGTTTCAGGACCCCTTTGGTTGTCCCCCGCAGTAACCAAACAGCAGAGCGGTATGTCGACGATATTCGGCGGCTCGTTTTGTTGCCTTTCATGGCAAGCCATCCTAGGCTTACATTTCAGTAATAGAGTGCCCGCCCGCTCAATTTATGAATCTCTTTCTCATGAATAAGTCATTGACTTTTTGTGAAATTATATCATTGGTTTGACTTTAAATGTACATTACATCTGCCGATTTCCGTCCATTCGGCAATTCCTTCGTGGTCCGTCCCTTTTGTCTTAGAATGTAGATAGAAATCAAAGAGCTAGACATCTATACTCTGCAAAACACATTGTGGTGTGTAGCGGAGCGCACACACTTTGTCCCTTCACAAACACATACTCGCGGGTCATACAGGACTCGAGAGTCCATTACCGCAGCAACGTATTATCGCCATCTGTCCCTGTCTTGGGCTATTTCCTTCAATTCACCTTCAATACCTAGGCTCCTCAAATCGGCCTTCACATTGTCCTCCTATCTACGGCTCGGTCTCCCCACAGGACGCTTTCCTTCTAGGTGCCCTACCAGTACTCAGCGCGCTGCCCTGCCCTAATCCATTCGAGCTACGTGACCCGCCCATCGCAGCCTTCGTGATTTAATAATACTGATTATGTCAGGGCTTGAATAGAGTTCGTGAACCTCTTCTTTATGCAGTTTTCGCCACTCTCCGCTAATGTCATGCCTTTTTGCTCCAAAAATTTTCCTCAAAATTTTGTTTTCAAATACTCGAAACGGCTTTTCATTTTGCACAGTGAGCACCTATACAGCTTAACTGGTAGAATAATAGTTTTGTATATTCTAATCTTTAAATTCCTAGACAATACCCACGACGAAATTAATCTGTTCAGTGAGAAGTAGCACGCATTTCCCGCCCGTAATCTCTTCTTCAGTTCGGATTCAATCTCATTTCTCGAAGTAATGACCACGCCTAGATACTTAAATGTGTTCACTTTTTCAAACTGCATGTCTCCAACTCTTAACATTTACTGATCTACTGTTGTTGGCATTCTAGTAGTAACCAGGTATTTAGTTTTGTCTTCACTTATCCTTAGAGCTACATCATTCTTTCCTATCGCTAATGATGTTTAGATCATCGGCATGCCCTATTATCTTAATATTTCCATTTAACTCCGCATCCTCTGAATTATCTGCTGCCATTCGTATAATATATTCTAGGACTAAATTAAAAAGTAGCGGAGACAGGGCATCATCTCCCTACTTACGTCAGTTCTTTATTACAAATTCTTCTGACTCCAATTTCTCCACGCGTACATTGCCTTTTGTGTTTTTCAAACTCTCTTCTATAAGTCTAACATACTTCTTTGGTATTCAAAGTTCAAAAAGAATTCTGTACAATTTTGTTGTCCCTTCGAGTAACTGAATTTTTTGTGGCTAAGGATGGGAGTCCCGTCGGCCGAATAAAATGCTGGTTTGTTGAACAGGTGACTTACTATCATGACAGAAGTGGCACAAACGCTACATTAAAACATATGTTTTATTCGCACAAAGGGTCTAACGTCCACAGATAAAAACATTCATGATGCGAAGTAACAAATAGGGATCAAAGTATTTTGTACAGACGCTCTCTACGATCCTGCACAGTGCTTCAGTGCGCCGATGGGTGACAAAAGATTTCACTGTGTCAGCCACTTGGCAGTGAACGTTCGAGTCGTGTGGCGGACAATCCGCAACTCGGGCGTAATGAGGTGGGGCAATGCCACACAAGGCGCGGGAGATCGTGACGTCATCCCGGACGCAGCCGCTTGCCGCGAAGGCCGCAGAGCCACAAAGAAGTGGCTGGGCTGTTGTCTGCTGCACTGTGAACTGCCGACCCCTGAGGCCGCACCTGCGTCTCCCTGCGTCTGCCAGAGCGGAACCAATTATCATACACACAGCGTAGACCCCCGTCCCGGTCCGTTCTCACGGCTGCATGGCGAGAACTAGTTAATTATTCAAACTGTGCGTGTAATAGCAGCAAGGAGGCTCTAGAAAAGCGTAAACGATTTTCAGACAGAATGTAGCACGAACCTTACTATGCAAACACTCAACCGAAAGCTCTTGGTTCTTCATCAAGAAGCGTGTGTGAAATGATAGCTTCCTAGATCGTATCATAGAAATAATTATCATTATCACCAACATAAATTGGACGGTTTAGTTCCGTTCTGTGTCGTTTCGTTGCTTTTCAGGGTTCCTTCCAGCCGGGGAGCTCGCATCTCCAGTCTGCCACAGGCAGCAGGCTTTGTGACGTTCAATTTAGATTGTCACGCCAGAACCTCACTTCATTCAGTGCATAAAATCTAAACAGTAAAAAAGCGTTCTGAACTACCTGAATATCTACGAACTTGTTTGGGGCAGAGTGTAAAGGAATAAGCCTTACTAATAAAAATAAGATTTTCCGTGAAATACATTGCGTGTGTAACGTTCCCTCTCTGTTATTGTTTTTCTTGTTATTGTAGTTGTAGAGATATGAAATTATTGTAGCGGTTTGCTTAGTCAGCCGTGCTTCGGAATTTTTTGACGTTAAATGGAGCCTGAAACTTGCGTAATAAATACTTCGCGTGAAGTGCGATTTGCGGCATAAACAAAAATTAATTGCGGAGATGCAGTCCACAGAATATTAACAGAAAAGCTTCGGAACAATGCGCACGACTGACTAGACACATCCAGAGGGTCCGGACATTGGCGTGCGAGTGGCTGCCGTCTGATGAGAAAGATCTGTCTTAAATTTTTTTTGTGTGTTTAAAAATAATTACGTCCTAACACACTCGGAGATTGTGAACGTGCAATCAGGGTAGAGGCACGTACTTTCTATCATTCCCCGTGGCCTGGGTAAAAGAGTTGCAATTATTTAAATTTAAGAATATTTCTTTTTCAATTGGACTCCTATTTTTATACGAAAAGGAAGATTGCAGATTCATCGAAGTTAATCTTAGCGGCCACCAAAGGAAAGTAGTGAGCACAATCACGTACCTCTATTGTTGAGCAGCGCCGTCGTAAAGATCGTCGCCTCCATCTAAAATTCGCCTTCTCGAATTAACAGAATAATTTGTACTCCATTGGTATGGAATTTAGGCTTAATCTTGACAGAAATTATAAAACACATTTTTCATCATTTAACACCTTCATTTAACACACACATAGACATGAAACTATACAGTACGTCTTTACGCCAGCACATCAGAACAAAAAAGGTAGTTAATACTAGAAGTAATAAAAGAATCTCGAAATTAGTCCTTTGTCTCTCAATGATAAATAAGTTTTTTAGAGTATTCCTCTGGTATGACACTCTAACAAATTTTCTTCTTGTATCTTTGAGATTAAATTACAACATTTTTAGTTCATTTTCACGTGACAAAAAAGTCAAGCACCTAGAAGACGTATCCATACATGTACACTGCATCAGCAACGTGTAAATGGTTACAATTTCAATTCTCTGTGATAGGTACACGTGCCAGTCACGTTACAATGATCACCTCCTATGTTCGACGTCGACGTGCAATAACCACTCACACAAGCAGTGGAGGGTACATAAAGTGTGTCAGCGGACGAGGAAAACCTTGCAGTCATAGTCGTAAAGCGGAAACGGAGCGATTTATCTAACGACCAAAGAGTGCATAATCATTGGGTTCCGGGCCAAGGAGTACAAGAATTGCCGGTCGGAGTGGCCGAGCGGTTCTATGCGGTACGGTCTGGAATCGCGTGACCGCTACGGTCGCAGGTTCTAATCCTGCCTCGGGCATGGAAGCTTGTGATGTCCTTAGGTTAGTTAGGTTTAAGTAGTTCTAAGTTTTAGGGGACTGATGACCTCCGAAGGTAAGTCCCATAGTGCTCAGAGCCATTTTTTTGAGTCAAGTAGAAGAATTTCCGAAACGGCTAAGTCGGTAAACTGTAAGTGTGGCGTCGTGGTTGAAGTTTACCGTACACGGAAAAATCGCTTTATCCAAAACTGGCGCCGAGGCAAGTATGGTGATCACCGGAACCAGGAATCGGAAGACCTTGTGTCTACCCTCAATCCTGAGGATGGCAGTGCATGGAGGGTGGTAAAGTCCTTCCTACGCCGGCGACAGCGAATATCGCCTTTATAGGTCGGGAACGACTTCGCCAGCGACCGCGACGCGAAAGCCAGCGTCCTGGCTGACGCCTTTGCAGCCAACTTCACACCGGTGGCCGACGTCATCGACGACGACCACATGCGGCGAGTCCACGAGCAACTGCCAACCTTCCGCGGCGCAAGGGAGGAAGGCGACGTTATCGAGCCGATAACGGAGGAGGAAGTTGCGGTACAACTTCGCTCGCTGAACCCCAAGAAGGCCGGAGGCAGCGATGGCGTCACAAACCTCCTGCTGAAGAACCTTCCACCGGGCCTACACCGGCAACTTGCCGATGTTTTCAACGAGATTCTCCGATCGGGAAACACGCGGAGGTCGTGGCCATCCTGAAATCTGGCAAGGACCCACGCCAGGCATCGGGCTACCGACCCATCAGCCTACTCCCGTCCCTCTCGAAAGTTTTCGAGAGGCTGTACGCGAGAAGACTGATGCGACACGTCACCCAGGAGGGCATCATCCCGGACGAGCAGTTCGGATTCCGAGAAGAGCATGCCACTTCCCACCAGCTGTTGCGGGTGGTAGAACCGGCCATGAGGGCACTGGAGACAAGGGAATTCCTTGGCGAAGTGTTCCTCGACGTCTCCCGAGCGTTTGTGTGGAACGACGGTCTCGAGTTCAAACTCTTTGAGCAAGGGATACCGACGTCTCACATGACGTTGCTGCGGTCGTACCTGTCCGAACGAACCTTCCACGTGAGGGCTGACGACGGTACGTCCACAGACCGGCAGGGGTGCCGCAGGGGTCGGTTCTCGGCCCCTCGCTGTACTCCCTGTACACTGCAGACGCGCCGAAAGTGGCAGGAGTCGAACTGGCGCTGTATGCTGATGATACAGCCCTGTTCACGCGCAGCATGAATGCCCAGGTGCTGAGAAACCGCCTCCAACGCGGGTGCGACGCCTTGGGCTCATGGGCAACAAAGTGGCGGTTGAAATTCAACACCACAAAGAGCCAGGCAGTCGTCTTCACTCGAAGACTTCTGCCGCCAGGTCTTAAGCCGCTCGAAATCCTGGGAGAACCCATCCCATGGAGTGGGACGGCAAAATACCTAGGGGTTACCCTAGACCGCAGGCTCACCTGGAAGCATCACATCCGTGATGTGAAAGGGAGATCAGTTGGACGCCTCCGCGCCCTGTATCCACTGCTAAACCCGCAGTCGACTTTGCCACCGCAACACGGCATCACGCTTTACCTAACATTGGTTCGCCCACTGTTAGAGTATGCGGCCGTGGTCTGGGGGAAAGCCGCAGATGCTCACATTGTGACTCTGCAACGGATACAGAACCGCGCCCTGAAGACTGCTATGCATCTTCCAAGGCGCTTTTCGACGCGCCAACTCCACGAGGACACCGGAATCCTGCCTCTTCGAGAAAGGTTCCGCGCCATCGCCAGGAAATTCTACGAGAGGACGGAACACTCCCGCAACCGGCTCATCCGTGGACTGGGCCAACAACCACATCACAGGCCAACCACGCGTTGGCCTGACCTGCTGAGGGATTAAGTTTTACTAATCCCCCAGCAGAGTGTGTTACTTTTTCTCTTACAGGTCACACCAGCATGGAAAATTCGACAAGTGTGTTAATATATTTTTCTTTTCTCTACCACAGGAACAGCAGGAATGACAAATCTGTCTAGACTGCACCATTCTCGAGCCAAGGATCGGCTCGTCTTTACAGCGTCAGCGTCAGCAAGGGCCATGGATGACAGGGGTCAACCACGGCTGCGGAGTTGCGTACGGGAGAACAGACGTGCAAATGAACCAGTGTGCCACCAACAGCGCCTCCTCAGCAAACGTTGCTGCGTGTGATCTCTGCAGCCCGCGCCTGATTCATGCACCGATGCTGGCTACTGTTCACTGCCGGCAAAGGATGAAATTCGCACGCCAATACCGCAAATGGACGTCCACTGAATTTCATAATTTTTAACATTTTTATGCAGCGACAGCAACTGATATTGTTTATATAAGAATATACAGCCTACAGTAGAGACTATAGTCACACGACGAGGACCATGAAACGGGCTTAAAGTGAATTTGCTACAGCTTGTTTAATAGAAGTGACAAAACCTTATGGTTATGCATGAATCAAAAAATGGTTCAAATGGTTCTGAGCACTATGGGACTTAACATCTATGGTCATCAGTCCCCTAGAACTTAGAAGTACTTAAACCTAACTAACCTAAGGACAACACAAAACACCCAGCCATCACGAGACAGAGAAAATTCCTGACCCCGCCGGGATATACATCAATCAAGTTTTATAAAGCTGACTTAGGACATGGCCTGTTTAGGCAAACATTTAAATAATATTTTATCAGGTTCTGAAGAAGACGTTATTACAAACGTTGAAATCTAGGTAAACGATAAAGTTAACCTGCAACTGTAGGCTGTATATTCTTATATACGTCCACTGAATGGCGACTGGTGGCATTTTAAGATGAATGACGTTTTATGCTCATCGGACAGATGATAAACACCCTACAATAATCGTCGGACGGGTCCTGGTCGGAGGAGGGAGTGTTATGGTATGAGGTCCGTGAATGATCTAGTCATTCTGGACAACGCATCAACATGCCTGTATCCTTGAGGACCATGTCCACCCCTACATGCAGTTTGTTTTTCCTCAGCGCCATGACATCTACCAGCAGGACAATGTAGTGAGCGTGCGTGGTTCTAAGAGCACCAGGATGAGTTTATATCAGTCCTCTGGCCACTAAACTCACCAGATTTAAACCCAAGCGAGAATTTGAGGGACCACATCAGTCGGGCTGCTAGCGCCATGTGTCCTCATCTGAGAAAGCTAGCGCAGCTGCCCACGTTACGGGATTTCAAGGGCACCGAGTTGCTAAGTGTGAGACAGCGTTATCAGCACCTGATAAGAGTTTGGAAGAACGTTGTGATTGTCCCTGTGCCAGGCTAGTCGAATCGTGCAATGTCCAGATTTTCCGGACATTCAGAGGTGAGTGACCCAATGTTGGACTGCATGGGAACGTGAGGGCAGGTGTATTCGTCGTCAAGCTTCTGGTCGAATATGTATGACCACCACAAAGGAGGGCCAGCGCAATGTGTGCTAAGCCCGTCGGAATACCTTCGTACGTACGTCTGCCGTCCGAGAACAAGTAATGGATTCTTCAGAACACTCTGTGTCATCCCACACTATTGGTCGGAGAGTAGCAGGAGCCAGACACGAAATCACCGTTCTACTCATGGGCTGCCGCTAACGCATCCCAAACGACTGCGTTTGGAATGGTGTCGTCAACGGGAAAAATGAATTACTGATGCATTGTTCAAATGGCTTTGAGCACTATGGGACTTAACATCTGAGGTCATCAGACCCCTAGAACTTAGAACTACTTAAACCTAACTAACCTAAGGACATCACACACATCCATGCCCGAGGCAGGATTCGAACCTGCGACCGTAGCAGTCGCGGGGTTCCGGACTGAAGCGCCTGGAACCGCACGGTCACCGAGGCGGGCACTGATGAATGGCCTCGCAAGATATTCAGCGATAAATCGGTAATTCTGCACTACTGTGCATGACCGTCGTCGGCGAGTATGGAGGCGAGCAGGTGAGAGGTCTGATTCTCTGAATTTTTGAAGAGGCACAGCTGAGTTACTCTTAGCGTTGTGGTGTGGAGAGCCATCGAGTGTGACCTCAGATCACGGCCGGTAATGATAGAGGGGACTTTGACGGCGCAACGGTACGCCACAGCACGAGTATCCTGCCACAGTATTGTAGTGCCATTTTTCGACAGGTCACTGCTCGCCTACACATGACACGTGTCTCTATGGATGCCTGCGGGATATGGAGGTAGTGAAGAAGCCAGCAAGATCTCCAGGTCTGCCAGAACAGTATACGTGTCCTTCCAGACGGGACATCAACTCTATCCTAATGCCAGAACCCCACCCAGTGCCAGAACCCGGGATATCAAGGAGCAGTTGCAAGTGTTGGAGGCCAGCTTGCCTCAGGAGAAAAGATACAACGGCTTTATGACATCCTTCCCAACCGAACCATTGCATACGTTCATGCATCCAGGCCAAAAGTCGTGCAACAGTGGCCTCGTACTGCCAATCTGTTAGTGAATTTGACTTGATGATAATCACTGACATAACATCATACACTCTCTCAACACGTGAAGTTTCATTTCGTTTTCCCTTCCCCTTCCGGATGCTTCACGTTTTTCGTCAGGAGGTGCACAAAACAATAACCAAAATATAACTTGTTCGAAAATTTACTTGAAATGAAAACCTGCTTTTTCAGTGTCTTCTGACTGGTTTGATGTGCCCCACCACAAATTCCTCTCCTGTGCCAACCTCTCCATCTCAGAGTAGCCACTGCAACCTACTTCCTCAGTTATTTGCTGGATGTACTCCAGCCTGTTTTTCTCGTCTACAGTTTCGTTGCTCATGTTGACCAGTGTCGTTTAACTTGCATTCTGGAAAACTGTATGGCAGATAATTTTGAATGTTGCTAAAACATTGTTTACTAAATTGCCAAATTCTTAGAGTTAAAGACTACACTGTCTTTCCTGATTTGGTGTTTACTTGTTTCAGTTTCTTATTATGAGCTTCCCGTTTGATGCTATTCCACTGTGGACGTTGACACGTGTGAGTGCAATGAAAAAGGGTTTCTGTTCTTATAAGAATGTGTCGAGCCAGCTTATATGTGGATCTTGTTATGCTCTCGCACCGTGGACGAAATTAATTCGGTGTTACTTTAAATCATAATTGTGAAAGTAACGTTACTCGCGTTAGATCACGATTTCAGTGTTCCCAGCTTCTGTTTGTTCTTTAATTTAGGATTCCACGTGAGAACACAATTATGGATTATGAAACTGCCTAATGTACGTTTCAAGTATGATTTAATTGTAGCCGCTCGGGATTAGCCGAGCGGTCTCATGCGCTGCAGTCATGGACTGTACGGCTGGTCCCGGCGGAGGTTCGAGTCCTCCCTCGGGCATTGGTGTATGTATTTGTCCTTAGAATAAATTATGTTAAGTAGTGTGTAAGCTTAGGGACTGATGATCTTAACAGTTAAGTCCCATAAGATTTCTCATTTGAACATTTAATTGTGCTGTAATTTGAATTATAGGTATTGTTATTCCAGTCACAGATTTTGGCACTGTTATTTTGGGAATTTATCAAACGGGAATCAGTTAATGTTCTTACATTTTAATTAATATTTTTGGAATTGATTTGCTTAAAATATGGAGTAACCGTGTTTATAGGAGGTGCTATTAACACACTGTGTCACTGATAAAACATTTACGCCCCCAAAACATCCGCCAACTGTCACTCTACGGCCTAGGATGCCTCTGTACCATCGTGACAGTACATTATCCGTTATTCACTTTGGTTTCTCTCATAATAATAGGCGTGTAGCAACTAACAATCCCCACCCCTCACCTACGCGCGCATTGGCTGACCACAGCCTCCAAGATCAGTTGAAAATTAGAGATGATAACCACCAACAAAACTCGCAGACAAGCCCAGTTGTGTGCTCTACACGAATAGCGTTCGTGGCGTCAGAAAATCGCGGCTACGGATCTTCTGCTCCGTGGCGGGCGCAGCACGCGGAAAGCGAGCTGTCACTTAGGACCGCAGGCCCAGAAAGCGGCTAACGACTCGGCTCGCGATGCTATCACACGGCAGGTACTGCGAGCCAGTGCACAACTACTCCTTTCCGCTGCATTCTGGAGGCACCTTCTCCCATACTGGTTACGCCGAGCAGGACGCAAATAAATACAAGATGGCAGCAGACTGTTGGATTGTGTATTGGATGCGAGGACGTATGCCGAGTTTTGGTGATGTACAGAATAACCGTCAGATCGTTCAGATTGTAAATAGATAGGCCACGGAGCGTAAACGGCAGCACAACGTGATATGTTACAGAGCTAGGCGGTCTCTTCTGCTGATATATCTACTTACGTAATTTCGTTCACAAGTACGTATCGAGACAACATTACCTACAGACAGCTACGTTGTGCTGTCAGCGTTTCGGCTTTCGAAAGGCGTAATAATGACATTTCTGAACATTATTATAACCTGATTTTTCTCCCTAATCCTGGTTGCTGGACTCTTTCTCTGTCAAACTGAGAGCATCGAAACCAAAGCTGGAGACGACATCGGCACTAGCTACAAGCAAACAGGATACAAGCCTTGATGTTGTAGCTGTATAATTACAACTATATGATAGCAGAATGTTATTCTAAAAGTAGCCAGCCTACGTAATCCTTGGCTCTGACTCACTCTTGTACCTTGGCACACAACTCGGAAGTAGACGGTTCGACTCATAGCGTGGAAGAAATGTCCATTGCCTGTATTTGGCCGACAAGAGGAGGCGTGATGCTTGCGTACAGTTCTTGAGTACCACGCTGTGCGCTAATGCCCTGGGGTTAATTACCAAACTCTGCGTAGTGTCTCATGAAGTGCGGTCCGCGAGATTAGCCGGGGCGATCTAAGGCGTTGCAGTCATGGACTGTGCGGCTGGGCCCGGCGGAGGTTCGAGTCCTCCCTCGGGCATGAGTGTGTGTTTGTCCTTAGGATAATTTAGGTTAAGTAGTGTGTAAGCTTAGGGACTGATGACCTTAGCAGTTAAGTCCCTTAAGATTTAACACACATTTGAACTTTTTTTTTTTTGAAGTGCGGTCATGTGGCACTAGTGATCCGACAGTCGCATGAAGTCGTTGACCCCGGAGCTACCGTTGTGATATTCGAAAAAAGCAGGCTGTGTGCTACATCCAGGTTTCACCCTCCACATCAATAACAAGAATACGAAATTTAGCTCCGTATACGCCCATCATTGTCAGCTACACTGCACAGATACACTTAAGACGCAACCCGCACACTTCAAGATGGATCGGTGCCATTGTGACCGAATAAGCTGTGTCTTTCGATTTACGCTGCTGAACAACCTATCAGTGCTATAGCATTTTACGATTTTAAAGTAGGACTAAAAATATCTCCTTGGCAATGTTGCTTTACAGCGTCGTCGCAACGACAGGGCGCCAGTTTCAAAATGTTCATATGTGTGTGAAATCTTATGGGACTTAACGGCTAAGGTCATCAGTCTCTAAGCTTACACACTACTTAACCTAAATTAACCTAAGGACAAACACACACACCCATGCCCGAGGGAGGACTCGAACCTCCGCCGGGATCAGCCGCACAGTCTATGACTGCAGCACCCGAGACCGCTCGGCTAATCCCGCGCGGGTTAGGGTGCCAGTTTCTTCGCAGTTTATGTTAAAACACAGATGATCCACTGTCGAGCCAAAGGACAACAAATGATACTTAATTCTGTTGACACAAACCCACAATCTACTGACAAACGCGTATCTGTCCAAGTTATGGCGAGTTCATAAAAGTTTGAACGTTAAAACTTGCTGACAGTTAAAACGGCGTTACAGACTGTGATTCAAACCTGGAACTATGGCTTTCTCAGGCAAGTGATCTACTTAAGTGAAGTTTGAAGGGTAGGAGACGAGGTACTGGCGAAAGTAAGGCTGTCTGCGCGGGTGCTTGGAAAGCTCAGTCGTTACAGCACATGTCCGCGAAAAGCAAATGTCCCGCGGTCGAGGCACCGTCCAGCACAGAGTCTTAATTTCCCAGGAACTTTCAAACCAGCACGCACTCCGCTGCAGAGTGAAAATTCATTCCGGGAAGCCGGCCGCGGTGGTCTCGCGGTTCTAGGCGCGCAGTCCGGAACCGTGCGACTGCTACGGTCGCAGGTTCGAATCCTGCCTCGGGCATGGATGTGTGTGTTGTCCTTAGGCTAGTTAGGTTTAAGTAGTTCTAAGTTCTAGGGGAGTGATGACCACAGCAGTTGAGTCCCATAGTGCTCAGAGCCATTTGAACCATTCCGGGAAGGTTGATGCTGCCGTGTGGTCTTCAGCCCGAAGATAGATTTGACGCATTATTCCACACTAGTCTATTCTGGACAAGATGCTTCATCTCTGCACCTTATAGCCATTTACATCTGGCTACGAGTCGAGCCTCTATCTTCAAAAATCCCTACCCCCCCCCCCCCCCCCCCGCCCTCCACCTACACACGCACACTTCCATTCACTACCAAATGGACGATACCTTGATACCTCAGGCTGTGTAATCAGCATTCTCCTGTAGAACAACACTTCGAAAGCTTCTTTTCTCAAGGTTTTAAAATGGGAGACTAATTGTCGAAGAAGTAAGAGCTTCGCATAAAACAACAGATCAGGCGATCGTCAGAGTCATGTCACTACTGACGAAACTGATAAATACGAATCTGTTCTTCGTGCACAGTGTTATCGAGTATGATATCGCGAAAAAGTACATACGTGAGTACCTGTGGCATAATCGTAATCACCAGCAGCTGATGAATTGAGAAATGTTTAGATCAGTCCCATAGCTACAGTCGTTAAAGCGACGAAAAGAGAATATATTGGTTAAGCATTCAATGTCTTGGGCAAGAAGAAAGAGCAAAAAGCCTAGCTACTCTCTCTCTCTCTTTCTCTCTCTCTACCTTTTTCTCTTAATCTTGTGACTGGTTTATACGGTCTATCATTTTTTCCTCTCCTTGTGAATCTTTTCCTTTCAGGGTAGCGCCTGCAACCAGCATCCTCTAGTTATTTGCTGTATTTATTCCAATCTCGTTCTTCCCCTACTGCCCTCTGCGACTTCTCCAGTACAAGGAAAATAATTCCCCAAGCTCTCATATTGTGTCCCATCGTCCTTAATGGTTTTCTACTCAATGTTTTCTACGTATTCCTCCTTTCCCCACTAACTGTGCGAAGAACAACCTCATTTCTGATTTAATTAGCGCACGTAATTTTCACTGTCTTCCTGGAATACCACATCTTTAACGCTTTGACCATTAACATTTCTTTCTCTTTTTCTACCGTTGGTGCAACGCCAGTCTTACTTTGCACTTCAGGGGAAAAATAAGGCAGTTGCTTCGACTCATCGTCTGGCACGCCTTACTGCCTCGCGTGATCTCGCGCACATCCACGACGGGAGTCTCGATGCTCGTTGCTCTTGGGGATGTGCGGCGCGCGGTGAAAAACACAGTGCGTATTTGTTTTCATCTCACATAAGTGTGTTAAAACATGTACCACGTCTAGGAAATTTGTATCGGTGCCCAACGAACGTGGATGATAATGAAGGCTACAGAGAGGTATGTGAAGAACGTGAAAATTTTTCGTTGGACAAAGATAACGAAAATACAAGTTCAATACGGTTATTTCACATTAACCCACCTCTAAACTTACGTACTCAGTGTTCTGATATAAGCATTCAAGCCCTCTGCTGATGAATACATAAATTCAAAACTGTTAGTGGTGTTTCTTCAGTGTGTTGTTTTGTTGTGGTCTTCAGTCCAAAGACCGGTTTGATACAGTTCTCCATGCTACTCTATCCTGTGCAAGTCTCTTCATCCCCGGGTAACTACTGCAACCTACATCCCTCTGAATCTGCTTAGCGTATTCACCTCTTGGTCTCCCTCTGCGATTTTTACCCTCCACGTTTCCCTCCAGCACTAAATTGGTGATGCCTTGATGCCACAGAATGTGTCCTACCAACCGATCCCTTATTTTCGTCACGTTGTACCCCGAATTTCACTTTCCCTTAATCTATTCAGTACCTCGTCATTAGTTATGAGATCTACCCATCTAATCTTCAGCATTCTTCTGTAGCACCACATTTCAAAAGCTTCGATTCAGTACAGTAAACGAAAAACAGACACTGACTGGTTGCTGCTGAACCTTACAAACATTTTATATTCACTGATAAATGTTGAGTAGCCATCTAAATGCATTCAGAAAGATTTCGAGATCCGACCACCGGATTGCAAAAACGCACTCCGCTAACTTTGTATCAACACACAGGCTTGTAACTTCCACATAAATCTCTAGAAAACCAAGACAATGTAATTGTTCAAAGATAGACAAAAAAAACACAACACCTCGTCTGAATGCTATTAGATCTCGTAAATCCATCTAACCTCGAGTTATCTAACTGCTCCACGATCTTTGCACATCCGTGAACGCAAATGCATTTGTGAATTCTTTGAAGTATTTCGTACTGTGGCTCACTAGCTTCCGAATTGAGAAATATGAAAATACATTCAAATGCAATGAAATGCTATAGCGTAAACCGTTCAGATGTGCTGAACAGACAATTTTCACTTGTCACTAGATATTCAGTACATCGCATTTCACCTATATTGTTTTCTTGTGATAGCATCTTCATTGATTTCATCTTCATCAGTCCATCATTTCATTCAGTGCACTTAATTTCTAGTATACAGGATGTTTCAAAGCTTTCGTGACAAACGTCTAGGGTTCACAGATGACGTCAGGGAACAACTTTTGTTACAGACAAAATATTCTCTGACGCTTATCTGTGACACTAGGTGTCACTCAGTATTCGAGTATTCGCCAGGCCTGCGATGACGACATTTCACTGAATTAGCAGGGTATACTAACCGGGTGTGCAGTACTACCCAGTATATTGACAGTAATTTTTCAATGTTCAGAATATTTCTAAGCAGGGAAAGGTATTTTAGAATCTAACCAGGAACTTCAGTTTCGTTCAGCCTATCGCCTTTCACGCGAAGTAAATGACTGGATGATAGGCAGCACACATTGCCTACGAATGCTGCACTGTGCCTGCAACCTGCCGCCTCTCAGGCGCATAACCAGCCTTAAACGACGGCGAGCGTCGCAGGAAAGTGTCGGCGAACATTTTGTCTCTAACAAAACTTGTTGCCCATGACGTGATCCACCACCTCAAGAGGTTTTGTCTCAAAGACTGAATAAGACTCTGTGTTACTCTCACTGCAGGGTAAGCCACTTTGGCGACAGGAGTGGCCGAGTGGTTCTAGGCGCTTCAGTCTGGAACTGCGAGACCGCTACGGTAGCAGGTTCGAATCCTGCCTCGGGCATGGGTGTGTGTGATGTCCTTAGGTTAGTTAGGTTTAAGTAGTTGTAAGTTCTAGGGGACTGATGACCTTAGCAGTTAAGTCCCATAGTGATCAGAGCCATTTTAACCATTTTTAAGCCACTTTTCTCCACCTTCTGCGTTCACACAGTGTTGCTATTCCCATATACACTTTGGAAAAATCTTCAGCACTAGTGTCCAAGATCATAGTTGCAAAAATCGGTGACAATGAAATTTGCGAGACAAACCTGAAAGCGTGCTCACAACAGCGTAACGCTTAAACTGACAACTCGCATTACGCAGGAAATCCAACTTCGAACCCGGCCAGTGCTTATTCGTATTCATTAAATTTGACAAATATATTGCTTTTCAGTTGAGCAGACACAAACTTAGCCTTTCTTGATGCACGTTACTGTTTTGTGAGATAAATTTAAGTAAATAATTGCGCTAATTCCTTAGTGCGCTGAGTTTACAACCTAACATCAATTATGTCAGGTTCTTACTTTCAAAAGAAATAGTGATAATTCTTTTAGGAATACTCTCCGTAACACACTAGTTGAAATAGAGGATGCACATGACATTTTGCACGTCGTGGATCTATTGCTGTACAAACTTCGAACTTTGTCCTATGGGGGACCTGCACACGGCGTTGAAAGATCTTTTGTGACGTCAGATATATACTGTTAAAGAAGTAGTAAAGGAGATAATTTAATTTAGTGTCAGATAAAAATATTTTTAAGCCTTTCCACAGCTCTCACAGGTTTTCAGTGACACACAGCCATTATTTTACGTCGTTTTCTGACTATTAACTCCTCAACCTGCACTGCATTGATTGTATTAATAAAATAACAAAAAAATACAATGAAGTCGCTGACTTACGACAGATAATAAGTACGAATAACTATTTCTTCAGGATATCCGAAATTTTGTGGCCAGGTGGGCGAAGTGTGGTGAAAAACACATGCCAAGTTTCTGTAATCTGTGTTGCATAAACAGTGTAAACGTAAAGTTTTGAACACGTCTGTGTGGTCAGTGACTGTTTACAAAGTAAAATTAACAGCAATAGCAGCCCTCGGTCGCAAAAAAGGAGTCTTTTGACATAGGTTCCAGACTGATACTACCGTAGCTCGATGCATGTGAGCAGCCCACTGTGACATGCCTTTTAAGTATTCAGTTTTAAAAAAAAATGTGACTGAAGCTTTATAGCTTGATATTCAGTTTAATACGTGACATGATAATTTTGAGAGTTTTACTTCTGATGAACCTAGGTCAAAAGATTTCTTTTCTGTTACCAAGGGCTGCTATCGCTGTTAATTTTACATTGTAGCCGTGATTGTGTTAGTGACTTCGCCTCGTAAGTTAAGAGGGTCAAGCAACCTTGGAGCATTGTCGAAGAAGAGCTTACGAAGTGGTAAACCGTTCGGCATTTCCTGCCCTCTTGCTCCACCTAGAGGCTTCGAAAACTCTCGACAAGCTTTCTCAATCTCGAAAAGACCCTCGAGCTGTAATAAAATACCAAATATTCTGACGATGGTCGTAATCATTGCAGCTGCATACAGTGATATACGGTAACTGATTATGTCCTCTCTTGCGCTAGGTTTTAAAAGCGCTACGTCTTTGTCATCTGCACAATTCCCAAGACTTCAAGAAGTGACAAGTGCGAGACTTACCGAATAATCAGCGTAACGGCTCGTGAATTCAAGTTTCTGATAAGAACAATATGCAGGAGAATGGAAAAGAAAATTGGGGATATGTTAGATGACCATCAGTTTCGCTGTAGGAAAGGTAAAGGCATCCGAGAAGAATTTCTGACGTCGCGATAGATAATCAAAGCAAGACTGAAGAAAATCAAGACACGTTCATATGATTTGTCGACCAGAAAATAGCGTACGACAGCGTAAACTTGTGCAACGAAACACGGGTAGGCTACAAGGAAATACGAGTGATGTACAATATGAACAAGAAGAGCGGAAGATCAAGAGCAAAGTGAGCGGAATAAAAAGACAGGGATGTAGAATTTCGTTCCTACTGTTCAATCTAGACGTCGAAGAAGCAATGACGGAAATAAAAGATGGATTCAAGAGTGGGATTGAAATTCATGGTGAAAGGATATCAAGGTTAAGATCCGCTGATGCCATTGCTATCCTTAGTGAACTGGTAGAAGAATTACAGGATCTGCTGAATGGAATGAACAGTCTAGTGCGTACACAATATAGATCGAGAGTAAATCTAAGAAAGATGAAGGTTATGAGAAGTAACAGAAATGAGAACAGCAAGAAACTTGTCGTAATTGGTGAACACTAAGTAGATTAAGTTAAGGACTTCTGCTACCTAGGCGGCAAAATAACATATGACACATCGAGCAGGGAGGACATAAAAAGTAGACCAACTCTGGTAAAAATGGGTATTCCTAGAGAAGTCTACTTATATCAAACGTAAGTCTTAATTTGAGGAAGAAATTTCTGAGGACGTGCGTTTGGAACACAGCATTGTATGGCAGTGGGACATGGACTGTGGCAAAACCGGAACTGAAGGAAATATAAGGATTTGATATGTGATGCTACAGAAGAAATTTAGGTGGACTGATAACGTAAGAAATGAGGGGATTCTCCGCAGAATAGGCGAGGAAAGGAACATTCTGAAAGTACTGACAAAAAGAAGGGACAGAATGATAGGACATCTGCTAAAACAACAGGAAATAACTCCCATGGTACTAGAGGGACCTTAGAGGGTAAAAACTGTAGAGGAAAGCAGAGACTGGAATACATTCAGCAAATAATTGAGAACGTGGGTTCCAAGTGAAGAGGTTGGTACGGGAGGGGAATTCGTGGCGAGCCGCATGAAACCAGTCAGACGACTGATGATACAAAAAAAAGTGTTTGTCGGACTCACTAGAGCCCCTCTTCGACATGATAACGAGAAATTTCAATGCTGGATTCTCCACGATTTGTTCTCGAGGACCACGTGCTACCGAACCGCCTCTGCCCATGACGTCACCGGATGCCAGTATAAAGGCACGTCAGTCTCCCAGCCTTTAATGTCAGTTACTCCTTACTAAAGCCGTTACTTCTCTTCCAAGTACCTCTCGCCAAGGCAAAATATCTCAGGTAAATTGAATTTAGGTCTTTCCCCTTGGCGCGGTGATTAGTTGCGCTAGCTGCTCAGCTACGGGTTAATTCGGTAGTGAGAGAGAGCGACAACTAAACTAATTTCATTCAAACAGCTACTTGTATAAAAATTTAGCTGTTTTAGGCCTGACCAAGAATGAAGATCATCCTTAAATATCTTTCAGGTCACTACTATACGTTCATGGAGTCCTTGGTCACTTGAGTAAAAGAATGCATGATTAAGAGTGTACATGATTAAAATACAAGACGCCGACGAGGTTGACAGTGAAGTCACAAATTATCTGGTCATCCTTCTTAATGCTGAGAAACGAAACTGTATTGAAAGTAGGAAGATTGAATGAAGCAAACTGAAATCCGTGACCAAACACATCTGTTAGTTCCTATCTCTCAATCCGCTTCTCTAGTGCAAGCCAATTTTTATGTGACGAAATGTCCATGTTGCTATGACTCTATCATACAACGTTTTCCCATTGATTCTTCGGCGATTGTCATTCCCTGCACTACGTGTTAATTCTTAAAGTCCGGTGAAAGCGTACGGAGTGGCGCCACGCGATACGAAATCGTCGGCGCGAACGAGTTCTGCTGTACTGCACTGAAATAGTCAACGGTAGAACGCTCGATACGAGACTAGACCCAATGAAATAAACTACATACATTTAGATTTGGATTTTGTACCAGTACTGGCTGATTTTGATATACGGGTTTCTGTGTATTGATATAGTTTAATTTATAACTAATTCCATATTATTACCTTTAACATGAAATATAGAAGCATTTTTACGTAACGACGACGAATGCGTATTAACACCTCCGTTCCGAAAAGGAATGGTCAGCTATTTCTGTAAGAAACTTTCTGGTAGATTAAAGCTGTGTGCCGAAACGAGGCTCGAACTCTGTACCTCTGCCTTTCGTGGGCATGTGCTGTACCGACGGAGTTACCCAAGCACGACTCACGATCCGTGCTCACAGATTTGCTTCCGCCGGTACTTCATCTCCTACCTTCCAGACGTCACAGAAGCTCCGCTGCGAAAGTTGCAAGAAGAAAGGTCTCGAGTTAGAGTATCGGTCCAGCACTCAATTTTCATGTACCAGAAAGTTGCATATCAGCGCACATTCTGCTGCAAACTAAAAAAAAAAACATTGTAGAATGCTTACAAGATACATATTTTAAAAATATGTTATAGTATAGCAATTATACTACTGCCACGGTTCTCAACATGTCAGCTTTTGACAAACTAGGATAAAGAATGCTTACTCATATTATGTCACGGGTGGTTGAGTCACCATTTTATCTGCGTCATAATTGGTGCTCAATCTTACTTTACATATACGTTGTTACAAAAAATTTTGAAATGTGTTGTTGCTATAACTTTAATGTTTTATTTTATTATCAATCGACAGCATAGAACCAGAAGGAAGTTTAACAGAAATATTGACGGAATTTCTTATTTAAATGAGAGTGATTAGTAATTCAAAACTTATCAACAGAAACTGAAGAAATAAAAGGAAGGAATGAAGAAATTAAACTGTGATTGGCTTACGTTTTATAAATTTACGTTGATAATATTGAGTAGCTTCAAAATTTTTTTCTATCTCGTAGCTGGCTCTGAGCACTATGGGACTTAACAGCTATGGTCATCAGTCCCCTAGAACTTAGAACTACGTAAACCTAACTAATCTAAGAACATCACACAACACCCAGCCATCACGAGGCAGAGAAAATCCCTGACTCCGCCGGGAATCGAACCCGGGAACCCGGACGTGGGAAGCGAGAACGCTACCGCACGACCACGAGATGCGAGCTGTCTCGTAGCGACGGCACTCTCCGATGTATGACGGATTTCGGCGCTAAAGGGTGGAAGAGAAGAAAACGTGCAGACTGTTCGTAGATCTATATCTATATCAACATCCATACTCCGCAAGCCACTTGACGGTGTGTGGCGGAGGGTACTTTGAGTACCTCTTTCGGTTTTCCCTTCTATTCCAATCTCGTATTGTTCGTGGAAAGAACGATTGTCGGTATGCCTCTGTGTGACCTCTAATCTCTCTGATTTTATACTCATGGTCTCTTCGCGAGATATACGTAGGAGGGAGCAATATACTGCTTGACTCCTCAGTGAAGGTATGTTCTCGAAACTACAACAAAAGCCCGTACCGAGCTAATCAGCGTCTCTCCTGCAAAGGCTTCCACTGGAGTTTATCCATCATCTCCGTAACGCTTTCGCGATTACTAAATGATCCTGTAACGAAGCGCGCTGCTCTCCGTTGGATCTTCTCTTTCTCTTCTATCAACCCTATCTGGTACAGATCCCACATTGGTGAGCAATATTCAAGCAGAGGGCGAACAAGTGTACTGTAACCTGCTTCCTTTGTTTTCGGATTGCATTTCCTTCGGATTCTTCCAAGGAATCTCAGTCTGTCATCTGCTTTACCGACGATCAACTTTATATGATCATTCCATTTTAAATCACTCCTAATGCCTACTCCCAGATAATTTATGGAATTAACTGCTTCCAGTTGCTGACCTGCTATATTGTAGCTAAATGATAAGGAATCTTTCTTTCTGTGTATTCGCAGCACATTACACTTGTCTACATTGAGATTCAATTGTCATTCCTTGCAGGATGTGTCAATTCGCTGCAGATCCTCCTGCATTTCAGTGCAATTTTCCATTGTTAAAACCTCTCGATATACCACGGCATCGTCCGCAAAAAGTCTCAGTGAACTTCCGATGTCATCCACAAGGTCATTTTTGTATATTGTGAACAGCAACGATCCTATGACACTCCCCTGTGGCACGCCTGAAATCACTGTTACTTCGGAAGACTTCTCTCCATTGTTGCGTTCTGTTATCTAGGAACTCTTCAATCCAATCACACAATTGGTCTGATAGTCCATATGCTCTTACGACTGTGGGGAACTGTATCGAACGCCTTGCGGAAGTCAAGAAACACGGTATTTACCTGGGAACCCGTGTCTATGGCCCTCTGAGTCGCGTGGAGATTAGTAATGTCGTCCAATACTTTTTCGATAAAGGTCATATAAGCGAAAAGAAAAACAAAGAGCTCAGGAAAGCCGAGAGTGAGAATCATCAAGCGGAAAGAAAGGACAGAGACGCCGTTAGGTACCGTGGAGCGTTTACCACTTTACTTTGCGTGTCCCCCTGCTCCCAGGGCCACACCCATGGGCCCTTGACGTGCCCCCTGCCACGACCCCCGCAGAGCTGAGGACTGTTCCGGAAGTCATCAAGGATATTACTGTGGCAGCGCGCTGGGAATCTCGTTAGGGGCGTTCGACTTCCGCCTGAGGGCTCTTCATTCCCCGCCGCTCAGCCGGGGGGGACCGCGAGGGGCGATGAATCAGGTTGATAAAATTTTAAGAGCGCCGCCAGGCGCGAAGCCCTCCTGCTCTGTATATGGAAGCACGGCGCTTCTGCCGTCTGCAAGACAAATGCCGATGTTAGATAGTGTGGAGTTCACTGTGCCAGGGATTTAGCGCACCGTCCTCACTGCCAATGAGCTAAAGGACATATACTAGATAACTACAAAACCTACGTTATGAATACTTCATCTCTTAACGTGACATCGGTCTAAAGTTACAAAAGAGAAGGATAAGATTTTGAGATAAATCGGCGTAACTTGCTGCTCGTTCGTACTGTAAACTCACCGAAAAAAAATTGTCACCCCAGTGCGCACGGGGAAACCAATCGTTAAGTCCTTACAGATAGCGCAACGATCGATTCACGCACTCAACCGCACGTGTACTGCCTCTCCCTGAGCATAAGGCCGTAGCTCTCAGCGAGACACTTAAGTTCCAAGCGGACGATGTGCTTAGAGATGGATAAATATGAGGACGTGACAGAGTGGCAAAAAGGAGCAATCGTGTTTGGCCGTGGTTGCTGAGTTTGGTGGTGGTTCACGGCGGACTGTTCAACGTGGCTGCAAGCAGCCCAGTGCAGTTCTGGACGAAACGTTAGGAACAGAAGAGTGTCGTGGACTACGACCTTATACACCGAAAGGTGTACCAGCAGCGAAGTTCATAGGGCTGGAAGAAAATGTGTCTGGTTTTCTGAATACTACCCCACCCTATTACATCTGGACTGGCTTGTATAATGCACTAACTTTAACCGCATAGAAGACCTGTGGGATATGTTAGAACAGCAGGAAAAACGCAGACATCAGTAACCCTTCAGTTTGGTGGAACTGCGCAGTCAAATCCTCAGCGAGTAGCTTAACCTGGATGCAATGCACCTTCACTATCTTTTGGACTCACTTCCAAACAGAATATAGGCGGTTATCAAGTGCACAGACGGAATTACACGGTATTACACTATGCTTCTAATGATTTCTCTAGGGGTGACTGATTCTTTGTCCGGTGAGCTCATTGTGTAAGATTGAGCAACAGAATAAAAAAATAGCCTCAGTCGTATGATTACTGAAATATTGTTGTTGTTGCGGTTGTGGCAGACATCAGTCCAAAGACTGGCTCTTGTAGCTGTCCATATTAGTCTAACTTCTGCAAATATTTTCATATTTGCGTAACTACTGCACTCTACATCTACCTTAGCCTCCTAAATGTAATTAAGTCTTGCGCTCCCTCTAGAATTGTTATCTTACACATTTCCCTCCATTACCAAATGCACTATTTCTTGTTGCTTCAGGAATACTTTTTTACGCAAGGCGTGGTACATAGTTCTCTTCCCTCCCAGTTTGATTCAGTGCCCCTTCAGTACTTCATCTGCCAATAAAACGTTAGCATTCTCTCGTAGCTCTAGATTTCGAAAGCTCCTTATTTCTTTTTGTCTGCGCTGTTTATCACCAACAATCGGCTTCCAGAACAAGCACTGCCAATGAAGACTTCCTAACACTTGATCTTATATTAACAGAAACAAATTTATATTCGATGTTTACATATCTCTCCTTCCGGAAAGCTTGTATTGCTATTGCAAGTCTACATTTTACATCCTCTTTACTTCTAAAATCAGTTGTTTTGCCACCTATCTAAAAAAAACTGCTAATTGCAGCGTCTCATCTGCTAATTTCTTCCTCCGGCTTTACCTGGCTTAAACTCTATTACACTCTACCACTCTTTCTTTAGTTATACTGATGCCGTTCAAGTGACGTCGCCAAAGTCCTTTGTTGTCTTTGGCAGAATTACAGAGTCAACGGTAAACTTTAAATATTTATATTCCTTCTCACTGAACTTTAATTCCTTTTCCAAATTTCTCCTCAGTACTTTTTAGTTGTTGCTCAACGTACAGATTGTATGAACTGGAGGGTAACCTACGACCCTGTCTCACTTCTCATTTACTGCTTCTCTTTCACACCCTTTGACTGATGTACCTTCGGTCTGGTTTCTGAGCAAGATTACTCTTTCGCTCCCTGTATTTTATCCCCGATAACTTCAAAATTACTAAACAATAACAGGAAAACATTTTGGCGCATTTTTATACCATCAAATTTATTGCTGTTTTGTACATTACGTTAAGAATAATTAAACCATTTTACTGGCAGGCAAGAATATTGTAAACATTATTTGGCAAAAATTTTAAACATTTTGGAGTAACTGATTGAGACAAGCGTACAAGAGAAGTTTCGGAGCAGAAATATACAGTGAACAAGTGAACAGATACTTAGCCAAACTCATATTTTTACTGAATATAACAGCTTCAGCAGTACACAACGTCGCTGTCTGCAGACGAGGTTGTTTAGGTTAAATTTCAGAACACACCGCAGTATTTCTAAAGGAGCACGCATGAAGCTTTTGGAGGTGATAGCCTGTCGGATGTAAATGTTAAACTTAGCGGCACGTTTCGTACTATTCGAAAGAAATAAACTGTTTGGTGGCACTGGGTTTCACTTCCTCGTATCCTGCTACATTCATCCACAACAACGCAAGCAGCTACAGTACACTCAACAGTGTCACAGACATATACAGGACACGGATAACAGGTGACGTATGGTAAATGAAGACCACTAAGATTGCATTGCTCTATAAAATCTCAGAGTGCAGTGTTGGCTTCAGTCGTATAGTAAGCTTACGGAATCAACGCTACCCTGCTCGTTGGTCACAGGTGTCAGCTGAGTAAGGGATACATTAAATGCTTATGTTACGTAATAACGCAAAGCATCGTGGATTTGCATCGCAAAAAGTGCTTCTCAGGCGTTACGGTGATCTCAGTTAGAGTAATAGTTTGATGCTGAATTGTAATTACCAGTAGTGACTTGAGCAGTTTCCCAGTCTTTAGGTACGGATCTTCCCGTGAGTGAGCGGTTGTATATGAATGCTAAATATGGAGCTATTGTATCAGCATAATCTGGACTGGAGGGCTTGCCTTTATTAAGTGATTTAAGCTGCTTCTACACCGAGGATATCTACTTCTATGTTTCTCATCTTGGTAGTTGTTCTTGACTGGACTTCAGGAATATTTACTTCGTCTTCTTTGGTGAAGGAGTATCGGAAAACTGTGTTTAATAACTCTGCTTTAGTGGCACAGTCACCAGTGACTTCACCGTTATTATCGCGCAGTGAAGGTATTGACAGCGTCACGCCACTAGTGTGCTTTATATGTGACTAGAATCTCTTTGGGTTTTCTGCCAGATTCCGGGACACACTTTCATTGTGGAAATTATTAATACCATCTCGCGATGGAGCACGCGCTGTATTTCGAACTTCTGCAAAACTTTGCCAATCTTGGGGATTTTGCGATCTGACCCATTTTGTGTACCATGGGGGATCAGTACCATCACTTATTAATTTGTGTGATACATATCTCTCAATTGCCGTCGATACTATCTCTTTGAAATCATTCCACATCTTTTCTACGCTTACGTGATCAGATCGGAGGGAGACTGTCTCTTAAAAAGGCGTTACGAGCTTTCTTATCAGCTTTTTTTTTTTTAAATAGATGTACTTTGCGTTTCTTTTTTATGGTTGTGGGTGTTACGGTATTCAGCCTAGCAGCAACTGCCTTGTGGTCGCTAATCCCTGTATTCGTCATGATACTTCCTATTTGTCCAGGGTTATTTGTTGCTAAGAGGTCAAATATGGTTTCGCAACCATTTACGCTTCGAGTGGGCTCATTGCTCAAAATAATTTTCTGAGAAAGCATGCAGTACAATGTCGGATGACGTTTTATGCTTGCCGCCGGCTTTAAACGTATAATTTTTCCAGCATATCGAGTGTAGATTGAAGTTGCCGCCGACTGTAATTGTATGAGCGGGATACTTATTTGAAATGAGACTCAAGTTTTCTTTGAACTGTTCATTCAGCAACTATATGTTCTGAGCACAGGGGGGAGGTGGGGGGGTCGTCCGTTGGTCTAGTATAACCTCTACCAATACTATTTCGCTGGAACCATCTAATTCAATTTCACTACAAGGTAAACTACTACTGACAGCAATAAATACTCCACCACCAACTGTATTTAATCTATACTTTCTGAACACTATTAGGTTGTTTGAAAAAATTTCGGCTGAACTTATTTCCGGCTGTAGCCAGCTTCCCCTACCTATAACCACTTGAGCTTCAGTGCTTTCTATTAGTACTTAGAGCTCTGGTTCTTTCGCAACACAGCTACGACAATTTACAACTACAATACCGATCGCCTCTACAATTAACTTATTGTATTTTACCTGGCCCTTATTAGATAGGCGCACTTTCTGTGGTTTCCTGAGCCCCTCTAACCTAAAAAAAAAAAAAAAACCGCCCAGGCCCTTCCACACAGCCTCCGCTACCGGTGTAGCCGCTTTCTGTGTGTAATGGTCTCCTGACCTATTAAGCGGAACCCGGAAACCCACTACCCGATGGCGCAAGTCAAGGAATCTGCTGCCACAGAACCGCCTGAGCTTCTGATTCAGACCCTCCACTCGGCTGTGCACCAAAGAACTACAGTCGGTTCTGTCGACGATGCTGCAGATGGGGAGCTCCACCTTAATCTTTCAGTCTTTACTATTTCCGTTAGCTGCCCGAAACCAGAGAGAATCTCCTCCGATCCAAAGCGACACACGTCATTGGTACCCACGCGGGCCACCACCTGAGGTTGGCTGTACCCTGTACTCTTCATGGCATCCGAAATCACCCTTTCCACATCCGGATTGACTCCCCCCGGTATACACACGGAGTGCACACAGGATTCCTTCCCCTCCCTGGCAGCCGAGTTCCTAAGGAGCCCCACTACGCGCCTAACGTTGGAGCTTCCAACTACCAGCAAACCCATCCTCTGTGAATGCCCAGACCTTACGGACCGAGAAGCTTCCTCTGGAACAGGGTGGACAACTGCACCCGGCTCAGCGACTTCGTCAACCACAGATAACGCCCGAAACCTGTTCGTCAAGCGAACCGGGAAGGCTCTACGATTGGCCCCTCGGGAAATCTTTCGCTGCGTGCCGGACTTTTGAATGATCTCCCACTGGACCACGAGTGAGGGGTCAGCCTCAGTGCAGGCAGTGGAGCTGTGAGCGAAGGGTCACCAACTCAGCTCGCATCTGTACACAGCAATCACAGTGCTTATCCATTTCTGAAGCCGCTCCTGTTGGAACCTCGTAAAAAATATCTATCAAACGAACGGTGTACTCGCGTTATTAGCAGCAGGAACTCGAGCGGCTGTGTCACTGACAGTCTGACCGACAGACAGGCAAAATTGCGGCTCTTCGGAACACGCCACACTTATCCAACGATATGCTGTCCATTTTATGTCATATATAGCCCACTGAAGACATGTAATTTATCTGCAGCTGTGAGCAATGGCCTTCTCCGCCGTACCAGACTTCAAACGTTTACTGCTTACAGTTCCCTGCAAGACGTTCGTGAACTGCATTCGCTGGCGGCAGGAAATCCTATCGAGTTTGAAACCGACTGTCCTTCTTAAAGTGTGACATTTGACTCTGGCCCTTTTTTGAGACCACTGCTCGTTCTTCGTGGCTGCGGACAACACACCATTCCTTGTAGATACGATGGGTGCACCAACTTCAGCAACGGCAAGGGCATGGGCGCATCCTAAAAGGAAAAATTCATTTCTGGCATTCTATCACGGCTCCATATCAACCCATCGTTTCCACACAACCGACTGGTGCATCAAAACCACTTCGTTGCCACGTCTTGCGTCAGTAGTGTAGGGTCATATGACCACTTCGTGCCAGTTCTACACGATCCACAGCGCCCCAGAGCTATTACCTGCAGTGCCCTTTAAGCGCTAACTTCTTGTTCGATGAGTTTACACTGTAGCTGACTCAATTTTCGCAGACTCGAGCAACCTGTACTAAACTATCGATAGTGAACTCGATACTTTGCTGCCCTTCTTTAGACTCTAATGTACTTCTTTGAAATCTGTAACCTTGCTATGGCTATTTTCTTGCTTTTCTATGAGTTCTACATGCAACCTGATCCGTCCAGTGAAGCTTTTCTTCTTGTACTTTGTTTATTAAGTTTCATTATAGCTTGGTTTGAAGAAGAAGCTATAGCTCTGATACGTGATGGATTCGTATTTACAAAGCACTAAGTCAGATTACATCCTAACATAATTCACTGATTGCATGATATTCTATATAAAAGCAGTTTGCTACGTCGTAATTGTATAGACAATTTGGCAACAACAGAAAAAGAAAAATTATGTATATAGGCAGTAGACACGAAGTTCAAGAGATGTGCTCGTGACTATTATAAAATGGTTAAAATAAGGAATGAAACAATAAGATCCGATTTAAAAATCTTTTCAGTTAATGACAAGATCGAAGAAATACAATGGAATGGATCATGTTGATACGATGATAGAAAATACATTACGAAAAAAAAATCATCTGACGATTGGAAAGAGAGAACTGGGAAGATCTCATCAGAGGTGGAGGGAAAACAGAGACCGGAACAGGTGACTATAGCACCTAACCATGGATGATGATGATGATGATGATTCAGTGAAGGATGGACGAGTTATATTCTCCTAGTAAAAGTTTCTTTCTGTGAGTGCCCAGTGATACAGCTGCCAACACAAATAATACAGTTTCTTTCCGAGCCAGGGTACACTCTTTGTAAGCGAGACACTGCCTGTTTTGTCTCAATTTATCCCAGTAAACAGAGAGTCTGCAAGCCTTTGGACCGCTGTCAGTACAAATAAAATCTTCTGAATCGTTTGGACACAGTTTCAGGTCATGCATATCGATAAGATAATGAATTGAAATCAGATATACGTAATGCGTTTGTGTAACATCTAAAAGGCATTAAACAGGAGGATCTGGAGGTGTCAAACAAATATCTTTTCTTGCCACTCAGTCATCAACAAGATGCCATTTACCGATAGTAGAATTCTTACAATCTAATGTTCAGCAGCTTCTGCTCTATGTGGAACTGGAAGATCACAATATAAAGAAGTTAGTTACTTTACATAGCTACATTCATTAACATAATGTTGAATAATGACCTATTTTTTCAATCGGACGTAAGATATTCATTACATAACAGCAGACAAGGACTGTGTGAGGCGTACAGTATCGAGCCTGCTGCTGGTATTTAACAAACTAGACACACTGCTTCTTTCTTCTTTTCGATGTCAGAATTATCACACACCGATTGAACTATGCCTTTCATAGGTTTCCTATTCACACATAACGTCAGAACATCGCAGCATTTTTCATCACATCAGCTGGCAGAATTTAACTTTCGAATTCACTGAACTTTCCTCACATTGCTTTCAACACATTTGTTTTGGCTTTTTTTTTCTTTTGCCATCAAGCCATGGATTACGTTTAAGTCTGCGGTGAACATGTCGTTGCTTCCGTAACAATAATATATCGTGAACATTGAAGCACGGCGGGTCTTCTCCCGTGTTCACAATTTTGCTCGAGGCATCACAGTTGAAGTACATTGTACTTGCAATACTTTCGAAATTTATCCATTGAAGCTCTACATGACGAGGCCCAGAAATTAATACTTTATGTCGATTTCTCTGGTAATCTAATACTTACTTCTCGTCACATATGTTACCGCATCTACATTAAATGAATCTGAAACTTCGGGTCAGTCCACCAACAAGAGATCGAAGTTATCTTCGCGGGTTAAACTTTTCTACGTAAATTTCGGATCAAACTTTTTGCAACAATGTCAGACGTGTCCCTGTCGATGCTGCCAGTTCTGATCAGATAAGTCTCCCAGAATGGAAAGTTAGAATATGCCACTATTATCATAACATGATCAGACTAGTCACCCACAACATTCTCCGCATTGAAGAGTGTCGCCACAGCTACTGAAGCATCCAATATGATCCCCCTAGGATGCTTACCTTCACTTAAATTATTTCAAATTCGGAATGTAATAACCGTATGAAATGTTATCGAATTCTTTGCGGCATTAAATTCGCCTTGCCATAGTTGTCCAGCTTATCCTTGCAATGTAACAATTCGCTCAGTTCCACTTGTAGCGTGGTTTCTGTTCCTACTAAAACGTGGGCATCATCTTCATTACGAAGTGTGAGTGATGTTTGGACTTCTCATGGATGCTCCTGCAGCCAGTTGAGACCATAGAGGCATTTTCACTTCTGCAAGAATAAGTGTACCTTCCGGAGGATCTCACAATAGTCCAAAGGAAGACATTATGCCGCAATACAGTCGAGTAATCTGCGAAAACTCTTTTCTCCCAAATCAAGCTATCTAGACGTCATACCACTTCCATAACGCCCATCCGGCTGGGTCACGGCTGTTAGCCTTCACATATTCATAGGATGATCAGCCATCTACATATTGTGAAGATCACCCATTTTAAATTGCAGACCTCAACTATGTGATACTAGGATGTTCACGATACGACAGACAACGTCGTAGGTTTATTAAGGCCTTGATCAGCGCAGGAGTTCCTCAACCTACATCTGTGACGGACCTGTTTCGACAACTGACCTCAACGGACTATGTCAATGTTGCCCAATTTCTGCAAGAAGCGGATATCCAGTTATAAGACAGATTATAAGGTTCGATCATAAGAAGCTGTCATATATGGACTTGTGTGTGTTTGACTGTACAAAATGCACCACGAAGTTTACCTGGAATTAATGTAATTTCTGTTGTGTGTGCTGTATATGCTACATTGTATACCAGATCTGTAGTTACTCACTTGTCTGCCTAAGTGGTTAATGCCAAAGGCCAATAAATTACAATTAAAAATGTTCTCTCTCGCTAATTGATGTGGCTGATAAACTCTTTCAGTGTAAGGGAGTTAATTGATCGCCGGGCCTAAAAGTTCCACATGTGCATGCTACATGTACTAGAGTGCCCGAGTAGTCGCTTCCTGTGTGCAGTGCAGGACTCAGCTATTGGGTAAGCCCTATAGTGCACGTTGTTTCTCGACATGCGCGCGCGAGCGTGTGTGTGTGTGTGTGTGTGTGTGTGTGTGTGTGTGTGTATTTGTGTGCGCGTTGCGTATATATATATATATATATATATATATATATATATATATATATATATATATATGTGTGTGTGTGTGTGTGTGAGCGCGCGTGTGCGAGTGTGCATGTGTGAGTGTGTGAGTGTGCGCTTGTGCGTGGATATAGCTAGGCGCAATCATAAAGTTTTGTCACCTCGAGAATAATGAAGTTCCTTAATTAATTTTCCCTTTGTTTGCACATACATCTGTACAGTCCTGACAGACTTTGAAATTTCTGCGCCACAATATCATTAGCAGGCCGCTAGGACAGCCAAAATACAATGGCTTAGCTCACGGATAATGTAAATTATCGTGTCGAAATTTCAGTGTTTATCAAGAATACAGATATGCATGTGCTAATAGAGTAAAATGAATTAAGTAACTTTAACTTTTGCAGGTGACAATTAAAATTTTTGGCGACCTCTTGTTATATCTATGGACATTAACTAATGGATGTCCAGGGGCGAGCATGTCATTTAATGAATAGAGTCAGATAAACAGGATCAGGAAGGACGATTAGTAATGTAGTGTCTTACTAGTGGGCTACCTGCCAAGTTAGACTATTTCCATCCACACACCAACGTTGGCTTCCGCTTGTTTGGATTTTTTCAGACAATAATTACTACTAAAGAAGTGATCAAGTATATCACTGAATGACAGGATGTTTCTATGTGATCGCGGGGATGCGCTATTGCTTCTTGACAGTTCACCAGTCAAACGGAACAGAGCACGTTGTCTAGAAGTGTACGTCAATGAACACTCGCAAGAAGACGGTGTGGCGGAGCGAAGACGACCAGAGCGCCAATTAGAACCAAAGCGTGGGGAGTCGAGCACACTGCTCGTTTGCGCCGAAAGTGCAAAAAAAATTGGTCATCGGTCGCGGTCGTAAAATCTGATAAAGCCACGGCTGCAGTTTCACCGGCTGTCAGCAGGGCGAAATACGAGAGGAAAACACGGGCTTTCTCCCGGGAGAAGGAGACGCGGCTAACGCGACGGACGCGGATCATAAATACGCCGGCCTGCCCTGCGTCGAGTTCCAGCCGGGCGGTAATTGTTCACTCTCTGTGCTGACCAGACGCTGCGGATTTACGGCACGTGCACCGAGCAAATGACAGACAGGCAGCGCGGACGCCTGTTTCACCTAACTAATGTCCATCATTACATACACGTCTCTCTGTAAACACACGCTTCAGCATTATCCCATTTCCGTTGTGGTAGACCTAAAAGCAATGGGGGAAGGGGCAGCAAAAGTAGAATGTAACAGTCTGCCGACATAACATCTGACTTTCGGAAAAATATCATCCACATTATTCCAAAGACTGCAACGGATGACGAGTGCGAGAATTACCGCACAGTCAGCGTAACGGGCCAAGCATGCAGTTGTTGATAAAAATAACATTCAGAAGAAAAGAAAACTGACCAAGTGTTTGGCTGTAGGAAAATTAAAAGCGCCAAAGAGACAGTTCTGACGTTGCTGTTGATAATGCAAGCAAGACTAAAGAAAAATCAGACACGTTCAGAGGAGTTGTCGACTTGGAAAAAGCTTTCGAGAATGTCAAATGGTGCAAGATGTTCGAAATTCTGAGAAAAATTTGAGTAAGCTGTAGGGAAAGACAGGTAATATTCAACATTTACGAGAACCAAGGGGGAATAATGAGAGCTGATCACAAACAACGCCCCTCCTGTTCCACCTGTACATCGAACAAGCAATAACAGAAATAAAAGAAAGCTACAAGAATAGAATTAAAATTCAAGATGAAAAAATATGAATGATACGGCTTGCTTATGAGATTGCTACCCACAGTAAAAGTGAAGACGAACTACAGGATCTACTGAAAGGAATAAACTTTCTAATGAGTATATAATATGGACTGAGAGGAAAGTGAAGAAAGACGAAAGTAATGAAAAGTAGCAGGGATTAGAACAGTGAGACAATTAACACAATGACTGATGGTCACTAAGTAGATGAAGTTAATGAATTCTGCTACCTAGGCAGTAAAATAACGAGTGACGGACGGAGGACATCAAAAGCAGACTAGCACTAGCAAAAATGGCATTCCTGGGCAAGAGAAGTCTACTAATATCAAACATAGCCTTTAATTTTAGGAAGAAATTTCTGAGAATGTACGTTTGGAGCACACCATTGTACGCTAGTGAAAAATGGACTGTGGGAAAACCAGAACAGAATCGAAGCATTTGAAAATTAGGTGGACTGCTAAGGTGAGGAATGAGGAGGTTCTGTGCAGAATCGGAGAGGAAAGGAAAGTGTGGAAAACACTGAGAAGAAGGGGCAGGATGGTGGGACATCTGAAGACATCAGCGAGTAACTTCCACGGTACTAGAGGGAGGTGTAGAGGAAGACAGAAACTCGAATAAATTGAGCAAATAATTGACAATATAGTTTGCAAGTGCTACTCTGAGATGAAGAGGTCGGCACAGGAGAGAAATTCGTGGGCGGTCGCATCAAACCAGTCAGAAGACTGATGACACAAAAAAATCTAGATACTAACATAGATAGTTTTTAAAACAGAAAATAAGTTACTAGAAGTGAAACAGTTCGTTAATAGTCATCCTAGCCATGCTGAAAATATAAATGAAGAATGTTTTACGAACAGTCTTGATTTACAAACAAATCCTTCTCTGAATGTGAACTTCCCGTGAACAAACACAGACGCGGCCAACGTAGGTAGTGAATATATTAGGACGCGCGTGCTGCATTTAGAACATTTTATATAAAATAAGTCCAGTATTCAGTGCCATGTATTCATGAGTCGAATACATTTACACATACGCAGCACATGTATGCTAAGTTTATGGAGGTGACCACAACAGTGAGCTCCGTACAACCTTTGAAACTCTTATTCGTATGTGGGCTATGAGCATTTCGCAAATTTACAAAAAGAACACTTGAGTGCGATCTAGGAATTGTATTTGGTGTATGATCCCCTGTTTTATTTATTTATTTGAAACAAAAAAATATCAGGATTTATGTCCCCTCGAAGACAGTGTCATTAGAGACGAAGCACAAGCGCGGAAAGGGGTAAGATGGGGAACCAAACAGGACCTCTCCTCTTCTAAGGAATCTTCCCTGCATTTGTTGTATGTGGTCTAGGGAAACGACGAAGAAGCTAATCTGACTGATCGTATGGGTGTTTTAAGCGCCGTCCAACCGAATACAGGTTCAATGTCTTACCTCTGCACATTTTTTTTTTTTTTTTTTTGAAGTCAACAAGGGTAGAAGTAGGACAGCAGGTTCTGCGTATTCTTGGAACTGTAGTTGTCATAAGAAATAGCAAACACGAAAAGATGGTCCGATTCTGCGAACTTGTGGGTCTGAAAAAGACGTTACTTCTTATACGTTCTTTGGCAAGAGGTCTTTTGCGTCAGTATTTCCCCTACATAAAAGACGGGTAAATTACAAACCAGAAGTCTGATTCAGAGGCCAAGTCTTGCCGTACCGCAACACTCCAAAATACCTAGGAATGACACTAAATAGAACTCTTACAAGCAGCATTTTTCAAATGTATAAAGTCAAAACGAGGAAAAGCATTCTTCAAAAACTTGCTGGTACCTCACGGGGAGCTAATGTTATGTTTTAAGATCCTCAACCTTAGCCCTAACATACTCTGCTGCTGGATACATTTGACCTGGATCAATAGTACTCACACTACGAAGGTAGACGCGCAACTCAATCAGGCAATGCGAATAATTATGCTGTGCATTCTTAGTACAAACACCATATGGCTTCCTGATCTTAGCAATATACCTCCTCCAACTCTAACCAGATCAGAAGCTCTCCTGAATGTCTGGAACAACATTCAGAAGAATCCTTAGCAACCCGATCATAGAGTTATTGCACAAGCAGAACAGCAACGCTCCACCATAAATCAAGGAAAACGTTGTGACGCGCGGCTATCCACCTTGTTGGGTCCTGTTTCAGTGTTAGCCATTCATGGCCATTGCACTAGGAACAATTATCAGTAGTCAACAAGTATCTAGTCGAGAACCCTTCCATGCGCATACAAGGAATCTATCTCCCCAGACGTAAACGGGAGATCATGAACCGGATTCGAACCGGACAAGGCAGATGCGGTAATTTAATCTACAAGTGGGCTTGGGCTAGTTCTGCAAATTGTGACTGTGGTGCGTCTTTACAGTCAATGCACCACATAGCTGCTGAGTGTCCTATTCCAGCCTACAAATGGGGGATAATGGAAATTCACCATGCATAGGGTGCAGCGATCGAATGGCTCAGGGAACTAGATCTGGAGATGTAAGATGATATAAGCTTGTGATTGAGCACATTTGTCCACAGATGTGTACTATCTGACGTCTTTCTAGTCCTTCCAACACATACTTGTAGTTATCCGTACGATATTGTGTAGTGTACATCTGTAGATGTGTTTGTACCTCTAAAACAGTCTGAATGCGACGTAAATTTGCGTGTAAATAATGCGATATTCGTCGATATGTTATAATGCATTGAGCTAAACGAGTCTAAATCTACCAGTTGGACTTGTAAAAATTGTTTCCAGCGTGCGCAATACGCCTGCCGACTTCGTTAAGAGGCTTTTTGAAACTGGTCTAACGGACATGTTCCCGTCGAACAGCGTTGGTCTCTTACAACGGTGCGAGCGACTCCAGCAACATTGCGCTCTGAGTCTTTGCAGATAACTGAATAACGAAAATTTGGAAACAGGTTGTAACTGAATCAATAGCAGACTTAACAAGTTTGTTTGTGTGGCCATCCTCCGCAAAAAGCATATAAATACTTGTTTTGCAAATCAAACGGTCTTTTCCTGCTGCTAATTATTTTATTTAATCCATACGAGTTTCGCCTTCTACTGTTTTAAGGCAACATCAGTGAGATGTAAATGATACAGTTTTGTTAGTTATAGATTATCAAACAGTTCACTTCGCAATTTTTGGAAAAATGTAATTACTTACGATTTGCTGATCTGCGTTTCCTCACATCTGGTCGGGAGGTCGCACTACCACTTTTATCACTGTCCTATATTCACCTCTTCGTGTTTTCGCCCTCCACACACCATTCACCATGTTTCTCATTCTTTTTTGTGGTGGACTATCGTTCTTCTGTCACTCGATACAACTATTTCGTCGTACACTTCTTTTCATAGCGTAAACAGTAGAAGGCGAAACTCGTATGGATCAAATAAAATAATTAGCAGCAGGAAAAGGCAGTTTTATTTGCAAAATAAGTATTAATAGCAGACTTATTTGCAAGCCATTACTTGCGTCGATGCTTAGCTGTGTCCGCTAATCTCATTACATATCCTTATCTAAAGTTTGGCTCGCCTACGATTAAATTATGAAATCAATTCACTGCTTGACATTTCAAAGATCCGACATGACATATCGATACCTGGTACAGATACTAAGGCTTTATCTCTTATTGCGATTAAAAAACCGTCGTCTTATCGATAGATTCGGTTTTGTATACAACGTTGTTTCTTATAATAACACTGTCTCTCGTCTCGTAAGAGTCTGGACTACTTCATTAGCATACGTCTCTTCTGACAGAACATCTAACAAGGGGAGGCCGCCAATATATATGAGATGCTTATCCATGTTGGTGAGGCTGGATCGCTCTCCAATTGTACCGCCTCCGTTTTTCCGTTTCTTTAACAGGGTGTACCAAAGCTCTCCCGTTGTCACTGATTTTCGACGATGTTATAAGTTGCGCTAGAGACCGCATCTACCTTCTTTCGAAGAAAGCAGGCAACTACGCTGTTATGCGCCAGCTCGTTTCGGCCCATTCAGCATCTGTCCTTCAAGCGTAACGAGCCAGTAACGGAGTTTATATTTCATACCTGCCACAGCAAATTTGTGTGGGGTCTCTATTCTAATTCGAACGTTTGACGTACGCTATACGTATTCGTTTCGGAATATCGTTTCTACGTCTTCTGTTAACTATACGTGGTTAACATTATGAAGACAATTAATAACATTTGTGAAATACAACTTTGTTTGCGGAAAACATAATGATGTTCGAAGTCGCCAGTTTTTCCACGACAAACAACTTTCAACAACTTATTATATGCATAATTGTTGCAACTGATTGCCGAGAATTATATATATATGAATTACAAAAAAACAAATACTAAGAAAAAAAGGTTGAATGGGACGAGATTCGGTCGGGCGACCTTCGGATCACGAACCCGAGCGGTTACCGCTGCGTTACGACGCTGTAGAAAATTACTAATCGTAGAAAGTATTTCACCGCAACGGTTTCTTTTAACTGTCGATTTTCTCGACAGCGGCTGAGAAGTGCATCTTGGTGCTTTACCACATTACACCTCTGGCCATGAGCTTTTATTATGCACTATGAATAGAATCTGAATTTCACAATTGGCGGCCTCCCCTTGTAAATAGAATTATTTTCTTCGAAAATATGTTTCATGTTGTGTTCGAAATGACTTCAAAGAAACCTTTGAGTAATTACGCGATCCAGACGCATTAATGTGACCACCGTACGCGTTTGACGTCAACTTGCAATAATCGGCCGGTGTTAGTAGTATCAGTGAAGGGTATATAAATCGTGTCGGAGGGTAGAGTCCTGCATGATCGAGTAAGCGAGCACCAAATGCGAGATTGGGCGAGCACACCCTAACTGGATAGGCTGCCCGCACGAGTCATGTGATCGAGCATAGATGCCGTGACCGAATACATAGCACACAACTTAAGACACATCACACGTGTCATTATCCGTGTGAGACTGCAGCCAGTACGCGCTTCTTATTTGTGGCTGTCTCTCTCTGTAATCATGCAGCGCAAGGAAGCCAGTGAAGTAAGACGTAAGACTGAAACCAATGTTTACACATTGAACAAACGGGAATGTTTAAAAAGCCAAGTATGGAATACATTTCTGTTGGTTGAAGACGAAAACAGTGCGTCTCTTGGGTATGTATCGTGCATAAACTGCTCAACATCATTGTGTTTCCAGTCGGGAGCCACGCATTTAAAGAAAAACAATTGCAAGAAACCTCACAAAGTTACAGCTCCTTCAGGGATATCGGCAGTAATAAAAAACAGTATTACAGCAAAGTGTGTTTCAATGCGTGCTAAAGATATGAGATCTTTTCATGCTGATTCCGGTGAGGGTTTCAGAGAACTAGGCCAAGAATTCACCTAGGTGCGCGTTATGGAGAAGTTAACGTGGCAGATGTCAGCCATTTAAATCCGGAACGCGTTAGTGGTTTACTGATCAACAATAACTATAATTTTGTTTCTGTTGCAAACAAGTGGAAAGTATGACAAGTTACGTCTGTAAAAGTTGAATGTTCTTTGTATGCTTTCTTTATGAAGATGGTTTTCTTCTAGATTACAGGGACAGCACTAATTCAACGTTTCCTGTGAATGAAAGGAAGAATATATCTTCTGTTTCGAAATGAGATTCGTCTTCTATCCGTGACTGTATTGAAATATAATTTTACTTTCCAAGTGCTTTATGAATTTAGCTGTGTCACGTACCTGGTCTAGTAAACGTTCCTTTTGTGTTAAACGACAGAGAGACAGAGATACACTCCTGGAAATTGAAATAAGAACACCGTGAATTCATTGTCCCAGGAAGGGGAAACTTTATTGACACATTCCTGGGGTCACATACATCATATGATCACACTGACAGAACCATAGGCACATAGACACAGGCAACAGAGCATGCACAATTTCGGCACTAGTACAGTGTATATCCCACTTTCGCAGCAATGCAGGCTGCTATTCTCCCATGGAGACGATCGTAGAGATGCTGGATGTAGTCCTGTGGAACGGCTTGCCATGCCATTTCCACCTGGCGCCTCAGTTGGACCAGCGTTCGTGCTGGACGTGCAGACCGCGTGAGACGACGCTTCATCCAGTCCCAAACATGCTCAATGGGGGACAGATCCGGAGATCTTGCTGGCCAGGGTAGTTGACTTACACCTTCTAGAGCACGTTGGGTGGCACGGGATACATGCGGACGTGCATTGTCCTGTTGGAACAGCAAGTTCCCTTGCCGGTCTAGGAATGGTAGAACGATGGGTTCGATGACGGTTTGGATGTACCGTGCACTATTCAGTGTCCACTCGACGATCACCAGAGGTGTACGGCCAGTGTAGGAGATCGCTCCCCATACCACGATGCCGGGTGTTGGCCCTGTGTGCCTCGGTCGTATGCAGTCCTGATTGTGGCGCTCACCTGCACGGCGCCAAACACGCATACGACCATCATTGGCACCAAGGCAGAAGCGACTCTCATCGCTGAAGACGACACGTCTCCATTCGTCGCTCCATTCACGCCTGTCGCGACACCACTGGAGGCGGGCTGCACGATGTTGGGGCGTGAGCGGAAGACGGCCTAACGGTGTGCGGGACCGTAGCCCAGCTTCATGGAGTCGGTTGCGAATGGTCCTCGCCGATACCCCAGGAGCAACAGTGTCCCTAATTTGCTGGGAAGTGGCGGTGCGGTCCGCTACGGCACTGCGTAGGATCCTACGGTCTTGGCGTGCATCCGTGCGTCGCTGCGGTCCGGTCCCAGGTCGACGGGCAGTGCACCTTCCGCCGACCACTGGCGACAACATCGATGTACTGTGGAGACCTCACGCCCCACGTGTTGAGCAATTCGGCGGTACGTCCACCCGGAATCCCGCATGCCCACTATACGCCCTCGCTCAAAGTCCGTCAACTGCACATACGGTTCACGTCCACGCTGTCGCGGCATGCTACCAGTGTTAAAGACTGCGATGGAGCTCCGTATGCCACGGCAAACTGGCTGACACTGACGGCGGCGGTGCACAAATGCTGCGCAGCTAGCGCCATTCGACGGCCAACACCGCGGTTCCTGGTGTGTCCGCTGTGCCGTGCGTGTGATCATAGCTTGTACAGCCCTCTCGCAGTGTCCGGAGCAAGTATGGTGGGTCTGACACACCGGTGTCAATGTGTTCTTTTTTCCATTTCCAGGAGTGTAAATACACTCTGTGTGTCTGTGTGTGTGTGTGTGTGTGTGTGTGTGTGAGTGTGTGTGAGAGAGAGAGACAGAGAGGCGTTGGATTTGTACACTACAGTTCGGCGAGCCGGGGCGAGGCGAGGTGAGACGTCAGCGGTGACCGGTCATGCTCGGTTATCCGCTTGTCCGGAATCCGGACAACAGACATGGGGCGAGTACGTGACCGAGCCGAGTCGTATGGGGCCGGACACGAGCGGCTCGGTCCCCCCGTCAACAGGCGAGCCGTGACCGGCCAAACATTGAGCGTTGCACCACTCTGTCGGAGGGGATAGGGGGATGGGGGAAGGGGATAGCCGGCCGCGGTGGTCTCGCGGTTAAGGCGCTCAGTCCGGAACCGTGTGACTGCTACGGTCGCAGGTTCGAATCCTGCCTCCGGCATGGATGTGTGTGATGTCCTTAGGTTAGTTAGGTTTAAGTAGTTCTAAGTTCTAGGGGACTGATGACCATAGATGTTAAGTCCCATAGTGCTCAGAGCCATTTGAACCATTTTGGAAGGGGATAACAGCACAATCGATGTTGTGATGCTCAAACGGAATAATTTATTTGGCGTCCAAAAGGGCGTGATTATTGGCTTTCGGGTCAACATATCCGAAATGGTTAAGTTTCTAAACTGATTGCGTGCAGCCGCGATTAAAGTATACTATGCATGGCAAAATGGCGCTATTCAAAACCGGCGCCTAGGGAACTGCGGTGCACCACAGGCCGTAGATGGCAAGGATGAACGACGGCTGCGAAGATGTGTGCGGGCGAACAGGCGTGCCACTGGTGACCATGTGACCACTCAGGTGAACCAAGGCACCACTAACAGTTCAACAACCGTTCAGCGAACGTTTCTGCGTACGGGCCTCTGCAATCGGCGCCTGGTCACCCATGGTGACTGCCGATCATCGACGACGAAGGCTGGAGTTTGCACGCCAGTTCCGCAACTGGACGTCCACTGAGCTGCGACAGGCGTCCTTCTCAGATGAATGACATTTTCTGCTCCATCGGGCAGATGGTCGTTTGCATGTACAGCGTGAAACGTCTGAAAGCAAACACAGTGCAACCAGGAGGGAGCGATATAGTCTGGGGAACGTTTCGTGACATTCCCTGGGTGATTTCGTCATATGGAAGGGACAGTCGATGAACACAATGAAAGGTCTCTGCTGGATTCCTTTCATGTTAATTTCTTAAATCTGTTGTCATTTACGGCATAAATTCCTCTTCTAAATTTACTGTGGTGTTTCTGACTATCTGGGAGGAGACTGAACAGTGGAATGTGTTACTTTTACACATAAACAAGAACGATCTGTCACACTACTACACTTTAAAAACACACTTTATATGTAATTCATGTCACACAGTCTGATACGGAACCTACATATGCTTTCTTTTATATACTGTATATGATAAGATACTGTCATCCCCCTTCCCTTCTGTGTGAGAGGATGAATGAGCAAATGTATTTCTAGTTGCATGCTTGATGGTAGCAGACAAGCCTGTCTGCTAGAGAACAGTAGGACCAACGTCAGAACAGGTAGCTACGCTTTCTAAAATCAGAGAGGTTTCTATTCTTAGTATGGTTCTGTCCGTCCCTTGTCATGTTGGCATCGGAAGCTGCCTCTCTGGTCACTGCCGTTTGTATTTGTGAGGCACCCCTCAGGAGGGACCCACGGCAGTCTGTCCGCGGCGAGCGTCTGAAATGGTAAGATCTCCGTCTAAGCGCGTCTCTGCTAAGTCCGTAGGACAACGGATTTCTTAAGTTCAGCCTAACTGAAAATTTAATTACCTTTACTTCAGGTTTAGCTCTAAAATATCTAATTTTATCTTAAATTGCAACGCAGTGTAATTCGAGTGTGAAGTTCAGAATATATTCCGGTAGTTGCTTTGTCACTACTTTGGAACCACGTGTTGATCAGTAACTCTAAGATCATCAATCTTAAATGCGAATGTGCGTGAGATTATAACTTCTCATCTTGACAATATTTTTCAATATAGCAACTTGTCTTTATGTTCAACCCACGTGGGGGGTACTTTGTAAGACCAGTACCAAGTGCTTGTACAATTGTTTGACCCATGAAGTTAATAGTAAGTCGATACTAACCAGTTCGAGGTTTTTCTTTTGTAAATTGCGTTTCGATGTAATTTATTTTAATTATCAAAATTATTGTGGAGTTACGCTCTTTGTGTAAACCAAGTTGACCATGTGAAGCATGTGGTGTAATCTTCAATGTAGTCCTCAGCTATTCTTTTCGGGAAGATTTCACAGAGAGTTAGTATGAATTTAATATATCAGTGTGTGGTAATTACATGACGGACAGGATTGCGCTATGCACGTAACTTCTTTGGGTGAAAATTGAATCGGTTCGTTGAGGTTAATTTCCTATTGCATATGTTTCAACGTTCTTCGTGTGTTATTTTCTGAATGCAGTGTTGTATGCAGTCTCCCAATGGCTCCATATTTGATGTGTTCCATAAGATTACTAACTCACATCTTCACAATCCTAGATAAGACACCAGTTTAGTTATGAATCAAGTTTAATATGCTGAAATTTCAATGATCAATGTCAAAATAAATTTCCAAATATAAACTGATTTATTTCTTTTTACCAGTCGTCGTATGACTATTAAAAGATTATAATTAATGTTAGTCTGGTTGGGAATTTGGTAAGCTAGACTGGATACTTGGTGAAACAGTTGCTCAGTAATCCAAGATTAACTTCCCCACACAGCTCACAGATTTTAACCCGCTTTTATTGTCTATCAGCACCGCTTTCAGAACAAATTAATGCAACAACATTACAACAATTATTCATCTACCATTGGAGCATGGTGGCTTCTACCAGAAAGACAATGCACACAGCTCGCAGTCTACGTGCGTGGTTTGAAGCGCATCAGGATGAGTTTAAGGTACTCCCATGGCCACTAAACTCTCCGATTTGCACCAGTCCGGAATCTGTGGGACCACTTCAATCTGGATGTTCGCGCTATGGATGCTCAGCTGAGAAACCAAGAGCAGCTGGCCACTGCACTGATGTCGGCGGGGCTCCACATTTCCGTGTCCGTACCTTCCAGAACCTCACTGACTATCTTTATGCACGTCTCCATCCTCATCCTGCAAAATGTGGTTACTAAGGCTTCTGACAGGTGGTGACATTAATGTGACTGGACAGTGTAGTTACGTTACTGTTGCTCTTTGTGTTTTCTGGAACTAATATGAACGGGATATATTTTCTTCCTACCGAAAATACTCAATTTGTGACAAAAGGAAAATATTGCAATGTTCAAGCTTAAAAAATCTACCATATACTGAAACACATGGTTCTGTTCAATATTACATCATGAAGAAAACTAGGAAGACTTGGGGAACTGCCGGCCGTTGTGGCCAAGCGGTTCTAGGTGCTACAGTCCGGAACCGCGCTGCTGCTACGGTCGCAGGTTCGAATCCTGCCTCGGGCATGGATGTGTGTGATGTCCTTAGGTTAGTTAGGTTTAAGTGGTTCTAAGTTCTAGGGGACTGATGACCTCAGATGTTCAGCCCCATAGTGCAAAGAACCATTTGAACTTTGGGAACTTGTAAGAAAATTTGCAACGCCTTTTAAAACCAAAATACGAAATGTCAATAAATGCGACGAAAATGTGTCTCCATGGATCAGAAAAGAAGCAACTTATTTCTGATTACTTCAAACAGACCTCACATCTCATGCACCATTACACGAAAAGTACATCTGAATGTACAAGTTCTCCCAAAAATTTTGGGTCAAAATTATACAGAGGCTAAAGGTTTCTGAATTCAGGGCTTTTCTTGAGAGACCCATGATGGGATATAAGTATTTCACGTGTTACGTGGAGTGGTTCTCAATGGAAAATGGGTTTGAGGAACATGTGTAAACTACTGACGCTTCATAAAGAACAACTGCGTGTCACATCAAAGTTGCTGGTGGTTCCTTGTGGCACAATATACAGTCGTCTCTGATCTATCCCGAACATTAAAGACCTTCCTGTCATGCACCCAAAACATCATCATCATCATCGTCATCATCATTATCATCATCATCATCATGCATCCACACTAGAGTTTACTACTCTTAAAATGTGCATGCTAGTTGTGGAAGGTACAGATCGTTTCAGAGAAGATTCATCAATAAGAGTCCGTTGACTTTTCGTGACATGAACATTTTGAAAAATGCAGTGCAAAGAGTGCAGCTTGAGCAACAGTTACATCCAATCGAAACAGCGCTTGTCAGGAATAGGATCAAAAGATTTTGAATCCATAGTTGAGTTCTGTCAACTGATTATCAAACACTGTGCTCCGGTGATGAACTTGTGTAGGGATGGAACATGTTTCAACCGTTTTGATGTCTTCAAATGTCGTAATAGCAGTGTGAGAAACGGCGAAAACCTATCTTCCACGCTCGTCTCACATCACCAGCTACGATTGTCATCAAATTGTGGGCTGTAAACGCACAATGTTAACAATTACGTGTTTACTGACACACCATGCGAGTGGCGCACATTATCAGTGCTTACTCCAGATGCACCGCCACAGATGTTAGTGTTAGATCTTATTGCCTGATGGTGGTATAGTTTCGACCAGACGGTACACCACCAACGGGGGAGGGGTGTTTTGTTATTGTCTCCTCTGCGCCCGCCTCTCCCCCCCCCCCTTCTCCTCCTCCCCACTACCCGCAAATATACTTGCAATCAACCATAATTTTAACGAGCCACAGACGCCTACAGTTTAAATAATAACTATAAAGAATTATTATAGATTTATTATAATAATTTGTTTACATCATTACTGAGTATATTGCCTTAGCATAACATCCAGGAAACTAAGTTCGTCGGAAAAATTGAAAACATGGGTTATGCATTTAAGTTAAGAAATGGCTCAAATGGCTGTGTGCACTATGGGACTTAACATCTGAGGTCATCAGTCCCCTAGAACTTACAAATACGTAAACCTAATTAACCTAAGGACATCACACACATCCATGCACGAGGCAGGATTCGAACCGGCGACTGTAGCAGCACCGCGGTTCCCGACTGAAGCGCCTAGAACTGCTCGGCCACTGCGGCCTTCCTGACGATTCTGTCAGCGTGATCGTGTAAGTGAGGGGAATGCTGCTTGCTTCAATCCTTTTCACCTGCGTTCGGGAAGTCTGTGTCTTTCCTTTACTCTCTTCCCTTTAGTAAAATTCCTCCAGTTTAGTGCCTCTACCTGTGGACTTACGAACTGTGTCAATTTATTGTTGATAGCAGTGTCGGTCAGAGACTGACTATGTGCGCCTTTACTTGACTGCAACGTTACCGTTCAGGTCGTAAAACTATTCACATGGCCAGGCCCTCAAATAAATGATTGAAAAGTACGCTGTGTTGAAAGTGGCTTACAATTTATATGACACTGTGACATTTTCTAGACATTTTCATGCTAGTTTATACTCTGAAGTTGGATATTAAACTTGGAAACTGATGGGATGATTGAGTTTAGCTGTTTACCTGAGCTGAACCGATTAAGATATCATAATTATGTTTTCTTCCAGATGAACTGTGGAAAAGTCCGCACTAAATGACGCACAGGTTCTTTTCGTAGCTATATTAATTATAGAGATAACAGACACAACTTCACTTTTTCAAATAGTCTTATAATAATTTGTGTTCCCAGTAACGTAGTTGCAAAAGATATGATGTTCAACGGCGTTCGCTCTTCAAAATCTGTACTGGTTCCGAAGAAAATACTGTATTTAAAACTTAACATTTATCGGTTTTGAACATGAAACCGACTCTTCTGGTCTGTAGAAATTCGTGTAGTTATACGGAAATGTCTCGGCAGGCTGATGAGGACCTCCAGCTTGACGCAGTTAAATAGGCCGGCTTACAAAAGCGGGAACAGTGGAGAAAAATTTAATTTAAAACTGATGCAAATAACAGTTAGCGACAAGTAGGTGGACTGACACACCAACTGGCATCTAAGGAAGACTGACCTGTTATCTAACGCAACATTTCTGTTCTTGTTTCTGCCAGAGCCTTGCAAGAAAAATTCACGTCACAAATTCTACGCTTTGCAAACAGGGAATTGATGTATAGAGATTGTTAAATAATAACTTCGCATCATGAGTTTACTGTCAAGGTACACTCTTGCATTGTAAAATTATATTAGCAACAACGTCCTTAAAATTCAATTTATGTCATTATTTTTTAGAAATACCTACGGTCTACTGCAATGCGATACGCGTTTGCACTCGCTGATGTAAGGACTTGTGGTCAGACTAAAGAGATTCCTCCGACATTTTTTCACATTGTGATACTTTAAATGATCCTCAATAGCAGGAAATTAGGAATATTCATCCTGTAGTTTACCCGAGACGAAAAAGCGCAGTGGCGCCAAATCAGACGAACATGCTGGCCGGCTGATAACGCCTTCACGTCTTATCCACAGACCGGGAAAGAACTGGGACAGCGCTTTCCTAGCCTCAACCGAATAGTGACTCGCGCATCCATCATACTTATTCCACGAACATCTACTTACTTTAAGTTGTAGTTGCTCTAAGAGAACTGGTAGCACTTCGGTAAGAAATTGTGCACATATTTTACTGTAAAGATTTCTACATTGATGTAATGACCAGTCACGTGTCTCCAACAATCCTACACCAAACGTTCAAAAGCTACTGCCTCTGAGGCTCAACATTCTTCGACCAGTCCGGATTGTCAGTGGATCAGTGGTGCATATTTCTCACAGTCAGCTTTCTATGATTTGTAAAGACATCTACATCGGTGAAGAGAAATCTACGTGGGGCGTTCAACAACTAACGCAGCGCTCTTTTCTGAAAGCAGGTTGATTTTATTCAGGGCTTCCATACACCATATTATGCCCCATCTTTTGGCTGCAAAACCCTGTTTTTCAGCGTAATCTTCATGCAGTGGGATGGCCTTACGCCACCTTATTGAGAGGGCCTGTATGCCCGCATGGTACCACTCCTCTGGTCTACGTCGGAGCCGAAGTCTTGCTGCACCAACAGCTTCCGCAGCACTCACATACTGCTCCCCCGGAGTGCATCCTTCATTGGGCCAAACAGGTGGAAATCGGAAGGTGCGAGAGCCGGGCTGTAGGGTGGATGAGGAATAACAGTCAAAATGGTTCAAATGTCACAAATGGTTCTGAGCACTATGGGACTTAACATCTGAGGTCATCAGTCCCCTAGAACTTAGGACTACTTAAACCTAACTAACCTCAGTACATCCCACACATCCATGCCCGAGGTAGGATTCGAACCTGCGACCGTAGCGGTCGCCCGGTTCCAGACTGTAGTGCCTAAAACCGCTCGGCCACTCCGGCCGGCAAGAAGAAGAATACAATGAAGTTTTATGAGCTCCTCTCGGATACGCACACTTGCGTTGTCATGGAGAAGGAAGAGTTCATTTGCATGTCTTTCGCGACGAACGGCTGAAGTCGCTTCTGCAGTTTTCTGAGGGTAGCACAATACACTTCAGAGTTGATGGTTGCACCACGAGGGAGGACATCAAACAGAATGACCCCTTTAGCATGGGCTGAGAGTGAGGCTTGGAACTTTTTCTTCGGAGGAGAGGTTGTGTGGAGCCACTCCATAGGCTGCCGATTTCTTTCCGGTTCGAAGTGATGAACAAGTGTTTCATCACCTGCGGCGGTGTTCGGCAAAAAATTGTCACGACCAGATACCTTACGTGCAAGCACCTCCGCACAGATGGTCCTGCGTTGCTCTTTGTGGTCTTCTCTTAGTACTCCAGCTGGTGGACACATGTGTCAGCCCTGCCTGTGTCAGCACTGCCAACAGAGACGTCCAGTTGTGCAGCGAGGTGTCTGATTATGATCCGTCTACCACCTCAGATGAGAGTGCCGGCACATTCCAACATTTCAGGACCCACATTTGTGTGCGGCCGGCAGGCACGCTGGAGATCGGCCAGGTTTGCGCGAACTTGTTGCGATGACGACAGGCGTCTCACGCAGCGATTCACCGTACTTTTGTTTACTACCAGGTCTCCGTAGACATTTTACAAGTGCCTATGAATATCTGCGATGTTCTGGTTTTCCGCCAAAAAAAAAAAACGCAATGACAGCTCCCTGCTTGGAACGCACTTCCATTACAGACGCACTTCCGAAAGCTGCGTATGGTGCCTCCACTTCATGAAACTATGGAAACCAAAGCGAGGATATTCCACGATATCTCACAACAAAATCCACATTTTTCAGCCGAAATGACCGAAAAAAAGTTACATTACGTATTGGACACCCCTCGTATAAAGCAGGATTCTATTGTCCTGGTGTCGCATCAGAACCAAGTGACAGAAGTCCATGCGTCTTTTGCAATTCCGCTGGTTTAACTGCTCGTGTAGTTGTATGTATGCAAAACGCGAACAACGCTGCCCTGACGATTTACAGAGGCGCTGGCAATTTCTTTCGAACTAAGATATGGATTATAAACAACACCTGCCGGAAGACCTACTTTTTTCGCTACAGTCGTTGCACGTTTGCTCCGTCCCCTTTGCGTAGTATTCCAGTGCCCTTCCAGTAACAATCTGATTGTCATTCTTGTTGGCCTCTGTCTATCGTGACTGACTCTTTTGTGCTTACAACTCATCTGTGCTATTCGTGTTCCTTCTGGTTTTTTTTTTTTACTTAATGTAGCATCGTATACAATTTCTTTTTGTTTCTGAAAGACATTTATTTTTCACTAACGAGAACTTGACACACGTGAACGACACGGACCCATTTCCCTTCTATACCGTTATCCCTGTGACGCGACACCTTGTTTCCGCCTTATCCGACGTGACGTTTTTCATCACTTGAGCACGAAAACACTAACTTCCGCAACAGAGAGCAATCACTTTCATGTAGAAAACATGTAAACCCCGATCTAATTATTGTAATTACTTCGAAACAGGTAAACGTATTTTGAAAAGTGGAACGTCGCTAAATACGCCTCTTGTAGAACTACAATACTAGCAGCAGATATTACTGTGGTTCCATTTAAAATGGCTCTGAGCACTATGGGACTTAAAATCTGAGGTCATCAGTCCCTTAGAACTTAGAACTACTTAAACCTAACTAACCTAAGGACATCACACACATCCATGCCCGAGGCAGGATTCGAATCTGCGACCGTAGCAGTCGTGCGGTTCCGGACTGAAGTTCCATTTAAAAGAGCAACGTTGGCACCGGTAGCTCTGTAATTAATATAGCTATGAAAAGGTACTATCCTTCGGTTAGTGAAGAACTAATAACTCATCTCCGTAAAAATAGCTTTACAGTATCTTAAACTGATCTGGAAATACACTATAAGACAAAAAAAGGACTCACTGCGAAGAAATTATCCGAATGGGGAATAAATCTGCAGATGTGATTTACCTGTAGTGACAAACGATGATTCATTCAAGAGAAAGACTTTCACAAACTGAGTAAGTCAATAACCCATTCGTTCACCTCTGGCCTTAGAGTTGTTGGATGTCCTCCTGAGAGATATCGTGCCACATTCTGACCAATTGGCACATTATATCGTCAAAATCCCGAGCTCGTTGGAGGGCCTAATAATACTAAAAAACTTAACTCCTCCCGAACAGACCATGAAGACCCAAAGGTACCGACCGGCCACAATGTCATCCTCAGCCCACAGGCGTCACTGGATGCGGATGTGGAGGGGGCCGGCCACGGTGGTCTAGCGGTTAAGGCGCTCAGTCCGGAACCGCGCGACTGCTGCGGTCGCAGGTTCGAATCCTGCCTCGGGCATGGATGTGTGTGATGTCCTTAGGTTAGTTAGGTTTAAGTAGTTCTAAGTTCTAGGGGACTGATGACCACAGCAGTTAAGTCCCATAGTGCTCAGAGCCATTTGAACCATTTTGATGTGGAGGGGCGTGTGGTCAGCACACCGCTCTCCAGGCCGTATGTCAGTTTCTGAGACCGGACCCATAATACTCTAAACGTTTTCAATTGGGGAGAGATCCGGCGACCAATGGAGACTTTGGCAAGCAGCAAGACAAGCAATAAAAACTCTCGTCGTATGCGGTCGGGCATTATCTTGCTGAAATGTAAGCCCTGAATGGCTTGCCCTGAATGGCAACAAAACGGAGGGTAGAATATCGTTCACGTACCACTGTGCTGTATGTAACGGTGTCGCCGATGACAACAGAAGAGGTCTGCTATGCAAAATAAATGGCAACACAGACCATCGCTCCAGTCAGGTTGGTATCCAACCGCTGTCCGGGCGTCTCCAGACCCGTCTTCGCTGGTCATCGGAGCTCATATCGAAGCAGGACTCATTACTGAACACATTTCTACTACAATCAGTGAGATTCCAGGCCGAATGTGCCCGACACCACTGCAGACGGGCCTGCTGGTGTACATAGTCGGCACAAGGGGACGCCGTGATCTCAGCGCCTTTTCTGCGAGCAGCCTGCAAGTGGTCTTTGTGGTCACTGAAGCACCAGGTGCATGTCGGATCAATGACAGTGATGAATGCGGTGCTCTGAGTGCCTCTCTCACGACTGCTAGGACCTCTCGTACGGTAGTCTCGCTAGGTCGACCGCTTCCTTCTCGGCGCTGTGTTCGGCCGTCGTTCACCCTTTCTTGCCAACATCGTCGAATAATGGCATCGCTCTGTTCAAATGTCGAGCAAATCACCGATTACTCCAACGAACTTCTTTGAGCCCAAGTACACGTCCAAAAATCGTTCAAATGGCTCTCAGCACTATGGGAGTTAGCATCTATGGTCATTAGTTCCCTAGAACTTAGAACTACTTAAACCTAACTAACCTAACGGCATCACACAACACCCAGTCATCACGCGGCAGAGAAAATCCCTGACCCCGGCGGGAATCGAACCCGGGATCCCGGGCGCGGGAACGCTACCACACGACCACGAAAGTACACGTCCTATCTCGAAAGCTGACATCTGCGTACATTTATGCACATGTCTGCGTGACATAGTTATGTCCAATGGAGTGCATTGAATAGAATTAGCCAAGACTTTATGCTCTGGTATCGATAGGTCCCCTGTTTACTATCCTTACCAGCTGCGAAGTGAAATTAAATTGCGCTGCAGTGCAACACATTCACCCAACGGCCGCCAATGTACACAATTTTGCATTTTCGTTGATTTCCGTATAAATATCATTTTGTGATCAATTTGCATAACTCCTTCGTGGTGAGTCGTGTTTTTTTCCTCTTAGAGTGTATGTGAGGTGAGGAGATTAGCGGAATCACCTTGTACATAAAAATATGAACGATTCTCCTGAAAGCTTTTTTTTGGGGGTGGGGGGTTGTAACGCACCCCACGACAAACGATCCATCCACCATTGGATTCGCACCTGTTTTTTGGATTCGTCGCGAGGTCCCTTCCCATGGCGAGTGCGCGCGGCGCATCTCACCACTACGAATTTTTTCGTAGTGTGACCAACATGAGACGGAGTATAGACTGCTGCGCGAAATAAAGAGAAACTGATGGATATGGCCTCCCTGACTATTTCACTGTACAATATAACTAACTTTCATCGTTCTTTCACAAGACGTAAGTAGGAAGAAGGAATATATTGGTTGAATCTTCTAGAAACCTAGGTTCTTGGAATTTTATCTGTAAACTATACGGTGATTCTCTTGTAGCGTCTGCCGCGGGAGGTGGGTGAGAATCTCTGCGACGTATTCGCGCTTACTAAACGAACCTGAGACAAAACGTGCTGCTACTCTTTGGATGTTTTCTATTTGCTCTGTCATTATCATTTGTTACTGTCAGAAACATTCAAAGTTATTTATAATCCTCCTTGATTGCAAAATGTTTATTCATCTTCAGATCTGATATTTCGGTTACAGAAGTAACCCGTCCAAATCCAGCAACTTTCACATGCTGCGTCACATCAGATCTGAAGATGGTTCTAGATGAGCCAAACTCTGTCTTATGATAAAATCATTTCGCCATCAAGACGGATTATAAATAACATTGTAAAATCACTGATTGCAGATATCCTATCAGACATTACGTCTGTTTTTGCAAAGAAACACTATGTTTTTGTCGAGCGAGGGTTTTGTAGGCTACCTCCTTCGTCGCCTTACTTCACATAATGAGCATTCTCCCGAAGAATGTCAACTATTAAATTGTAGTACTTTCTCCAGGTGAGTTCTCTAGCAGTCTCTACCAATGCCCTAACACCAGTACGGGTGTAGGCCTGACTTTGCTTTCGTTATTTCCATTTCCCTCCGCTGCGCTCGCACTGGAGTCGCGCCAGTAAGAGTCATGGAGGTGGGGGAGGAAGACAGGATGAGCCGAGGTGAGGTGAGGTGAGGTGTGCTGAGAGCGCGCCGGTTCCCACCGCCCAAATAATGGGCGTGCTCCGCTCATTAGCCGCCGTCACGGCGGGCTGGCCGGCACACTCGCTGTGAAACCTCAGCCTCAGAACCAGGGAGGCACCCTGCCCTATGAGCGAATTCTGTAGCATACAGCAATGAGTAATATCACACCTAACCAAAAGAATGCACAAAGTTGTATTTAGTAATTCAACCAATCTAGTCCAGGGACATAATTCTGACTGGGGAGAAATCATGTGTGCTGTTCCCCAAGGCTCATTCTTAGGTCCACTACTGTTTCTCATATTTGTAGACGATCTTCCGTCTAATATAAAACAAGCAGAATTAGTTCTGTTTGCCCGATGACACTAGTGCTGTAATGAGTCCAAGCATATACGCGTGTAATGGTACTTGAATTACGCAACCATTGCGGCACCTCACCTCAACCTCTCGATACCAGCAATATTCTACTGTGTTTCTGTAAAGTAGTTAACATATTTCTGAGACAACATTCAGATTTGATTTCATTAATGTAGAGGTACTTTGATTCATCGATACGTTTATATTGCAATGATATTATTCTTATGTGTATTCTTTCTTTTGTCCCTATGATCATTGACGTACTTGTAACTCTGATTTTTGGGTGCGTAAGCGGTTATTAGAGAGTCAAGTCTTGGTCGTCATGTTGAAAAGACGCAAATTGTAGTCAGTTTATGAAATGTAAACTTTAATAGTGAGGAAGATATTTTCAAGTACGTTTTATATTGTGAAGTGATATTGCAACAAAAGTAATAAAAAAAGCAATGTAACTTAAATTCGGAGTGCTGATTAATTTTTATTACATCACCATTGTGCTAACTTGCAAAAGTTTAATCTTCAAGAATGGTTTATGAAATACACCTACAAAATTTTTGAATATCGCAGAATAACACCTAGGCCTCTTTGCATCCGAGCTTGGAATCATCACCACCTAGATTTTCGACGATTGAGCTATGAGTTTACAACGAGACCAGCGTGGGAAACACGAAAAGATGAGTATCTAGTTTATCCATTATTTCAAGAAATGAATATATTAACTGTGCTCTAATGACGCCTGTTACATAATATAACTATGTTGTTGCGTGAAAAAGCAACATTGAGTAGCGTGAGCAACACTACAATAATAACTAATTTTTGACCTTTGTTGTGGCAGGGTTGTTAGAGGAGGAAGCGGAAGAAGTGGTAAAGTTTTTGGAAGTATAATTGACTGGTCCCCCCCCCCCCCCCCCCCCCATGAACCATGGACCTTGCCGCTGGTGGGGAGGCTTGCGTGCCTCAGTGATACAGATAGCCGTACCGTAGGTGCAACCACAACGGAGGGGTATCTGTTGAGAGGCCAGACAAACGTGTGGTTCCTGAAGAGGGGCAGCAGCCTTTTCAGTAGTTGCAGGGCCAACAGTCTGAATGATTGACTGATCTGGCCTTGTAACACTAACCAAAACGGCCTTGCTGTGCTGATACTGCGAACGGCTGAAAGCAAGGGGAAACTACAGCTGTAATTTTTCCCGAGGGCATGCAGCTTTACTGTATGGTTAAATGATGATGGCGTCCTCTCGAGTAAAATATTCCGGAGGCAAAATAGTCTCCCATTCGGATCTCTGGGCGGGGACTACTCAAGAGGACGTCGTGACCAGGAGAAAGAAAACTGGCGTTCTACGGATCGGAGCGTGGAATGTCAGATCCCTTAATCGGGCAGGTAGATTAGAAAATTTAAAAAGGGAAATGGATAGGTTAAAGTTAGGTATAGTGGGAATTAGTGAAGTTCGGTGGCAAGAAGAACAAGACTTTTGATAAGGCGAATATAGGGTTATAAATACAAAGTCAAATAGGGGTAATGCAGGAGTAGGTTTAATAATGAATAAAAAAAAAAGGAATGCGGGTAAGCTACTACAAACAGCATAGTGAACGCATTATTGTGGCCAAGATAGACACGAAGCCCACGCCTATTACAGTAGTACAAGTTTATATGCCAACTAGTTCTGCAGATGACGAAGAAATTGAAGAAATGTATGATGAAATAAAATAAATTATTCAGATAGTGAAGGGAGACGAAAATTTCATAGTCATGGGTGACTGGAATTCGGTAGTAGGAAAAGGGAGAGAAGGAAACGTAGTAGGTGAATATGGATTGGGGGTAAGAAATGAAAGAGGAAGCCGCCTGGTAAAATTTTGTGCAGAGCATAACTTAATCATAGCTAACACTTGGTTCAAGAATCATGAAAGAAGGTTGTGTACATGGAAGAACCCTGGAGATACTAAAAGGTATCAGAGAGATTATATAATGGTAAGACAGAGATTTAGGAACCAGGTTTTAAATTGTAGGACATTTCCAGGGGCAGATGTGGACTGTGACCACAATCTATTGGCTATGACCTGTAGATTACAACTGAAGAAACTGCAAAAAGGTGGAAATTTAAGGAGATGGGACCTGGATAAACTAAAAGAACCAGAGGTTGTATGGAGTTTCGAGGAGAGCATAAGGGAGCAATTGACAGGAATGGGGGAAAGAAATACTATAGAAGAAGAATGGGTAGCTTTGAGGGATGAAGTAGTGAAGGCAGCAGAGGATCAAGTAGGTAAAAAGACGAGGGTTAGTAGAAATCCTTGGGTAACAGAAGAAATATTGAATTTAATTGATGAAAGGAGAAAATATAAAAATTCAGTATATGAAACAGGCAAAAAGGAATACAAACGTCTCAAAAATGAGATCGACGGGAAGTGCATAACGGCTAAGCAGGGATGGCTGGAGGATAAATGTAAGGATGTAGAGGCTTATCTCACTAGGAGTAAGATAGATACTGCCTACAGGAAAATTAAAGAGACCTTTGGAGAAAAGAGAACCACTTGTATGTATATCAAGAGCTCAGATGGAAACCCAGTTCTAAGCAAAGAAGGAAAGCAGAAAGGTGGAAGGAGTATATAGAGAGTCTATACAAGGGCGATGTACTTGAGGACAATATTATGGAAATGGAAGAGGATGTAGATAAAGATGAAATGGGAGATATGATACTGCGTGAAGAGTTCGACAGAGCACTGGAAGACCTGAGTCGAAACAAGGCCCCGGGAGCAGACAACATTCCATTAGAACTACTGACGGCCTTGGGAGAGCCCGTCCTGATGTATGAGACAGGCGAAATACCCTCAGACTTCAAGAAGAATATAATAATCCCAACCCCAAAAAAAGTAGGTGTTGACAGATATGAAAATTACCGAATTATCAGTTTAACGTAAGTCACGGATGCAAAATACTAACGCGACTTCTGTATAGACGAATGGAAAAACTAGTAGAATCCGACCTTGAGGAAGATCAGTTTGGATTCCGTAGAAATGTTGGAACGCGTGAGGCAATACTGACCCTACGACTTATCTCAGAAGCTAGATTAAGGAAAGGCAAACCTACGTTTCTAGCATTTGTAGACTTAGAGAAAGCTTATGACAATGTTGACTGGAATAGTCTCTTTCAAATTCTGAAAGTGGCAGGGGTAAAATATAGGGAGCGAGAGGCTATTTACAATTTGTATAGAAACCAAATGGCAGTTATAAGAGTTGAACGGCATGAAAAAGAAGCAGTGGTTGGGAAGGGAGTGAGACAGGGTTGTAGCCTCTCCCCGATGTTACTCAATCTGTATATTGAGCAAGCAGTAAAGGAAACAAAAGAAAAAACCGGAGTAGGTATTAAAATCCATGGAGAAGAGATAAAAACTTTGAGGTTCGCTAATGAATTTGTAATTCTGTCAGAGACAGCAAAGGACTTGGAAGAGCAGTTGAACAGAATGGATGGTGTCTTGAAGGGAGGATGTAAGATGAACATCAACAAAAGCAAAACGAGGATAATGGAATGTCGTCGAATTAAGTCGGGTGATGCTGAGGGTATTACATTAGCAAATGGACACTTAAAGTAGTAAAGGCGTTTTGCTATTTGGGGAGCAAAATAACTGATGATGGTCGAAGTAGAGAGGATATAAAATGTAGACTGGCAATGGCAAGGAAAGCGTTTCTGAAGAGGAGAAATTTGTTAACATCGAGTATAGATTTAAGTGTCAGGAAGTCATTTCTGAAAGTATTTGTATGGAGTGTAGCCATGTATGGAAGTGAAACATGGACGATAACTAGTTTGAACAAGAAGAGAATAGAAGCTTTCGAAATGTGGCGCTACAGAAGAATGCTTAATATAAGGTGGATAGATCACATAACTAATGAGGAGGTGTTGAATAGGATTGGGGAGAAGAGAAGTCTGTGGCACAACTTCACTAGAAGAAGGGATCGGTTGGTAGGACATGTTCTGAGGCATCAAGGGATCATCAATTTAGTATTGGAGGGCAGCGTGGAGAGTAAAAATCTTAGAGGGAGACCAAGAGATGAATACAAAATAGATTCAGAAGGATGTAGTTTGCAGTAGGTACTGGGAGATGAAGAAGCTTTCACAGGATAGAGTAGCATGGAGAGCTGCATCAAACCAGCCTCAGGACTGAAGACCACAACAACAACAACAACAACAACAATTGACTGGTTTTTAGCAAATGGTCTCATACTCAATTTTAAAAAGACGCAACATACTGAGTTCTTCACTTTTGGGGTACTACACCGGTAATAAGTGCAACACATGTTGAGGAAATAACAAATGGAGTGCCTATAGTCAGAATCTAAATTGGAAAAAGCGCATTTCGGAACTACTCAAACAACTTAGTAAAGCCACATTTGCACTAGAATCACTGCAAATCTCGGGGAGAGGTAAATCAGTAAGCTGACGTATTTGCATATTTTTATTCAATAATGTCATATGGAGTAATGTTCTGAGGTATCTCATCTTCGGGAAAGACAGTCTTCATTGCTCAGAAATGTGCTGTAAGAATAAAATATGTTGGACAGACACGATCATCTTGTAGACATCTGTTTAAGGAGTTGGGCTTCTAACTACTGCTTCTCGGTATGGTTATTCCCTCGCGAAGTTTGTTGTAAGTAATACACTACAGTTCAAAAGGAACAATGATATAATTACAATACCAAAGGGAAAATGGCATTCATTACTCCACATTAAGGCAGTCATTAGCTAAAAAAGGAATGGACAATGCTGCTACAAAAATATTTGATCACTTATCCAGGGATATAAAATGACTGAGACAGAAAAGTAAAATTTGAGAACGAACTGAGAATGGTGCTCCTTGACAACCTCTATTTCGTAGAATTTCTGTTACTGTATGGTGGGTAGGAATTATGAACTCGTATCTGTGTAGCTGTTTAATCTTTTGATAAAAAAGCCTTTGAAATGTTCAGAATGTAACTATATAACCATATATACAAATTAATTTGCGACGTGACTGTAAAATGACTCGTTGCACATCATTGCGATCTATCGCGCAAAACGTGCCACGGAACATGTAGCTAACTAACTAACTACAGGCGGTACTAGGGACAAAAGGGTACAGGATTTGTATTTACTCGAGATTTCACACACAGAAAAGAATCTGCTGTACTCATTTGACGACTATGGTTTTTGACCTGAAAAATCCGCAGAAATATGTAAGCATTGCTGCTCGTTTGATTACCGGCCAAAATGTATTGAAGAATAGGAGAGGAAGGAAAGAACCTTTGAGTGTAATGCTCCGTCAATACTAGGGTCATTAGAGTCAGAAGAAACATATGGGCAAAGAGGAAATTATTTGATCACACCATCTTCAAGAAAAAATGCGTCCATAATGACAGGGACAAACCACGGAAAACCTAAATCTCCCTTTTGACGGTATCTCCATAATTCGACTGCAACTTCTTCACACTATAAGGCTTTGCTTGCTTCTTAAACACAATATCTACACGACTAAAAATCAAAAGTATCTGTAGTGATTTACTGATACATTTATGAGTCGTCTTTATCAGCGATATAATATGTTGATCTACCTCTATAATCTGTAAACTTAATTGAGAATCACCTAAGCGCGGGCTTATAACTATAAACCGTTAAATCTTCGTGTTATTATTTTTCGTGAACGGAAATCTGTGTGTGAGATGTTAAGAATCCACGTTATATCTCTGACAAATTCATTCCTGAAAATATTTTCTGCAACGCACCATCCACTGAACCTTGGTAATATTACTCCCCAAGGAAACTAAATATTGTGGTTAGAAACATTGAAATATCAGTATATAATTCATTTGATGCACTTAATCCAGTCATCTTTGTACCCAAGGCACGAACGCAAGTTAGTAAAGACGCTTTCACACACAATATGAAGTCGTCTAAACGGTTTCGCACGCAGATAAGTCTTCAGTCGTCCATACAAAGAGGAGACCTAAAGCACTTTGTTGGGACACTCTGGGGTCATGGCAACTACATCCATGTTGCCCAATCTTCAACAGAATCATACTGTTTTGCACTGTTGCCATTCAATTTTATGTCACTCGCGAGCAACTACGGCCCTTGTTGTCAACAGGCATCAACAACGGAATGCCCATTTAGTGTCAACAAGTAGAAATATTGCAAGCAATTTCATCTGCATCTTATCGTTAAAATTTTTCCCCAGAAATGATAGCGATTCGGAAGAATCTGAAATTTGTCTTCGGACGGGGGTTCAGAATCTGCTGATAGTATAAGACTCAAAAGTGTTCTTCAATCAACCAAAAATCCAAAGTGGTACATTAAAATGAATAACGCAAATTAAACGAGAATCATTGTCAAATAAAGGAAGTATATTACAAGAACGTCTTTTCTGTTTGTCTCAGCTCATGTAGGACTGGTTTGCAATGACAGGATCGACCAGCGGGCGAAGGAGGTCAGTGTTTATGGCCACGCAGTGAATGTTAGTTTCAAGTTATGCGTACGGAAACTGGCTGAGAAAGAATAGGCAGGTGATTGGTGACATTCACTCTACCACAAAGGTCGATATTACGTTGCCATCCGACCTGAAATTAGATACACACAGTGGTTTCGAAAATTTCGAGCAAGCAGGAGCTGATAACCGTCTAGGTACAAATTCATAACCACCATGGTTCAACTCCTCCTCACTTAACATTAGATAGACATCAAGGACAACCAGTTCTCCGACGGTCAGAAGAAAGAAAGAGGACACGTAAACCACTTGCCTGTTGCTCAGAGTTTCTTCAAACCACAGCAAAACTGTTTACTGTAAAATGTTGTGAAAACCGTGTGAAAAAGAAGATTTCCTCAGTCTGCAGGGGATATAAGAGCAATAAGTCTCTGGGATTTAAAATTCCTGTTGTGTCCTGGTGCCACATTTTTTGCCCACTTTATATTTACATTTTACTTCTACTTGCTACCAGTCAGACAAGGACAATCAATAGCAACAAGGTAGAGAGTACAACGCACTGCGTTGTGCGGCAGATGGTTTCAGGGCGAGGAACGCGATTGCTAGCGGTGACTTATGTCGGAGTACCGTATAGACAGCCGGGAGCCACATACTGAGCGTGCCGCGAAGCAGTACAATGTTACAAGTTTTATTATTTGAACACTGCTATGCTCATTCAGCCATACCGTCAACGTCAGTTGCACTAATATAAAAGCACTCCGTCTTCAGGCCACAAGTGGCCCATCGGGACCATCCGTCCGCCGTGTCATCCTCAGATGAACATGCCGAGAGAAGGGGCGTGTAGTCAGCACACCGCTCTCCCGGTCTTACTGTCAATCGATGTTTCTGAGTCGGACTCGGTCTCGTAGAGGTTTGCAACTACTGCGCGCTGGTGTAGTAGTGTCTCAGCTTGGTCATCGATGGTGGGTTACCTGAAACAATTGGGAACAAAAATTAATTGTACCGTAAATTGGATCCATATGTTTCTAGCTCTAAAAATTCATTTCTATGGTATCAAATATTACTCGCTACAGTAAATTGTGCATTAATCTGCGTTGGAACTTTTAAAATCAGCACATTTGCATTTACGAGTATGCCGTAGTGAGCAACGTCTAAGAACGATTTCACCATTATGGCTCTGTGTTCTAAAACAGGAGACTACCTCAGGCCGACTGAATCAACACTGCAGTTTTAAAAAGAGGAACAGTCATGTCGATATCTAAGGCGCTGAAATCCTGGACTGTGCCGTCTGTGACCTAATGATTAATAAGCCCAAAACAACCATAGCCAAACGGGCAATCAGCTCTCGTACAACAAACGTTTCCCACAAAAGCCGCGCCGAGTGGCCGCGTGGTTTAAGGCGTCATGCCAAGGATTGCGCGGCCCCTCCCGCAGGAGGTTCGAGTCCTCCCTCGGGCATGGGTGTGTGTGTTTGTCCTTAGGATAATTTAGGTTAAGTAGTGTGTAAGCTTAGGGACTGATGACCTTAGCAGTTCCATAAGATTTCACACACATTTGAACAACATTCATGTCGATAGCATCTGAAACTAAGTACCAGCTGAGATTTAAAGGAAGAATTTTTCTGTGGCTTGGTTGAAGGACCGACTCCATAACACGCCTCAATTGACGCAGGAATTCACGAGTCAGAATGACAGTGCGATCACTGAGCCAACCTTCTCGCCTTTTTGTTTCAGCCGTTCTCTGTACACAAATGGTGGCCAGTTGCATTTGGAAGTGTCAAACCTTCACATGTGCTTTCGTACAAAAATGCTACTGAGATGTCTTAACGAAATGTCAACAAACTAATCTAGCAAAATAAAAACCAAACCGCCTTCATTAATAAATTATAATTTTTACTTCAATGCACGATGCTTATAGAGTCCATGGGGCTCATTCTCAGAAGCTCGATAGTCTGCATCATTTTTGGAATTAGGAATCCTTCTGGTCATGTTAAGACTACGTAGGTAATTACAAAATGGCACATTGTGAGTCAAAGCATCAGATTCGATCACTTTAACAAATCCTCAGTAGCTTATCATATGAACCTTAATAGACTAAGTGACTTCCACAACAGCCTAATTGTTCACAAAGTAATGGTAGGAAACTTGATTTGGTATAGCAATTAGAAATAATGATGCAAAAAGAAAAATTTTCTGGAAACATGTTAAATGGGCAAACAGAGTTTAACACACCACAGTTTTTCAGCAATTTCAAAGGTTTATTGTTTCATTAAGAAACAAATATTTAATATTGCACCAATTTCGTACATCAGGTCACATCTGGTATCCACATAAATAACTGTTTCACAAGTGATATCTATGTATAAATAATAATAAAACATCTTTATATCAACTTAGATATTTGTATATTTATTGACTTGCTTGAATTATGTTTACAAATGTGCTGCAGAACGATAAGGGTATATATGTTTATAAGTGTGGCTACTTATAAGATACTTAAGAAAGTTCTGTAAAAATTGTAATCACAATATTCCACTTTGTAATGTGCCTATGTGCTCTTAACAGAACCAGGAGTAAACTAAATTCGAAAAATGGTATAGACTGATCAAGCAGCTGAAGGTCAGCTGTCAGGCCTCGAAATCAACTGTGTATTGAAATAAAACCGACGATTTGTGACTAAGGCGATTTCTTTTTTATTTTACCAAAGTAATACAGCCACGGAAGCAATAACGCCAAAGAATAACATTAAAGTAATCCAGTCATAGGCTGTTGAAAACAGCCGTAAATCCAAAAAGATTTAGTACCAAAAATCAAAGTATTAAACACTGATGAAGACGTTCTTCTTAAAGGTTTGCTGCCTACAAGGCGTGAGCCTTACCAACACACAATATTGTTAGTTTGTTTCTCTTTAAGTTTTGTCAGTTGTCGCTTTACTCCCGTACGTTGACGCAAGTAAACGTAATTCCCACTGGAGCGCCGAGAGAATTCGTTATCAGCTGACTAGTGATCTTGTTCAAACATTCTAGTACCCTATCGATGACGGCACAGTGATACAAGTCTTGGCGATGTAAACTACGCAAGAGAAAGCGACATGCACTTTTACGATTAGGTAAGGCTTAAAATAAATTCCTTTAATTGATAGGCGCATTATACTATCGTCCAAGCGCATGAAGTCATACTTGTAGCGCCAATTGAAGGAGAACATGAATTTCGCAATATCGGAACAGATAGAAGACTAGAGTCAAGACCTCATAGCAGATAGAATTTGTCTTTTTTAACGAGACGAAATCGGAAGACATAAATGTAATTTAAATGGGTTAGTTACTGTTTTAAGCATACATAAATGACGTAGCGGAAGCTTCGTGAAGCTGTTCGGAGATGATCGTGTTGTCTACAGGAAGGCTGTGATGTCAGAGGGTAGTAGCAAGATGCATAGAGAGCGACTGTGGGCGCTGGGTGTGGCAGTTGATCTTGAATGTAAATAAATATAGTACACTGAACGTAAATAGACCGAGATGCACATTAGTGTACGATTGAGGTACTGGGGAACCAATGGGAGTACCAATACGTGATGATGTGGAGGGCCCACAAAAAAGAACTGCTTGTTGGAATAGCAGATGCCAGGCAGACATTTGCTGGGAGAATTCTCAAGAAGGCACAAAAGAAGTGGCCTATGAAACACGAGGTACATTCCATGAACAGTCGGTCCACACGTTACGTTCTTCCATGTTGCTCTCTGTCTGGGTGAATATTTATAAAACTGTCTACCAAAAATTCTCAAAAATGATTACCAAACAAACTAATTCCTAACTTAAACTCGTCTTCTGTACAAAACTGTGACTATACTGAATTGCATAAAGTCTTAATGTGATTTACTCAACGCTGTCTAAAAATCGAAGCTCACTGTTTCTATAAAATGCAATGCTACACTGAATGTAACCTGACTTGTGATATACACGTGCAACTGAAATTGCAAAGAAATTCCTGGCCCTAAACTGTGTTTTCACTTACCTTGTGTCGTGACAGAGATTTTTGCAGAGGGTGGGAATTCTTAGTAGTAAGAAATGACTTCAGCCAAAATTCAAATGAAACTCTGTATGGCGAAGTAATGCTTTAAAAACCAACTGAATGTTCTCAATAGTATTTCCATACTTTAAGAAATAACTTTAAGCAAGGCGAATCTCGTCTTCCTATCAAAGTAGTCAATAAAACAATCCTACTATCTGAGCACCGTTAGTACAATGTTACACAGTTGCGTGCTTACGTCAATCTCTTCACATTCCAGAAGAGTTACACATTCCAGAAGAGTTACAAATAATCTCCTTAGCTTCTCCCTTCGTAATTGCTTCAAGAATACTGATATTCCAATTCGATCAATCTCATATCACACTTACGAAGAAAGTTTCCTGACAATTCTCCAAAATACTTTTGCTACTCAACACTGCTCAACTTAGAATGTGTGTAACTTAGACAGCGCTCTCAGGCAGAGGTGGTGTAGCAACACAAAGATATTGAAGCACTAGTCAAAGATTACTCTGCTACACTGTTTTGCTCTCTGTGAGCTATGCATATAGATATTTACGTAAGACACAGATTTTACAGAATGACAAAAATAATAAGCATACCTCACAACATATGGTAAAGAAGTCAGAGAAATTAAGAGGCCATACATTTTCTTTCCACGCGACAGGAGTAAAGAAACGAGACGTGAACATTTTTTTAATTTGCAGTAGTCTACAGTCCCCCTTTTATTTTGTCAAACGATCACCAGTGTCGGTAGCAAGTAACCACAAACGTCAAACTCGGTTACCGATGTAGGTGTGACGTTACACAGATCAATGCAAAACACCGACTTGGGTCACTGAGTTTGACGACTGCGAGCTTGGAGGGGGGAGGGGGTGACATGATGCTACTTAATATCGAAAATGATAATCTTTTCATAGAATGCAGGCCTTCGCGGCCGGTATTTTTGTTATTTAACAGTTGTGGACCTTAGTGCTAAATAAAACAAACAACGCCAATTCTCAGGTAGCGGTCTAATAACGTCACGACCCGAGCGCCATGTGGATACGTTGAAAAGGTACAGTACCGCCCGACATTGAAAATAGGTACAACATTCTTCGTTATTCTTGTCAGAACAACATATTTTTTGTAATAATAACTCAATTTCACTTAATAAACTGAAGCCGGATACCAGTTTAGCAAAGACTGACAATTGAAACGTCCCCTTAGAAAAATTATACAAGACTGTGCTTAAACTGACACACAATATTTTTAGCGCAACGCAATCTGATTTTCAAAAATCCCTACAAAAGAATGGCCCTGACTAACATTAACCTATACCTTTCACAAATCATTTACCTCACCAAAAATCTTCGTTACTCGAACTAATGCAATACAGCGAGCGCCACTACTGCCAGCTAAATAAAAGATTCAAACTACGGAAGGCACTAACTACTGATAGGCATAGTTAGCGAATGAAAGATTTTAATAGAGAACAAACAATGTATTTACCTTAATAGTCATAATATTTATATATCAGTTCATGACATCCATTCTTACAAATTTCAAAACTCCCCCATCTCTCTCCCCACATCCACCACTGCTGGCGGCTCACCTCCAACTGCCCAACACTACAATGGCGAGTATTACAACAATGCCAACCAGCCACTGACTGCACACAGCACAGCCAGTGATTTTCATACAGAGCGCTACGTGGCGGCGGCGTTACCAATATAAGGACCTAAACAGCCTACTTACACAATTTATTTATTTAATTGATCACAAGTGCACTCCCACAAAATAAATCCTTACATCCAACTTGGTGAGACCTGTGAAATGAATGAATGTATGGTCGTCTGCTAACCGCAGATAGTGAATGTGCAATATATGATCATCTTTGAGATGGTCCTTTGGTCACCTTTGGTGGAACCAAAGAGATGAAATTTACCTGAGCTTTGAGCCCCTGAAATGTGGCTAACCAATACGGTAGCATGGTGTTCCACCACCTCGGCCGAGATGCGAGATCGTAGTAATCTTAGAAAGTGACCAACGGTCACAATGAAACCACGTGCAGTAATAAGTTGGAATACTTGCGAGTGCTAGTACTAAGTTGAAATACTTCCGAGTGCTAAAGTTAAGCTGAATTACTGGCGTGTGTACTATAAGTTGCAAGTATTTAAGAAATGGCGTGTGCAGAACTTGAAATTAGAGACGAGTACTTCCACGTGGTGAGTACTGTGTGAGTCTCAATTTGTGTATGAGACAAAGGATAAAGAGAAGTACTCGTCCATGGTATCAGTTTAAGACTCGCGTGTTTGACGAATATGTTCTTAATATTACTTTGCGTGTTATGTTTCCGTGTGACGCTGGATTCAAACTCTAGTACTCTGAGATAGAAGCAAGGTGAGTCAACCGTCTATCCAGGAACGCCACTTGCAGAGTAAGACGTGCATATATCCTCCAAAGTTCGTAGTAAGAAAGAAAAGTTATGAAGTGGGGCAGTGTCGTGTGAGACTGGGATGAATACTAATTGAAGTGGGAAAGCTGAAAGTGAAGTGATTCTAATGTTTTGACTAATCTTTGTGATGTATGTTGCCAGTGTGAAGTATTTCATGTAATTTAAGTATATATGGTTTGCATGGGAGAGTAGCAAGATAGGTTCAGAGGCAGTGGGTTATGCATGTTCCTTTTTGTACCGCTCGGCCTGGAGTAAATTTTCGTGATGATGGGTGTGAGAGTCGAAGTGTGAGATATAGCAAAAGATCCACCATCCTATCCAGAAAGTGCACTGTAGCGTTAGATAATTACGAGACCATAAGATAGAGAATCACCAATGTAAAGCCATGCCCACTGGACGGAGTTTCTCATGTGTAATTGTTGTATAAAATGTAATAGTGTGTTTAGGTTATCTTTGAACCATAATAGAATTTATCGGAATAAACAGGACAGTGAAAAGAAAAAGATTGGTAGCCTTGTTCTTCAAATAGTGTGTAGTCATGTTACCCAGAATTTATAATGTGTGCGCCATCATATTCAGTGCGATGGCCACGTGTTGGTCAAAGCCGTTGGGTAACAAAGAAAATGTGGTATTGCCAGAGCGTAGTGAACAATCAGAGTTGTGTAAATTACTAATCGTCAGATGTGTGTTATCCGTTTCCGTTGCGTAATATTCAAACAGGAGAATAATTTGTAGCTTAATTGGGGGTACTAGAGCTCATAATCATTCATTGATGTTACACGAGAAATAACAACAAATACACTCGCTTGGCAGAAAACTTATCTTGCAGGCCTGACTGCTTGATGCCACAGTATGAGCAAGGCTTGTGGGTGCCTCTCAACGTATAAACAGTTCGTCTTGCTGAGCTTGTTTCACTCTACCTCATTCCTCGGTCGTTACAGCCTCTGAAGATGTCGAAGCGTGAGCCAGAGACTTAAGCCTTTAACCAATGCCTAACGCTCATCAAAACGCTGATAGCGTGTTCAATAAAGCAAAAAAATAAAAAAAAATATTTCTGATCTCATTTGTAGCCAAGCAAACCGACAGTTTGTCAAAAATATGTAACCGCAGAAATGATAGTGGTACCAGAAACACACTCCGTGTAGTGGTTTATGGGCTGCATATGCAGATATAAAAAGTCACGCAGCCGCCCTAGGCCATATCTGGACACGGAAGCTGCAGCTACTTGGTCCGGATGCTGCGTCGCCTGCCGCCCTAATTGCAAGTGCTGGGGTAGGAGTGGGAGAGAGAAATGGGTGTGCCGCGTTGGGAGGGGGGGGGGGGGAGAATTTGGGGAGGGGGTGACGTCTCTATAATTAGACGGCGACTGCAAAAACAAAAAAGGAGAAACAGGCGCGCTGGTGTGGTCTGCTGTAGCTGCGTACGGTCGGCGCGTGGCCGTAGCAGCAAGATGTGCGTTCCGAGGAGGTCGGCGACGCCTCAGACACCGCTGTCCCCCTGCTTGAGGTGGCCATCGTGTGGACTGCGTAAAATGTGCTCCTGAGAGTCGTGTCATTACGACATCCTTCCTGT